>NC_047106.1:47918307-48584557 GCF_902500255.1 Thalassophryne amazonica
AGGTGCATGTCCACTGTGAGAGACATAACCTTAAAAAAAAAAAAAATCCGGAAATCACAATATATGAGTTTTTTAAATAATTTTTTTTGTATGTTACTGCTGCAAATAAGAATTTGAACACCTGTGAAAATCAGTGTTAATATCTGGTACAGTAACATTTGTTTGCAATTACAGAGGTCAAACATTTCCTGTAATTTTTCACCAGGTTTGTACACACTGCAGCAGGGATTTTGGTCCATTCCTCCATACAGATCTTCTCCAAATCTTTCAGGTTTGGAGTTTCAGCTCCCTCCAAAGATTTTCTATTGAGTTCAGGTCTGGAGACTGGCCAGGCCACTCCAGGACCTTGAAATGCTTCTTACGGAGCACCTCCTTAGTTGCTCTGGCTGTGTGTTTCTGGTCATTGTCATGCTGGAAGACCCAGCCATGACCCATCTTCAATGCTCTTACTGAGGGAAGGAGGTTGTTTGCAAAAATCTCGCAATACATGACCCCATCCATCCTCCCTTCAATACGGTGCAGTCTTCCTGTCCCCTTTGCAGAAGAGCACCCCCATGCTTCATGGTTGGGATGGTTTTCTTGGGGTTGTTCTCATCCTCTAAACAAGTGGAGTTGATTCCAAAAAGCTCTATTCTGGTCTCATCTGTTCACGTGACCTTCTCCCGTGCCTCCTCTGGATCATCCAGATGGTCACTGGTGAACTTCAAACAGTCCTGGACATGTGCTGGCTTGAGCAGGGGGACCTTGCTGCCCTGCAGGATTTTAAACCTTGATAGCATCATGTGTTACTAATATAATCTTTGTGACTGTGGTCCCAGCTCTCTTCAGGTCATTGACCAGGTCCTCCTGTGTAGTTCTGAGCTTTCTCAGAATCATCCTTACCCCACAAAGTGAGATCTTAATTATTAATAGTGACTGACCAGTATTTCACAGTTCCTCTGATCGTGCCTCTTCGTCCTGGCGCCGCTGCGCTGTCACGTCTTTTTCCACAGACTCACACCTCGCTGCAGGTGTCTTTTCCGAGTGTAGAACACAGTTATGGGTAGTTGTTGGCGCTCTTTTTTCTTCTGGGCGAGAAGATTCTTATAAACAGACACGCAGAACACAATGCGCGTGCTCTCCCTTCGCGGTGTCGCGACCGGCTGCTTGATGAGGCCGCGGAACATAATGCACTGTAAAAAAAAAAAAAAAAGCATGCAAAATTGGACTAAAAAAAATCCACGAAACAGCGAGGCCGTGAAAGGTGAACCGCGTTATAGCGAGGGACCACTGTATTTTAGGAGCAAAATGCGAATGAAAGTGTTGAAATATATTCTCGCACATGTGCGCCCGTTTTATTTTTTTTCCTCGCACAATCAAATTTTAGGCGCAATATGTGAGCAAAACCCTCGCACTGTACAGCCCTGAGACTGACTGTGGTGGTCTGCAGGGCTGTGGGAAATGTACAGCCAGTGCTGTAGGGGAAACTAGGATCGTTTGCCCTGGGAAAATTTTTAAATTTCTAACTCTCTGAAACACTGTTGCCTGCATTTTGTAAAGTAAAGCCATAGTTTTTTTTTTTTTTAAATCTTTGTTACAGCCTTACTTTAAAGTCAAAAGAAATGAGGCATGGAAGCCTGTACAAATGTACCTGTGTCAGGGCCAACGAACCAGGTACCTCTTGCGCCCTCTTTTGGCTGCCCTACAGCCTGTTTGTAAAATAAAAATACTGCTCTGGGGATTGGTCCGTGCCATAAGTCTTATGGCCATCATTATTAATTACCAATACTTCATTAATTTGCTGTCAAATGTCAATATAATACTAGTATTAATATGTTGCATAACTAGACAATTAGGTAACGGCTCAAATGGTTTTAATAACACTAACCCAAATCGATATTGAATTGAATCGAAATTGTCTATTCTGAATCTTAAGAATCGAAATTGAATCAATTCTCAAAATTTGAATCGATACCCAGCTCTAGTTTTTTCCCATATGAGTGAAAATCTGTTATACAAACAGACAGAATGAAACAAACGCCGATACATCTGATAACGATGCTTCTGAGCTTTTATTCAAAAGTGATGACTCGGATTTACAGAGGGTGTATAGAGAAGAGACGATAAACTTCACCCTGCAACTCTTAACTTTATCATAGATTTTATAACCCAACATGTGTCGACTCTGTAGTCTTCGTTGCAGGATGCTGTTTTACTGCCACCATGAACATGGATGTGGAATTTTTACTTTGAGAGAGTCTGTCGGATTTTGGATTTTTATGTGTGTGGAGCAGCACACTGTTTTAATGTGCACGCTGACCTCTGCTTTTTTTTCAGGCTGTCTGATCACACAGATGTATTTTTTGTATTTTTTACAGTTATATTTATGACAACACTTATAAGCGTGCACAAACCCGACCACCGCCCCAATAGAGCGCTTCGCTCTCAGACTGCAGGCTTACTTGTAGTTCCTAGGGTTTGTAAGAGTAGAATGGGAGGCAGAGCCTTCAGCTTTCAGGCTCCTCTCCTGTGGAACCAGCTCCCAATTCAGATCAGGGAGACAGACACCCTCTCTACTTTTAAGATTAGGCTTAAAACTTTCCTTTTTGCTAAAGCTTATAGTTAGGGCTGGATCAGGTGACCCTGAACCATCCCTTAGTTATGCTGCTATAGACTTAGACTGCTGGGGGGTTCCCATGATGCACAGAGTGTTTCTTTCTCTTTTTGCTCTGTATGCACCACTCTGCATTTAATCATTAGTGATTGATCTCTGCTCCCCTCCACAGCATGTCTTTTTCCTGGTTCTCTCCCTCAGCCCCAACCAGTCCCAGCAGAAGACTGCCCCTCCCTGAGCCTGGTTCTGCTGGAGGTTTCTTCCTGTTAAAAAGGAGTTTTTCCTTCCCACTGTCACCAAGTGCTTGCTCACATGGGGTCGTTTTGACCGTTGGGGTTTTTACGTAATTATTGTATGGCCTTGCCTTACAATATAAAGCGCCTTGGGGCAACTGTTTGTTGTGATTTGGCGCTATATAAATATAATTGATTGATTGATTGACTGATCTAACAGAAACTGTTTTTAACAGGCTGCGTTTATGACTAATAGCAGTGCACGCACACTAAGTCTTCTCACAGTGAAGCGCGGCTGCTCCTTTTACCGTTATTCCATCGAAGTTAACAATTATCACTTAAAAATGAGTCATCATAACATGACATCACACTTATGTAAATTTTGGAATTAATCTGTGGCTCCGTTGTTAACGTTAGCAGCTACATTCCATTCAAGCGCACACTGGGACATTTTCCTCAAAGCTACGTAAACGCTGTTGGAAATACTTGGAAAAACGAGTACTCACGAATAATTTGTTTTCAGCAGTCTCCATAGCTGTTTGTTGTGAATGCTGTATACTTTGAAACCGGTCATGAAAGTGGACAAAGTAATCCCTGTGTATCATCGGATGGTCACTAACAGCCTAAATCTAAATTGTTATGATTTTGGTGTGACATGTCCTTTAATCTTGACTTTTCTTTGACATACCAAGTTTGACCGAAGTCCGCCGAAGAACCTGAAAGGAGTAGGCCAACAAACAGACAAGAACTTGGTCCCAATGATTGACCTTTTGCAAATTTGTCCTCACCTGTGCAATTCCAGAACGTGCCTTCTTATATCATGTGCCGAGTTTGTTGGATATCATTGATATGATTATCCTCCCGGGTTTACCGTTCTTTTTACTCTTGTACGGCAGGTTTTTAAGAGTACGCTGCACACAAAAGCCATGTAAATTCTGAAAATATTTTTGCTTAAATAGCATTTATAATGGGACTGTGCACACTCTCAGGTCCATAGGTATTTGGACAGCAACACTGTTTTTTTATTTGTTTATTTATTTGGCTCTATAGACCACCACAATGGAGTTGGAGATGAAATGAAACAGTCAGATTTTGCGTGTAGTGCAGGGGCACTCTTTTGTTTTTGTTTTTTATGTATGGGACGTAATCTCCATCAGTCATTAATAAATACAAACAGTATGGTGCTCTATGGTAAATCTTTCTGGGTAGGTGTTTCTCAAAAACCAAGTATCTGTGCAAGAAGGAGACCACATTTCAGTTCCACTGTGGTGTTGAATAGAGACAAAATTACAAAAATTGTCACTGGCCAACTATTTATGTATCGTTCCATTTTTTTTTTCTCAGAAATCGAGGTGAGCGACGGATGAGTGCATTCGATTGTGTGCGGCGAGTATATCGGGCAGATGGCCTGCGGGGTTTCTACAGGGGTATGTCGGCATCCTACGCTGGTATCTCAGAGACTGTGATTCACTTTATAATCTATGAAAGAATAAAGCGGCGCCTCTTGGAGGCTAAGGCACCACAGAACATGGACGAAGAAGAGGAGTCATCCAAAGATGCTTCGGACTTTATAGGGATGATGCTTGCTGCCGCCACCTCCAAGACCTGTGCCACAACCATTGCTTATCCTCATGGTGAGAAGCTCCAATTCTCTTCTGTGCTTAGCCACAAATTCTTCATCTTATTAGTGATATACAGTTGTATGTAAAGGTTTGGGCACCCCTGATGATATCTTTGATGTTCCTTTATAAATCATTGGTTGTTTGAATCAGCATTTTCAGTTAAATATATCATATAACAGACAAATACAGTGATATTTGAGAAGTGAAATGAAGTTTCTAAGATTTACAGAAAGTGTGCAATAATTCTTTAAACAAAATTAGACAGGTGCAGAAATTTGGGCACCCCAACAGAAAAAAATACATCAATATTTAGTAGATCTTCCTTTGCAGAAATAACAGCCTTTAAACGCTTCCTATAGCTTCCAGTGAGAGTCTGGATTTTGCTTGAAGGTATTTTGGACCATTCGTCTTTAAAAAACATCTTGGGTTTGTTGGTTTCCGAGCATGGACAGCCCGCTTAAAGTCACACCACAGATTTTCAATAATATTCCGGTCTGGGGACTGAGATGGCCATTCCAGAACATTGTACTTGTTCCTCTGCATGAATGCCTTAGTAGATTTTGAGCAGTGTTTAGGGTCGTTGTCTTGTTGAAGGATCCAGCCCTGGCGCAACTTCAACTTTATCACTGATTCACGAACATTGTTCTCAAGAATCTGCTGATATCGACTTTAACAAGATTCCCAGTACCTGCACTGGCCACAGGGCCCCACAGCATGATGGAACCACCTCCAAATATTACTGTAGATAGCAAGTGTTTTTCTTGGAATGCTATGTTCTTTTTCAGCCATGCATACAGCCCCTTGTTATGTCCAAATAACTCAATTTTAGTTTCATAGTCCACAGCACCTTATTCAAAAATGAAGCTGGCTTGTCCAAATGTGCTTTAGCATCTTTCAAGCAACTCTGTGGCTTGTACGCAGAAAAGGCTTCCTCTGCATTACAGCATCATACAGCATCTCTTTGTGCAAAGTGCCCTATATAGTTGAACGATGTACAGAGACACTATCTGCAGCAAGATCATGTTGTATGTCTTTGGAGCAGGCCTGTGGGTTGACTATGACTGTTCTCACCATCCTTTGCTTCATCTTATCTGAGATTTTTCTTGGCCTGCCACTTCGGGCCTTAACTAGTACTGTGCCTGTGGTCTTTCATTTCCTCACTATGTTCCTCACAGTGGAAACTGACATCTGAAATCTCTGAGGTAGTTTTTTGTATTCTTCCCCTAAACCATGATGTTGAGCAATCTTTGTTTTCAGGTCATTTGAGAGTTGTTTCGAGGCTCCCACGTTGCCACTCTTTAGAAGAGATGCAATATTAATGCCGCAGACTTTTGAGCCAGCCATCGGCCATCTTTGTACTCCTCATGGAAGCTGTGTGATGACGTGCGCAATGTGAGTGTCCAATCGGAATTGGTTCACCGTCACATGGTTTTCCAAAATCCAATCGTAGGGCAAATTTACCTCACGTGAAAAGCCAAAGATCGTTTTCAGGAGTGATATGTTACTAGTTGGCCCGTTTGAATAGCCCCCTGGGTGCTACAATGAGTACATCCACTGCACCCTGTGCCATTACGCACAGCAATCAGTGAAAGCAGGAGCAGACAGGGAGCCTCTGATGACAATCTCATGTGCTCAAACAAAGAGTGTGTAACTATCAGGATTGCTCCACTAGTTTGCATGTGAATGTTACTGGATAACTCTGTTGCTTCCTCGGCGTAAAGCACTTGTTTTACCATATCAATGGAGCAAGGAGGAGGTCCGCTCCTCAGACTGTAAGGAGCCAAAGTGTTATGTGTCGGACGCAGTCGGAGAACCGACCAGCGTTTGACAGGACCCAGTATAAAATAAGCAGAGCACGGTTCAAAGGATAACAGAATTTAATAACATAACAGTGAGTGCTAAATTACTAACAAATAAGTGCGCGGTCTGGCGAGGTGGAAGAACGGTGTGCTCCCAGCAGCACAAACGGTCCGGAGCCAGAACAGTTCGGACCCAAGGACCCCGCCGACACCCCCCAGGTGGCCGCGACCAACCGAGTCTGTGAAAGAAGAAACCATCATGTGAGTCCACCACTCCACACACAGAGAGACCACTCAAAGGTGTACATAAACAGCAAACACTTCCTGGCTTAATCACCAATCAGCTTCCCACCCTGCAGGCATGGAACAGCCAGTTAAATTCTCCACTGCAGTGGAAGCTGATTAAACGACTAACATAACAGCTCAATATAATAAGGTGTGAGGGACACCACATTTACTGACTGTACTCATGTTAGTCACAAAACCTAAAATACCTCAGGAAGTGTGCTGACGAGCGTGAGACCTCACCCCCTCCTCTTTCACAGACCATGGCATTAAACCTGGTAGGGTCTCTGCGTCCATGATGATGAGATGGTTCTCCAAACGTCAATCTCACCCGTCTGGTCACAAGGTCGAGTCTCTGGCAGATACACACTGTACTCCAGACTTAAATGCAACCATGCCCCAATCCATAAAGATGCACCACAGCTGTGAGTCCTGACGAGCTGCACATGACCAGCCTCAGGTGATCAGGGTGAGGTCCTAATAACTCAGTCCTGAACGCATGCCACCTGGAAGGAAAAACAAAAGACAGAAAACAGAAGACAGAAACAAAAGCCAGCCAGGCACCCCAGCCACAACACAAAGTGGGCCAAAGTTTGATGAAGGTTGCTTTAGGAGCAGCACAGAACAGTCCAAAACACAGTAGAAGTAGAAGTTTATGTTGTAACCTTTGTGTAATAGCAGACAGAAATTGCTTTGAGGTGAAGACCCAAAAAACAAAAAAAAACAAAACGCATAGACCATTTTGTATATATTGTTCAAAATGTGCATTTGTGTTTATTGTTTGAACCTTTTTGTTGTACAGTCTTTCACACAAGACCTCAAATTACCTTTATAAAGTGTCAAACAGTTTATTATAGTTTGCTGTGTGTTTTGAATAAATGTCTGTGGAAAATTATTTTC
The DNA here is from genome assembly GCF_902500255.1 of Thalassophryne amazonica. Classification (NCBI taxonomy): domain Eukaryota; kingdom Metazoa; phylum Chordata; class Actinopteri; order Batrachoidiformes; family Batrachoididae; genus Thalassophryne; species Thalassophryne amazonica. Next base: position 47,925,740 of record NC_047106.1, read on the forward strand.
TGCTTATTTCTTATTTTTGATTGTAAACCTTTATTACACTTATAAAACACAACAAAAGCATATATATTATGAAAGCATAGGCTGTCCTGAAAAAAGAGACATAAAACTTGATTGTGGGATGCAGGGAGAGCTGTTAACAGCAATAATAAAACATTTATGCCAGGCGAGTGAACTGTCCAAAAAATGCCCTCGGACCCCAGAGGGTTAAATACCGTTTCTCATGATTGGATTCACCTTTGTAAGGAGGTCATGGGTCAATGAGCTTACCAAATCAATTTTGTGTTCCAGTAATTAGTGCTAAATGTATTCAAATCAGTAAAATGACAAGGGTGCCCAAATTTATGCATCTGCGCAATTTTGTTTAAATAATTATTACAGAATTTTCTGTAAAGACTAGAAACTTAATTTCACTTCAGAATCATTGCAAAATCATGCAAATTATCAGGGGTCCCAAACTTTTGCATACAACTGTACATATGTGTTGGTGTTGATCAAGCACAAAGTACCTGCCTTAGTTGCCTGGTGAATGAGTCTTACCAGGAAAAAGGAAGCAGTTTATTGAGCGTTTGTGTATCCTACATGTCTGTGGTATCTTTATGTGTGTTTTGTTCCTTAATTATTAGGAAAACACAATTCTGGTGCAGATATTTTTGACACACGGTCCCCACTAGGTCCTCAGCATGTGTAGTTATTGTTGCTGATCAAGTAGCCATTCTAATATGGAGAGAAATAGTTTGGACCAGAAAGTAATTGAAAATATGTCATGGCAAAATGTCAGATGAGTAACGACAGGAAAAATAAAAACCATCTAACTGCTTCACCTCAGGGGGAGCTTTGATGTCTGCTAATGTTTCTCACACACACACTCAGACTTATCTTCAACTGCTTAGTCCAATTAAGGGTCAAGGGGGGCTGGACCCTATTCCAGCAGTCATAGAGTGCAAGGCGGGGTACACCCAGGACAGGGCGCCAGTCTGTCGCAGGCTAATGTTTTACTGAATTGTTCATTTCAGTTCAGTTTCATTTTATGTACAACCAGATTGAATGCATCATGAACCCACTTATGTAAAACATGTCTGAATGGGAGGAAACCGCTACACTTGACAGTGGGTTTTTGTTGGTCTGTAGTACAGTTGCTTTCAGCTGCCTCATCTTTTCTGGGTCCCCCACCCCCTCCTTTTTCTCCTCTCAGAGGTAATCCGAACCAGGCTACGCGAGGAGGGCACCAAGTATCGTTCTTTCTTCCAGACTCTAACAAAAGTGCCCAAAGAGGAGGGTTACCGCGCACTATACCGTGGCCTCACCACCCACTTGATACGACAGATCCCCAACACCGCCATAATGATGTGCACGTATGAGCTGGTGGTCTACCTCCTGAACGGTTAAGTCTCACCCTCTTAGACTCTAGATGCAACTCCGCCGCTGCTTGGAGGAAGAGAGTGAGACGCCGCGTCAGCACGGCAGAAATCGCACACTGGTGAAGAGGACAGCGATGGCACCTTTTGTCTTAGTCATGTGAGTGGTTTTCATAAACGTAAATAAATAAAGCTGTGAGTTTCATTTTTATAACCAGAAGGTGTGGCACAAGGCACTTCTTGACACTGATTGGAGAATGTGTATTAATCAGTGGAAAAGAAACAGCTGTCCTCCCTCAGCTTGTCCAGTTGAAAGAAAATTTGTTTTATTCAGTCACTTTCACTCTTGGAGTAAAACTTGTTTCCACAATTTCAGACTAAGATTGTTGAAGAACAAACTACAAGAGCATGTCCTCCCTCTGTTAAGCCTCTAACTGCACTAGAAATGAAATTGAAGGCATTCCCGTCCTTGCCTCCAGGAAAAATGTTTTGATTTCATAGTTTATTTAAAATAAAACAATATGCAATTTTCCCTGCATCCTTAAAGGGATCACTAGAGGTCCAAACTCTGTGGCTCCCATGTATTGTGCTAGGTGTAGGCAAGGAGCATTCAGTGCTCAAGGATCGAGGGCATCGCTGGAGAGAGGATGATCTAGGACATGCCTTTTGTGAAAATATGACAGACGTGTGCAATGCAGTCACAATGTGCAACATAGGATGTAGACATGTAGATTAGGCACTGGTGGTGTGTCATGTTAGATCCTCATCTGTAGCCCCAAGTGAACCTTTTTGCATATCTGTAAATACTCCAAAGCCTCCCAAACATGTACAAACTGGATTTGTTAATATGATGGTGATGGATCATGTCGTCTACACCTGAAATCCCTATGATACATTTTTTTTTTTTATCAGATTCACATTATTATTATGAATATTATTGTTATGAATGGCAAATAAATCAATATAGTGACATCATCCTCTGGACGTGTATATGTGCATTAATTGTGTTGAAAATGGGGAGTAGCTTGAGGGCAAGCATTTAGCAAACAAAATTGGAATACAATCCACTGTTCTGACTAGTGGAATGTAAATAAATGCGGAATAACCATACTAATCGGAAGGAAGTAAAACATTGACTCGTGTGGTGAATTCATTAGAGCTAAATACACATTTAACAAATTTAAACACATTGTGGCATAAATATATGAGATAAATATTCCAGTATAGTGTGATTGTGTTGCATTTTCCCACTAATGGCTATATTTTCTTGCATTTTCTTCCAACAATCTTCATGTCAGTTGTTACTTTTCATTAAAAAAATTGTCCTGTCAGCACCTTTTAAGTGACTGTCTCAAGAATTGTCATCTCAGTTTCTGTCTCAGGAGTTCTTGCTCACTGCTCCGTGTATAGTGTTAGGGTGTGCAGGGTGGGGTCAGGAATATTGCTAGTCATAAACGCACAAGGACCAAATGCAGAGCAGAAATGATATGGACCCAGTTATTTCCTCTCCGCATCCCTGGGAATTATATGAATGTTTGTTTTATGTCATTTGGTTATTTGACAAAAAAAACCAAACATTTCAACCTGTTTGAACCCTCATTTGCTCATTTTTGTAATAGTCAGTGTTGTCTCTGTTAAATGGTGCTTGCTTTCACATGAAGAATTTAATGCCAAATTCACACTGTACAAATGGTGTCTTCCTTTATAACTATAAAAAGGAGCCTTTCCTGTCTATATGACACAAAAATACAAGCTGCAAACTTAAAGAGGTCATATCCTCAAAAATGTGTTTCTACCTTTTTATCCCCTGCTGGCTGAAGGGGGATTATGTCATGGTGATTTCTGTCTGTCTGTCAAAAAGGGTGTAAGCGTTCTGAAATCATTTCCTCTAACAGTTTTAGGAGGAATGTCATGAAGCTTGGTACAAGTCCTTGTTAGAGGTTGGTAATACACATATCATCATATTATTCAAGTTGGGCCCATTTTACCAGCGTTATGGCCCTTGATTTACAAATCTAGACTCAGTCATTTTCATGAGTGGGTGCCTGCATTCTACAACCCCAATTCCAATGAAGTTGGTACGTTGTGTAAAATGTAAAAAAACAGAATACGATTTGCAAATCCTCTTCAACCTATATTCAACTGACTACACCACAAAGACAAGATATTTAATGTTCAAACTGATAAACTTTATTGTTTTTGTGCAAATATTTGATCATTTTAAAATGAATGCCTGCAACACATTTCAAAAAAGCTGGGACAGTGGTATGTTTACCACTGTGTTACATCACCTTTCCTTCTAACAACACTCAGTAAGCGTTTGGGAACTGAGGACACTAATTGTTGAAGCTTTGTAGGTGGAATTCTTTCCCATTCTTGTTTGTTGTACGACTTCAGTTGTTCAACAGTCCGGGGTCTCTGTTGTCGTATTTTGCGCTTCATAATGCGCCACACATTTTCAATGGGCAACAGGTGTGGACTGCAGGCAGGCCAGGCTAGTACCTGCACTCTTTAACTACGAAGCTACACTGTTGTAACACATGCAGAATGTGGCTTGGCATTGTCTTGCTGAAATAAGCAGGGACGTCCCTGAAAAAGACGTTGCTTGGATGGCAGCATGTGTTGTTCCAAAACCTGGATGTACCTTTTAGCATTGATGGTGCCATCACAGATGTGTAAGTTGCCCATGCCAGGGGTACTAGCACACCCCCATACCATCACAGATGCTGGCTTTTGAACTTTGCGCTGGTAACAATCTGGATGGTCTTTTTCCTCTTTTGTCCAGCAGACACAATGTCCATCATTTCCAAAAATAATTTGAAATGTGGCCTCATCAGACCACAGCATGCTTTTCCTCTTTGCGTCTGTCCATTTCAAATGAGCTCGGGCCCAGAGAAGGCGGCGGCGTTTCTGGATGTTGTTGATGTATGGCTTTCACTTTCACTTTTAACTTGCACTTGTCAATGTAGCGACGAACTGTGTTAACTGACAATGGTTTTCTGAATAGTCCTGAGCCCACACGGTAAGATCCTTTACACAGTGATGTTGGTTTTTAATGTAGTGCTGCCTGAGGGATCGAAGGTCACGGGCATTCAATGTGGTGATCCTCACCCCATCTTTGTTTGTGAATGACTGAGCCTTTTGGGGATGCTCCTTTTATTCCCAATCATGACACTCACCTGTTTCCAATTAGGTGTTCTTTGAGCATTCATCAGCTTTCCCGGTCTTTTGTTGCCCCTGTCGCAACTTTTTGAAATGTCCCAACTTCATTGGAATTGGGGTTGTAAAATCAACTCCACTCAGTTTTTGATTAGAATTTTTGGGAAAGTTGGTACAGTTCCTTATTATAGAATTGATTGAAACATTTTGGCAGAATTATGGCCCAATTAACAAACCTAGACACTGCTGGACAGTTTCATGAGCTGGTGTCTGCATTCTGAAATCAACTATTACATACCTTGAAATGTTATCAGAATGTAGCAAGCACTTGTATTGAAGCAGCCTTTTCCAGCGGGGGATATTGTGCTCTGAGCACCCTTGTTTTAGTTCCACATTTGTTGGAAGTTCATGTTAAACATTCCTACAATTCACTCAATTTAAAAAGTATCCTACTTTAATCAAAAGGTCAAGTCTAATTAAGGGTTTGCCTTAGCTAAGGTTGTTAAAATTAGAAGTACATATTGCACAAAGTCATAACTCACTGGATAATCAGTAGTCATTAAAAGATCCATGTTTCTCTGAATTATTTACACATTATTCACTTTGCGTGTTTTTAGGAATCCGCTAGCTTAGCGTAGCTGCTAGCTCTTAGCCGGTTTAGCATGGCGGCTTCTCCTGTCTCTCCTGCACTTTTCTGCTCTGGGTGTGAAATGTTTAGTTATTCCTCGGCCTCCTTTAGCAGTAACGGTACTTGTAATAAGTGTAGCTTATTCATAGCTTTGGAGGCCAGGCTGGGCGAATTGGAGACTCGGCTCCGCACCGTCGAAAATTCTACAGCTAGCCAGGCCCCTGTAGTCGGTGCGGACCAAGGTAGCTTAGCCGCCGTTAGTTACCCTCTGGCAGATCCCGAGCAGCCGGGAAAGCAGGCCGACTGGGTGACTGTGAGGAGGAAGCGTAGCTCTAAACAGAAGCCCCGTGTACACCGCCAACCCGTTCACATTTCTAACCGTTTTTCCCCACTCGACGACACACCCGCCAAGGAACAAACTCTGGTTATTGGCGACTCTGTTTTGAGAAATGTGAAGTTAGCGACACCAGTAACCATAGTCAATTGTCTTCCGGGGGCCAGAGCAGGCGACATTTAAGGAAATTTGAAACTGCTGGCTAAGGCTAAACGTAAATTTGGTAAGATTGTAATTCACGTCGGCAGTAATGACACCCGGTTACGCCAATCGGTGGTCACTAAAATTAACATTAAATCGGTGTGTAACTTTGCAAAAACAATGTCGGACTCTGTAGTTTTCTCTGGGCCCCTCCCCAATCGGACCGGGAGTGACATGTTTAGCCGCATGTTCTCCTTGAATTGCTGGCTGTCTGAGTGGTGTCCAAAAAATGAGGTGGGCTTCATAGATAATTGGCAAAGCTTCTGGGGAAAACCTGGTCTTGTTAGGAGAGACGGCATCCATCCCACTTTGGATGGAGCAGCTCTCATTTCTAGAAATCTGGCCAATTTTCTTAAATCCTCCAAACCGTGACTATCCAGGGTTGGGACCAGGAAGCAGAGTTGTAGTCTTACACACCTCTCTGCAGCTTCTCTCCCCCTGCCATCCCCTCATTACCCCATCCCCGTAGAGACGGTGTCTGCTCCCAGACCACCAATAACCAGCAAAAATCTATTTAAGCATAAAAATTCAAAAAGAAAAAATAATATAGCACCTTCAACTGCACCACAGACTAAAACAGTTAAATGTGGTCTATTAAACATTAGGTCTCTCTCTTCTAAGTCCCTGTTGGTAAATGATATAATAATTGATCAACATATTGATTTATTCTGCCTTACAGAAACCTGGTTACAGCAGGATGAATATGTTAGTTTAAATGAGTCAACACCCCCGAGTCACACTAACTGTCAGAACGCTCGTAGCACGGGCCGGGGCGGAGGATTAGCAGCAATCTTCCATTCCAGCTTATTAATTAATCAAAAACCCAGACAGAGCTTTAATTCATTTGAAAGCTTGACTCTTAGTCTTGTCCATCCAAATTGGAAGTCCCAAAAACCAGTTTTATTTGTTATTATCTATCGTCCACCTGGTCGTTACTGTGAGTTTCTCTGTGAATTTTCAGACCTTTTGTCTGACTTAGTGCTTAGCTCAGATAAGATAATTATAGTGGGCGATTTTAACATCCACACAGATGCTGAGAATGACAGCCTCAACACTGCATTTAATCTATTATTAGACTCTATTGGCTTTGCTCAAAAAGTAAATGAGTCCACCCACCACTTTAATCATATTTTAGATCTTGTTCTGACTTATGGTATGGAAATAGAAGACTTAACAGTATTCCCTGAAAACTCCCTTCTGTCTGATCATTTCTTAATAACATTTACATTTACTCTGATGGACTACCCAGCAGTGGGGAATAAGTTTCATTACACTAGAAGTCTTTCAGAAAGTGCTGTAACTAGGTTTAAGGATATGATTCCTTCTTTATGTTCTCTAATGCCATATACCAACACAGTGCAGAGTAGCTACCTAAACTCTGTAAGTGAGATAGAGTATCTCGTCAATAGTTTTACATCCTCATTGAAGACAACTTTGGATGCTGTAGCTCCTCTGAAAAAGAGAGCTTTAAATCAGAAGTGCCTGACTCCGTGGTATAACTCACAAACTCGTAGCTTAAAGCAGACAACCCGTAAGTTGGAGAGGAAATGGCGTCTCACTAATTTAGAAGATCTTCACTTAGCCTGGAAAAAGAGTCTGTTGCTCTATAAAAAAGCCCTCTGTAAAGCTAGGACATCTTTCTACTCATTACTAATTGAAGAAAATAAGAACAACCCCAGGTTTCTTTTCAGCACTGTAGCCAGGCTGACAAAGAGTCAGAGCTCTATTGAGCTGAGTATTCCATTAACTTTAACTAGTAATGACTTCATGACTTTCTTTGCTAACAAAATTTTAACTATTAGAGAAAAAATTACTCATAACCATCCCAAAGACGTATCGTTATCTTTGGCTGCTTTCAGTGATGCCGGTATTTGGTTAGACTCTTTCTCTCCGATTGTTCTGAGTTATTTTCTTTAGTTACTTCATCCAAACCATCAACATGTTTATTAGACCCCATTCCTACCAGGCTGCTCAAGGAAGCCCTACCATTATTTAATGCTTCAATCTTAAATATGATCAATCTATCTTTGTTAGTTGGCTATGTACCACAGGCTTGTAAGGTGGCAGTAATTAAACCATTACTTAAAAAGCCATCACTTGACCCAGCTATCTTAGCTAATTATAGGCCAATCTCCAACCTTCCTTTTCTCTCAAAAATTCTTGAAAGGGTAGTTGTAAAACAGCTAACTGATCATCTGCAGAGGAATGGTCTATTTGAAGAGTTTCAGTCAGGTTTTAGAATTCATCATAGTACAGAAACAGCATTAGTGAAGGTTACAAATGATCTTCTTATGGCCTCGGACAGTGGACTCATCTCTGTGCTTGTTCTGTTAGACCTCAGTACTGCTTTTGATACTGTTGACCATAAAATTTTGTTAGAGATTAGAGCATGCCATAGGTATTAAAGGCACTGCGCTGCGGTGGTTTGAATCATATTTGTCTAATAGATTACAATTTGTTCATGTAAATGGGGAATCTTCTTCACAGACTAAAGTTAATTATGGAGTTCCACAAGGTTCTGTGCTAGGACCAATTTATTCACTTTATACATGCTTCCCTTAGGCAGTATTATTAGACGGTATTGCTTAAATTTTCATTGTTACGCAGATGATACCCAGCTTTATCTATCCATGAAGCCAGAGGACACACACCAATTAGCTAAACTGCAGGATTGTCTTACAGACATAAAGACATGGATGACCTCTAATTTCCTGCTTTTAAACTCAGATAAAACTGAAGTTATTGTACTTGGCCCCACAAATCTTAGAAACATGGTGTCTAACCAGATCCTTACTCTGGATGGCATTACCCTGACCTCTAGTAATACTGTGAGAAATCTTGGAGTCATTTTTGATCAGGATATGTCATTCAAAGCGCATATTAAACAAATATGTAGGACTGCTTTTTGCATTTACACAATATCTCTAAAATCAGAAAGGTCTTGTCTCAGAGTGATGCTGAAAAACTAATTCATGCATTTATTTCCTCTAGGCTGGACTATTGTAATTCATTATTATCAGGTTGTCCTAAAAGTTCCCTAAAAAGCCTTCAGTTAATTCAAAATGCTGCAGCTAGAGTACTAACGGGGACTAGAAGGAGAGAGCATATCTCACCCATATTGGCCTCTCTTCATTGGCTTCCTGTTAATTCTAGAATAGAATTTAAAATTCTTCTTCTTACTTATAAGGTTTTGAATAATCAGGTCCCATCTTATCTTAGGGACCTCGTAGTACCATATCACCCCAATAGAGCGCTTCGCTCTCAGACTGCAGGCTTACTTGTAGTTCCTAGGGTTTGTAAGAGTAGAATGGGAGGCAGAGCCTTCAGCTTTCAGGCTCCTCTCCTGTGGAACCAGCTCCCAATTCAGATCAGGGAGACAGACACCCTCTCTACTTTTAAGATTAGGCTTAAAACTTTCCTTTTTGCTAAAGCTTATAGTTAGGGCTGGATCAGGTGACCCTGAACCATCCCTTAGTTATGCTGCTATAGAGGTAGACTGCTGGGGGGTTCCCATGATGCACTGTTTCTTTCTCTTTTTGCTCTGTATGCAGCACTCTGCATTTAATCATTAGTGATCGATCTCTGCTCCCCTCCACAGCATGTCTTTTTCCTGGTTCTCTCCCTCAGCCCCAACCAGTCCCAGCAGAAAACTGCCCCTCCCTGAGCCTGGTTCTGCTGGAGGTTTCTTCCTGTTAAAAGGGAGTTTTTCCTTCCCACTGTAGCCAAGTGCTTGCTCACAGGGGGTCGTTTTGACCGTTGGGGTTTTACATAATTATTGTATGGCCTTGCCTTACAATATAAAGCGCCTTGGGGCAACTGTTTGTTGTGATTTGGCGCTATATAAAAAATTGATTGATTGATAGATAAACCAAAGAGAAAAGGTGGATTATTAAGCTGTTATATGTTTTTTCCAAAAACAAAGAAATTGGAATAATCACTTTATTCTTTTGGAGTGGGGGGGAAATCAGCCTTTCCTGGATATAAATGGGGGGGGGGGGGGGGGGTCTCCACGGAAAGGTTGTGGTCTATATGACACCTGTCATTTCCAGTCTCTGGAAGAAACAAAGAGGCACAAAAACATCCTCAGATCTGGAAATTGGATTTGGAGGGGGTGGCTTCAAACTGCAAAATCCATTTTTAAGACACTTAACCTATTTTAGCTTGCTGTAAAAATGGATATGACCCCTTTAAAGTGTGTGACATAGTGTCTTGGCCAACGAATGACTGTGAGCCATAGCTGCTGCCATTGTAACCGTGTATTCTGAGCTTGCGCTACTATCGTAATACGTCTCTGTTTCATAAATTAGGGTGCTGGTGGACAGCATAAGCATACCCACTGTCTCTAAAAGAATGGTAGCTTTGGTGTCCACACGACTGTGCTAACTTTTTACATTTGTAGCCCTAAGTAGTCGGATGTGGTTCAGACAGCTCTACAACAAACAGCTCAGTTTTATACAGTCAGCACTGCATTAAATCAGCCTCTTTGTTCTAATCTAAGAGATGTGTCCAAGCTTACTGGCAGTACCATCAATACACACAAATGATGTAATCTTGTTTGAGATACAAGTCCAAGGGTGACTTGCTGCTCATAGTGATGTCCTGTATTATACTGGCTACACTGCCATGGTTTTCATGCAGGGCAACATGGGGGGAGTGTTGATTGTGCTAAACCTGTTTTGATTGACTAATTTATTCATATTTTGTATTGATTCCCAGGTGTTTGGCATTATGCACCACAGGTTAGATGTGTAATTGTGTGTGTGCTCACTAATGAGACAATCTTATTGTCATTGTCACCTGAAACAGACTCAGACCCTGCTGCTGCTGTGTTTTAAGCTTTTTAAACATAATTCTTGCCTTTCACTTCTACCCTTTGTTTTCCACATTGTCACTGATGAGCTGACTATGTGTGGCTCATTCTATGCATTCTCTCATACTTTTTTTTTTCCAACAAAATTAAATAAACTGGAAAGAGTGCAAGCACGTGTGTGTTTCTGTTTATTTCCTGATGTAGCATGCCAGATTAAACCTTGTGGTATAATTGAGGTCACACCAAGCATTAGGCCTCTTGGTCAGATAAGGCTACTTTGTTTTTAATAAGTAAGTTTCTAATTCAGTGTCTGTGGAGCATGTACAGATGTGCTACCTGTTTCTTCATGGACAAGCAACAACTGTTGTCTGTTCACCCAGCTGAAAATGGGTACTGCCTTCATTAGGGAAGTAACCTGTATTTGACTAGTTTCCCATCCAGGGGGGGAGTCGTACACTCATCTGCTTCACGCTACTGAATCCAGAGAAAAGCATAGCAACAGAAACAGAAAAGGCCAGTTTTGGGGTGTTCTATTTTGTGCTACTTGTATATATCCTGGGGTGTGAAAATCTAACCCCTCATCCACATCGTGACACTTGGGTAAAGGATCGAATAGGGGGTTGTTGAGGTAAAATATGCTGGGGACTTTGTGCGACAAGTGGGCAATACGGTAACTGAAAGCACAAGAGGAACCCTGAACATGTGACAGGTAACGGGGATCTCATGAAACAAGTTCTCAAAAGGTGGATCAGGTGAAGAAAGTGATGGCTTGTAATCTCAACGGCTGTGAAGGCGGATGAAGGCTGTAGCAGGTCGTCAGACCCCGATCGTGTCGGATTTCCCAGCCATTGGACCAGGCTAAAGTTCTGTCAAGGACCTTGTGTTTGTCGTTGTGTAATGACACTCCCACTTTAAACAAGCCCACCCACAGACATCTCGAGATTGATCCTGGGTGTAGATTTTCTCTGCATCCATCATTCGGGCATCGATCAAGAGAAAATCTTCCTCACCTACAAGGGATGATCATGTCTTTGTATCCTGGGAATATGACAAATATAAAAGTGCATTGAATGAATAGTCTTCTTTTTTAGTTTTATTCTGGTATTTGTTTTAAAAATGTATGTAAGCCTTTTCTTCAATCACCAATTAATGCTTAAAAGACAGGAGGAAGAAGTCTAGATCTTTAAATACATCCTTGATCGTAATGTATTTATAGGGGTGGAATGAAGTAGCTTTTCCTAAATTATGTAGCCTGGTATAAACTTTGCATGCCTATATAATTATACCCTGTGGTATAATTTAGGACTGGTTATTTCATATCCTTTATCCAGATTGCCTATTTTATACAGCTAGTATACTTTGGGCTAGTCCAGTTTATACCAAGGGATATTTCTTAGGCTGTTTCTGGTCACATACCACTTTAACCCCAGGTGTAGTCTGTCCAGGTGACATATTTTGGGGAGTTGGATGGGCTGTTGCTGTTGGATGTAAGTGGACTTGTGGCCACGAGATGGCAGTGTGTTTGGAGAGATGCTTTATATAAAGAGCAAGAGGGCCAGAATTACTCAGAAGTAAAAGGGAAAAACAGGTAATGCTCAGTTAAAACAGACATGTTAGTTAAAACAGACATACACGCGTGCACTGGCCTTAAAAATTGTGTTCTATACTTCAACATACAAAAGAAATTTTCCAGAGACCACGTACTGATCTCTTTTTTTTCTTTATGTACATATCAAGCTTGTCGTCTCCTTGTTACATTATCCAGTATGAAGATGATTCATCATGTCTGAAATCTCATAAAGAGACTGGTGTAAATAAAAAAAAAAGTTCTACAAAAGGATTTTTCAATTCAGGTTAAAACACATGTCACTCTGTCATTTTGTGCTTAAAAGCTCTGCCCTTTCACAACAAAAGTGGCATCACTGCATCCGGCAAAGGGGTCAGGTCCTCGTTGCTGAATTATTTATTTATTTATTTTTAAAATATTATTAATGTCAGTGAATCTTGGACCAGTTCCTGAAATCAAAAGAGAACCATAAAATCTTGGTGTTGATCTGTAATAGAATTACCTCCATCGTCTGACAGACGAGGAGACTCAAATCAAGAACTGAAGGTTGGAATTTAATGACATTTCATGAAGATATTAAATTTTAGTGTTGATTCAGACTTGCCTTATAATACGTTCTAATTTTTGAAGACTATTGTGTGATGTTTTTCTTTTTAAAGCATTTATTATCAGGTATGTAGCTCAGTGGCTCAAGAGTGGGCCTGCTGACATGTAGACCTTTGAATCCTGTTCACACTACTTGTCTGTGTCCTTAGACAAGATGCTTTATCTGTATTGTCTCAGTCCACCCAGTTTTAAATTGATATCAGCCTTGGTCGGGGAAGTAACCTGCATCGGACTGGCTTTCCTTCCAGGGGGAGATGCAGACGCTCAGAATTTGAAGATAAAAATGGGTGTCATGGCCTATGGGTTACCAATAATGCTGGCTAAAGTCTAAGGTGCAGGATTCCTATGTCTTCTTAGACTTGACTATTGGAAGTGTCTCTATATGTTGTTAAAGTGCCAAACTCAGAGATGTTCACTTATCTCAGCAGTGACATTCATGTCAGAGCTTATGGAGTCATAAGATTGCTGGAAAGAGTTGTTTTGTGATGCCAATATCTTTGAAGGAAAACAAAGGTCCAAGTCTTTACAGTCGTACACTTTCCTATCTTAATGATTGGTTGTGAGATTTGGACGCTCGCCAGTGACCCAAGGCAACCACTTGATATCTTCAGTGCTAAGTCTCTTTAGGCATGCCTTGGGTATCTCTGGAATTAAGTTGTGTCAAATGAATGGTTACATATAACCCTATTCTACAGAACGCCGCTCCATCCCATTTCATCTGGAGTAGCAAATTGGGGTGCGTTTTGAAGTATCACAGTAACTCCTTGATCAATCTTTTGTCAATCTTGAACAAACTTGTTATATTTGTTCAAGATTGACAAATATAATATTTGGACTCTAGATGCTCAGAGTTGCAGAAAATGGAATTCTGTATCTCTCCACCTAATATCAACATGGCAGCCTTATCATCTCCTGAAGGTCAAATGCCCTGCTCTTCCCCCAGAAGGATCTGTGGCCTTGGTGAAATAATTCGGCTCCCCCTTCTTATCTATCTACCCCCCCTTCAGCCTGCTGCTACCTAGCAACGTCAGACTTTACGCACACACAGAACCCCCCCCCCACCTTGTGTCTCTCCACTCCCCTCACCCTGCCTTCCTCCCTGCCACCCTGAAGGCAGCGCGCTTTTTACTGATGCAGCCTTCAGCTCCCCAAGCTGGGTGGCGCAGCCTCTCCTGCTGCAGCCTTCACCCACTTTGCCTCAATTCGGATAAAGGACTGCTTCACGTTTAGTGCACATAAACAATGTCAAATGTATATGTGTTGTCTTTAATTCTGATGTGTGCCATTATTACATTCAGTTAGTAATAATTGTGGATTAATTACTGTATTTTGTCTGTGGTAATTGGAATGTAAACATAATTTTGTTGTTATTACACTTGTGTAATGACAATGACAACAAATCTCATCTCTCATCTCATACTCAGTAATTACGGCCATCAAATTTTCGAGCTGTTCAAAAATTTCATCCCAACAAATCGTAGTCATTACTTATAGGTGTTCGTAGACTTAATAGCTTCAATGATGTTCAAACGTCTTTAAACCGGGTAGTCCCAGTGAGTCCAGCTTCATATTTTGACTGTGCTCCATTGGGGTAAAAATCTGAAGCAAAAGCAGTGTTTGTTGTGGTTCTGGCTGAGAACCAGCAGGTGCACATTTACTTTCATTTTCAAGCCGGTTGTCAGGTATGCGCTTTATAAGCCGGGCAGTTGCCAGATCTGTGCTATATAAGCCAGCCTGATAGGAGGCATGCCAGAGTAAGTAAGCCGTTTCATCCCATTTTTGCACTTTTCTGGATCGTGGAGAATCGTAATACAAGGGTGTCCTGTGAAACAGGGGTGTTAGAGAGACTCAAATGAGGAGTATCGCTTGCATTTTGAGGGAGCGTCATCTATGAGATTTTGGCCACATGATGTCTTTCTGTAGGAATGTTCAGGCTCCCAGGTGCCTTAGAATTAAGGACCCCAGGTGCTGTAGAAGTCCAAGGGGACACCCACATTTCACTTGACTAGATGGCTACTTTTGAGAGGTGGGGAGAGAAGCGCTATCTGCTCGCAGTGGGTTGCCATCCAGTGACCAAAATGGCTCCACAGTATGTGAATATGGTTACCCGCGTATGCTCTCAGACCCGATTCTTGTGACAACTCCAAGGATGGATGATTGATTCTGCTCCCTCTCTCTGTTTGAGGTGTGGTGCAGCACCCTGTTAGCACTCCCCTGTCTGAGGATGCAACTTGACAGAACTTGCACGAGAAAGATCTTTACCACGTGAGATGTTTTTTTGGGGGTGGGGGTGGGGGGGGTGACAACACCGGTCAACACGATTTTTCTTGCATGGAGTTTTTCAAATGATTTTGGGTTATTTGGGGGCACTGAATCCGAATCTGATGTTAGTTTTTGCCAATCACATCACATTTTTGAGATATGAAAACATGTTTCTTGCATCAAATATTGAAGCAAAAGCTGCAGTCTGACACACCTCTTCTGCACCATAAACGATATTACGGCTCTTGTTCACATTTTGCAAACCTGGTTTAAAAACTATGCTTTTGAAGCTGCTTTTGTGCATGATTAGTGGCATCAAACTCGTGAGTGCATGAGCAATGTTTGCGTAATCCATCAATACAGAACATACACACTGCAAAAAAACGTGATGTGATAACGGAAATGTGAGCTCAGATTCGGATTGAGCACCCAAAAATTACCCTAAATCAGTTCTCAAAGTCCATGCAAGAAAAAAGTTTTGTTGTTGTTGACAAATGTAATCAAACTATGTTTATTTTGTATGGTTGACAATTCTTTGTTGGATTTTGTTTATTTAATTATTATTATTTGTATGACCTAAGCAACGGGTCTCCTCTCTGAGTCTGGTCTGGTTGAGGTTTCCTTACCACTGTTGCCACTATGCTTGCTCAGGGAACCTGGTAAGGTTAGATCTTGGGTGCCTTGTGTTGTGATTTGGTGCTATAAAAAAATAAACTGAATTAAATTGACAGATGCCCTCATGTGGCAATTGTTGTATATAATTATTACCCTGGTTGAAGAATTCTCAAAAATAAAGGTGAAGGTGCATGTTTCCATAATATTAGATTGCCCATTAGGGTCAAACTGATTGACCCAACATGCGCCCTGGGTTACGAAACATTTGATCAAATCAGATGCTCTGTTTCCAAACACTCCAGGTTCTTCCTTAAAACAACAAGCCTGGTGCACGTTTAATCAGGATCGAGTCAAGACACGACACCCACTGAGCAGAAACCTTTGACATTCCACGTTCTGCACACAGAATTGCTCAAGCTAGATTCCAGCAGCGCTGACAAGCTGATTGATTATCAGGGCATAATTGACTACCGTTATCACCATGTCACAGTGATCAATGGTGGCAGTTCTGATATTATCTAAAACAAATGATTTTATAAAAGAGCCAGCTACAACAAAGCTTCATTACTGAATTTAAATGAATCCTTAAAGCATAATAGTAGAGTTAAGGGTAAAGTTCAATTTCATAATATTAAAATATTTTTCACAATCAAGCATCTGTGCAATAGATTCAGCAGCGACAATTGCTTTGATTGAACGGGGGGAGCAGCCGTCATAGGTGTTACAAAAATCCAGAGTACCCTCAACGTAGCAATTGAATAATGCTAGCAACAAACTTTAGAAGTGTCAGTATATTACCCTCCATCAGTCTCGAAGGTAGCTGATGCTAATTTTAACAACATACTGAAGACATCAGGCAAGATAAATAGCACTGCTACAATATACAAAGACTTTTGTGCATCACTGCTGTTCTGACATCAACAATCCAACACAAGCTTTAAATAGGAAACCAAAAATAATTTTGACGATGAAATTCGCAATGCCGTGCACCGACTCAAAAAAAAAAAGAACAAAAAAAAAAACCTGCGTACCTCCTCAGTGCAGCACAAAAAATCACGTCAGAAATTAATCCAGCTTTGGTGCGTCACTGCTGCTTTTGAGGACTTAGCACTGTCAATTAGCTCCTTCAAGTCGTCGGTCAGCAAAACAAACTCTGCATGTTTAGCTTAACATGGCCTCCTCTAGTGGGCAGTGTTCGCAGCGTGCAATGGTATCAAACGTATGGAACAAAATTGCACACTAAATGCAACACAACACAAATGGGATGAATAATCCATGTCACGCGACATACAAAGCAACAATCAAATGACAAGAATCCACTCAGCCATTATATAACATAAACTATGCTGCAAGTCTCTCTGGTAAGTGAGTGTGACCGGTGGATATCGACCCTGCGTTGTGATTGCTACAACTGGTGTGATGTTGATGAATGCACCGGACACAGTGAGGAAAATATGGAGCCGTTTAAAGGTCTTGTTCTCTCTGGTAACAGGTAACGTAAAATAAAAAAACACAGGCTCTTTTTAGTCCAGGTCTGTCTTGGCCATTGATTTCTAGTTACTCACTAGCTGGAGGACCGCGGAGCCACAGCGATGCCATCTTGGTTAGCATCCAACAACCAGATATAAACAGAAATCAATGTGGGCATGATCAATGTTTTTAAGAGAGTTTAACCATAAATCTGCATTTTCCATGTTATAACTGTGCTGTTACATTTGTTCAAACTCTGTCCCACATTTGTACAGCCACTATTTGTCCAAACAAATACAGAAGAGGATAAAAAATAATACGATCACTTTGTCAAAGACAAAGCTGCAACACAAGATACTGGTCTGATCCTTAAGTAATTTCATTATGAAGTTAAAGATGGGAAATAATCAAGGGTGAAAGTAAGAGCGTCACACGCTCGCATCATATTAAAGATATTAATATTAAAAGTCTGCTCTTAACCCACCTGTGGCACCGCTTTTACAGAGTGTTTCTCCGTGAAATTATCATATAAATAAAATTAAACAGCCACACCAGCCAGGGGGACACATGCTGTCAGCACACATCAGAGGTGATTAATTGTTTGACTACTTGTTGATAGTAACTTGGTATTTTGTTACGCAGTATATTTGAATTGTGATGAGAATTGTGCAGCTCGCTTCTCACTGCTGTGGTGTGCGGACAACTGATCCTCCACCTGTTGTGAGAAGCTGCTCATTTACATAAAGCTTAAATACAGACCTGAATGTGTTGCTGATAGTGTGTGCCTTTTGAAGGATATTGCTTGTAACTGCTGACTTACCTCACCTCTTCTATCCTTCACAGGCACGATGTGTCAAACCCAGGTGCGGTCCTCAGCGTCTCACAAACGAACATCACAAGGTCGAGTTCCCGGCAATTCTGCTTGAATCACACATGGCTTAAATGCAGAACACCATCTCATTATCTGCTTCAGCTGAAAGTCTTTAAGGTTGCATGTGAGCACCATCCACAGGTGCTGCACATAATGTTGATGAGGGTGAAGGATTCTTCAGCCAGCACCTTCTCCACAGAGAAATCAGTTTTCATACCACCTGGAGAGCAAAGAAAAGACAAGAACACCAAAATGTCCAGCCACACCCCCCCAACACACAACAGGGACACCACATTTACTGACTGTACTAATGTTGGTCACAAAACCTACTGTACCTCAGGAAGTGTGCTGCGAGCATGAGACCTCACCCCCTCCTCTTTCACAGACCATGGCATCAAAACCTGGTACGGTCTCTGCATCCATGATGATGAGATGGCTCTCGAGACGACGATCTCACCCGTCTGGTCACAAGGTCGAGTCTCTGGCAAATACACACTGTGTACTCCAGCCTTAAATGCAACCATGCCCCAATCCATATAGATGCACCACAGCTGTGAGTCCTGACGAGCTGCACATGACCAGCCTCAGGTGATCAGGGTGAGGTCCTAATAGCTCAGCCACACAGCCACTCAGTCCAAAACGCAAGCCACCTGGAAGGAAAAACAAAAGACAGAACAGAAGACAGAAACAAAAGGCAGCCAGGCACCCCCAGCCATACAACATTATGAAAGTGAGACATCTAACTGAATCGTTAAATGAATGGTGCAATATTTATCACGACAAAGCATTCAGGCAATAAAACTGAAGTCACTACTTTAACAGAAACAGATTGACACAACAAAATAAATAATTTTCTAACCTTTATTCAGCAATTCTAGTTATTTCCCCACATCATTAATATTACATATAATATGCACTTATGAAAGTTCACACCACAATTTTATTATTATTTATTTATTTAACCTTTATTTAACCAGCTGACAATCCTTTGTCAGCTTGTCGCTGCACCCGGACAATGCACAAAACAGCATTTTCAGATCACTTTAACCCAAGTTTAAGTCAGCGCATCATAGATTTATATTTAATCTAATGTCTGATGATGAGGAACAACGCTAAACAAGATGGCGGCTGCTACCAACAGTTCACAGGCTGCATCCGCCAGTGGATTAAGTAGAAATCGATGGTCCCGGCCCAATTCTAGACATCACACAGACAGGTTAGCATACTCCACGTGTGCACCTAACCCAACACATCAAACGTATGCGCACCCACCCAGCACCATAATATGATGCACATGATGTTAAAGGTCAGGATGAACATAAAAACACTTAAAAACACACAATGATGATGGATGACGCAGACAACCTACCTCTTCCCATAAAGGCATTGTTATGTTTAACAGAAATAAATATGTGGTTCGTCTTAGTTGAAGAACAATGAAGGTTTCACAGGAACAAGCAACTTTATTACACCAGAACAGCCAACCGGTTTTACAGCTCTCTGCTCATCTCATCAGCTCTCCTGTCCTGCTCTTCCTGTTCTGGAGACAAAACTGAAGAGAAATGGTCCGGTCACACTGCATATGACAATTCCTGAAATGAAGGGAAAAAACGTCACAAATCGTCGAGAAAAGATGGACGAATGACCTTTTGACTTTTCCCATCACTGAATAGCCTGCAAATCAAGAGTGCAAAAGGGACGAAAAAGGAACAAAACAAAACCAAAGCTAACGTTAATCTCGACACTTTAAATGAAATGCTGGAGCAGTGTGTGTCTGCATCCTCCAGGACTCAGCGCTGGGACGGACCTCTGTAGCACCTGAGTCCTGGAAAAGATGCAAAGAGAAGCGTGCGATCCGATTCATTGTGGACATCTGTGCGCACATCGGTGGACCCACCTGCTCTGGTTGTTTGTCCAGAACAAAAGAGGGATCATCTTCATCATCATAAGAATCCCCACTGTCTGGTTCAGACTCTGATAACACGCTGTGCACTCCATCTTGGTCCGGTTCAAAAAAAAAAAAACAAAAAAAAAAAAAAAACTGAAGTGCTTGCTCAACATTCAGAAGATGCCTTATTTTTACAAAACAAAAACAAAACAAAACAAAACAAAAAACACCAGCAGACTAACCACACATGCTAAATACTCTACCAAAATAATACAAACTCCAAACATGCCAAATATCTCTCAAATACCAAAACTCTAATTGCTGTCTGTACACCCGAAATGTGCGCGTACTCAGCATTTTTCGCATGATGTTGCATTCGTAAATTTGCTTGCAGCTGTGTATGTTTGCTTTTAATGTATGCATTCTGTCGTGTGTAGCCCTTGCCGCACTCCTGCCTTTGTTTTTTTTGCTTTGTAGAAATGTGCTCCATTCTCAAAATGGTAAAGCAACCGGTTTTACAGCTCTCTGCTCATCTCATCAGCTCTCTGCTCATCTCATCTCATCTCATCTCTCTCTCTCTCTCTCTCTCTCTCTCTCTCTCTCTCTCTCTCTCTCAGGCAGACATCCCCTTATATACACCTGGTGTCCAAACTCCCTCTGTAGGTGTGGATGGTTCATCACACCTACAGACAATCAATAAGTCTGTGCAGTATCAACAACCCTTTCATAAATCAAGTCATTGTGGGCGATGTATGTTCCTTTTTGGACGTTCAATCTTTTGTGTCAACGTCTCAGTCTCAGTCTGCATCACTCTGGACGAACTTCCACTGTCTCTTCCCGAAACCATTTCTCAGGTTCTCTCTCTGGCTCATTCAGTCCAGTTTCCAGCCACATCAGTGTCAATGCTCTCTGAATTTACATGCTTTTTCTTGTTTTGCAACCAGTGATTCACGTCTTTTGATACATGTTCCATTTACAGACACGATTTATGTCACAGGACCCAGAACTTGGGAAATTTCCCCATTCACCCATTTCTGTCCTCTGCTGTAGCTTCTGATCAGCATTGCTTGGCCTACAGAGAATTCCCAGAGTCTCCCCTTTGCATGGGACTGTTTCTGAGCAAGTCTATCCTGGACATTTTCAGAGAACTGTAGTTTCAACAAAGTTAACCTAGTGCGAACTTATGTTTTCAAGAATAGTTCTGCTGGTGTTTTCCTTGTTGTTACATGTGGCATATTGCAGTAACCAAACAAGAATTTTGCAATACATTCTTGCACAGGGGTGAAAGTAAGATTAGAAACTTGTGCGAACTGTGCTACTCAAAAAAAAAAAAAAAAAAAAAAAAAAAAATTGCTTCCGGGCTTGCTGTTGATCCAGAAAAGACTGCTGTTTTCTGATTTTGAAATTCTTAAATTCTGTGCGTGTGCTTGAGTGCATGATGTATGATGTTAGACATGTAACAGAATTTATGGCAAAACATTTATTTTCAGGTAAAGTGCAAACATAATTTTTGGGGGAAATAACAACATCAGAACAACAACAACAACAGAACAACTTCAACATCATTAAACAATGCAACAATCTGTTCTTATTTTCTGAAAATAACAGAGAAAGAGAAAATGCACGGCCACCTGCTGGTGGCACAGAGTAATGCTAGTGCAGGCGGGTGCAGAGACAACACTATAAGGTAGTATGCCTCAGTAACAAGGTACAATTGTACTATGCATAAACAAGGATGATAATCATTCAGTATGTTTCTCAAATCCTTAATATTAAATATCTAATTTCTTTTTAACCGTCGGTGCACTAAAATAAAGTATAAAGTACCTCAAAGTGATACTTGAGTGAAAGTATCTTACCATAAAATTACTGTGGTAAAAGTTAAAGTGTCCTTTAAAAATCTTACTTGAGTAAAGGTCTTAAAGTATTTGACATTTACTGTACTTAAGTATCAAAAGTAAATTTCTCATATAAATGTACTTAAAGTAAAAGTATTGAGTAAAAGTGAGCAGTTAGAATTTTGCGCACTCGCATCATATTAAAGATAATAAAGATTGCTCTTAACCCATCTGTGGCATTGAGCAGAGACACTCAACTGGGGAAGATGATTATTATCAGCTTTAGGGTGCAGGCAGGATTACTTTGTCCAGTACATTCCAGCCGAGCTGCAATCATGAGCCAGGCGGACCAAACCCATGTACTCATCTGGCGCCCCGTGATCTGTCTCTGTTGTCAGGTGTGGAGGATGTAGCGGCGCATGCTCCCAGACCTGACCTGTAAAATTAATGACAGAATGCAGTAAAACTGCAATGATTTATGCTGATCATGATCTTTGCTCATCAACTTGAATTCTCTGGGCCTCAATGGAATTGATTTTAGGTCAGCTGCTTGGGGAGCCAATGGTCTAGTTTTCACAATGAGTCTAATTTCCTTCAGACCTTTAATATTGACTGAGCCTGTGGGCTCCTATTTAGGTCTGTGGATGACTGTGTTACATGTGATTTAAAAATTACTAATAATGGTATGTAGTAATGGATTTGGCAGAAAGTTCTCTCTGAGGACACTCATTCAAATAATAATGATTATAAAATATGCCCTTCTGTCTTTTGTTGACTTGAATTGCAAAAGTTTAGAATTTGAGCACTTCCCAGGGGAAGATTTTACCAACTCGAGAGACAAATGTGAGATTCTCACCTCGGTCTCAATTTACTTTCTGTTGTCTCTAAGAATAGGTTTAGAGCATGATAAGATCTCGTTTGAAATTTAAAAGGAGGCTAATTTGATATTTTGTGTGTCGTCCTGTTCTGGAGACAAAACTGAAGAGAAATGGTCCGGTCACACTGCATATGACAATTCCTGAAACGAAGGGAAAAAAGGAAAAAAACGTCACAAATCGTCGAGAAAAGATGGACAAATGACCTTTTGACTTTTCCCATCACTGAATAGCCTGCAAATCAAGAGTGCAAAAGGGACGAAAAAGGAACAAAACGAAACCATATCTAACGTTAATCTCGACACTTTAAATGAAATGCGCCTGGAGCCACTGCTGGAGCAGTGTGTGTCTGCATCCTGCTCTGCACTCCAGCACTCAGCGCTGGGACGGAGCTCTGTAGCGCCTGAGTCCTGGAAAAGTTGCAAAGAGAAGCGTGCGATCCGATTCATTGTGGACATCTGTGCGCACATCGGTGGACCCACCTGCTCTGGTTGTTTGTCCAGAACAAAAGAGGGATCATCTTCATCATCATAAGAATCCCCACTGTCTGGTTCAGACTCTGATAACATGCTGTGCACTCCATCTTGCTCCGGTTAAAAAAAAAAAAAAAAAAAATCTGAAGTGCTTGCTCAACATTCAGAAGATGCCTTATTTTTACAAAACAAATACAAAACAAAACAAAACAAAAAACACCAGCAGACTAACCACACACGCTAAATACTCCACCAAAATAATACAAACTCCAAACATGCCAAATATCTCTCAAATACCAAAACTCTAATTGCTGTCTGTACACCCGAAATGTGCGCGTACTCAGCATTTTTCGCATGATGTTGCATTCGTAAATTTGCTTGCAGCTGTGTATGTTTGCTTTTAATGTATGCATTCTGTCGTGTGTAGCCCTTGCCGCACTCCTGCCTTTGTTTTTTTTTGTTTTTTTTTTTGCTTTGTAGAAATGTGCTCCATTCTCAAAATGGTAAAGCAAACGGCACTCAGGTTTCCAGATGTACAGTGGGACACACTGCTTCCTTGTCAGGGCTGGGAACATCAGATCGCAAAGTTCAGAGTCTTTCTGTGCTCTCCCCCCCCACCCACAAAAAAGTAGAAAATATTGCCAGATTTGATGCTTGTATCTCCATTTGCAGGATTCCACTCTAAATATTCTCATGTGCTGCACTATATATGAAATGTAAGATGCTGCTCCTCAGTGTTTCTCAATTGCCCTCAAAAGTATTGGAACACTTGGTATTTCACACATTTTAATTTGTTTATTCTGTTTCAAATACTTTTTTTTTCTAAAATTGTCTTCCTGAAACGCAAACTGAAAGCAAATCTCTACAACTTGATATAAATTAATTAAAAATATCAAATCCAGCTTCCCGATGAAGTGGTGTAGAGGAGGATTTTCTTAAAAAAAAAAAGACCTGAAAGTTCAGCTACAATTTGACAGAAAGTACAGTAGTGTTCAGAATAATAGTAGTGCTATGTGACTAAAAAGATCAATCCAGGTTTTAAGTATATTTCTTATTGTTACATGGGAAACAAGGTACCAGTAGATTCTCACAAATCCAACAAGACTAAGCATTCATGATATGCACACTCTTAAGGCTATGAAATTGGGCTATTAGTAAAAAAAAAAAAAAGTAGAAAAGGGGGTGTTCACAATAATAGTAGTGTGGCATTCGGTCAGTGAGTTTGTCAATTTTGTGGAACAAACAGGTGTGAATCAGATGTCCCCTATTTAAGGATGAAGCCAGTCTGGAGTTACCTGTAAGTGCTGTGACAGTTAGAAGACGCCTGTGTGAAGCTAATTTATTTGCAAGAATCTCCCGCAAAGTCCCTCTGTTAAATAAAAGACGTGCAGAAGAGGTTACAATTTGCCAAAGAACACATCAACTGGCCTAAAGAGAAATGGAGGAATATTTTGTGGACTGAAGAGAGTAAAACTGTCCTTTTTGGGTCCAAGGGCCACAGACAGTTTGTGAGACGACACCCAAACTCTGAATTCAAGCCACAGTTTTTTTTTTTTTTTTTTTTTTTTTAATTCGGCACACAAAATATTCAAATAGAAAAAAATGAACAATTCCACAAACAAACACAGACAAAACTAGTGAGTCCAAAAGGGTGTGGGCTGAAGCAAAGCTTATTAGCGCCCACCCCTGCTAGTACAAGTCCAACAATTCTAATCAGTCATATTTACATAAATATAAATTCACTACTACATGTCGACACACAGACATACACATCAATATACTATTCACTTATATTTATATAGTACCAGATCATAAGAAAGTCGAATCAAGGCACTTTACGCCAGTAAGGACTAACCTTACCAACCCCCAGAGCAAGCACTAGGCAACTGTGGTGAGGAAAAACTCCCTATAAGGAAGAAACCTCAAGCAGACCAGGCTCTTGGGGGTGACCCTCTGCTTGGGCTGTGCCACATATACCTATATACATACGTATATACTTTACAAATATAAATATATACATACATATACACAGTCACTTATATACATATACATATACACCTACCCATATCTATATATCTACATACGCATATACATACCCACACATTCAAATATACAATAAGTCCCACTTATAAATTGAACATTCCATATAAATCAAATTATATTTGCTTCTTTATGATACTTAGACATAATGTTCTTTTTGAGTAGTTTCTTAAATCTCACTAAGGTACTACATTCTAACCTCTGTTGAACATTTGTTCCATTTCCTCACCCCAACCACAGACACACAAAAACCCTTTACATTTGTTCTTACTGGTGGTTTCATAAAAATTGCACAACCTCTTAAACTATATCTGGATTCCCTCAATCGGAACAGACTCTGGACATGTCTCGGTAAGGCTTGGTTTTTCGCTCAAAATAAAGTTTGAATTGTAATGTAATCGACCAAATCAATGAATTTTAATAAATTTAAAGACACAAATAGAGAATGAGTTGGTTCACGATATTGTTTATTGCAGATGATTCGTATGGCTCGTTTTTGCAAAAGGAATATTGGATTGGTATTTGATTTGTAAGTGTTTCCCCATGACTCAACACAATATGTCATATATGGTACCATCAGAGAATGATATAAAGTAAGTGCGGCAGTAGGTCTTTGGCTTTATACAAAATGGCTATAGTTTTTGACAATTTTGATTTCACATAATTTATATGTGGTTTCCAGCTAAGTTTATTATCAATTATAACACCTAGAAATGTATTCTCTGTTACTAACTCAATTTCCTTATTGTTTATAGTTAAATTTTTACATTTGGGTGCCTGTTTATTTCCAAATATAATACATTTAGTTTTCCCAAGGTTGAGTGACAACTTATTAGCATCAAACCAAACCTTAAATTTTTCCAGTTCTTTCTCCACTATGTCCAGAAGCTGTTCAAGATTTTCACCGCTACAGAACACAGTTGTATCATCCGCAAAAAGGACACATCTCAGTGAACTCGACACCCAACTTATATCATTTATATAGATTATAAACAACAAAGGACCCAGCACTGAGCCCTGCGGCACCCCACATGTGACATCCCTGAGTTCAGAATTTGTGTTATTGAATTGAACATACTGAAATCTGCCTTGTAAATAACTAGCTATCCATTCATATGCCAGACCTCTGATTCCATATTTCTGCAGTTTACTTAATAGTATTCCATGGTTAATTGTGTCAAACGCTTTCTGTAAATCAAAAAAAACACCTATTGTGTATTGTTTATTATCAATTGCAGTTGCTATACTTTCCACAAAGTCCATCAAAGCATGTGATGTAGTTCGAGACCTTCTGAATCCATATTGTTCTTCACAAATGCTGTTATGCTTCAGTAAATAATCATTTAATCTTTTAGCAAATATTTTTTCCAAAATTTTGGAAAATTGTGGCAGGAGTGATATAGGTCTATAATTAGAAAATGTGTTTGTCACCAGTTTTAAACAGAGGAATTACTTTGGCTATTTTCATTTGAGAAGGAAATTTACCAGTACTTAGTGACATATTGCATGTAAGTTCACAGTGAAGACAGTGAAGCATGGTGGTGCAAGCATCATGATATGGGCATGTTTCTTCTACTATGGTGTTGGGCCTATATATCGCATACCATGTATCACGGATCAGTTTGGATATGTCAGAATACTTGAAGAGGTCATGTTGCCTTATGCTGAAGAGGACATGCCCTTGAATGGGTGTTTCAACAAGACAATGACCCCAAACACACTAGTAAACCAGCAAAATCTTGGTTCCAAACCAACAAAATTAATGCCTCGCAGATGTGAAGAAATCACAAAAAAACTGTGGTTATACAACTAAATACTAGTTTAGTGATTCA
Source organism: Thalassophryne amazonica (assembly GCF_902500255.1). Classification (NCBI taxonomy): domain Eukaryota; kingdom Metazoa; phylum Chordata; class Actinopteri; order Batrachoidiformes; family Batrachoididae; genus Thalassophryne; species Thalassophryne amazonica. The sequence goes on from NC_047106.1 coordinate 47,952,564, forward strand.
CAGGATTGCTAAAAAAGCAGTTTGAACATAATAGTTTTGAGTTTGTAGCGTCAACAGCAGATGCTACTATTATTGTGAACATCCCCTTTTCTACTTTTTTTTTTTACTAATAGCCCAATTTCATAGCCTTAAGAGTGTGCATATCATGAATGCTTGGTCCTGTTGGATTTGTGAGAATCTACTGAATCTACTGGTACCTTGTTTCCCATGTAACAATAAGAAATATACTCAAAACCTGGATTACTCTTTTTAGTCACATAGCACTACTATTGTTCTGAACACTACTGTACATTTGAGATGAAAGCCTAGATTTGATGTTTTGGTGAAAGAAACTTTTGTATTTCTTCATAATTGATGTAACTAAAGTCCAAGACATATTCAGTGACTTCATGTTTCCACCCCCTGACTTGTCTGAAGAAAACTGGCAATAAAATTATTATTTCCAGGTTTTATCAAGTTTTAGAGATTTGCTTTCAGTTTGAGTTTGAGGAAGATAATTTTAGAATTTTTTATTTTATTTATTTTTTTTTTTTTTGTATTTCTTGTATTTAAAATGCCATAAACAAATTAAAAGTGTTCCAATACTTTTGGAGGGCACAGTATCCTAACCTTATGATGAGTGCAAAATGAGTGTGGTATTATTACTGTTTTGTTTAAGAATGTTTAATTTTCACTGTTGCTGCACTTGGTGTGAAATCATAGTCATATCATATATCATATTGAATTGAAAATTCAGTAAGGTATATCTTCTATTATACATTCCAAACCGAAGGTGGAATTCTACTAGTGTTTACTAAGGTACACCTAAATATCTTTAAAAAAAAAAAGAGAGTAGAGCCACTTAGGTGCCTGGTCTTGACAACCAGGGAGTGTAGGTTGAAAAGCTTTTTTATACCATGAGAACTCTCCCTATCCATGTAAGCGGCTCAAGAATATGGACAGCATGTATATAAGTGACATTTACATGAGAATTTATATGACAACATTGAGATGTAATAATATGGCCATATTGTACAGCCCTACTGTCAACTAGCTGAAAATTCTGAATATTAATTTAAATCTACATTAAAAAATGCTTAAAGTGGCAGGGGGCTAAGAGGGCTGTAATTAGGTGTCAGTTGAAAAGCAAAAAAAGAAAAATGCTTAAAAAGGTGGGGAGTATGGGGGGCAGAGCTCCCCCAGAAGCTGAAAGGTTTTAGTCATGCTCATGCTCCCAAGAACCATTTTTACTGAAACAAGTCTGAAGGACCTAAAGCACATGGTTAGATGGCGAGGAGCTTTTCCAGGCCTGTGAGAGGCAAATAAAGAAAAATGCTTAAAAGGCGGGGGGGTCTGAGGGGGCGGAGCCCCCCCCAGAAGCTGAAAGGTTTTTGCCATGCTAATGCTCCCCTGAAGCATTTACTCAAAATAAAGTCTGAAGAACCTAAATGACATGGTGACATGCTGGCGAGCTTTGCTTGTTCATGTCCGCGACATATGCATATTATTATGAGCAAAGCGTCGCAAAGCTCACTCCTCGTACAGGGAGTCCTAAACAGGAAGTGCCAAATTTTGAATCCACAGTAAAACAGGAAATGTTCAAATGTCAAACACTCCCTGCGTTGACAGACGAGATCCCATGGAATCTCATGGGAACTCAGCAGCAAGCTCACACTCAAACAGGAAGTGCCACATTTTCAGTCACAGTGAAACAGGAATTGTCAAATGTTGAACACTTCTTGGCATGGGTGGAGCTAGTGCAGAGCAAGGGTTTCACTGGACTCCCTTGAAATCTGATTGGACACCGATGATTGACATGTCACTGCACCACACATCTGGTTGAAAGAGCTGCATTTTGAAATTAGTGAGTCACATTGACTGCTAGGTTCCTCCTGTCCAGTAGTTGGTGCTGTGTACCACAAAAAAGTTCTAATCCACCTTAGTAGAAGAAGAAAACTGTTTGCCTCAGATTTGAACTGAACACGTCGTTTGATCTGTGGACTAATAATGACACCAAACTTATATTGATGAGTAAACAACCATATTTTATGCCAGAAAAGGGGTCCAGGTTGTTAACAGCAGCATTTCTCCTTTAATTTGGGTTGCCTTATATACACATTTTAACCGCAGCCGCAGAGCTCCATGGCCACTGAGAGAGGTTTGTATCTTTTAATGACTTGGATTCTCTGCGGGTCCCGCATCCGTACCCCGCAACGGTAACACTGAAGGCAGTGTGAGTGAGGGGTTAGCTGGTCGGCAGCTTGCGGATCAGCAGCTCAGTGGATTTCTGGTAGCGGTGGATCTCTCTCAGTGCCACGGTGCCGGGCCTGTAACGGCGAGGCTTCTTCACACCGACGGTAGCTGGAGCGCTCTTCCGGGCGGCTTTGGTAGCCATCTGCTTTCTCTGAGCTTTTCCTCTGGTGGATTTACGGGCAGTCTGCTTGGTTCTGTCCATATTAAGCTTACACTGTGAAACTGCCGGACACTTTAAACTGCCGGACGACATTAAATCGTCATTAAATTCACTATCCGGTACAACATACGGATCCACTGAACCAACTGCTACACATCAATCACAATAAACAGCTTCATCTTGAGGGTTTAAAGCCTCGTAATAAGCTTTCATTCTCTCTATTTTCTTTCATGTGCCAGCCGCGTAGTAATCCAAGATGGAGACGGGAGCAAATCAGTTACGTGATTGAAAACCCTCTATGGGTACCATAACAATAGCCACAGCCTTTTTTTTTAAATAGCAGGATTGCTATCTTATTATTTTTCGTATATATATATATATATATATATATATATATATATATATATATATATATATATATATATATATATATATATTTTTTTTTTTTTTTTTTTTTTTTTTTTTTTTTTTTTTTTTTTCTTCTTTCTTTGTACTTCTATGAACCTTGAAATAAACTCAGTGAATTGAATACATTGTAATCAATTACAGGACACCGTAAATCTAAAAACATTTCACTATATTTTATATTTACCTTCACCAATGACAGAAAGGCTTTATTTACTTTTTTCAAGCCGGAAGAATGTTGTTGTATCTAACTTGACTCCCGAGCCTGCAGCCAATCAGCTGCTGTCACGGACACAGCAGCGGTGATAAAATCCACGGAGCAGCCTGCAGGCAGGCAGCGCACTAACAAAGAAGGCGTGTGTTTGTGCGTAATAGTTTTGTTTCTAAAACCGTCTTTCTACTTTTGGTAAAGTGGACTTTATTCGTTCGGGTTTGGCTTTTTTTTTTTTTAGTACTGCTCCTTCCTGCGGCTCTGTTTGGTTTTCGGAACCAAAGTGGGAAGTTGTCCTCGTGTCGATTCGGTCAAACGTTGGATATGTTGTTTTCAGGAAGGTAACGTAGGGTAAGTTTGAATTTGAGCTTCTTTAAACTGTTTAGGTGACAAAAACGGCCGCAAAAAGAACAGTGTTACTAGTTTTTACGAACGGATAACTCAAACTTTTTTCTGTTTTCTGAGGCAATGAATGAATGACAGTCTGTTAGGTACTACAAATTTGGACGGAAGACATTCAGAGTAATTTAATTTGGCTTTTAAAATCAAATACTCCAGGGAAGAACTGTTGACGTATTCCCTGCAGTCAGCAGGTCATACACAGGAATAATGGAGTCAAAGAGTGATCGAGCTGGTCTGCTAAATTTCCGGCAGCAACTCTGTAAAAACTGCTGCATATTCAGTGCTGACGATTTGTATTCCAAAAAATACAGGGGAGGATCAGTGATCTATTAGATTTAGGCCATGTTGGCATATTTAAACACCACAATTTGTTGTGACTCATTAGTTTAAGGATGCTTTCACAGTGGGACAAAATTGTTCAGATACTGGCCTTGTTTGCATAATGACTTGTTAATCTCAGGGTTTTGGTACTCATTAAGACCACTATTATTCACATAATGTGTGTGTAAATAAGAAATGGATAAAGTTCAGAATAATTTGTTTCTTAAAGCTGTATTGCTGTTTATATTACTGGTTAATAAGCCAATAAGCTACCAATTGCCGGAATGGAAACAGAACAACTGGTAACTGGCGGAATGGTTTGCTTTTGCTTATATTGTACCCAAAACAAGTATTGATGAGATGATCAGGTCTCAGCATTAAAATAATCAAGTTATTTAGCCTCTGTATAAAGCTTTAGGTCAGCATTAGAAGCCCCAAACCCTTGACAGAATGGCAAAACGGGAGCTTGTGTGGTGCCACCTCATGTTAGTGAGGGTAAATTTCCAATATGGTGATCTGCTATTCTGACAATTAGTGCTAATAGGGTCCAGAAAGAGAAGTTTGTACTTTGACCATGACAGGTGACTTTCTGCTTTGCATGGTAACATCTTATGACATTATCTTGAGATTGGTTATCAATACACAGCACTTAGGAGATAGGGGGCATAGTAAGGTGCTGTTCTGTCAATCATTGTGTCAATTGTATAGTCATTCTGGTTCTGCTGATTGGTACCCCTTTAAGCCAGTTCAGCATCTTATTTCATGTGCTGCATGCTGGGCCGGGTCAAAATTCACCACTGTTCAAAACACACTATTCACCATATTGAGGTTTCAGTTCAAAGTAGCTGTTAAAGAAATTTGCCAAATATGTGGCAAGCGGAAGAGAGAAGTTGTGGCCCAAGTTTATGCTCAATTCCCCAATTGTTTTTTTTGTTTTTTTTGCTTGATTAGAAGTAAAACCCCTCATGGTTCTCATCTTCTTTGACTAATCTAAAAGACAGATCTGTGTGATTCTTGCAATCACAGAAGCTTTTTTTTCTTTCTTTCTTTCTCTCCTGCTTGTAAGACAAGCCAACACTGCTTCGTCAGGGTAACTGTAAGTCGTAAGTTGTGACAAACTTGTGTTGCTTGTCATTATTATGTTTTTAGGGATGGAGGTTGTTGGAAATGTGACTTTAAATTTAGGATTTTTATTGTGAAATCTTTGTGTTGTATTTGACTGAAAGCCCGTCTCCCTTAAACAGCATTGCTTAGCTTTCTGCAGAGTTGTGCTAAAACTGAGCAAAACAACAGACAAATACATAAATGGCTGCAAAAATGGAAGCAGTTGTATGGAATTAGTTATGGTGCAGAAAGAATATTTACCAAAAACAGCCAGTTTATTGAAAGTTCCTTGAATGTTTTCAACTGGTTTATAAGTTTAACCTGTAAAATTACCCTAATCATTGATGAATGAGCCATTCTTTCATTTTATATATATATATATGTGTATATATATATATATATATATATATATATATATATATATATATAAATACAGTCAATTGTTTCCAATATCGTACAGCCTAAAAAAATCTATAAAATATCTCCAGAACATTCTATATCTCTATGTTCATGCATATTGGTTGATTTAATTGTTGAAACACAGCATCCTAGAGGGACTGGATTAAGTAAAATTTGTCACTGTACCCAGTCACTTTGTTTCTCTGACAAATTCAACATGTACTTGCATTTGCCATTTGCTGGGTAGCACTTGAGTGTCTTGAGCTACTCACAAGCTGGCAGACATCATGCTGAACTGATCAGGTGTGGGTAGAATAGGGAGAGAGGGCATGTGCAAGATTGATGACACATGGACAGTGTAGAGAATGTCAAGTAGGGTGTGTCAGATTATGGTCGAATTTCTGAAATTGAAAAGGACTTGGCAATAAAATAGTGCATTTTTGCGTACTGAATGTGAATATGGCCTTCAAAATGAAATCGAATCATGTTTAGCTGCTGGCATTTTACTTTGACAATTCATAGAAATAGCCATTTTTCACAAAAACGTGATGTTGCCATATGTGATAATTCATGAGGATGCAAAATCATGTGCATATACACAATAAGATGTATTTTAGGTCTATGAATAATAAAATTATATTATGTGTATATTCAAAGCTTTCTTACCAATATTTAGAACAGTAAAATTTACCAAAAAATTCTTAAAATTTGCCTTGGGTGAATGTCGTGTGATACACTGATACAGCTATAGAACAAAGATTATCTATTCTAGTTAGAATTTGTCAGAAAATCTTAAGAATACCTGGTTGGTTGGTTGGTTGGCTCCTTAATTGGTGTAGTGATGCTCAGAGGCCTGTTTGTGTGATAATCCTAGATTGACAATACAAGCAAGTGCTATTCCTATCATACTATGATCAGGTTCTCAATTATCTGCTGATTACATGTCATTGATATAAAATTGTATGTGTCCTATACTCGGTGTCTATGCTGGAGCAAGTTAAATGTTTGAGTCCAAGCATGCACTCAAAGGTGCTAACTTGAAGATGGTGGAGTTTATTATAGGAGTCTACATACCCAGCTGGTTTAACACCAAGATCACCTCCAGCTGGATTGAAGGACCCAACCATCTGCTGTACCAGCTACACCAGCTCAGGAGTCAGAGGAAGGAGGTAATGGACCTTCTCATGCCCACTGTGAGGAGGTCAGCCTGGTAGGCCCACAGTGAGGCTGTGCTCCAGACCACGCTCTGCAGCTCTGATCAGTCTGAGAGGAGACAGGCAGGCAACAAGATCCTGGAGATCAGAGGTGGAGGTGACCAGTGGAGCCAGCTTGGGGACAACAGTGTGAGGCTGAGGAAGACCCCAGTCATCAACTCAGCTGCATCTACTCTGTGCAAGCTCATAAAGTGAGACACAGACACCAGGAAGCCTCCTCTGACCTGTCAGTTCACATCTGCTACCATCACGAAGTTTGTGCACAGCATGGCCATCTCATACCCAGTCTGTGGAGAGGTGTGTCAAGATGACCACAGAGGCAGCATCTCATGTCTATTCTCATGAGAGGAGTATGGCTTATATCAGAGGCCAGGTCATCAGCAGAGAGTTCATGCCACTGAACAGAGCAAAGCTGACATGCTTGCACTTGTTAAGTCATAAAAAAGTGAGTCTTTCAGGATCCTACAAAATTTTAAGCACAATTATGTTGTCTTCAGGTTAACTTTAGTGTTAAAATGTTGTTTTGAATATGTTATGTTAATTGTTATTCTGCTACTGAGGTTTTTTGTTTTGTTTTTTTTTAAAGATTGTATCCCTTTTTGGAAGTGGGCATCACTTGGTATCATAGCTTTTCATGGATATATGGATGCCACTTAACATAAAATGGCACTTAAAAAGCTATTTTTATGAATATTCAAAGCAAAATGCTACTGTCTAGCACTAGCTAGTCTTAAAAAGCAGTGCCATATTCTAATTTATTACTGTAAAATACACCATTTTATCAGTAAGGCTTTTTCAGTTTGCTAAATTTTGATTTTGCCTTTTTTATACAAAATCCTGTTAAAAATCACAATTTTTTCAATTGAAAATGTTGGTAGTTAGACTTATTTTTATTTCACAATGTCATATTTCAACTCAGCACCCCAAAATGCAACATTTTATTGCTAAGGCCTTTTACATTTCAAAAAGGTTTTCAATTGACACACCCTAATGCGAAGTTGTTTTCAGATTTGTTTACATTGTCATCTTAGATGTCGGAATGATGTTGTAAGTGAAGGTGAATGTGTATTAGGGCTCTATATTGTTTCTCAAATGATACTCGATGCGTATCATGACATTGATAAATTTATGGGCTTATATAAATGTTATTTAAATAGTCAGAATTTATGGTGTTGGTGTGTAAGGCAGCTTTTAAATACTTGAGTGACACTGCTTAATGTGTGTTGTAATACTTACTCCATCCCACATTGACATCACAACCTGCATGTTTGTTTGATAAGGCCATAGTTGTTGATTTACGGATCAGCTGACTACTCTAAAAATTGTAGACTGTGGGGAAAAAAAACTGCCCCTGGGAGTTTTTCCCAGCAGCTGTTTGAGGTGCCACCCAATATTTCAAGAGTGACTTTAACAGTGGTGTTAAATAAATAAAAAAAAAAAAATTGAAATACTTAATTAAAAACAGAAGTAAAAGAATAAAACAGATAAAAATAAAAACTATTCATAAGAGAATAAAAAAATAGGCTTTAAGTCTCGACTTAAAAATGTCCACGGACTCCGACTGCCTCACGGTCGCAGGAAGACTGTTACACAGAGCGGGTGCATGATAAGAAAAAGCTGTTTGACCTGCTGACATAGAAAACCTGTAAAGTCTACTTTTAGTGCACAAAAAATTTGCAAGAGGTATTGATAAGGAATCGGATCAGTAAGCAGAATCAATAATGGTATCGATACCCATCCCTAATTAGGGCTGCAACAAATCGATAAAAATCGATTACAACAGGCGTTGGCAACACATTGCGTCATCGATGCATTGTCGAGCGATTATGGCGCCAGAAGCTGCTGGTCACTTCTGATGCCAGTAGCGATCAGTGCACAGAGCAGATCAGACGCTGTTTCGTAGAACTGCACAGTTAGAATATGGCAGATGCAAGTACACGAAAGAAAGTTAAGACTTTAAAAGTGTGGGAGCACTTTACGTTAAACAACGCAAAGACGTTTAACTGCAACATTTGCAAGTCGGACCTTGCATGGCACGGGAGGCTCAGGCTGTCTGCGTGTCTCCCAGAGCAGCAAAGTGAGGGGCAGAGAGGGAGAGAATAAGAAAAAGAACAGTAACAGCCCAGACAGTTTTTTATTAATGTTGTCAAAGTCCTACCATCGACATTAACGCTTGTCTGATTGTCCGGGACAAGTGTAAAATGTGATTGGACAAGTAATAGTTTTAAATCGTTGTCCGACCGGACAAGTGGCATTTTTTTTTTTTTTTTTTTTCTTGGTTTAAAACGTTCAAATCCTTCTCGCACCTCGCGAGAAAGCGTCTTCGATTTTTCCTGCCACACTCTATGCAGCGGACAATCGGAAAACATAACACCGAGTTCTCCCCAGACAGTGGAACAACGACGCCGCGCCATCAGTGCTCTGACTGCGCCGTCACTCTGCCGTGCTCTCGGGTAGGGCTGAAACGATTAATCGAGTAATTAGATTACAAAAAATGTCATTCTGTGCCTCGAAGCTTCGTTTAATGTTGCAGTACATATGCGAGGCCTGTGTGTGGCGCTGTAATGCCCCCAGAAAAACAAACAGAAGTAGTAGAGCAAACGCTAATCAAATTAGCACAAAAGCTACAGCTTTCCAACGTGACAGAGTGAAATGAAGCCTTTTAGGAAAGACGGGCCACGCTGATCATCTGAAATAGCTTACTGTGCATTTAAAGCAAAGCAGTGTGGGTTTTTTTTTTTTTTTTTTATATAAACAGTTTCGTCCGCTGGCCGCTCTACGCGCGGCGGACGGCTGCTGTCTCTCTCTGCCCGGTGTGAGCAGCTCAGCACTGCCCTCACACAGCTCTGTCCCGGCCACAGTCTCTGGAAGAAGTCCGCACTTTCTAATGTGACTCGCAATGAGATTTTCGCTTTTTTTGGGCAACACACAATGCTTCACAAACACGGGAACTCAAATAAAATAATACATAAACCAGTGACTGCGAGGATGCATGTTCAACCTCCAGCAGAAAATGAAATGCATTGGCTGAATTGCAGAGGGAGTGTTAAAAAATTCATGCAGGGACCCAGTCCACCATCTTAATAAATAAATTAAATGAATAAAAATGGTTAAATTTTACAAGTTGGGGAAAACAAAAAACAGAAAGCCACATCCCATCACCATTTCAGCAAAATGTCAAGACTTTGACTGAGCTCCTGACACCAGGAAAGATCCAAAACTTGTAAAGATGTGAAAAAAAAAATTACCCAGAAAAACACAAAGGGATACACTAAATTTGACAGTCTCCGTGGTGACACAGTGACACTGTGCCATGACTTAGGGAGAGCACTGGACTGTTAATGTTTTAAAACGCAAAAGTAGTTTTTATCCGATTAATCGATAGAATACTCGATTACTAAAATAATCGATAGCTGCAGCCCTAATCTCAGGTAGTTTTTAAAAATTCAGCCAGGCTGTTTGTGCAGAAGTGCCCCCCGCCCCCCCCCCCGGCAGATAGAGAGCCGAGCAGCGCTGCAGCGGAAAGAAACTCCGTCAGTCTTCACATAAAACAAGCTCCTTCTGGATGTATAGCTCCAGAAATTCATTTATAGGCTTTATTTTACAGTTGAAAGTCTTCATGTTTCTAAAGTTTGCTCAAATAGTGTGTGAGTGTGAGAGACAGAGGGAGAAAGAAGGGAAAAAGAGGAGGGAGAGAAATACGTATATGTGGGATGAGTCACGTGTGTCATTATGAAATGACAACATAGTTTACAAGTTATACAGAGAATGTTGCACATATGAGTCAGGCTACAGTTTTTGATTTAGGTTTTATGGTTAACTGGTTATGCTAATTGCTCATTTGCAGCAATAAAATACCTCTTTTTTTTCACCATATACATATTTTATAACATTTATATGTTTCAATGTTGTTTTATGGCAACTCAGTACTTTGATAAAGCAATGCCATTTGAAATAATTATTTTTGTTCTTTATTATAAACTGTTTTATTCTTTATTTTATATTTCAGCAGCCAAGGGACATTTGACAATTTGTTGATTTTCAAGTATTTTAAGTTTTCAAATAATGTTCTGCTGTTAAATAAAGTGATGAAGGGGGTGGTGGCCAAGTGGTTAATGCGCTTGGTTTCAGTGCAGAAGGTTCCACGTTCAAATCCCACCCCGCCACATTTCTCCATGTAATGTGGAGTTGCGTCAGGAAGGGCATCCGGCGTAAAACGTGTGCCAATTCAACATGCAGATCCACCTTGGATTTCCTGTGGCGACCCCGAGTGCAAACAATGGAGCAGCCGAAGGGAGTTACTGTTAAATAAAGTGATGGAAGGAGAGAAAAATTGTTTCCCTGGCACATTTTTTAAAAATTCCCCGCTAATCTGATTAATCGTGTCGAAACCCCATCAGATTAATCGATTACCCAAATAATCATTTGTTGCAGCCCTATCCCTAATCGACACGTTAACATTTAAATCAGTCCTCAACATTTTTCCACGGTGTGAACTGCGGATTAATTGCAAAGATTACTTAATTGTAATTTTGTCACTGACTTGATTTTAAAGTCTGCAAAAAATCATGGTGTGTCATAGGGCTGAAAAGATTAGTCGAGTAATTCGATTACAAAAAATGTTTGTGGCAAATTCTGTGCCTCGAAGCTTCGTTTAACGTTGTAGTACATATGCCAGGCCTGTGTGTGGCGCTGTAATGTCCCCAGAAAAACAAACAGAAGAAGAAAAAGAGCAAGCGCTAATCAAATTAGCACAAAAGCTACAGCTTTCCAATGTGACAAACAGAATGAAATAAAGCCTTTTAGGAAAAAGACGGTCCACGCTGATCATCTGAAATAGCTTACTGTGCATTTAAAGCAAAGCTGTGTGTGTGTGTGTTTTTTTTTTTAGTTTTTTTTTATTATAAACAGTTTCGTCCGCTGGCCGCTCTGCGCGTGGCGGCTGGCTGCTGCCTCGCTCTGCCCGGTGTGAGCAGCTCAGCACTGCCCTCACACAGCTCCGTCCCGGCCACAGACAGTCTCTGGAAGAAGTCCACTGTTTCTTCTGTGACTCGCAATGAGTGTTTCGCATTTTAATTTTCGCTTTTTTGGGCAACACACAATGCTTCACAAACACGGGAACTCAAATAAAATAATAATAATAAAAAAACCAGTGACTGCGAGGCTGCATGTTCAACCTCCAGCTGAAAATGAAATGCATTGGCTGAATCGCAGAGAGAGTATTAAAAAGAAATTCATGCAGGGACCCAGTCCACCATCTTAATAAATAAATAAATAAATAAATAAATAAATAAAAATGGTTAAATTTTACAAGTTTGGGAAAACAAAAAACAGAAAGCTACAACCCATCACCATTTCAGCAAAATGTCAAGACTTTGGCCCGACTTTGGCTGAGCTCCTGACACCAGGAAAGATCCAAAACGTGTAAAGATGTGAAAAAAATAAATTACCCAGGAAAACAAAGGGATACACTAAATTTGACAATCTCCGTGATGACACAGTGACATTGTGCCATAGGGAGAGCCCTGGACTGTTAATGTTTTAAAACGCAAAAGTACTTTTTATCCGATTAATCGATAGAATACTCGATTACTAAAATAAGTGATAGCTGCAGCCCTAGTGTGTCGGAAGAAATGCTGCAGTTCTGCGGCAGATTTATGTGTACACAAGATTGTTTACAGTGAAAGTATAAAACTTAAGTCCTGGTGTATTTTTCATTTAAAAAGACAAGTAGGATGTTTCTATGGCTGAAACAATTACTCGAGTAACTCGAATAATTCGATTATAAAAAAATGTTCAAGGCAAATTCTGTGCTGTTTCGTCCGCTGCCTGCTCTATGTGGGGATTGGCTATTCCCACGGTAGCCGGTGGCTGGCTCTCTCTGCCCAGTGTGAGCGGCTCAGCACTGCCCTCACAGCTCCGTCCTCGGACACACTGCCAAACAGTCTCTGGAAGAAGTCTACTCTTCCTTCTGTGTTTTGCTCAGACTCACACTGAGTGTTTCACTTTTTAATTTTCACTTTTTTGGGCAACACACAGCGCTTCACAAACACGCTAACTCAAATAAAATTATAATAATAATAAAAAAAACTGATTGACGCTTGCATGTTCAACCTCCAGCTGAAATGCATCTGCTGAATTGCAAAAAAACTTAAAATGCTTAAATTTTACAAGTTGGGGAAAACAAAAACAGAGCCACATACCATCGCCATTTCAGCAAAATGTCAAGACTGTGGCCCGACTTTGGCTGAGCTCCCGACACCAGGAAAGATTCAAAACTTGTAAAGATGTGAAAAAAATAAATGATTACTCAGGAAAACAGAACGGGATACACTAAATTTGACAATCTCCGTGATGACGCAGTAACATTGTGCCATTGCTTAGGAGTAGCCCCGGACTACTGTTGTTAAAAATGCAGAAGTACTTTTTATCCGATTAACTGATAGAATACTCGATTACTAAAAGAATCGATAGCTGCAGCCCTAGATTTCATAAATTCTAGCAGCAATGGAAATATTTGTTGAAATGCAATTTGATGACTTACTCTTGAAGCAGTGGATGCTAAGAAACACTGATGCACATTTCGCTCTAAAAGTGAGGAAACTGATTTGTTTACTCTGAGAATTCAATTTTTTGTCTGTATAGAGAGGTCTTTCTTCTCAAGCACTGTGCTGATGATGCTAAAGCTGTCCTTATTCAGCATCAGCAAAACAAGTCACTCAATATACAGTAGTTGAAGATGTACAAGACACCGCTTAACATGATTGAGCATCTTATTTGAATTGGGGTTTGCCTGCTGTTCAGAGGCTAAATACTTTGCCTCAGTTCCATCTGTTTTGTCCTCTCAGGCGTTGGCAGGCTCCTGTCCAGATCAAGTGTTGAGAGATTTGTGTGGGTGGACTGTAGCAGATGGAGAACAAGGCTGGCTGCTGTGGTTCACTGTTGTTGTAGCTGTAAGAATCTAGCTGAACCCTGCAACGTATAAGGTATCCATAAAGTATGACTCTAGAGTTATTGGCCTAATACACATGGACAAATAGGGATGTGATTTCTGTATTTTAGAGCTGCAATTTTTAGACTACCATTAAATTAATCAACAACCACTTTGGTAATTCTCCGTACCACATCAGGCTTAAGAGCCCAGTGAGATCACTTTGTCTGCTGTTGTTATGGGGGAGGCATTAATGTTGTGCTAATGCAAAAGTGGGAAGTAATAGGCATGGGTATGAGATTGAATGTAGCAGGGTAGTGTACAGTTTTGTTGACTGGTGTCAGCTGAATCAGTTCCAGCTCAACATTAGTAAAATTAATGAACTGGTAGTACACTTGAGAAAACCACAACCGCTTGTCCCCCACCTATCCATTAAACACCAGTTACACAGGGTCAGAGTCAGTCCTGCATCCATTGTGCAACTAGAAAATTGGGGAGGATGCCAAAGGACGCTGAAGGAATGCACAGCGCAGACCAAGGTTTTAGGAAGCACACTCAGTGGAAGCACACAGGATGCTATGGTCACCATGAAGTATGGAGGATGTTCCAAACAAACCTAGAAGGGACGCCAAGGCTGGAGGATGCTCCACAAACCACTCAACCATGATGTACAGAGAATTCCAGCAAGTCCTCACATCAAGGATAACATTATGCTCTGGCAAATCTAAAACACAGACATTTGAATTACAATAAACGACTTCTTATATTTAAATGTATCATGATTATATTAATGCTATTTACTGAGGAGTCGTTGCTTCTCTCTCAAAACAGTTTTGCTTATGGTGGAGTGCTTCAACCACACCACCACTGCACGGATCTTTACACACCACCTGGTCACAGCTTGGATGCCATACACCTTCTGTGCTGCCAGGTTGAGTGTGTGGGCAAAGCATCCAACTTTTAAAAATTTAAAATTTTTCAGGGCAACATCCAAGTTGCTTGCATTGTCTACTGTGGTAGCAAGGACTTTTCCAGTCAACTTGAACTCCTGAAGAATTTTGTGGATTTCCTCTGCCACCACTAGCCCTGTCTGAGCCTCATAAACTGCTTCAGTGCTCAGAACTTTCTGCTGGATGCTGCCCTTGTAAATGTAGTGAACAGTCACTGTCATATAGTGGTCCTGTGCCACACTGGTCCATCCATTGCAAGTAATTGCAGTTTTGCTGACGTGTGCAAGCTGTTGGATGACATTCTGTTTCACAACAGAATACCATGCAGGTATTAAGGTGTTGGATAGGTCATCCCTGGATGGTGGTTGATATTTAGGGTTCAGGGCAATGCTCATCTCCCTTCAAAAAAAACAATATGTATGTGTGTGTGTGTGTATGTGTATATATGTATATGTATGTGTATATGTATGTGTATGTGTGTGTGTGTGTATGTATATGTATATATATGTGTATGTGTGTGTGTGTGTATGTATATGTATATATATATGTATATGTATGTATGTGTGTGTGTGTGTATGTATATATATATATGTATGTGTATATATATATATATATATATATATGTGTGTGTGTGTATATATTAGTCTATTTTAATATCTGCCACATTATCACCTAAAAGATAGTAATTCCACCGTGGAAAATGGATGAAGCCCCATCACCACAAATTTGGTGACTGCCCTGTGGATTTCCTCCACCTTCTCCTTGGGTAGTGCATTCTTCTTAGCCAGGGTGAAAGGAGTCACTGTGGTTATTTGACAGCCAGAAATAAAAACATTACTATCAAAATAGTTAATATACACCTGTTACTCATTAAATGAAAATTGATACTGATGTAAATATACTGAAAGTTCAACATTTTGTTTACATATATTCAGACTTTTGCTTTAAGCAGACGTTGAGCAGAAATATTTAATAGTGTAGCCTCGAGACAGGTATATCGACAGGTCACGTACAACTGGCCTACAGTCTTTAGCTATAGCTTACCTATTTGTTGTTCCTATGCAATTGCAAAATTGCGCATTCAATCTTGTGCAAAATGCGCATTCAATCTCGTACATTTTGCATACATACAGTACTTGTTATGGAGGTTCATGTTAAGCATAACGTCAGCAGACACTAAGTGGAACTATACATAGCCAGGCGTTAGACACACGCTGTTAAAATGCAACAGTACTTGCTAATGCTAACCTAAGACACTTAATAATCAAGATTTGCGGTTGGCATTAAACTAAACTTACCTGAAGAGGAACGGCTGCTGTCATCGTCATCATCGGTGATGTGCAACGCCACACTAGCAGGGCTGGGAGTGGGACTTTCTTCAATTTGCCCTGCAGCTCCTGCTGCCGAAGTGCTGGGCCGTGAAACGTCGCTCAGTTTATCAAACACCGTGCATTGTTCAGCTTTCAAATAAACTCCGTGACTGGCCAGATGTTTCATCAAATTTGATGTTACCTCCCTTACATGCAATTGTTTTATGACATCTGTGGCACGTCGCAGAGTCGTTGCCCTTGGGTGTGAAATGAAGCCAAACTTTGGAGCGTTTCGCCTTCGGCATTTTTATTGATCCTCTTGCTATCAGTTCTCATCAGCTAATGCGGCGCTGACGTCACGCAGGTTGATGCCGGAACACTGTGGTCGGTCGCCCCCTTTCGGGTCATGAAAAAAAAAAAAGTCAGGCACCGAAATGAGGCACCGAAATTTTCATTCTTATTCGGTCTTGTTACTACCATTTACATCGGAACCGGTGCTCTATTGGCACTGTGTTTCGGTACCCGACCCTAGCAACAGGTCTGGACTGCAGGCAGGCCAGTCTAGTACCCGCATTTTTACTATGAAGCCACGCTGTTGTAACGTGCAGAATGTGGCTTGGCATTGTCTTGCTGAAATAAGCAGGGGCGTCCCTGAAAAAGACATTGCTTGGATGGTAGCATGTGTTGCTCCAAAACCTGGATGTACCTTTCAGTATTGATGGTGCCATCACAGATGTGTAAGTTGCCCATGCCACACACTCCCATACCATCACAGATGCTGGCTTTTGAACTTTGCGCTGGTAACCAGTCTGGATGGCCTTTTACCTCTTTTGTCTGGAGGACACAACATCCATGATTTCCAAAAACAATTTGAAATGTAGACTCATCAGACCACAGCACACTTTTCCACTTTGTGTCTGTCCATTTCAACTGAGTTCGGGCCCAGATAAGATGGCGGCGTTTCTGGATGTTGTTGATGTATGGCTTTCGCTTTGCATGGTAAAGTTTTAACTTCTACTTGTAGATGTAGCGACGAACTCTGTTAACTGACAATGGTTTTCTGAAGTGTTCCTCAGCCCACACAGTAATGGTGCGTTTACACATGAGCAAGACGCATTACGAATGTCATTTTTCTGTCATTCGTGACACATTCCTGACATTCTTAACGTGACTTAACGCATCTGAATAGGTTTCTTAATAGTGAGTGTTGGTGCGTGATATTCTTGATATTCGTGGAGCATGTTTTTGGCTGTCAAAAAATCTTCCACGAATGACACACACCACCCTCATTTCGTTTCACATGGTGGTCGCAACTGAGAGTGTTGATCCGTTTTGATGAGTAGTGGTCCTTAATAGAGCGTGACAATGTTCGTAGTGGTTCCTCTGATGGTTCTTGGAGCCCAAACTGTTACGCGTTATTACGAAGTGACACGGAAACTGTCAAGTTTTGACACGACTTGTAACGTGGCGTCACATTTCACTGTGCGCACGACAAATCAGTTTTCTGTCACTTGCACACAATTAAACACAGCTCCACAGCGTTCAGTTTGATGCAGGATGCCGAAGAGGAACAGTGACGCGAAGTCAGCCAAGTGTCGTTCCTGCTGAAACTCCTCAGGACGCTCCTGCAGGTGTTCCACCTGCTGTTGTAACCGATGAGCGGGAGAACGAGTCTGAACCAGAGGAGCGAGAGGAGACTCACGTGCAGCCAGACATCTCTGCATCTTCTCCAGTCCGGAGGAGGAAGAAGCGTGCACACAATTAAACCCTGCTGCACCACATTCAGTTTGATTGCTGACACCAAGTCGGCTAAAAGTCTTATTTCAGTGCGCTTCTGCAGGTGCGCCACCTGCTGCATGCGCCTGATGTTTGGGGAAAATGCGTGAGACGAGAGCGGCATGAAGCCACACATCTGGCTCTGTCCGTCTCCTCCTCCTCCTCTCTGCACCACTCTATGGCACAGAGCCCAACTACACATGCAGTCACAATGTTCTTCTGAAAAACTGGAGCGATCTGAATTGTTAGCAACAGTTGGATGAATATGGGTGTGTGTGTGGAGACAATTCACCTTGTTCACAACGTGACAGAACCTAATGATGCGCTGTTGCGTGCAACAACGCGGAACACTATTCTTGACCATGCGTAATGGTTCCTGATAATTCTCCAGCAACACATGCCATTAATTAGAATGCATGGTAACAGGTTGCAGCAGTTCCTGAGGACACCTGACGCCTCTGCACCGAATCATCACTTTCGTGATCAGCGGCCAAGAATGTATACTTAGTGGCATTCGTGACGTGTTGTCGTTATGTGTAAACGCAGCTTAAGATCCTTTACACAATGTCAGTTTTTAATGCAGTGCTGCCTGAGGGATCGAAGGTCACCGGTGTTCATTGTTGGTTTTCGGCCTTGCCGCTTATGTGTAGAAAGATCTCCAGATTCTCTGAATCTTCTGATTATATTATGGACTGTAGATGATGGAATCCCTAAATTCTTTTCAGTTAAATGTTGAGAAACATTGTTCTTAAACTGGTGGACTATTTTTTTATTTTTTTTTCTCTCTCTCAGTTGTTCACAAAGTGGTGCTTCTCGCCCCATCTTTGCTTGTGAATGCCTGAGCCTTTTGGGGATGCTCCTTTTATACCCAGTCATGACTAATAATAATAATTTATTAATTTATATAGCGCCAAATCACGGGTAATCTCCTCAAGGCGCTTCACAAACATTTAAAAGCAGAATAAAATGAAATAATAATAAAAAAGTAACCATAAAAGGTAAAATAAATAAAACGAATAAAAAAAAGATAATGGTAAAACAGGGAGAACAGATGTGTGTTCAACCTGGCTTTAAAAGTCTCCACAGAGTCCGACTGTCGTATTAGAGAAGGCAGATCATTCCACAAAGCTCTGTAACCCGCTGACCTTTTCTTCACCCTCGGACACACAATAGTCCCGCACCCTGTGAACGCAGAGCCTTTGCCGGCACATTGGAGTCAACCAGGTCGGCCAGATAGGGGGGCGCCAGTCCGTGAACAATTTTATAGGCCAATAGTAACGCCTTAAAATCTGATCTCAAGGAGACCGGAAGCCAGTGAAGGGATTCCAGAACCGGCGTAATATGATCAAAACCTTCTGCTTCATGTCAGAAGTCTGGCAGCAGCATTTTGAACCAGTTGAAGACCCCTGATGCTGGACTGTGGTAAACCAGAAAACAAAGCATTACAATAGTCCAATCTAGAAGAGACAAACGCATGAATCAGTCTCAGCAACAGGATGGCATGAATCTTTGCTATATTTCTTAGATGAAAGAAAGCAGTCCTTGTAATGTCCCTAATGTGGAGGTCAAAGGACAACATAGAATCAAAAATTACCCCAAGGTTTCTCACTTTGTCAGTATGATGTATAACACATGAACCTAGGCTAAGCGCTAGCTGATCAAATTGATGCCGATGTCTTGCTGGACCAAGAACCATCCTTTCAGTCAGTAGAAAGTTGCTAGACATCCAGCTTCTCACTGCTGCGAGACAGTCCTGTAAAGATTTTATGTGGACAGGATTTTCAGCAGCTACTGGCATATACAACTGAGTGTTATCAGCATAGCAATGAAAAGCAACCCCAAAACGCAGCAAAATGTTCCCAAGGGGTGCCATATACAGGGAAAAAAGCAGGGGACTGAGAACGTATCCCTGCGGAACTCCGAACGTCAGGCCCCTAAAGTCAGAGGTAGTGTCATTGCACAAAACACAGTGGGAACGACCAGACAGGTAAGACGTCACCCACGCAAGAGCAGTTCCAGTAATCCCGAAACAGTTTTCTAGCCTATCAAGTAGAATATAATGATCAACTGTGTCAAACACAGCACTGAGATCCAGCAACACCAATACTGTAGTAGTATCCAAGTCCATTGCTCGCAGAAGATCATTAACTACTTTAAGAAGTGCTGTTTCTGTGGAGTGATGTTTTCTAAAAGCAGACTGCAGTGGCTCAAAAAGGTCATTCTCAGTAAGATAGTCCACAAGCTGCCGTGAAACCACCTTTTCCAGAATTTTAGAGCAGAATGATAGATTTGATATCAGCCTATAATTTTTCAATACACCAGTTTGGCAGTGTTCAGGAGATGAACGCAGTTCATTTCATGTCTGTATGTCTGTGACCATGGGTCACCTACAGAGGAAAAGATGGATCATATTTGTATTGCCCGCTTGACAAGAGGGATTCAATATAAAATACTGTTTATGGTGTATGTTTTTATTTATTTTTTTAAAATATGTCCATCTCTTTGTTGATTTCAGGCATTTTCCCTGCACTGTTTACAGGCCAGTGACGGTAGCTCAGTGGTAGAGTTTTGGGCTGGCAATCGGTAAAGTGCAGGTATGAATCCCGTGGGTGGTGTGTTCAGCGCGGTGATGTGGTGCACCTCGCACTGTTTTTCTCAAGACACCGTTACATGCATGAACCCTCGCATCGAGATCGTGCACACCCACCCGTCGGCTCGATGTTTTGTGGTGCGCTAATTTGAATTGCTTTGCACTGTTTTGCCGTATTCAACCAAACATCGCACTATGTGTGAAGGGGCCCTAACAGTTGCAGTCCTACTGAACACAACTGTTCACTCATCTCATCCAGTTGGAACAATGTTTGAATATTTTCTGAACATAAATGCAGTTTACCGCTTTGAGGTGTGTGTGAGTGAATGGACTGAGGATTCTGGTTAATTATTTTTATTATTAAGAGAAATGCTGTCCGGGCATCTGTCTGAAACTCTGTATTCATTGTAACTTTTCATCGATTTGACAGAAGTTTACCAAATTTGCAGCAGGGATGAATCTCTTGAAGGTTTGTCAGGTTCGATGATGAGTAATCATGACCAAATATTGAAGGTCACAGAACCAAATCCAGTGTCTGTGTGCGATGAAGACTGTGTTGTGAACTTTACAAGGATTTCAGACAGGTTCATCAAATGTGCACCAAACATGCATCCCTTCAAGTCCAAGGCCAGCTTCTACTGACCTTGACCTAGTTTTCTTGGTCTTTTGCCCCAAAATATCTGTAACACCCTACTCCATATAACTTTTCAAAGAAATGACACAGGTTTGCCAAATTGGGGGCAAGGATGTGTCTCTTGTAGATCTATTTCAGGTTCCTACTCCAGCACTATAGCCTTCATGCCCTTTTCATTCAAACTTCGAAGTCTTTTCCAAACCAATAGTCATGACTTAAACACAGATTGTTCCTGGCTGCCTTTTTCTCTGAATGTAGTTTCACCAGTAAAAAAAAAAAAAAAAAAAAAAATTGAAAACTAGAGCCCCCATTGACCATTACAGTGCGGTTTGAAATTGCTTTGTTACGTTCTAATTATCATTACATATATTTCTGCGGTGGGGAACATGAGGTCTTCAGGCCAATATCACATTTTATTTGATAAATAAGACTGAATAATTTAGGACAGGAGTTCTGTCTTTACTGTTATAGCATTTACCAACACAACACATACTTTTCAACCTTTTGTTTAAAATGGCACACATGACATAGCAGGTGTTTAATGACTGTATTCAAAGGGATACCATTGCCATTTTTAAATGCCCCAAATACCGTATTCCTACACTGTCACTAGGCATGAGAATCTTAAGGTACCTTAAATGATTCAGAGGGCTGTGATGCGATTATTGATGCATTTCTTTTGTGTGTGTGTGCATTTCTTTCTTGGTACTTTCCAAAGTATTTGTAATGATCCAAAATGAATTTGCGTCCAATACATTCTTTAACTGCTGAGCCATATTTGCACCTGTGTGGCTCTCATTCACTGACTATAATTTATGAAACCCAGGGAGGTCATAACCCCCATGCTAAAACTGCCTGAGCAAGAGGGCTTGCATACAGTTGTATGTAAAAGTTTGGGCACCCCTGATGATTTCCATGATTTTCCTTTTTATAAATCACTGGTTGTTTAGATCAGCAATTTCAGTTAAATATATCATATAGCAGACATACACAGTGATATTGTAGAAGTGAAATGAAATTTATAGGATTTACAGAAAGTGTGCAATAATTCTTTAAACATAATTAGGCAGGTGCATAAATTTGGGCACCCCAACAGAAAAAAATAAATCAATATTTAGTCACTCCTCCTTTTGCAGAAATAACAGCCTCTGAACGCTTCCAATGAGAGTCTGGATTCTGGTTGAAGGTATTTTGGACCATTCGTCTTTGCAAAACATCTCAGGTTTGTTGGTTTCCACGGATGGACACTACAGAATTTCAATAACATTCAGGTATGGGGACTGAGATGGCCATTCCAGAACATTGTACTTGTTCCTCTGCATGAATGCCTTAGTAGATTTTGAGCAGTGTTTAGGGTCGTTGTCTTGGTGAAAGATCCAGCCATGGCGCAACTTCAACTTTGTCACTTATTCATGTACATTGTTCTCAAGAATCTGCTGATATTGACTGGAGTCCATGTGACCCTCAACTTTAACAAGATTCCCAGTACCTGCACTGGCCACCCAGCCTCACAGCATGATGGAACCACCTCCAAATTTTCCTTTTTTTTTTTTTTTTTTTAGCTCTTTATGAATCAGCAGAATAAGTCTGCTTTGAGTGGAATGGTCAGCTGATCTCCACTTTTATCCTTACCCTCTGTCAGCACGTTGGAAGTTCAGCTGACGAAAGGAGATAACATCTGCACTTTTGTCCTCTCTGTGTCAGCTGAACCACAAACATCCGCACATTAGAGGTTCAGCTGACCGCTCCACTGAAAGTAGACTCATTCTGCTGTTTCATAAAGGGATAAGAAACAATCTAAACGAGTTGAGGGTGAAAGTGGAACACTTGTTTGCAGCACAAACAAGCACTTTGTCACATAACTAGGGATGGCTATTGATAAGATTTTATCTGTCGGCCCGATTCCTTATTGATTCCCTTATCAGTCAGTACCTCTTGTGAATTTTCTGTGTACTAAAAGTAGGCTTATTGGTTTTCTATGTCAACATTTTATTGAGTCTTAAAGTAAGGTTTATTTATATAGCACCTTTCAAGATATAAATCACAAAGTGCTTCACATAAGAACAGAAATTAAAAACAGCAGAAACATAAAACCATAAAAACTAGGTAAAAGCCAGCCTATACAAAAGGGTCTTTAGCTTCACTTTAAATGTTTCAACAGAGTCCACGGAGCGTAGGTCCAAAGGCAGTGCATTCCACATTTTAGGTGCCACCACCTCGAAAGCACAGTCTCCCCTGGTCTTCAGTCTTGTCCTAGGCACAACCAATAGGCCCAGGTCCGAAGACCTCAGAGACCTACTTGTCACATGGATGTAATAGTTCGGTGATATAAGATTTGACCATGCAGAGCTCTAAGTCAGTACTAGAATTTTAAATTGGAGTCTGAAATGGATGGGGAGCCAGTGCAAGGAGGAGAGGATTGGGGTTATATGTGACCTCTTTGATGACCTCGTCAGCAGCCTCGCAGCCGCATTCTGAACCATTTGTAAGCGGTCCAAAGAGGACTTGCTATGGCTAAAAAATAGTTACAGTAATCCAAACGTGATGACACAAATGCATGAATGATCATCTCCGCCCGAGACACAATGCTGCGCAGACGGGCAATATTGCGCAAATGGAAAAAACAAGACTGTGCCAGGTGGGTAATATACACGTCAAAATTGAGGGAATGATCGAACGTAACACCCAAGTTCCTCACTGCTGAGCGAACAAAAGGGGTCAGAGAAACAAGATTCCCAACCACAGTGGGAACAAACTCGTCAGGGGCACAAACAAGGACCTCAGTCTTTGCTATATTTAAGGACAAATAGTTGGCCGCCATCCAGTCACCAATAACCTCAACACAGTTCTGAAGAGCAGATACCCTAGAGACCATTTGAGGAGTGAATGAGATGTACAGCTGGATGTCATCCGCATAACAGTGGTAGGAGACATCTTTAAAACTACTCTAGACATGACCAAGTGGGAGCAAATATAGAGCAAACAATATAGGTCCCAGAACAGAACCCTGAGGCACACCACAGGATAGCATGGCAGAGGACATAAATTTAGCAGCAGCAACAGCGAAAGTCCTGTGTGAAAGATAAGATAAAAACCAGTCCAGAGCAGACCCAGAAATGCCCACCCAAGTCCTTAGTCTCTCAACTAAGACTACATGATCCACCGTGTCAAAAGCTGCAGAGAGATCCAAAAGGACAAGCACAGAATATTCACCTGCATCTCTGCGCATTAAAATATCATTTGAAACTCTGAGAAGGGCAGTTTCTGTAGAGTGCAAGTGGCGGAACCCAGACTGGAATTTATCAAGAATATTATGTTCAGCTAAAACCTCATTAAGCTGTTTGGCCACCACTTTCTCTAAGACTTTGGAAATAAAAGGCAACTTTGAAATTGGTCTAAAATTTTGAAGGAGTGAAGGATCAGCATTAGGCTTTTTTAAAAGAGGGTGAATAACTGCCTGTTTAAAATACTGAGGGACATAGCCGGAAAGCAGTGATCTATTTATTATCAATAAGACAACCAGGCCAATAGAATGGAAGACCTTTTTAAAAAAGGAGGTAGGGACAATATCAAGTGGGCAGGAGGAAGGTTTCAATCTGTCCACCAGACCAGTGAGCTCCTTCAGTGATATAGGTTTAAAACTATCCAGAACTGATGGCTGGGTAAGATAGGGGACAGGAGAAAGAGAGGGATTAATATTTGCCCTGATATCACGAATTTTGCTGATTAAAAAAGACAAAAAATTCAGTCTTCATTTGACTGAATGATAGCAGCAGGAGATGCAGGTGTAACAATGTCTCTGATTGTGTCAAACAAAATTTTTGGATTCCGTCGGCTGTTAGAAATTAAAGTGGAAAAATAAGCAGCCCTCGCATCTTTCACCATATTATTAAAAGAGATTAAAAGCTCCTTTAAATGAAGGAGGTGGACCTGGAGCTTTGTAGATTTCCACAACTGCTCCACTTTCCGACATGATCTCTTAACACTACGAATACTGTCATTCATCCAGGGGGAGGAGTTATACAGAGGGACGTGTCTGGTTTTAAAATGAGCCACTCTGTCCAAAATTGAGACAATGATGATTAAAAGAATTAACTAAAATATCAACATCATCTGAACTAAACAACTCATCAAGGTTAAAAGCAGCAGAAAATACATCTGCAGTAAAATGACTAAAAATGTGAGAGCAGATCACAGGAGGAGCAGATGGACAATCCAGATTAAGAGACAAATTAAAAAGAATACAAACATGATCAGAAATAAAAAGATCCTCAGAATAAATAGACTCAATATTAAGACCCAGAGTAAAAACAAGATCTAAAACATGCCCTTTGCGGTGTGTGGGGCCAGACACGTGTTGGATCAAGTTGATGAATTTAGCAGCAGATTTATCAGAAGCATCATCAACATGGAAATTAAAATCACCAACAATTAAAAGTCTGGACAGCTTGAGAGTTGTAGATAAAAAGTCACTAAACTCCTTGAGGAAGGAAGTGCATTGACCAGGTGGACGATGTATTAAAACACAATAAAAAGGATTAGTTCTCCCAACTTTTAAAATCAGTGATTCAAAAGATGGAAATGATTATGAACTCTCACGTCGACACACAAAGCTGGTCCTACAGACCGCAGCAAGTCCACCACCAGGTCCACACAAATGCAGCGAGCTGAAGAATCGGAAATTTTTGGGACAGAGTTCAATGAGGGGGGTGTGTTCCATTTCCCTCTGCCAGGTTTCAGTTAGAAACAAAAATTCCAGGTCCTTGGAGCGAATATAATCATTCAAAATGAAAGTCTTGTTAGCAACGGAGCGTGCATTTAACAGCGCCATCCTGAGAGGAGCTGCAGCTGGATTCTCCACAGTAGACTGCCGGGGGAAGGCACACAGGACCCGCGGAGACGAACCACTTCGCCTGCAGGTTTCGCACGCCAGCGGGGGGGCCACCACAGCCACGGGAAAATCAGGAAACACCTGACGGAGACAGCAGGGCCGCCGGTGATGATCCAGCGAGGGAGATGGGCCGTACATCCACACGTCCGGAGAAAGCAAGTTGATCAAATGGGATCGACGACATTTTCCCACAACTCCGCGTTTCCAGAACAGCCTCAGCCTCACCTGCACACCGGCTCTTCTCCCCCGCCTTCGTCTGCGTCCGCGGGAGCTCCTGTAGCGCTGACCTGCGCTAGCATCACCGGCTAACGGCACAAACGGAGGCCACCAAAAGAGCTCATCACCAAAAGAAGACGAGAATGAAGCCCCATAGTTCTCC
Source organism: Thalassophryne amazonica (assembly GCF_902500255.1). NCBI lineage: Eukaryota > Metazoa > Chordata > Actinopteri > Batrachoidiformes > Batrachoididae > Thalassophryne > Thalassophryne amazonica. The sequence goes on from NC_047106.1 coordinate 47,978,473, forward strand.
ATAGAAGCTCGGATATTGAGCAGAGCCTGACGGTCATACACACAGCGAGCAGCAAGCCCATTGTAGACCAGCAGGATGACAATCAACAACACACACACACAACAGGTACGCGGACAGCAGCGACGGTGAAGCCAAACACAGGCGCCATCTTGATCACCTTGGGCTGTCATTCAAAGCGCCCTTCAATTGGGGTGAAAAAAGTCACCTCATGTGTAAATGTAAATAAATATGAAATTGGTCACTGGATCCGTGATCTCTGGACTTGAATAAAATGTACATGGTGAATCCTTGATCTCTGGACATAAATAGAAATTAGCAAAATCTGTAGTTTGTCAAAAGCATTTCTTTTCAGATATTAATGGCATAAATGCCGCTCCATACCGCTGAGCTCTTACAACCGGCTGCACTGCATGTCAGTGTAATTCATAAAGAACGCAGGATGTCTCATTTTGGGAGGGGGAAAAAATGTTTTAGTCAATTGTAGTTTATTGTTTGTATTACATTTGGAAAGAGGTGTCATTTGATTTAAAATGGTGATTCGCTTCGAAGTTATTCTTCCGGCCGGACTTTAACGTGCCTTGGCAGAGAGCGGCGCAGCATCTGGAGTGGTGCAAACGGAACGGAGGACGATTCTCATGTCTTGCCTGCAACAAGACAAGAGTTCCATTTAGTGATAATCTGCACAAAGTGACTCATGATTGACATCTTTAAATGGCTTTGAGAGGGGTTAAGAAGCAGACTTGCCACTTCTGTGAAGCAGAGAACCAACAAAGCAGTGGGTTGGAGCACTGCTTCATTGGTTCAAGCTTCAAAGTGGAGCTGTTACAGAAGCAGTTGATCACAGACCCGCTGCAGGGTCTAAAATCAACGTAGAGAAATGAACATTTTCCCAACAAACACCCTCAAATCAACGGCTGCTCTGAAGGACCGATAAGGGAATCGTTAAGCCACAAGGCTATTGATGTCATTGGATTGAATCATTTCTTAATGATTCTTGAAAAGAACCAGTTCTCGATACTCATTCCTACATGTAACTCGTTTGTTTTTAGACTTTGAAATTAAAAACAGTGTTCAAATGGAGCCATAACTTGTCACTACAGTATGTGCTTCATGTCCTATGGTTTGCTGTATATAGTCCAAAAACAGGTTATTTTTCTGTTTGATTGTGGAGCTGTAAAAATGCGGCTGTAATGAAGTTGTATGGAAAATGTACTGAAATTAAAAGTACATTTTTGGATAAAAAAAACTTTAGTAAATGTAGAAATACAGGTTTACATAAGTAACATGGCAAGCACTTAGCTGTGGCCAGCACCCATGTTCCATCTCAGTTATTAAAATCAGTTACTCACATCTGTGAATTGAGATGGAATAGTCCATGTTGCGATGCATTTATGAATCAATCCTCCACCCCCTCCCCCAGGAAAAAATAAGCATATATTCCCTAGCCCTCTGCGTCAGCCTGCTCCTAGTAATGGATCTTCTGAATGCACTTCACAATAATGTATTTTAATGTTAAAGTAGCAACAGAGCTCTTCACATTAAGAGTGCAGCTCTCACAGGCCCAACCAACACATGCACAATGCCCACATTCCTAAGGGGAAAACTGTTGGGCACCTCTTCCTTACTTCACTCCCAGTTCCTCTGTGCTGCACACACTACTACACATACAGCAGCAGTACATACAGAGCGGGATTAGTCTCTTTTGGCAGAAGAGCACGGTAACCATTTTGTTCAATGCTGACTCAGTAGAGTGTTAATGTTGTGAAATCCCATTAAGAGCAGTCCAGTGCCGAGCAGGGCCATGCCCTAGCTTTATGGCATCGCCTGTCACATTTAAAGGCCAGCTGTGCTCCTGTGTCTGCACTTTATGATAGAAACTAATCACTGCAGTGGGTCACACAACATGGAATTGCTGAACAAACCTCACTTTCTCTTATGGCTGTCTGAATTTTGTTAATGGCTGAGAAGATCCTGTGTCTTTTGCTTTTTAAGAGCTGCAATTCCACAGTAGTAATTCAGATTTTAATGCTAATAACACTCCCCCCCACCTCCAAAAGCCAAAGGTGTCTGGCTGTGCACCTAATCCTGCAGTGCTGAAATTTGCAAAAATATGTTAACTTGCCATGGCTTTTTTGCTTCCTGTTAGTGATAGCGATTGACTGCTGCTGGTAGCTTCCTTGTGCCAACATAAAAAGGGTTTGTTTAACAGCACTCGCTGGATTGACACACAGAGTACATTGGAGAAGTTTCTAGCAGCACAATACAAATGAGAAAAGGAACACAGATTTGCACATCAGGAATGTCTTGGAACCATTTCTAAACAAATGTAGATTTCACAATCGTATATTCCGAGTTATTGCCAAATATAAGTGATTATGAGGTGTAGTAACTGGGGTTGGGTCGTGAAAAGATTTTATCTATCGATCTGATTTCTTATCGATACCTCTTGTGAATTTTGTGTGTACCAAAAGTAGGCTTTAGAGGTTTTCTATGTCAACATTTTTATTGAGTCTTAAAGTAAGTAAATATGAAATTGGTTACTGGATCCTTAAACTCTGGACATAATAAACATAATAAGCCCGACCGATGGGTTTTTTGAGGCCGATGCCGGTAACGATATTTGGATGAAAAAAATGCAGATAATCGATAAATGGGCTGATTTGCTGATAGCCGATAAATCAGCCGATATTATTCTTTTTTTTTTATGAATTAAATGTTCTTTTTTGGACCCTTAACAAAAAAGATATAAGCTAAATGCTGAAGCTTTGTCCTCATATTGATTGACTTTATAACAGAAGAATTTTCAAGTTCAAAAAGTGCAATCAAGAATTAAACATTTGTGGAATTAGCAAATACATATCCTTAAAGAGTTGTGAAATACATCTGATCTTGTACCTCTTGTTGCTGCAACTTAGATATAGGTTATATTACAGGTAGAAAAACTTTTTCAGTTGCAGACAAGTAATTGTGAGAGGAAAGAAACACAAACACTAAGGAAACATTATTTTCACAACACTCCTTTATTTTTCTATTCTGCAACTTTCAAGAACAAAACTTTCAAACAACCTTAGTGCAAGCAGAAGTTGGTTTTGATGCTGGTAGAACATTTTAACAAGAAAACATGGACCCTGATATTACTTGTGAGGAAGCTATCATATTTGTAACAGTAAAATAAGATTCTTTTCACAAGACCATGTAGTATGTTTGTGCAATTTTCAAGAACGGTAACAAAGAACTGTCTAGTACCAAAAAAAAAAATCTGTGCAAAGTTGCATTAAGGAAAAGATAAATAATATTACAAAAAAAAACCTCAACTCTACAAAAGTTATTAAACAAATCTTGAAACATTCACCCTTCATTCTTGGTCCCTTTGGGTGCAAATCAAACAGACGATAGGACTGGCAGTGTGACGGCGAACTATGGAGGCTGGGGATGAACACATTTAAGCAGGGGTGTAAGCAGCTCTCAGTTGAATGGAGTCAGAGCTCCATCTACTGGACAAACTGTGCAAGGACATTTTACATTGCTGACAAACATTATTTCAGTAAATGTTCTGTTTATGAGAAATTATCGGCGTTCTATCGGCAAAATTTCTGCTGATAGTGAGTACTTTGAAAAGGGCTTATATCGGCCGATAATATCAGCTGGTGTTCTGTCAAGATGAGGTGCCTCGCGTAACTGCACATGCGTGCACTGAAAAAATTACTTGACGAAGTTTGCTTATTTTGATAGGCAAGTAAAAGTATAAAAATCCCAGAAGACGACCGTAGAGCATGTCCATAACTAATGTAAGCGCTAATCAAAGTAGCAGGTGATGCTACAAGTTTACAAAGCCACATGCTGAGTAAAATAAAGCCTTTTAAGAGAAAGGGTCTGTGCTGATCATCTGAAACGGACTTGTGCATTTGAAGTGAAGCAGTGTGTTTCTATATATATTTTTTAAAACCGTGGTTTGCTCCACTGGCTGTTCTCCACCTCCACAGATGAAGCGCACTTCTCGGTAGTGGGTAGAGGGAAGAAAAAAAATGCGCATGCACAGTTGCACATCGAGTGAGTTGCATCATCTCCACATGTGCAGTTGCGCGACGCACCTCATCTCGACGGGTGACGTCTTCAAATCTGGGGTAGAGCGATGTGCGCATGCGCAGTAGCGCAGCGCACCTCATCTCGACGGGACACCGGCCGATATATCGGATGGGCTCTAAACTCTATATGGTGGATCCTTCATCTCTGGACATAAATAGCAATAAACAAAATCTGTAGTTTTTGTCAAAAGCATTTCCTTTCAGACATTATTGGCATGAATGTCTTTCCATACATCGGAGCTGAACTCTTGCAGCTGGCTGTGCTGCATGTCAGGATGTAATTCATAAAGAATGCAGGACATCTCATTTTGGGAGGGGAAAAAAACATTTTAGTCGATTGTACTTTGTCTGTATTTCAGCATTGGGAAAGAGGTGTCATTTTATTTAAAGCGGCAATTTGTTTTGAAGTTTTTAATTCCGACCAGACTCTGTCTCGGCAGAGAGCCGCGCAGCGTTTGGAGCTGTGCCAACGGAACGGAGGACTATTCTCTTTTCTTGACTGTAACAAGACAAGAGTCCCAGACTTTAATTCACACAAAAGTGACTCACGATTAACATTTTAATGGCTTTGAGAGGGGTTAAGACGCGGACTTGCTGCTTCTGAAGAGCAGCGAATCAAAGAACCAACGACCCAGTGGATCAAAGCATTGCTTCATTGATTCACGCTTCAAACTGGAGCCACGCTTCAGAAACTGATTACAGACCCACTGCAGGGTCTGCAATCAATGTAGAGGAATGATCATTTTCCCGACAAACACCCTCAAAAACAGCTGCTCTGAAGGACCAATAAGGGAATCGTTAAGCAAAAAGACTATTGATACCAGTGGATTGAATAATTTCTTAACGATACCCGAAAGAACCAGTTCTCGATACCCAACCCTAGTAGTAACTGTGACAAGGCCGAGAAGAAGCCACAAACTGTAAATGAATTGCATTTTTCACACTTTTCCATCTGATGCAGATGTGTACAACAGGGATGTTCTGAGCCAACTGAAGCAGTTGGAATTGGGCCCGATCAAGGCATTTTTTTGATTGGTATTTGATAAATCAAAAGCAAATTATAAATAAATGTGCATTGTTGCCTCACAGCAAGAAGGTTGTGGGTTCAATTCCCGTGGCCTTTCTGTGTAGTTTGCATGTTCTCCCCATGTTTGTGTGGGTTTCCTCCGGGTGCTCCGGCTTCCTCCCACATCCAAAGACATGCGGGTTAGGTTGATTGGAATCTTTAAATTGTCCTTAGGTGTAGGTGTCTATGTTTGTTTGTCTGTTTGTGGCCCTGCGACGGACTGGTGTCCTGTCCTGGGTGTACCCCGCCTTGTGCTTTGACTGCTAGGATAGGCTCCAGCCCAGCGCAACCCTTAATTGGACTAAGCGGTGGAAGATGAATGAATGAATGTTTCATATTGTCATTGGAATGAGCAGCCAGTCTGTGCTGCTGCTCCTGCACAACAGCGGTGGTGCCTGTTTTAAAAGCACATTAACGCTCTCCTTTGCTTTATATATGTAACAACTCTATTTTATTTATATAGCAACAAAGCACAACAATGCTGCCTCAATTGCTTCACATCAGTAACGTAATCTTACCAACCCCTCTGTGCAAGCACACAGATGACAGTAGTAAGGGAAAAACTCCTGGCGTTTTTGAGGATGAAACTTCAAGCAGTCCAGACTCAGGGGGTGACCCATTCCTTGGGCCATTCGAACGGTTAAAGGTTTTTACAAAGGTGAGGGGGGGGGAAAATCCAGAAAAGAGAAGCACCAAAAAAAGTGCTTTGAGTTAAAAACTAACTGTAAAGGGCTTTTCACACCAAGCACGCAAACATGGCACTTATCACTCTAAAACCCATTATTTTCAATGAGAAGCATTGCACAAATGCCACATTGCTGCAAAACCGAGCTTACGCGATGCTCCACCTGGAGCGTGCATCGCTGCTTGATGTCAAACTCATTGCAGTCAATATTCAACTCAATCCAACTTTCACCGCTGTGCCATAGCTTCGTGCGTCCAATAGAAACGAGGCATCAGCCCAAACACAGAATACAACAAAGTGCAGATATGTTTGCCAGAGGAACAGCAGAACTGCGAATTTATATAAAAGTTTTCTTTTAAAAAATCCTTACCAGTATTTTTTTTACCTCAATTTCTGATTACTGTACATTTTAAGTTTTAAAAAATTTCTTACATTAGAAAACCTGTAATTAAAATGGCTTTAAGGTAAAAATAATAATAATAATCATAACTTGCCCATTGTTTCAGATGAGATCATTTCTTGATTAACATGAATGAATTAGACAAATGGCATGAAAAGTACATTTTTAAATCTGGTGCATTCATTCATATCTGCATTTCAACCAGGAAAAAAGACACTGTAAATATAAATTTGTTATAAACACATCAGGAAATGATGCAATGACCGCAGTGTATCTGTTAATTAGGATTTTTCAATGTGACATAAACATGATGAAATAATTTTTTGTCATTTCAACATTTAATTCCATCCTTATTGACTATATGATTGCTTTTAATGTTGTAATTACTAAAATATGAATTTGACTATTTTAGTGACTGTGAATGATTTCATATTGTGCACAGTAGGGGTGAGCTTCTTCTACCTGTGCAAGTTGACTGAACTTTGACTTCATGGACATGTTTCATGTATTTAATATTAAAATATAAAAGGAAACAGCTTTTTCAAATAGTAAAATAGTTGCTCTGAAAAGAGCTTTTGTTTTATTTAAAAGTGCAGCAGCATGTGTTGGTTTTCAGAGACAATGAGTGAGCATGACCCTTAGGACGTTTAAGCAGATGATGGTCTCCTCTGCATCTTTGACCTCTTGGAGTGTTTGGAGACTCTTTCCTCATATTTTGAAGGGCAGAGATGTTCTCCTCTTCTTTCTGGACTTGAGGTTTTGGTGTTCAGCTAAAGGCTAAGCTAATGTTAGCCGATAAAACTTAAGAGTTCATTGATGCACTAACATCACCTTTTATTTTCAGATTACTCATCCACCTCAGACAAAAGCAGAAGCTCCATTGCTCAAAGTGGGTGCGTGTATACATCCAGAAGTGAAGAATTTCAGATTGAGTGTGTCTGCTTGATCACACAGACTGCCATGTCTCTCTGGATGGATCTATGGGTCTCTGGCTGGGCTCTTAGCTTCAGCTCGGCCGAATAGTCACTAGAAAAAAAACTCCTCCCAGCACGGTGATATCCGTCACCCGTCACTGCAAAAACTGATATCTAAGAAAGTAAATAAGACTTGTTTAAAGAAAATGTGACTTAATTTTTGTCTAAATAGGAAAAATAATCTTGTCAAGCTTTTTTTTTTACGTAAGAAAAAAATGTCTTATTTTAGGAAAATATCTCACTTTTTCTTGTTTTTCCAGCTAATATCAAGCTGTATTTAACCAGTAACAAGGAAAGACAATAGATTTCAAATCATCCAAGCAAAGGAACAAGATTGTTTTCCTTATTTTAAGACAGAGGCTAATCTTAAAATAAGAATTCTGTTTAGTTTTAAGTCACATTTTAATTATTCAGTGCCGAGAATTTGTTTTGAGAATTCTAACCAAGTAAATTTTTCTTACCCCAGTGGCAGATTTTTATTTTTTTCTTAATACAAGACAGTTTGACTATATTTCAGATTATTTTGCTTATTTTGAGAGGGACAGCTTTTGCAGTGATGCTTCTGCTTTTTGCATCTAATTTTATGGTTATGACTTGCAAACTATTCTGCTTTTTCCTGGTGTGAATCGATGATGGCAATTGTCTGTTGCTCACCGGATCCTCGACAAGCCAGTTAGTGACGCAGAAATCTCCGCTCCCCTCTGCACATCCAGACACGCTGTTGCCGTGTCCAGTTTTGCAAAAAATGTCAGTGAATGTCAGGTAGTGATCAGTCAGGTAATGCTTTCTATATAAATGGAGTTTTTCCACGAATAAGTCTCTCACTGTCATGTCTTCCTTTTGTCTGTCTGCCGCTCTCGCTCTCTCAGACTTCACAGCTGTGTAGCCAGAGTGGGGAGGGAATGAAAGATACTTCTAGGGATGGGTATCAAGAACCGGTTCCTTTCGGGTATCATTAAGAAATGATTCGATACACCGACATCAATAACTTTTTTGCTTAACGATTTTCCTTATCGGTCCTTCAGAGTGGCCGTTGTTTTTTGGGGGCGTTTGTCAGGAAAATGATCATTTCTCTACATTATTACAGATGATAACTAGAAGCACTCAGAGTGCAAACCTCCGCCAAGGCCATGGGGGTCATAACATCTACACGCTGTGGAATCATTGAACCTAAAAAAGTCTAACAATGTTTGCTCAGTAGTAAAAGAAAAAGTTTCATCTGCTGTGACTGGATAGCATTATCCTTAGCGCTTGGCATCAGTTTATTGCAACTTGCACCTTTCCCAGAAGCTACCGTCATCTGAGCACTGATGTTGATATTGCATGTGCTTACGAGGTCTGTCCATAAAGTATAGGTCCTTTTTATTTTTTTCAAAAACTATATGGATTTCATTCATATGTTTTTACGTCAGACATGCTTGAACCCTCGTGCGCATGCGTGAGTTTTTCCACGCCTGTCGGTGACGTCATTCGCCTGTGAGCACTCCTTGTGGGAGGAGTCGTCCAGCCCCTCGTCGGAATTCCTTTGTCTGAGAAGTTGCTGAGACTGGCGCTTTGTTTGATCAAAATTTTTTCTAAACCTGTGAGACACATCGAAGTGGACATGGTTCGAAAAATTAAGCTGGTTTTCAGTGAAAATTTTAACGGCTGATGAGAGATTTTGAGGTGATACTGTCGCTTTAAGGACTTCCCACGGTGCGAGACGTTGTGCAGCGCTCTCAGGCGGCGTCATCAGCCTGTTTCAAGCTGAAAACCTCCACATTTCAGGCTCTATTGATCCAGGACGTCGTGAGAGAACAGAGAAGTTTCAGAAAAAGTCGGTTTCAGCATTTTATCCGGATATTCCACTGTTAAAGGAGATTTTTTTTTTTTAATGAAAGACGTGCGGACGGGTCCGCACGTCGGGACGCAGCCGGCGCGACGCTCCGCCACAGGAAAAACACCTCCGTTGGAAGCCTTAAGGACAAGTTGGAACATGTCCAGCTGTTAAACAATTTCTCATATACTCACTCCACTGAAAGCCATCAAAAGCCGCCTGGATTTTACAAATGGTTATCAACACGGAGGTGTTTTTCCTGTGCCGCCACACCGCGTCGGCTGTGTCCCGACGTGCGGACACATTAAAAAAATCTCCTTTAACAGTGGAATATCCGGATAAAATGCTGAAACCGACTTCTTCTGAAACTTCTCTGTTCTCTCACGACGTCCTGGATCAATAGAGCCTGAAATGTGGAGGTTTTCAGCTTGAAACAGGCTGATGACGCCGCCTGAGAGCGCTGAGCGACGTCTCGCACCGTGGGAAGTCCTTAAAGCGACAGTATCACCTCAAAATCTCTCATCAGCCGTTAAAATTTCACTGAAAACCAGCTTAATTTTTCGAACCATGTCCACTTCAATGTGTCTCACAGGTTTAGAAAAAAATTTGATCAAACAAAGCACCAGTCTCTCAGCAACTTCTCAGACAAAGGAATTCCGACGAGGGGCTGGACGACTCCTCCCACAAGAGTGCTCACAGGCGAATGACGTCACCGACAGGCATGGAAAAACTCACGCATGCGCACGAGGGTTCAAGCATGTCTGACGTAAAAACATATGAATGAAATCCATATAGTTTTGGAAAAAAATAAAAAGGACCTATACTTTATGGACAGACCTCGTATACACAAAAACAAATAAGAGACAAAATTCAATTTATTATTCAACTAAACTGCAAATACAAGGTCTGTGAGAAAAGTATACGACCTTATTATTTTTTTTCAAAAACCATATGGATTTGAATCACGTGATTGCGTCAGCCAAGCTTGAACCTTTGTGCGCATGTGAGTTTTTTCACGCCTGTCGGTTGCGTCATTCATCTGTGAGCAGGCTTTGTGTGAGCACTGGTCCACCCCTCTCGTCGTTTTTTTCATTGCGAATAAATGTCTGAACGATTTGGAGCTTTGCTGCATCAATTTTTTTCCAGAAACTGAGTGAGACCTCCAGGTGGACACCGTTCGAAAAATTAATATGGCTTTCAGGGACGATTTTATGGGGATTACACAGATTACGGAATGTTACTGCTGCTTTAAGGATGGCCCACAACTGCTGAGAGCGCGGCGCACTCCCAGCGCCGATCGACATGCTCAGACTCCACTGAAACAACCAGATTATTTCCAACGTGAAGGCTTTGTTGATCCGGGAGGTCGTCTGACTTTCACAAAAAGGCAGGAGACGTGGACATCCGCACTTTTTCGGCACATTGCACTGTTACAGGAGTTTTTTTCATGGAAAGAAAAGCGGAGGGATGCGCCACGGAGCCGTTCATTACACGGCACAAAACCACCTCCGTGTTGGTCTCACAGGACGGCTTTGAGATGGCTTTCAGACGGATTCCGGTTGCTTTCCAGTCGTGTGATTATCAGATTGTGATTGTGCATGAGCTGGACATGCCGGAGCATGTCCTGGAAGGCTTCATCACGGCGTTGCTTTGTGCCATGTGGCGCTCCTCTTTCCATGACAAAAACTCCTGTAACAGTGGAATGTGCCGTTCATTTCTAAACTGGACGCTGTCTTGATGCGGTATGTCATCTGACTAGCACAGGAATTGTGAAAAGACGTGGACATCAGCACTTTTTCGGCACATTAAGACAGACGTGTGGAGGAGTTCCATGCATCGCGGTGGAGCTGCATGGCGCAAAGCAACGCCGTGATGAAGCCTTCCAGGACATGTAACAGACAAACAAACAAACGCGACCGAAAACATAACCTCCTCGGCAGAGGTATTGATTTGCAGATCAAAGCAGTGCTTCGATTTGCTGCTTTGTTGATTCATTGTTTTATTTCACTTTATCTTCATTTTTCCCCGCTAAAACCCTAAAGAGCATATGTCTGTGAGTAATATTCACCTTTTTATGTTAAACTGACCTGTTATGGTTTTCTGAAACAGTTGGCTGTATTTTATAATTTAAAAATGGGACCAATGCTAACCCGTTAGCATTAAGCTGTTCACATCTCAGCACGTTTATGTGCATTTCTTTTCTGTATAATAATTAGTGGCTCAGCGTTTGTCGTAAGAGTCAAATTGTAATTATTTTTATTCATATATTAATAATAGCAACAACAATAATAGTACTGTAACCCATAATGACTAATAATGCTGCAGTACAGTTTTTGAGAGACAAAAAGAACCTGATGAGACAAAATATGACATAAAACCAACTAACAATGAAAATAAATATGTATAGAAATGTTTCCTGTGAACACCTAGCGCGGGCATGCCCAGCTACAGTGGAGAGTGAGGCGAGCGTACATTGGCGGAGGCTAAAAGATCCAAAACTTACCATTTTCATCCAGAGTGGGAGGAAGATTTTTTTTGTTGTTGTTTATTCAAATGGCCAATCCATCTGCCTTATCTGCAATGCAAACGTGGCATTACCGGAGAAAGGGAATTTGGAGCGGCATTTTAAGAAGATTCACAAGAGCTATGATGCTAGCTTCCCGGCTAAATCACCTCTTCGCACCAGAAAAGTGCAGGAATTGAAAAGCCAGCTTGCAGCACAACAGGCAGTTTTCACCCGGCCAAATACCACCAGTAAGGCTGCAACCACATCTTCTTATCGTGTCAGCCGTGTTCTGGCAAAAAGAAAAATCTTTCAAGGATGGTGAGATTGTGAAAGAAGTGTTCATGGAGGCTGCAGATGTGCTCTTTGCCGATTTTAAAAATCGGAAGGAGATTGTGTCTGCTATTCAGGATGTGCAGCTCTCAGGAAAGTCTGTTACATGACCATGCGAGTTAATGGCGGAGGATATGGAACGGCAACTGAGGAATGATATTGAGGCATGTGAGTGTTTTTCTCTGCAATTTGATGAATCCACTGATGCTGTGGACATGGCTCAGCTGTGTGTTTTTATTAGAATGTTTTTGACAACATGAATGTAAAAGAGCTGCTAACAATTTTGCCTTTGAAAGGGCACATGAGGCGCTACAAACACATTTCCATAACCACTGATGGGTTCCAGCAATGGTTGGACATACTGCTGGGTTCATCAGATTGTGCAAACAGTGTGAATCTTTCCCAGACTTCCTGAATTACCATTGCATAATTCACCAGCAAGGGGTGTGTGGGAAGATTTTAAATATGGAAGATGTTATGGATGTGGCCAACAAAATTGCTTGTTCTGTTTGAGCCAGGAGTCTGCAGAGGCGATTATTTTGTGCACAGCTGGAGGAGACAGGTGTAGAACACACAGATCTGCTGCTGCACACAGGTGTCCAATGGCTCAGCTGAGGGAAATTTCTGGAACGGTTTTCTCAGTTGTTGCCTGAAATTAAAGAATTTCTGAAACGGTCAGTTTGTGCTGAATATGCACAGCTGGAGGAGACAGTCAGTGGCTGTTGGATTTAGCCTTTCTTACTGATCTGACCGAGCTCAATAACTTGAATCTAGATCTGCAGGGTACAGACAAACACATCTTCAACATGATCAGCTCCGTGAACACATTTAAAAGCAAGTTACACCTGCTATTGAGCAGGTTGCAACAGTGTGATCTGTGGAACTTTCCACACATGGATACAGAACTTAAGCATCAAGGAAAAGACTGTGTGGAGCTTGAAAGTGCACGTTATGCTGAGCAAGTGCAGAGCATCTTGTCAGAATTTGACAGGCACTTTACTGATTTTGCTTCCATTGAGCCTGTTCTGTTTCGACAGCGGCTCCTCTCTTCGGCACTAACGGTAGTTTCTGTAACAATGCAGCACACGCAAGCACAGCCAGCTCTTCTTTCCGCTTCTGTCCACTGCTGTATGTAGTGCTGGTTATAACAGGCAATCCGCGGAGCTTACAAAAACACTTTAAATCGTCAACTTTCCAGCGGTTGAAATGATCCAAAACACAGCACTCCTCACTGCTTTCTGCCGCCATAACTTGTGGGTTAGTAGTCGAACAATTTAGCCTCCCCATAAGCATCGCACAGCCTGAGATGTGCACTTCACTTATTGCGGCTATGCTATGGCGGTTCAATATGGCTTGGTAGATCTCGATACACTGTCAACTTTAAAAATAGATCTGTTCAAAAAAAGGTTGGGCACCCCTGATATACACTATTATTATTTTAGTTCTACTTCTATTTTGCCATTTAATTTTTAAATGGACCACAATGGAAATAAGTGTTTTCACTTTCTTGTCATTCATGTATTTTCAACATATTTGCAATTATAGTGTGTGCTTGCATTGAACTTAAAATCACTCACCACACTCATGGTTTAATGACTTACCACTGGAATGACGTGAGTCCAGAAACGATTTAGATGCACGCATGCACAGCTGCTGTAAGCAGGTGGTTTTAATTTGACAGACAGTGCTTAAAGACATTACAAACACTAAACATTTCACTCACTGTACCAACATGAAACTTAAGTGACTCATGGTAATAGCAACATGAGACTTATCTAAACTGAGTAAACAAACACAATAAATCAATAACACTAACACTGCTAAACTAAGATAAACCACAATAACGGCATTTAAAACCTCAAAACCCTGAGCTCCCATTGCAGCACAGCATCCATTGTTTATTGGCTAGGTAAAATTGCTAATTTCTCAAAAAATATTTGACCGATCAACTTTCCATTTTTGCAGTGTTCATCCTTGACACAAAATACTTAAGCATACCAAACGGCAAATCAGCTCTCCCCGGTCATTGCATGATCGAAGTGGCTTGGCTGTTACGTAATTAATATATATTATTTATGTGCGTTTATATTTATGAATGTTTTTCCTGACTATGTACGTTCTCCTTGGGTTTGGGCAGACTAATACATCTTTGAGGCTGACTTTTTCTGGGACATTGCAAATGAAGATACTTTGATCATAGCAGTGTGAAAACAGAACAGACTTTTTAAAGTATCTAACCCCCGAAAAGCAGTTATGTTTTTTTTTTTTGTTTTTTTTTAAATTTGTATTCACTCAAGTGCTTGAGTTGAGAATTTCATTCATTAATGATCTAAGTTAAATTGCCATGTTTGGCTGTAGCTAATGACTTATTTTTTTCAGGTCAACTATGCCACCTTGAGATAATTGAGCTGCTAAAGTGACATGGTACTTTTGATATGCAAACATTCCTCTCGGCAAAGCTTTGTCATGAGAATGATCTTGTGGCTTATGCAGAGTGCATGCAAAGTTATTTCTGACCATAGGCAGGTGCCCTGATAAGGTACTGAGTTGTTCAAGCTAAATATCTCACAAAATAATGCAGTTTGTGTCTTTTCTGATTTTGTAGTTTGTATGTACAGTCTAAAAGAATGGCATTGAGTTGCTTTTTTTATTGTATTTATGAATACAGGAAGGAACACTCTGAAACACTACTCTTGGCAAGTAAATTTTATTTTTAAAAATGTATTTGTTTTAATTTATTTCTTAGGCTCCATTCATCTGAATGGAGCAGGATTCAGTCTGGATTGCTATTGATCCAGATTGCATTTAGATCTGTCTTTCAAATCCAGCTCATCCTATGCTTGTCAAAACTCAGTTGGCTCAAGCTGAAAGTTGTGGGAATGTGGGGGTGTGCGACACGTGGAAGGCAATGCACCTGCCCAGTTTGCTTGACGAGAAGGTGCCACAGAGAAACATTGTTTGCTGTCCACGCCATTACAGCCGCACTGAATGTTACTATAGTGGAGAGGATGTTGTGGGCACACAAACATGGTGATGAAGTTTGTCATGATCCCTGAGCTAGCCTGATGCTTGCCACATGTTCAAACACGGATTGCCAATCCTAGTCTGAATAGGCTCTTAGGAAGTTTGTGTGTTGTTGTGACCATCAGTGTGGGTTCAGGTTGAAGAGTGTTTGACTGTAAGCGTTTGGCTGTTTGAGTGCATGGTTGCTGGGATGTCACACTGTCCTCAAATGTAAACGTTTCCTGCCACCAAACCATTGGTGACTTTCTCCCCCCCCCCCCCCCAACCCGAGACCATTAAAATATGGCCATCGGGTATTGCAGCTGCTTTGCATCCATCTGTCTCTGTGCTCAAGTCCAGTCCCATTACTGCCAGGGTCTTCAAATTCACAGGGAACATTTTTGGGATACAGACCTTGAACAAGTTCAAAGATGGCTCACCTTGACCTATTTTAAGAAGTCAAAAGGTCACATTCTGTTCCCTATTATTACCTCTGCCAAGGAGGTTTTCAGTTGTTTGTTTGTTTGTTGGTTTGTTAGCAGGATTACTCAAAAAATCCTCAACAGATTTCAATTAAATTTTTTACCAGGGGTGTATTGTGGCCTAACTTAGAAGTCATTAAATTTTGGTAATGATCCGGATCCAGTAATTTTTTTTTTAAGGATTCTTTATCATTGCAGGATAGAGCCAATTTCAACATTTTTGCATCTAACTTCATGAAGATGGGTCACAAAGACTGAACAAAATGAAGTTATGACACAACAATAATTTAGCATTTGTTTCTCCTCATTGAATAAAGTTATTAGAAATTTAAAAAACATGTAGTTCATGCAGTTTCTCTTTATAAATACATTTGCTGAAGATGTAATGGTTTAACCACCGAATCTGAAACATGACGGTAGATGCGTGAAACGACGTGTAAGAAGTCTCTTTGCCAAAGGGTATTCCATGTGATGTCAGTGACCCTATGGCCTTGGCGGAGGTTTGTGCTCTCTGAGTGCTTCTAGTAATGCTATGAATCATGCAAATCCACTGTTTTTTGGGGTGGGGCGGTGACAGCCAGTCAGAGTAGAGAGTCACCGTGATGTCACTGGCTGGTCTCTCTCTAGCTGCTAATTCAACATGGTGGAATCCGCTCCGAAACCTATGGGTTTCTGATTAAATCTAATATCTTGTATACGCACACACGCGGCCTCCTGCAAACGCCATTAAAAGGTACATGCTCATACAGCCAATGGTATGTTAGCATTGCATTATAGTTATAGCTTCTATCCCAAGACTAACTTTCATCATGCCCAGGATGAAACGATTTGAGTTTTAATTCTGTGACGCATCTGGGATTTCATTCTGGAGGTGATCTGTGTGGCCCACTCTACCCATGGAAGTATAGTCTACCCAATTGTTTTTGGGCTTTTTCACAAAGGATGCATGGACCGACAGCTGGATAGAGACATGTTGTACTCCTCCACATTATTTGGAAAAGTGAGATGATTCTTGTAAGCTGCCACTCTGTACAAGCTCTATTCCTACTGCTTCACAAGTAGAGAAATTGAGCAAAGGCCAGCCAGAATGACAGCATGTATTGAAGCAGAGTTTAAAAATGAATTAAAAATCATTATCATTGAGGAAGTGCAAACAAGGATTTTGTCATTTTTATGAATGCTTCAACACTGTAGTGGGGAGTAAAGAATTTTCCCCGTGCTTTTGTGGCATTTGGATAACCTCGACTTTGTTACGATCTTGGCTCACCTTTCTGACATAACCAGAACTACATGTTGGCTCAGTGGGAGGAAACGGGTGGTTAGAAGTGAATAGAGATAAGAAAAGACTACCGTCATCCTGTTGTCTCGTGCTGTGGGTCATCTTGCCACCTCATCATATTGCATGCTATCTGTTTTTGCAACAGCTGAACATGTTTGTATGCCTGTACATATTTACTGTGGATAATTCAAGCTTTGTTCATTGATGTTCATGGTGGAATGGATCATGGTTTATTTGTACGGGCCCACCCCGGGTCGGCATGCATGTTATCTGCAGATTAATTGATATAAGTATGATTTCATGTCATGGTGACTTGTCTTAAAAGTGATAACTGTTAGTTTCAATGCATTTGCAGCTAAAATCACATTGTGAATGATCTGGGGGTTCTGAGATGTTCCTGTGGATGTAGAATTTAGCTTTTCCGCATTAATTTACTCAAAAGCTGCATTGATTGCACCAGTTGAGTGGGATGTGACAGATGGACATCATCTACCTCTGTAGGAGGAATGAAGGGGCAACTGGTCCACCAGGCCTTCACAACATAAATAAAAATAAAACTTACCTTCGGAACAGCTCCAGGTGCGTGTCACAGTGCATGGTGAACACCAGCAGGAGCTGCTGCCCGTGGTAACAACCCTCTCATCCTGGCATCGCTGTGAGCTGCCAACATCAGCTCACAAATGCCTCGTCCCCCACGAAATATAAGTCCCATATGGTGCAACACCTCACTCCGAGTCACGGCACGTAGCACGTGATCGCAACCTCCACACAATCCAAAGCATTGACTCATTGCCAGGGCATGAGTTGACCACACCATGGTGTGGTCAACTCATGGACCTAATATCCTGGATAGAGGAAAGGCGTTGGGCTCCCTCATCTGCTCGAACCACTGCGAGTGCGTGAGGCTGGAACACGTGTTCGCTCAGCTGCATGTGCTCATAACAGCTGATCGAACCACTGCACATTCGTCAGACTGGATCATAACACCCCATGCAGTCAAAGGTAATGTGTGTAGTCAGAACAGCTGATTTTCAATCTTAGAAGTGTTTATTTCTCCCTAGCTTTTACATAATATATGAGAGACGTGTATATAAACACACAAAATGAAGCAGTTTTGGAGAGGGCAACCACTGATGTCACAGTGCAGCTCTATTCTCAATGGCTGTCACACCTGCAACTCAAAACACAGAACATATTGAAACAGTGTCATTTTTTAACTTATTAAAATATATATCAAGGTTAGCCATCTTTGAACTTGTCCAAGGTCTGTGTCCCAACAATGTTTCCTGTAAATTTGAAGACTCTGGGAGTAATGGGACTAGACTTATGCTGAGCACGGACAGACGGAAAGCCTTCACAATACCCAATGGCCATATTTGATGGCCTTGGGTAATAAATTATAGTGAAAAGCTGCCTGTAGTGTGTGACAACTACACATTATACATTGGATGTCTGATACGTGATACACATCTCAATATTGATTAGGGATGCCGCAGTGCAAAGAAATCACAGTTCAGTTGACACCTTGGTTTTAACATTAAGGTTTGGTACAAGTTCAGTTTTTGAAAATTCTTCAAATATTTATTGAAAATACTATTTTATTCATGTGGATGAACTACTTCTTTGTGCTTGAAATAAGTTTACCAATGTAAACAAAATCACTCTGTTTCTAATCAGATTATTTCTGTCTTCATGTCAAAAAATATCAGTCGCTGGATGACATTTCATCCCATTTGACATTATTATGCATTAAATGTTTAAAAGGTCAAAAATATTAATATTGGATGGACACAGCATTTGCTGCCATCATCCACTTTAGCACTGTGAGATAAAGTGAAAATATTAAATTTATTTTTCATTTAATGTTTATGAATTTGATTGCATCTCTTTACACTTGCATTGGATGAATTCACTGTGCTGCACATTATTTTGTTTTTATTTTTTTGTTTGTATGTCATGCTACATCTTGAGCCAGATAGTCTTCAATATTTTTGTTCATTTAAAGTTATGCAAATTACTGCATCTTTTAAAACCTCACTCTATACAAATTTGAAGTCATTGTACGCAATGTTGCTATTCGGTGGCCATCTGATCAGCAAAATTTTACACATTTGTTAACTTTTACCATTAGTCTGGCATTGCAATAGACTGATCTCATATGGGGACAGCAGATGGATATGTTTTCAGTTCATATTTTGAAAGAAAACTAACGTTTCTTTGTGGAATAATGCCATTGCTTGCTTCAAATGCTGGTTCACTGTTCTTTCTGATTGCCTCACACACAGCGCAGGCTGACCCTGTCTTCCAGCACAGGGTGGGAGACAAGAGGGACACAGTCTGTGGACATGGGCAGTGTAACCCATTGAAATGTTGGGTGACTTATGGAAACAAATACACATCTGTATAATCATACTGGGCAGAGCTGTACTGTGCTTTCTGTGCCTCTGTTGCTTGTGCACTGTACAGTTCAATACAAATGCATGCTTTGTGACTCCCTTTAATATCGATGGATTATTTAAATACACTCATAAATGATAGTGTATGGTGTTTGTGTGTAACCCAGCTTTTAAATACTTTAGTTATACTGGTTAATGTGTGTTGTATTAGTATTTTCTATTGCGCATTTTCACCTTTTCTTTGCATTTACCTTATACAAAATTGACATCACGACCTACATGTTTGTTTGTTAAAGTTGCTAGCCCCAAGAGCCTTAATAATTTTCATATTTATGACTTCCCTAACTGACTTGATTTTAAAGCTAGAACCCCAAATAGATCCAGTTATGCCTTTGCTTAGGTAATGGTTCACATCCCATTTTAGTTGTGCAGAAAAGTTAAACACATTTTATTTATTTTTTTACTGCTCATCAATTCTTCTTGGTGCAGAATTGTAGTAACACTTAGGCCCAGAGTAATACTGACTAAACATTTCAGTTGTTGAAAATGTTATTAAGTCTTTATCATTGTAACACAAAAAATGTATTCTAAAGTGTACTTTTCCTCTGAGGGTGTTGTGGGGGGTCCATTCCGTCATCATTTAGTCTGGATAAGCCCCTGGTTTGCACGGTGCACAGATTGAGCAGGGAGAATGGAGAACTTGCATATTTATATGGAAAGCTCATCTTGATTGACAGGTAAGGTTTTATACGTGCTTTAAAGCTCAGAATCCTCAGACTTTACGTGTATCTGGGTGGGGGGAGCAATGCCTTTACAAAAAAACCTCTTTGCAGGTGTGCTGCTGCGCTAACACAGCCAGAGGACACGCATAGATTTTGAAAAACAAAGCAAAGAATAAATATGTTCAGATGTGCTGCTCCTGTCTGTTGTCCACCCCCATTAAACAGTATCCCTACTTGAAAAGTAAACAAATGTAAACTAACAAGAACTCTGTTCCAGGTGAGCATTTCCAAATTATCACATACACATGCGCGTGATTCTGCTAAACCTTTACAAATACAACAAAGAAGGAATCACACCATAAGTATTAAACCTTTTGTCTAATATTGCAGCAATTATACAACTTTAAAGGTCAAGGTCACTCAGACACATTAAGGTGAATCATATGTCAACAGCTTATTTCAGGTGCTTTAGTATAGCGTAAGATATCATTTGTCCACCACTGTCTAGAATAACAGATGCATTCAGTACCATTTAAAGCTGTGAAAATGTAACTGTCTTTTGTGGGCTGGTATAGTGAAACTGTACTCGACTCAGAACTGTAAGTAAAATAGTTGGGTTCACCAGTATTGGTGTAAAAGTATGTATCTGTCTTGATGAGGAATAACGTGGTACAAATGCAACACTTTGAAAATTTTAATTATATTATGTAATGTTGAAGCTGAAATATCATGTGAGATAACTATAAAGTTCTAACATAGAGCATTATGACAGTCCTGCTGTCAAAGCAGAGTGATGAGCAGAACACCTGGTGTTAAATTCACATCCCAAACTCCACACTATTACAATTAATGATATCATACCATAACACTTTTTGTAAGATGACAACATAAGTTTGACCTTGAAATGCCTCTTTACCTTGATGTTCAAAGATAAGTAATTATGATATAGGATACAAACGGCCTACGGTGTTATGGCTGTATGTAGGGCTGAAACGATTAGTCGAGTAACTTGAATAATTCGATTACAGAAAATGTTCGAGGCAAATTCTGTGCCTCGAAGCTTTGTTTAACATTGTAGTACATATGCCAGGCCTGTGTGTGGCACTGCAACGTCTGCAGAAAAAAAATAACAGAAGACTGGAGCATAACAGCTCATCAAATTAGCAACGATAGCTACAGCTTTCCAACGTGACACAAAGAGTAAAATAAAGCCTTTTAAGAGAAAGATGGTCCATGCTGCTCATCTGAAATAGACTAACTGTGCATTTAAAGCGAAGCAGTGTGTTTATCTATTTTTAAAAAACACACGGTCTGCTCTACGTTTGGAGGGACTATTGACCCGGTGGCCGGCTGCTGTCTCTCTCTGCTCGGTGTGAGGGGCTCTGACCACAGCTCTGTCCCCAGCTACACTGACAAACGGCAGAAGTCCACTCTTAACTTTTTCATTTTTGCTTTTTTGGGCAACACACAACACTTCACAAACACGGTAACTTAAATAAAATAATAATAATTAAAAAAAAACTGACTGTGAGGCTGCATGTTCAACCTCCAGCTGAAATGCAACTGCTGAATTGCAGAGAAAGAGGGATTAAAAAAAAAAAAAAAATCACACAAGGACCCAGTCCATCAACCTTTATTAAAAAAAAACTTAAATGGTTACATTTTACAAGCTGGAGAAAACAAAACAAAGCCACATCCCATTGCCATTTCAGCAAAATGCCAACACTTTGGCACACTGACATTGTGCCATTACTTAGGGAGAGACCTGGACTATTGATGTTTTTTAAAAATGCAGTAGTTTTTATCTGATTACTCGATTAATCGCCAGAATAATCGATTACTAAAATCTATAGCTGCAGCCCTAGCTGTATGTTTGAATGATATTAAGATCATCCTACCAATGACAGATATATGTCCTTAATGTGATACTTTGGGAATAACTGTCTTTGAAGAGAATTCTTATTAATCTATATTTCACATGCTTTGGAGCTAGCATTCTGCTTAAATTAGGTCTAAAGCTAATGATAGTATCTCTTCAAATATTAATGATAGGATGATATTTAGACACTTCCTTGACTGAGATGTGGCAAAATGTTTGAAATAGATGAAAATATAGGAAAATGAGACATTGACCTTGACCTTGGATCACACAAATGATCCCATAAATGAACTCCTCAAACCCAAAAACATACAAAATATCTCATTTTCTGAGATATGTCAAATATTGCTCATTTCATGAGCATTTTTCAGTTTCCCTACTCCTCCAGAATTTGACCCTGGGAGGGCCACATATGAATTTTGAAAAGTTTAACTGAAATATATGGAAAAGTTCCGGCAGACGGACAATGAATCTTTGATATCTGGATGATGGTTTATGATGCCAGATAGTCGGTCAGTATTTCAAACCACACGCTTCTAGATGGGAAGTGTTGCCTCAGATTTGAGCATTTTTACTACATATTTTAATGTAACAGGATTTCAGGCTGTTTTGACATCAAATTTTTAATCGAGTAAAACTCAAGTAAAATTTTCCCTGATGAGGGGGGAAAAAAAAGCTTTACCATGCCTAATCAATCTATTTGAAGGGGTAATTGATGAAAATTTGATCAAAATCTGTCGGGTCATGTGGATGCCCCCGCCTGATTTTTTCATAGACAGCTCATTAAAATATTTCCAATTCAGTGCAAGTAAAGGTTGCTTCACAATGTAGATTTATTTCAACATGAGTGCTCATCGCCAACAATTTCAATTTTTTCAACTTATTTTCATTTATACAACCCCTGGCAATAATTATGGAATCACCGGCCTCGGAGGCTGTTCATTCAGTTGTTTAATTTTGTAGAAAAAAAGCAGATCAGACATGACACAACTAAAGTCATTTCAAATGGCAACTTTCTGGCTTTAAGAAACACTATAAGAAATCAGGAAAAAAAATTGTGGCAGTCAGTAACGGTTACTTTTTTAGACCAAGCAGAGGGAAAAAAATATGGAATCGCGCAATTCTGAGGAATAAATTATGGAATCACCCTGTAAATTTTCATCCCCAAAACTAACCTGCATCAGATCAGATCTGCTCATCTGCATCTAAAAAGGAGTGATCACACCTTGGAGAGCTGTTGCACCAAGTGGACTGACATGAATCATGGCTCCAACACGAGAGATGTCAATTGAAACAAAGGAGAGGATTATCAAACTCTTAAAAGAGGGTAAATCATCACGCAATGTTGCAAAAGATGTTGGTTGCTCACAGTCAGCTGTGTCTAAACTCTGGACCAAATACAAACATGGGAAGGTTGTTAAAGGCAAACATACTGGTAGACCAAGGAAGACATCAAAGCGTCAAGACAGAAAACAAAGCAATATGTCTCAAAAATCGAAAATGCACAACAAAACAAATGAGGAATGAATGGGAGGAAACTGGAGTCAATGTCTGTGACCGAACTGTAAGAAACTGCCTAAAGGAAATGGGATTTACATACAGAAAAGCTAAACGAAAGCCATCATTAACACCTAAACAGGAAAAAAAAAAACAAGGTTACAATGGGCTGAGGAAAAGCAATCGTGGACTGTGGATGACTGGATGAAAGTCAATTCAGTGATGAATCTTAAATCTGCATTGGGCAAGGTGACGATGCTGGAACTTTTTGTTTGGTGCCGTTCCAATGAGATTTATAACGATGACTGCCTGAAGAGAACATGTAAATTTCCAGTCATTGATTATATGGGGCTGCATGTCAGGTAAAGGCACTGGGGACATGGCTGTCATTACATCATCAATAAATGCACAAGTTTACGTTGATATTTTGGACACTTTTCTTATCCCATCAATTGAGAGGATGTTTGGGGATGATATCATTTTTCAAGATAATGCATCTTGCCATAGAGCAAAAACTGTGAAAACATTCCTTGCAAAAAGACACATAGGGTCAATGTCATGGCCTGCAAATAGTCTGAATCTTAATCCAATTGAAAATCTTTGGAAGTTGAAGAAAATGGTCCATGATAAGGCTCCAACCTGCAAAGTTGATCTGGCAACAGCAATCAGAGAAAGTTGGAGCCAGATTGATAAAGAGTACTGTTTGGCACTCATTAAGTCCATGCCTCAGAGACTGCAAGCTGTTATAAAAGCCAGAGGTGGTGCAACAAACTACTAGCGATGTGTTGGAGCGTTCTTTTGTTTTTCATGATTCCATAATTTTTTTTTTTCCTCAGAATTGAGTGATTCCATATTTTTTCCCTCTGCTTAGTCTAAAAAAGTAACCGTTACTGCCACAATTTTTTTTCCTGATTTCTTATAGTGTTTCTTAAAGCCAGAAAGTTGCCATTTGAAATGACTTTAGTTTTGTCATGTCTGATCTGCTTTTCTACAAAATTAAACAACTGAATGAACATCCTCCGAGGCCGGTGATTCCATAATTTTTGCCAGGGGTTGTATAGCACCAAATCACAACAGAGTTGCCTCAAGGCGCTTCAACATTCACAATTTCGATTTCACAAATATGAGAACAAGTTAAAGGGCAAATCTCCAACACCATTCTTAAAGACCCGGTCATAGCATTTGATTCCTGAACGAAGGGAAAAAAACAAAAAAAACAAAAAAAACAAATCATTGAGAGTAGGTTGCCTGCGAATCAAGAGCGCAAAAAAAAGGAACAAAATGAAACCAAAGCTAACACTGATCTCCACGCTTTAAACAAAACGTGCCTGGAGCCACTGCTGGAGCAGTGTGTGTCTGCATCTCTGCGTTCCAGGACTCGGCGCTGGGACGGAGCTCAGCTGCAAACAGAAGCGCGTGATCCGGCCCACTGTGGAGATCTGTGTGTCTGTCGTTGGATCAGCCTGCTCTGGTTCCTCGTCCAGAACAAATGGGGGATCATCTCCTTCGTCATCAAATCCTCAGTCTGGTTCAGACTCTGATGACACACTGTGCGCTCCGTCTTGCTCCAATTTATAAAAAAAAAACAAAAAAAAAACACAAGATGCCTCATTTTTACAAAAAAAAAAATCCCACCACCACACACTAAATATGCCACCAAAATTATACACACTGCAAACGCGCCAAATATTTCTCAACTGTACATGATTTAACAACTCAAACATTAAAAAAAAAAGAACGCAGGAGGACTTCCGGGTCACGAATGGAGTAGACGCTCGCGCTCCCGCAACATCTCGCTGTAAATTTATATTTAACAAGGACTGTGTGCTTACATAGCAGCGTTGGCCTTTACTACCAATCTGCTACTGCCCGAAGTCCAAATGGTGTCGAAGTCAGCCAGGAAAAAAAAGACGAGTCAGCAGGTGCTAACATGGCGGCCCTGGCTAAGCTACTGGAGGAGCATAAAGCAGCCCTCTCCGCTGAGTTTAAAATGGCCATGATCTCCCTTGAAACTAAGCTAGACTGTGTTCAAACCATCTCCGACCACGGACAGAGACTGACTTCCCTGGAACCGAAGCCGACGCGAACCAAGTTAGTGACAAGCTGGAGGACATGGAGGCTAGGATCGGTGCTCTGGAGCAGGGCTACAACAAGCTAAAGGCTAAGGCTATCGACCTCGAATCCCGCAGCCGACGCAACAACATATGGATAGCGGGAGTGCCTGAGTCTGCGGAGGGCACGCAGCCCACTGCCTTTTTTTCAAAGCTTCTGCTTGAAATCCTTGGCGAAGGGGTTCTGAGCTCGCCTCCGGAATTAGACCGAGCCCACAGAGCGCCGACTGCCAAGCGCTCCAGGGACAAACCACGGCTGGTGATTACACGAGTTCACAACTACAGGCTTAAACTGATCGTCCAGGAGGCCCGCAAAAAGAGAGGGAAGCTGTTCTACGAGGGGAAACCGGTGGCAATTTTTGAGGACTACTGTCTGGAAATTATGGAGCAGCGCACAGCATACCGAGAGGTGATGTCGGCACTTTACCAGCGGGGTTTCAAGCCATCGCTGCTGTACCTGGCCAAATTGAGAATCACATTCAAAGACGGTGGGAGGAAACGCCTCGCCTCTGAAGGATGCTGAGAACTTTCTGGCGTCACAGCGCTAAATCCGCAGTGATGTACGGTAACTGTGTGACACCCGTTCGACACGACATGTTACGCTGATGCTCTGACCCAAAGATGGTGCGATTCGACAGCTAATTGTAGCGCCACTGCGCAGCATATCGGACAGCACACGTGGTTTCCAGTTGGGTGCCTTTATCGTCGATATTTCCCCCCTTTTTTTTTTATCATTATAAAATAATAATTAAAAATATTAATTATAAATAAATCAATATTAATAAACAATTAATAATAATAACTCTAATTAGGGGTCTTCATCTTGGTAGCACCAGCCTATCTAACTCCAAGGACTGGCCACGTCAAGTGGCTCCCAGCATGGTGCTCACATCACCCCTCTCCCCCCCCCCTTTTTTTTATTTTTTTACATTAAATAGGTCTTATTTGGGCAGTGTTCACCTACCCTGTATCAAAACTGAACACGTCACGTGGCTTCCAACTGAGCGCTCCCACTGACCCCCACCCTTATTTTTTTTTATTTATTTATTTTATAATAAAAACTAATAATGATAACTCTAAGGGTTCTTCACCTTGGTCATACCAGCCTACTCAACCCCAAGGACTGGCCACGTTACGTGGCTCCCAGCCAGGTGCTCCCATTACCCTCCCCCCCCTTCCCCCCCCCCCCCCCCCCCTATTAAGTACCTCGTTTGTAGTAGCACTTGTCTACTGTATACCAAGAACAATGTTCCTGCTTATGTTGGTCTGATTTATGACACCTCATCATGCTTATTCAGCTGGCAACTGAATTCTGGACCTCTCTGTCTGCAAGCCATTGGACAAGGTCTACGGGGCAGGTTGCGCCACAGGAGACATACGGCTTACAGCCCCAGTGGCTATCACGGTTTCTTATCGTTAGCATTCTCTTCAACATGTTAAATATTGATTAACTTTCAATCCAGGGAGAAGGAGTAGGTACACAGGGAAGTATATGCATGGAGTAGTGCATGGGAGAAGTATGCAGCTGCAGTTTGAGTCAGCTGCTTTTTGGGTAGTGGTAAGAAGGTTTGTTCTTTGGATGTTATGGGTAGGGTTGGGAGGGGGGGAGAGGGTTCTGTTTCTTACAGCAAGCACACGTGCAGGCCTGTCTATTTCTTCTTATCTTCTGTGTGTCGGTACATGCATGTGCATATGTGTATGTATATGCATATATATATAGTTTTTCTTCCTTTCCTTTACTCACTTAAATGGTAATGGCTAGACAAGTTAATTTGGTGAGCTGGAATGTCAGGGGTCTGAACCATGTAGTTAAGAGGGAAAAAGGTGCTAACCCATCTCAAACAATTAAAGGCAGAAATTGTTTCTGCAGGAAACTCACCTCCAGTCATCTGAGCACTCTGTTATTTTCCAAATGGACAGGGCAGTGTTTTCATTCTACCTTCCAGGCTAGGGCAAGGGGGGTGGCCATTCTCATGTCTAGGGATGTACTGTTTGAACCAACTCACATCATAGCTGACAGAGATGGCAGGTTCTTAATTGTCTCTGGGAAACTCTTTGATACCAGTGTTGTCCTAGTTAACATTTATGCTCCAAATGTGGATGATTTTACCTTCTTTGAAAAAACTTTTTCCAAGCTTCCAGAGTTAGACTCACGCTACCTAATCATGGGCGGGGACTTCAATTGCTCGATGGACCCAGTACTAGATCGCTCCTCTTCCAAGCCAGCTATGAGGACTAAGTCAGCCTCGTACATACAATCGTTTTTGTCAGAGGGCGGACTCTCCGAAGTTTGGCGCCATCTTCATCCTGATGATAGGGCATATTCCTTTTTCTCCCCGTGCACAATACATTTACCAGGATAGATCACTTTTTGTGGATGACAAAATTGCTCCCCAAGTCAGCTCATGTGACTATCAGAGTATAGTCATCTCCGACCATGCTCCTCTGACAATGTTAATGAATTTCCCCGGAATCCCAAACCCCTCAAGACATTGGCGATTTAATTCTACACTACTCTCAGATAGCTTTGTCAAGTTTATAGAGGAACAGATCTCTCTATTTCTTGAAACTAATAATAATCCTGGCATATCTGCACTCTGTCTGGGAAGCACTCAAAGCCTATTTGAGAGGCCAAATGATCTCATATACAGCAAACTTGAAAAGAAAATCCCAGAAAGACCAATCAGACCTCCTATCTGAAATCCACAACACTGACCAGGAGTACGCAAAATACCAAACTCCTGAGCTTTATAACAAAAAGACTGAACTCAAAACCAGATTTGATCTCTTGACAACCTACCAAACGCAAAACATTCTCCTGAAAACCAATTGCACACTGTATGAACACGGAGAGAAATCGGGGAAACTACTCGCTAACTTGCTAAGGGGACGCAGAGCCAAACACATCGGCCATCCGCTCTGAAAATGGGGAAATGACTTCCAACCCCAATGAGATCAACACTACGTTTAGAAATTTTTATTCCAGTCTATATTCCTCTGAATTTGACAGAGATGAGGCTAGTATTAGTACTTTTCTTGACTCACTACCTGTTCCCTCTGTTCCCGTAGACCTCATGGAGAAGCTAGAGGCTCCTATATCACAAGCAGAAATAACCCAAGCCATCTCTCGGATGCAGTCTGGGAAGACACCGGGTCCTAACAGTTTTCCAAACCCCTCTCATCGCAATTTGCAACGGTCCTACATGAGTCACACCAACGTGGCTCACTTCCACCAGCAGTAGCTGAGGCTTTCATATCATTTATTGCAAAGAAAGGAAAAGACACAACTGACTGTGCCTCCTATCATCCTATCTCACTCCTTAATACAGATGCCAAAATTTTAGCGAAAGTCCTAGCTCTCAGATTGGAAGAGGCCCTCCCTCATAATATCCACCGATCAGACCGGCTTTATTAAAAGCCGCCATGCTTTTTTTAATATCAGACGTCTTCTTGACGTGCTATATACGCCCTCTCAAGATAAAATTCCGGAATGCATTGTTTCTATTGATGCGGAGAAAGCATTCGACCGTGTCGAGTGGAAATATTTGTTTTCAGCACTACGCAGATTTGGCTTTGGCCCCATGTTTATAGGCTGGATTAAGTTGCTCTATGCCGCACCTAAGGCAAGTGTACGGACGAATGGCATAACAGCCCAACCGTTCGTACTAAGCCGTGGAACACAACAGGGTTGTCCATTGAGCCCGATCCTATTTGATTTAGCGATAGAGCCACTTGCAGTCTTAGAAACAGCACTAACATCCCAGGCATCAATAGGGGTGGCGTGGAGCATAAAGTCTCTTTACGCTGACGACCTCTTGTTGTATATCTCTGACCCAATTAACTCTCTGACCGCGGCGTTATCTCTGTTTGAAGCATTTGGACGTATGTCCGGCTACAAAATTAACATCCACAAGACAAAGCTTTTTCCATTAAATGATGAGGCCTTGGTGGCTGATTACAGCAGCATCCCCCTTAAAATTGAGAAACGGCAGTTTACTTATTTAGGATTAGAGATCACCCGTAAATTTAAGGACTTATTCCGCAAAAATTTCATAACTCTCCACAATCAGGTGAGAACGTCTCTGCAACAATGGTCACCCCTCTCATTGACACTAGCCGGTCATATAAATTCTGTAAAAATGAACATACTGCCTAAGTTTACATACCTATTCCAATCGCTACCTATTTTTGTTCCCAAATCCTTTTTTACCTTGTTGGATTCGACGATTTCTTCATACATCTGGCAGAATAAGAAACCCAGAGTAAGCAAAGCTGTCCTCCGTTTGAAGATTGACGGCGGCATGGGATTACCAAATATGCGCTCCTACTATTGGGCAGTGAATATTCGCTCTCTCGCCTTTTGGTATAAATACAACCTTCGATCGGATGTCCCAGAATGGCTAACAGTTGAGCTGAACTCAGTTCAAAACATGTCACGCTCTGCATTGCTTGGTGCCCCAACTAACTACCCAATACCCAAACAAATAAAGAATCCAGTAGTGCGCTCCGCATTGAAGGTGTGGACTCAGTTTAGGAGGGCATTCAGTCTTGCCGAAATTTCCATGCTCAGCCCTGTTGCATTCAATCCCCTTTTTGGCCCGTCTCAGTACAATACAACCCCTGGCAAAAATTATGGAATTATTCAGTTTAATTTTGTAGAAAAAAAGCAGATCACAGACATGACACAAATCTAAAGTCATTTCAAATGGTAACTTTCTGGCTTTAAGAAACACTATAAGAAATCAGGAAAAAAAATTGTGGCAGTCAGTAACGGTTACTTTTTTAGACCAAGCAGAGGGGGGAAAAAAAATGGACTCACTCAATTCTGAGGAATAAATTATGGAATCACCCTGTAACTGTTCATCCCCAAAACTAACACCTGCATCAGATCAGATCTGCTCGTTAGTCTGCATCTAAAAAGGAGTGATCACACCTTGGAGAGCTGTTGCACCAAGTGGACTGACATGAATCATGGCTCCAACACAAGAGATGTCAATTGAAACAAAGGAGGATTATCAAACTCTTTAAAGAGGGTAAATCATCACGCAATGTTGCAAAAGATGTTGGTTGTTCACAGTCAGCTGTGTCTAAACTCTGGACCAAATACAAACATGGGAAGGTTGTTAAAGGCAAACATACTGGTAAGCCAAGGAAGACATCAAAGCGTCAAGACAGAAAAATTAAAGCAATATGTCTCAAAAATCGAAAATGCACAACAAAACAAATGAGGAACGAATGGGAGGAAACTGGAGTCAACGTCTGTGACCAAACCGTAAGAAACTGCCTAAAGGAAATGGGATTTACATACAGAAAAGCTAAACGAAAGCCATCATTAACACCTAAACAGAAAAAAACAAGGCTACAATGGGCTAAGGAAAAGCAATCGTGGACTGTGGATGACTGGATGAAAGTCATATTCAGTGATGAATCTCGAATCTGCATTGGGCAAGGTGATGATGCTGGAACTTTTGTTTGGTGCCGTTCCACTGAGATTTATAAAGATGACTGCCTGAAGAGAACATGTAAATTTCCACAGTCATTGATGATATGGGGCTGCATGTCAGGTAAAGGCACTGGGGAGATGGCTGTCATTACATCTTCAATAAATGTACAAGTTTACGTTGATATTTTGGACACTTTTCTTATCCCATTAATTGAAAGGATGTTTGGGGTTGATGGTATCATTTTTCAAAGTGGTAATGCATCTTGCCATAGAGCAAAAACTGTGAAAACATTCCTTGCAAAAAGACATAGGGTCAGTGTCATGGCCTGCAAATAGTCCGGATCTTAATCCAATTGAAAATCTTTGGAAGTTGAAGAAAATGGTCCATGACAAGGCTCCAACCTGCAAAGCTGATCTGGCAACAGCAATCAGAGAAAGTTGGAACCAGATTGATGAAGAGTACTGTTTGTCACTCATTAAGTCCATGCCTCAGACTGCAAGCTGTTATAAAAGCCAGAGGTGGTGCAGCAAAATACTAGTGATGTGTTGGAGCGTTCTTTTGTTTTTCATGATTCCATAATTTTTTTTTTCCTCAGAATTAAGTGATTCCATTTTTTTTTTTTTTTTTTTTTTTTTTTTTTTTTTTTTTTTTTCCCCCCCCCCCCCCCTCTGCTTGGTCTAAAAAAGTAACCGTTACTGACTGCCACTATTTTTTTTTTTTTTTACTGATTTCTTATAGTGTTTCTTAAAACCAGAAAGTTGCCATTTGAAATGACTTTAGTTTTGTGTCATGTCTGTGATCTGCTTTTTTTTCTACAAATTTAAACAACTGAATGAACATCCTCCGAGGCCAGTGATTCCATCATTTTTGCCAGGGGTTGTATACTGCACTGGGACCAAAAAGATGCAACTGCAACTTGAGCAGACTTAGTTGAAGTGTCTATTTGAAACACATGTTCCTTTATTATTCCTTTCATACAGATTGAGTAGCTCAGTCGATAAGGAGCTGGCCACTCAATCTATAGGCCTGGGTTTAGTTCCTATTCATCCTACCAGTCTGTGTCCTAACACAGTTCATCTCCATTGTTTCAGTTCCCCCAGCTGTAAACGGGTGCTGGCCTTGGTTGGGGAAGTAATGTGTGTCAGACAGGCATCCTGTCCAGGGAGACATGCAACAGAATCTGGAGACGAGCACAGGCACCAACAGGTCTCAGACAACTTATTGGATGTACTACTTCTGTTTATTCATTATAGTGCCTTACTTTTGGTGAGATGATGGCTCTTAAAATTTATATGGACTTTAACATTGCACAGACTTGTGAGTATCCAAGTGTGGTGACATCTCATATTTTGATCCTTTATGGTGGTCACTGAGAGCTTGAAACAATGGTATAGTGGCAGTTTGCATGTATAATTATAAATATGTAAAACATGGCCATAAATTTTGTTGAATAATGTTGGTGCACATGATGTTTAGCCAACTTGTTTCAGACTGTAACTCAGTTCATATGATCATCTCTTTATTGGCTGTGATAAACAAATCATAGTACAGTATTGCTCAGCCCTACTCCCTAATTCTTTGTGTCGATGCCTTTAAGCTTCTCCCATAATTAATCCACTGTGGTGTCTCTTCAGTCCACGGGCCTACAACATCACAATCATCAATAGATCAGCCGATAAACTCCACCAGCACACCGTTGTGGCCTCCATCTTGTAACATAGGCATGTTATTTGACCAGTAGATGTCAGGAGTCTCCAATGAGCTGCTAAGTGAAGCTTCATGTCATGAAGTATTTGAATTAAATAAATGTTTCCACACAGTAACACTGCAAAGTTATTCTCATGACTGTCTGTCTGGGAAAAACTCATCTGCCACTGGAATGTTGAAAATGGAATCAAACCTGCCTAAGCCTTTTCATAACACCGTCAAGAAAATCTGTTCTCCACCCTCCTCTGTTCTTAGTGACATAATATTCCTTGAGGGTGTTACCATTTATGAGGGAAAACAGGAGGAAGGATGGGTCTCTGGAGAAAATGCTGGAAAAACTCGTTCATAAAATTTACAGCTTCATAACCTGGGACTGGAAATGAACATCCAGGGAGGGTGGGGCCAGTTGACGAGAACATGAACAGACAAACTGTAGACTGGGGCTAAAAACGTAGACATGGTGACTGTATGTACGACAATAACTCTGTATTTTATTTGTGCAAGTCACAAAAATTCTGTCTGATTAAATGCATCAGTTTATTTTTATTTTTTTTATTATCAGTATTTCACCATTTAATGAAAAGAAGGGAAAAAAGGAAAAGATCAATCCCAATGAGTAAATGACAGGGTGATGGCTAAGTTGGCACCGGGGACTTGTTTTCCTGATGGGGGAGGGAGAATAAATAAAATAATCAAACGTGTAGATAGTCAAACTGCTTGACACAGGTATTGTTTGTATGTATGTTGAGCCATCCGTGGCCATTTTCTTTAAGATTTTATATAATATAAATACACGCCACCCCATAATTGAGGAAGATGCTTGTGTTAATGGCCACATGCACAAAATGAAATTCAGTAAGCTACTTCCAGGTACAGTAGTATTCAGAATAATAGTAGTGCTTTGTGACTAAAAAGATTAATCCAGGTTTTGAGTATATTTCTTGTTACATGGGAAACAAGGTACAAGTAGATTTAGTAGATTCTCACAAATCCAACAAGACCAAGCATTCATGATGACTGATGAGAGTAAAATTGTTTTTTTTGGGTCCAAGGGCCGCAGACAGTTTGTTAGACGACCCCCAAACTCTGAATTCAAGCCACAGTTCAGTGAAGACAGTGAAGCATGGTGGTGCAAGCATCATGATATGGGCATGTTTCTCCTACTATGGTGTTGGGCCTATATACCAGGTATCATGGATCAATCAATCAATCAATTTTTTTATATAGCGCCAAATCACAACAAACAGTTGCCCCAAGGCGCTTTATATTGTAAGGCAAGGCCATACAATAATTATGTAAAACCCCAACGGTCAAAACGACCCCCTGTGAGCAAGCACTTGGCTACAGTGGGAAGGAAAAACTCCCTTTTAACAGGAAGAAACCTCCAGCAGAACCAGGCTCAGGGAGGGGCAGTCTTCTGCTGGGACTGGTTGGGGCTGAGGGAGAGAACCAGGAAAAAGACATGCTGTGGAGGGGAGCAGAGATCGATCACTAATGATTAAATGCAGAGTGGTGCATACAGAGCAAAAAGAGAAAGAAACAGTGCATCATGGGAACCCCCCAGCAGTCTACGTCTATAGCAGCATAACTAAGGGATGGTTCAGGGTCAGTTTGGATATGTCAAAATACTTGAAGAGGTCATGTTGCCTTATGCTGAAGAGGACATGACCTTGAAATGGGTGTTTCAACAAGACAATGACCCCAAGCACACTACAAAACGAGCAAAATCTTGGTTCCAAACCAACAAAATTAATTAGTGAAGAAATCATGAAAAACTGTGGTTATACAACTAAATACTAGTTTAGTGATTCACAGGATTGCTAAAAAAGCAGTTTGAACATAATAGTTTTGAGTCTGTAGCGTCAACAGCAGATGCTACTATTATTGTGAACACCCCCTTTTCTACTTTTGTTTTTACTAATAGCCCAATTTCATAGCCTTAAGAGTGTGCATATCATGAATGCTTGGTCTTGTTGGATTTGTGAGAATCTACTGGTACCTTGTTTCCCATGTAACAATAAGAAATATACTCAAAACCTGGATTAATCTTTTTATCACATAGCACTAATATTATTTTGAACACTACTGTATGCTCATTGTGCAATGTTACACACAAACTCTGCCACATAACTTAGTGTGTTCACATGCTGGCTATTTAATATAAAAATAATCTTATTTCAGACATTTAATTATTGCTCTATCCACTGCATTTAGGTAATCTAATGAATAATTATGCTGTCTTCTGCCAGTGGGAGTATGCACGGACAGTTGTGCATCATCCCACACATACTCCAAGATGTGGTTGTTTGTGTGACAGAATGCAACACATCAATATCATGAGTGATCATAAGTGAGATGATCTAACTGTTACACTTGGAGATGTTTATTCTTACAGAAATGAGCATGACATAAACCATTAATTCTTTAAATATGCCCAAAGGTCACAATGAACCACAGTGTGCAAAGATGCAATCAGCTTTTGCTAAAATTTCATTTTGTCCTTGATAAATTGTGCTGTATGTGTAACCTCACCTATCTTTGTTTAGTTTTACACTCAGGTGGACAAACATGAAATTGCATGTTCATGGTGGCAGATGCGCTAAATGGACAATACATGCTATTTTGTGCATTTGAAAGACTCTGTCCTTAGTACACTGTTCCTAAATCAGAGTGCATTTTATTTATTATTTTTGTGAGTGCTATGGTGTTGGCACACACAACATGAATGTGGTGTGCATGTGCTGTGGCTGCACAGATGTGCAGACTGCTGTACGATGCATTCGAGTGCAGTTTGAATTTGCATGACTCGCCAAAATCCTCCTTCGTGCGCAGTGTGAAGGGGCACTATGTTTCAAGTGGGACCAATAATGTTTGATCCAGCCAAAGTTTTTAGAATGTCTGGAGGGCTTAATGTACCAGAGATTGTCTGGCATAAACCATTTTTACCCAGTGTGATTTGTAAATTACCCTGAAATACATTTTTTGTGGTACCTATCTGTTTGATTGAGCTGTTTTTTGCCTCTTTTGGGGGTCCCCAGGGGCCAAGCACAGCAGGGGGTACCCGGCAGACATCAAGTTCTTCATATGCCCTATCATTCTCTGTGTGATCCTGTACTCCACAATAGTACCATGTTCGTTTGACCAAACAGCTCTTGCTTGCTGGTTTGTTTGAAAATGTCTCCCTCTTTTACCAACACTATCATTTCCCACCTCTTCAGTGGCTGTAAGTGAAATTAATGTAACTGTAGAATTTTTGAGTGTTTAATAATTTTCTGGCTGTGCAGAGTCACTGGATTGGTGAGAACAGGTGATGGTTTTATAGTGATGGAGGAATGACTTTGGAGTGTGTTCCTCAATAAACCCTCCTCTTTCTCTGCCTTTTGCTTTTTCACTCGCTTCCCTCCTTCTAGCAGCTGTTATCCTGTTGTAGCTGGGAACTGGAGCCAGACTTTTCCTCATCCTTGCGTCACGCAGCAACTCATCGACTTAGACATGCACAAACTGTCACTTGTTTAGTCTGTTGCTACCCTGTCCTGGAGTAGCTCTTTTATTGACCACTTTCTAGACTGTAGCTGAAAAAGAAAAAAAAAAAAATGTGTATATATATGTGTATGTATGTGTGTGTGTGTGTGTGTATGTGTACACGAGGTCTGTCCATAAAGTATAGGTCCTTTTTATTTTTTTCCAAAAACTATATGGATTTCATTCATATGTTTTTATGTCAGACATGCTTGAACCCTCGTGCGCATGCGTGAGTTTTTCCACGCCTGTCAGTGACGTCATTCGCCTGTGAGCACTCCTTGTGGGAGGAGTCGTCCAGCCCCTCGTCGGAATTCTGAGAAGTTGCTGAGAGACTGGCGCGTTGTTTCATCAAAGTTTTTTCTAAACCTGTGAGACACATCGAAGTAGACATGGTTCGAAAAATTAAGCTGGTTTTCAGTGAAAATTTTAACGGCTGAGAGATTTTGAGGTGATACTGTCGCTTTAAGGACTTCCCACGGTGCGAGACGTCGCGCAGCGCTCTCAGGCGGCGTCATCAGCCTGTTTCAAGCTGAAATCCTCCACATTTCAGGCTCTATTGATCCAGGACATCGTGAGAGAACAGAGAAGTTTCAGAAGAAGTCGGTTTCAGCATTTTATCCGGATATTCCACTGTTAAAGGAGATTTTTTTTAATGAAAGACGTGCGGACGGGTCCGCGCGTCGGCTCGCAGCCGCCGCGACGCTCCGCCACAGGAAAAACACGTCTGTTGGAAGCCTTAAGGACAAGTTGGAACAGGTCCAGCTGTTAAACAATTTGTCATATACTCACTCCCCTGAAAGCCATCAAAAGCCGTCTGGATTTTACAAATGGTTATCAACACGGAAGTGTTTTTCCTGTGCCGCCGCATATAGTTTTTGAAAAAAATAAAAAGGACCTATACTTTATGGACAGCCCTCGTGTGTGTGTGTGTGTATGTATGTATATATATATATATATGTGTGTGTGTGTGTGTGTGTATGTATGTATGTATATATATATATGTGTGTGTGTGTGTATTTTTTTTTTTCTGGTCACGTGGCACGATGCGTGACCGGGGCGTGTGACCTGCACCCACACCCCAGGACTATAGACACATGTAACTTTTGTATAGTTTGTGTTGCTTTTTTTTTTTTTTTTTTTTAATTTGCTCTTGTTTTAGTTGCAGTAAACAATTTGACTTGGGTGATTGTATCATAATTTGTCATTTCAGGCTGAGTCAACATTAAAAAACATTTTGTCATTGATGTTTTGGTGCAATGAAGGTTCATTGCTAAGAATTTTTAATTTGGGATTTCTCACTCCAGAAGACACTGCACACTACACCTGGCTGAATCTTTACACAGATGCTGGAATAACCATGTCTAAACTGAGATTTTACCAAATGGTATTTAACAAACAAAAAGGTTTAGTCACTTCAGTGATAGCACCATTACATCAAGGAATTTCGAACAGCCAGTTTTACTGTTTGTTTACTTCAATTTACATTTATGACCCCATTAAATGTAAAACTAAATGTACTACTGGATTATGCTTAAACGGCTTTTCAAACTGTTAGCCTTTAAATCAGTAAACCTTGGTAACTTTTACAAATCAAACTGATGTTACACAAAAGTTGAGACATTTTAGCAAAAAGTACAAAAATGTATTCAAAATGCACTGTGAAACATAACCGGTGTATAACATGTAGGCAAATGATGACAAAGGGGTCCCATTCCGTGGCATGAACTTTTGCAGCAGTGACTCTGAGAAAACCGTCTGAAACACACACACACACACAGAGCATACATATTTTAATTAGTGCTGTCAAGTTATTAAAAAAATAATGTAATTGATTACATGGTTTGATTGGTTAATCTAAATCGTTTAATTGCAGGTATATTTAAAAACTCAGATCTCTGTTTGGGGCATTTAATAATCAGGTAAAAAAAAATAGGATCAGGGTTTTTTCTGTTACACATCAAGCAGGTATTAAACAAGCTGAAAATTGATCTATTGGGAGAACTGTCTAACTAATTTGGATGGGTTAAATGCAGACAAATTTCATTGTATGTATGTGTACAATGACAATAAAAGGCTATATTTTAAAGAATATATAAAAACAGAATTGTGGGAGTTTGGAGGCTGATTCTTTCTGCACAATATGACTCCTTTAATCATCTTATTAGATTTCTTTTAAATTTGTCCACTCAACATTAAAATCTCGAATAAAAACAAATGGGTTTTAAGCCTGTTCAAGTTCAGTGACGACGTTAACAGTCATTAAAACCGAATCAACATTTTGTACATGAACGTCAGTAAACGCACAAACTCCCACATTTGAGATTTAACAGTAAGTTATTAAAGCAAGTTACTTTGGTATAAAAAGTATTAACATTAACACGTTTATTGCTCTCAGAAACGCATCTTTATTTCCAGACCAAGTCACTGACGTCAAAACAAAATGGAGCAAAGTGTGACTGAAGGCGTGATAGGTGCTGTAATTAAATCTAAATTAACGCTTTATTTTGATAGCCACAATTTTAATACTTAATAGCGACAGCCTACAGTTATTTCTTATTTACGAGCTACTTAGGAAGCTAATGATTAGTTTACTGTCATGCTTTGTCTATACTTTCTGATGCCTGATTCTGTTTTTTCTCTCTGTTTAAGGTGCAGCTCCATCCAGAGATGGGAGTTGTTTGTGTGCTGGCGATCCTCCTGTCCTGTGCGCCAATTGCATTTCTTGTATATTCGTCCGTGAATTGTTCTGTAATTTATGTTTTGTAGCATGGCCCAAGCAGAGGGTCACCCCATTTGAGTCTGGTCTGCTTGAGGTTTCTTCCTCAGAGGGAGTTTTTCCTTACCTCTGTTGCTTTGGGGGTTGGTAAGGTTAGACCTTACCAGTGTGAAGCGCTTTGAGGCAACTCTGTGATTTGGCACTATATAAATGAAAATAAATTGAAAATTGAAATTGAATTGTTAATGAGTGTTGGGAAATTAAATCTTGTGCTTTATGCAGAATTGCAATGGCTTTTGACATTTTGGATTTAACAAAATTAATATGCATTTTCCAGCTCAGTTTATCATCAATAACACCAAGAAATTTAGTATCAGTTTCAATTTCAGTATCATTTAATAATAAATTCCTGCAGGAAATCCTGGACTTGTTTCCAAATATAATACACTTTGTCTTACCAAAGTGGAGCAATAATTTGTTTGAATCAAACCGTTGTTTAAACGTCTGTAGTTCCTTCTCCATGTCCTGTCCCAAGTGATCCCCACTACAAAACATGTATCATCGTATCATCAGCAAACAAAATACAACTGACGGACTTGGAAACCAAACATATGTCATTAATATACAGAAGAAACAACAATGGCCCCAGAACTGAACCCTGGGGCACCCCACAAGTAATTTTCATGAGTTCAGATTTTGCCCCACCAATATGTACACACTGATATCTATTGTATAAATAGCTAACTATCCAATGTGTGAACAATTGTGAACAATTTTGTAACAAGTTTCTTTCATGTGTTGGTCTTGAGGGAGGTCTGTTTTATACACACTCATGGCAATTTGTGTATGCATGTAGACTCTGAATACAGAATAGAATGACCTAAAATGTTGTCAGACTTATTTTTGCAATTAATGTAAACAATCAAACGGCTATTTGGTCACCAATATAAATATATGGTAATTTAAAGAGTCATGGGGGTTTCTGAAATTCGGGCAAATTTGGTGTTCCCCACCTCCTACGCCTATGCCTTCTGGCAAATTGTAGCTCAGGTTTTGAGATCCATACAATAAATGTTCTCAAAATTTAAAATAATTTCTTCCAAGTCTTGAACTTGTGCAGGCCCTGATGTACTTGATACAAGCAAAATAACTCAGAAGCTGTTTGTTAGCAAGACTAAACATTTAAACTATTGGATCGGAAGCCAAAAAAATCTGGATCAGGACATCCCTAGTGAGATCAAGAGGCTGTAAAGCAGGCAATTATGGTAATTCTGCCAGTTGGGTATTGTTGCTTTCTTAATATATCTGAAGTTATATCTGATATATCTGAACTACATCCAGCAAAGGCTTGAAAAAGAAAAGGGTACATCACTGCACACCTGGCCAAAAAGTTCACACTGGCCTTGGGCATTTACAAAAGGTTGAAGACGTGTTAATTTTGTTGACTGTTTTTAATTTCTTAGTCTTCTGCCAAATGTCTTTATTAGTTTTTGTCGTAAGTCGTTCACATACCACTTTTTGTCAAGTTTTAGGTGACTAAAAGTCTGTTAGTTTTAGTCAAAAGAGAACTCTATTTTTCTCATTTCAGTAAATACATTTTAGTCTTTTTGAAAAAAAAAAAACATGATTATTTCTGAATACCATTTCAGTTGATATAGTTTTTCCACACATCTTAAATACTGAATGTTACAATTACCTGACAAAATGCACATGTTGATTGATTGAAGGTTTGTGGTGTTTTTTTCCCCAATATTTTAAATCTGCAAGGCTTCATGTCACAATTAGACATTAGGTTTTCCAACACAAGCGTATCCATTTTTAAACCACATCTATTGACAGGTTTTATAGTGCATTTAAATGAAATCAGGGATCTGTGTGTCAATATTTCAGGTCTACTTTTGATTCATATCTGTTAATTGTCACACCTTTACACAGCAATAATTTAACATTTGTTAGTTATGTGATATTTTCTATTATGGGGTTAATTTAACAAAATATGAATTGATGAAAGGTTGTGTTCTGCATTTACTGTCATATCCGCTCACTAAAGGACTACATATAAACGTATGAGGAATGAGTGATACCGGGATATTGTAGATTTAACATGGTTCTTATGGTTTTTCTATGTTTCAGGAGTGTGATCACTACTGTTAGGTGGGAGTGGCTGTGCAACAACATCTTTGCGCACAGGAACCTCTCACTGCTCCCATGAGGTAACGTCAGAACCTGCTGCTGCTGTGGGCCAATCCATTTCCCACTTTTCTGACCCTCCCCAGGACACAGATAATCATGGGCCAGAAGATTTCTAGCAGTATCAAATCAGTGGATGTACGTGGTGAGTCATCATTTGGGCCGCTGCACAGGGAACTGTGGGGCCCCGATTTGTCTCGGCCCCCCAGACTAGATTTACTCATGGACATGCCGGCAGTTAGCCCTGAGGGCCAGCTTCGCCATGCCTGGAATCCTGATGACCGGTCTCTAAACATCTTTGTTAAGGAGGATGATAAGCTGACATTCCACCGCCACCCTGTGGCACAGAGCACGGACTGCATTCGTGGCAAGGTGGGCTACACAAGGGGGCTCCACGTCTGGAAGATTCACTGGCCAATTCGACAAAGAGGAACTCATGCTGTTGTTGGTGTGGCCACATCTGAAGCACCTTTACATTCTGTAGGCTACACAGCTCTAGTGGGCTCTGACTCAGAGTCCTGGGGCTGGGATCTAGGTCAGAAAAGACTATATCATGGCAGCAACAACCATCATGATTCCACTTCAGCTCCCATGTACCCTTGTTTTCTGGAGCCAGATGAATCATTTGTGCTTCCAGAAACTCTGACAGTAATCCTGAACATGGATGAGGGGACGCTGAGCTTTATGATAAATGAACAGTATCTAGGAGTAGCTTTTAAGGGGCTAAAGGGCAAACGGTTATTTCCCATTGTCAGTGCTGTGTGGGGGCACTGTGAAGTTTCTTTATGCTACATCAATGGACTGGATCGTAAGTAACACACTTGAGAGAGAGAGACACACACACTCGTGAAGTTGACATGCATGTTGAACTGCCGTACAAGCATTACGTCTAGTGTGCAATTTTTACGCTTTGGTTTTTCATTTGAGTTGACACAGCTGTTTATCGATGAGCACATTACTGGCTCATTGAAGCTTGACACAGTCAATGAGGAGGGTTTAAAAAGTTCATCTTCATTTGTTCCCCTTTTGAGGTCAGGGTTCTCTTACATTGCATGGTGGAAAAGTGGACCATGCACTAAGCATGGGCTGGTATGAGATTTGGACGGTATGATAACCTTGGGCAAAAATACCACGGTTTCACGCTATTATGTTTAGCTTTAAAATGTGCTTTAACAACATTATAGCTATTTACATATGAAGCGTGTGTGATTCAGGCTCACTAATTGATGCAATGTCTACCGCTATGAGCACTATACCACTGATAACTTTAGAGGAAATACCAAAATAATAGTCAGTCTTTTAGATATGTAGCATCTGCCCCGTGGGAAACATGACTGACTTGTTTAGGGAGAAACGTGGTTGGAATAAGGTCCAGAACCCGGATGCTCAATATTGGCCAAGCTTCACCAACAAAGTGCTTGGAATAGATGTATTTGTCCTTCTTGACATGTTTGTGGGAGAAATTTGGTTGCCCACAAGCACAGCTCGAGTCCACCGCTTGTACTTCTCAGTGGTTTCAAAGATGGGATAAAGTTTACTCCTTCCATGTAATCCTTTGCGGGTATCTTGAATCGCTCCGCGCCGACACAGGCCATAGCTACGGTGCTTTGTTGCCACCATTTTTGGCTTGAAGGGCTATTCCGCAGAAAATGAAACAAACGCTGACTTGGTCCTTTTAGACGGAGGGAAAAGTTCAGTGCAGGCTTTGCCTCCTTCAGCCATGATGCAGAGCTAGCTAACGTTAGCTGCCTACAGAGACAGAGGTGCATGCCAGGGGGAAGGGCGGCAGTAGCCGCCTCCGCTCTGCCTGTCAAGAATTCTCAAACCCGCTTATACCGTAGGGACGGTATAACGGAAAATTTTAGTGGTTTTGATACCGTGGCTTTTTCATACTGCGGTATGCTGTGAAACCAGTTATCGGCCCATGTCTACAGAGCACTTACTTCCAAAACAGAAAGTTCCTGGTTGAGACCCACCTGTGCCCATTCTCCATGTCTTGTAGAGTTGCATCAGCAAAGGCATCATCTGGTGTAAAACTTGAGCCAAACCAACATGCAGATCTACATCTGATCTGCTGTGGTGACTCAAAGCTGAAAGAACTTAATATATTCTGTTACATCGCTTTCAGCATTCAGTGTAGCACATTAGATGTTGGTTTTGTGTTTACCATACAGAAAGTATAGCCCATTAGACAAGTGGTGTTTTCAGCCATCAGATCCACAATCCCTTTCCTCTAAATATGCTGGGTCCCAAAATATGTTCCTCTGTACCTAACAGACTCTGTAACCTTGCTATCAACATGGGCCTTTTTATTTATAGTTCAGATTTCCTATAGAAAGTCTGGGGTCGGTTGTGGAAAAGGCCCCCTCTTGTGGTCATTTCATTCAGGTTT
Organism: Thalassophryne amazonica; assembly: GCF_902500255.1. Taxonomy (NCBI): domain Eukaryota; kingdom Metazoa; phylum Chordata; class Actinopteri; order Batrachoidiformes; family Batrachoididae; genus Thalassophryne; species Thalassophryne amazonica. The sequence continues at coordinate 48,021,675 of NC_047106.1, forward strand.
TTCACTCAGTCACTGGGCACTCATTCTCCTCTACTGTAACTCAACCGTTTTGCTGTAGTCTATCTTGTATTCCATTGTTATTGAGGATTAAAGTTAACATACTCTTTCTTAGTGTTGGGGGTGATGGATTTGATAAAGGCAAAGCAGAAGTACAGAAGTACTTTTTAACCTCCTCTTTATCAAAGCTTTAGCGGTTATAGTTAGGGGTTGCATGCCTAGGAACCCTAACCTTGCGTTGGAACCCACCAACTCCAACCACCCAACTAAAGCTGTTTATTACTAGCTGTAGCCTGTAATGTAAAACAGTGATCGGGAAACTGAACCTGTGATCATCTGGTCACATAGGCACAGATGGGGAAAATCAAAAGGTGCCCTTGAGAATGGTCCTTATTCCATGTTGCTCTCATTGTGCAGTTGCCTTTTAGTATCCAGACATTGTGTGAATGTGAGGCATTGTTGTAATGTAATTTGACAGGTTTTGAGTTGAGAAATTGTCACAATGCATTTTGTTTCAAAATTTAAAGTGGCCTTTTCAGCTGAGCTCTGTTCAATAGATAAAGTAAAAAGCCTACAGCAGTTAAAGTGCTTGTTGACTTGGAGTTGTTCAGTATAGATTTAGTCAAGTGAAAAACCTTGATTAGTGGAAATGCCAAACAAAATTACTTTTAATTATATATAATACTGTGCTATAAATGATTTGTCCAGTAGATGTCAATATGACTGTGCACTGTTGGCGCCGGACTGTGGCTGCCCACTGCTCCTAGTGGTTGGTTTGTGTCTAAATGTTATTAGGATGGGTTAAATGCAGAGGAAAAATTTAATTGTATGTATATGTAAAATGACAAAGATTCTATTTTGTTGTGATGCCACATGGAGCAGCCAGAAGGCATTAGTATGACACATGTATCAAAGCTTTCAGTGAATGGCTTTACTTCGACAATTAACACTGAAATAACACCGTTTAATATCATTATATCTAACACAGCGCAAACTTTTTTTTTTCCCTTTGGCTAGCTTTCATTTTTTATTATTTATATAGCACCAAATTGCAACAACTCTGCCATTGAAAACTTGGTGGTGTCTTGCTTTCACTGACTGAGTTGGAATGAGGTGATTTGAAGCGCTGCTTCATGACACAGTTGAGCTCAACAAATGCACATTTCAGATTTTATACAGATGCTGGTTGTTTGAACAAGATCAAAGTTAGTATTCATGTCAGGAGAAGTGTGCTGACTTTGTTGATAACCTGCCCATACTTGCAAAGAAATTCTGTATCCCAAGATGCTACAGGGATGTAAAAAATAAAAAAATAACCCTATGAATATAAGGATGCGGTCCTTATATTCATAGGGTTATTTATCAATTTATTTTTTAACACACACATATACACGGATGTCACTAAATTGAACCCTGTGATGCTCTGTCAGATACACAAGAACAAAACCCTGTTTGCGCATCTGAATCAGATGGAAGAGCACTGTTAAAATGTAGTCAATTTACCATATGTTTTACTGTTTAAATGTACATGCACATTTTAGTGAGGAGTTTTGCTTTTTGTTTTTAACTCTGAAATATTGCAGTCGTCTTATGTTACGAGACATAAATCCTGTACAAGACCTGAGGCCCATCGGTCAGTGCTTATTACCTCGATCCTGTTAAGTGAAGCAAATAAGGGTCAGACCTGGACAATGATAAAGTTTCCAATTCACCGAACCTGCTCATCCTATGTCTAAAATACTTCCCACAGAAACTTCTTTTACGTTTTAAGTTTTTGATCATCTTTTTTTGTCATCTTTAAAATGAATCCAGAATATGCCAGTGCCACTTAAATAGACTCCTTTTCTTTCTTTAAAGAAGCAGCTACCAGTTAAGTTATGCCACCAAAGTCTGCCAATAAAAATGTTTATTTTAAGGGGAGTTGAATTGCTTGGTCATTAAACTGACTTATTTGCTCTGTCAGGTATTACTGTTAAATTAAGTTTGAGTAAATTAATGAAATTAAATTAATTTTTAATCCGATTACTCACCAGAATAATTGATAGAATACTCAGTTACTAAAATAATCGTAGTTGCAGCCCTACAATTTACAGCTGGGTGGAGTGGGACAATGCAGAGTCAGTTTCTGAAGCACACAACTGGAATTGAACCTATATATTTGTAATCCAAATCCTGCTGTGTGTGCCATGTGATGTTTGTGCAGTCTGGGACTTGATGAAACAGTGGACCAACACCAGCAGATAACATTGCACCCCAAATTATCACAAAGTTGACGCAGCTGCCAACCAGAAGATTTTAGAGCACCTCAGGCTTCCATCTTCTGACAACCTTCACGGAAATCCTGATTTCCTTTTCCACCAGGACTTTGCACCTGTGCCCAAGCTACTAGGAACTGTTTTTTTTGTTTTTTTGTTTTTTTTTGGCCTTGGCATTACTGGAATACCAGTTTACAGAAAAGCTTTTTTGGATGAAGAGAAATGTCTTCAAGAAATTCAACACATCTAGATGACCTGACTCAACCTGCATGAATACCAATGACCAGGGCCCATATCCACGAAGCAACTCAAAGCCCTCACACAGAGTTCCTAACTTAGGCTAAATTCCTTGCCAGGAAATTTTAGGCTAAGAGTGAGCCAGCAGGTGTCTGAGAGTAACTCTGAGCAAGGAGGGGCCAGAAGCCCCTATCTTTATGAGGAGGCGGGGTTAACCCTGTTACTAGATATGACGCAGTCAGGAATGACAGTGAAATCAACCGACCATATAACCTGAACTGCATTAAGACGTATAATCGTAACTTTATGATGATGAAACTCGGAAAAATTAAAAGAATTGTTACACAGCGTTCATTGTGAGTACATACTGTAATTGTAAATACATTAAAAATACATGCACGATACAAGAAAGTGAAAACACTTACTTCCATTGTGGTCCATTTTATCAGGCTGGTTGGTCATGAATTGTAGGACACAAATGCACGGCTCAACAGTTCTGGTTGTAAAAAAGTTGTACTTGGAAGGTTTACAGAGGTTGGTACACGAGTAAGCAGTCCAGAACAAGTAGCAGTGCACAATCATCAGGCTTAAGACATGGTCGATGCAACAGGCAGGAGATCAGGTACACACTGAGGCAGGTAGGACAAAGGGATGCAGGAACAGAGCTGGAAAGTGGCACAAGGTACAACAATCTGGTGAAGGACTAATACACCCAGTGAGCTTATATAACTCCAGGTGATGAGCAGCAAATCAAGAATAGGTGTGCATGGAAAGCACCAGAACAAGGGTGTGGCCAGAGAGAGGGAAACACCCACCACCAAGAGACAGACAAACCCAGCAAGAGAATAAACATATAAAAACCAATGAATAAGAAAAATAACAGGCCAGAGAAAAATAAAAATGGATAACCAAACAAACTCAAACCCTGACACATTTAAAATCAAATGACAAAATAGATGCAATGATAAAAGAAAATAACATTAATAATACCAATAATAATAAAAATGATAAACATTGTGTATATGATCACAAGAGCCTAAACAATTTCTAAATACATTAAGACAGTAATTTAACATAATTACATTGATCAAGCGAGTAGCATGTTACTGACTCATTGCCATCCTACATACAGAGAATATCCCTCCTTCCTCTGGCTTTTCTGACATCTTCTCTGCTTAAGACACTCTTAGGCTTCTTAAACGTCCTCCTCGCTACTCTTACCAGTTTGGAACCTTAGGAGCTCTCTTAAGGCCTAAGGTGCTTTGCAGACATCTTTCATCTTACAAGGGAAAATTCTAAGAAATGTCTAAGAATTCAAGGAATTCTAAGATTTTTTTTTTTTTTTTTTTTTTTTTTTTTTTTTTTTTTAAAAAGAGTCTTGGCCCTTCATGCCCAGTCCTGTATATCTGTGCAGTCACTTAGGGCCCCTTCACACACAGTACGAATTTGGTCGAATTGCGCATGAAGCAAAAATCGTAGCTGCCTCCGCCTTGTTCACCTGTTGCTACAACTATTTGTGCACACCAGTGGTTGAAAGACAGTGTGCCCTGTGAGAGCCCATCAAACCCTCTCGCAGCAGGTGTCGGCCAAATTCTAGTTGACACACATGAACATCTAACACCGCTCATTTGCACTATTGGCACGAAAACTGTTGAGCTGAATGTGAAATCTGTGTAAGTGTCCCCACGAGTGTGGCTTTGCAAACACACAGTGACTGAACTGTGCTGAACTGACATGGGGTGTGGCTGCCCACAGGGGTGACTGTAGAGATGTGTGGTCCTGGATGTCACGGCTGGGGAACACAGTTTGGACAGACATGAACTAACAACTGCCCACTGTGATGTGCGTATGTCTGCTTGCTGTCCTCACATGGACATACATAAAAACATATATCGCTGTTGCAATGGGCTGCAGCGAGCGTGCGCATGGCGCACACATTGACAGGCTATCCCAGGTGAAACAGACCGTCAGATCATAACACGCAGTGGCGATCTGAATGTCACGTGACTCACGTGAGCTCTCTTCCATATGACGCGGTGTCTGTCCTGTGGCGCACAGTCCACAAGACACACGTGTTGGGCAGGACATGCGTGCGGGGCCGGCTGGACATGTTGCTGGTAGATGTGGACATAAGAGCGCCCTGCTTCTCATTTGTCATTTCATGACTGCACATTTGTGACCATGGGTCATCTACAGAGAAACAGATGGATCATATTTGTATTGTCCGTTTGATAAGAGGGATTCAATAAAATGCAGTGTTTTTATATGGTGTTTTTTTTTTCTTTATTTTTTAATATGTCAATGTCCTTCTTGATATCAGGTATTCTCCCGCACTTTTCACAGGGCAGCGATGGTAGCTCAATAGTAAAGTTTCTGGCTGGCAATCAGAGCTTTCGGAAAGTGCAGGTTCGAATCCTGTGGGTGGCATTTATATTTATATATATATATATATATATATATATATATATATATATATATAATGAGGTCTGTCCATAAAGTATCGTACCTCTTTATTTATTTTTTTTTTTAAACTATATGGATTTGATTCATATGTTTTCATGTCAGACAACCTTGAACCCTTGTGCGCATGCGTGAGTTTGTCCACGCCTGTCGGTGACGTCATTTGCCTGTGAGCATGCCTTGTGGAAGGAGTGGTCCCGCCCCGTCGTCAGCTTTTCATTGTCTGGAAATAACGGACTGATTTGGGGTTTTTTTTCCATCAGAATTTTTTCAGAAGCTGTTAGAGACTGGCACCTGGAAACTATTCGAAAAATTTATCTGGCTTTCGGTGAAAATTTTACAGGCTTCACAGAGAATAAGGTCTGTTAGTACAGTTTTTTTGGACCCCTTTAAGGACGCTCAGCGCGCCGCGCTCCGAGCTGCGACGACACGGCACAAGCCACTGGACCGTTTCTGAGCTGATGGCTCTGTGGATACGAGACCGTCGTGTGCTCTTTCTCTGGTTATCACAAGAGCTGGATATCAGCCATTTTCTGGCAGATTTCACTTTTAACAAGAGATTTTGTCATGGAAAGCCGTGTGGAGGCTTCGCGCGTCACGACCGATTCGCTTTGGAAGCGAGACAAAGGATCACCTCCGTTTCGGCGTGTCAGAGGACAAGTTTGGACATGTCCAGCTCTCCACAATTTCACTGATACTTACTGGACTGGTAAGCATTGAAAGCCGAGATAGACATGTCTAAACTTGTCCTCTGACACGCCGAAACGGAGGTGTTCCTTTGTCTCGCTTCCAAAGCGAGTCGGTCGTGACGCGCAAAGCCTCCGCGCGGCTTTCCATGACAAAATCTCGTTAAAAGTGAAATCTGCCGGAAAATGGCTGATGTCCAGCTTTTGTGATAACCAGAGAAAGAGCACACGACGGTCTCGTATCCACAGAGCCATCGGCTCAGAAATGGTCCAGTGGCTTGTGCCGTGTGGTCGGAGCGCGGTGCGCTGAGCGTCCTTAAAGGGATCCATAAAGCTGTACTAACAGACCTTATTCTCTGTGAAGCCCGTAAAATTTTCACTGAAAGCCAGATAAATTTTTCGAATAGTTTCCAGGTGCCAGTCTCTAACAGCTTCTGAAAAAATGCTGATGGGGAAAAAAAACCCCAAATCATTCCGTCCTTTCCAGACAATGAAAATCCGACGACGGGGCGGGACCACTCCTTCCACAAGGCGTGCTCACAGGCGAATGACATCACCAACAGGCGTGGAAAAACTCACGCATGCGCACAAGGGTTCAAGCTTGTCTGACGTGAAAACATATGAATCAATTCCATATAGTTTAAAAAATAAATAAATAAAAAGGTACGATACTTTATGGACAGACTATATATAAATATATATATATAAATATATATATATATATATATATAAAGAAAATAGTGGTCCCTCGCTATAATGCAGTTCACCTTTTGCGGCCTCGCAGTTTCGCTGTTTTTTTTTTTTTTTAAGTGCAATTTTGCATGCTTTTTGTTTTGTTTTTTTTTTGTTTTGTTTTTTTTAGCTCCAGGATGAACAAAGACAGTCTGGAGTTACCTGTAAGTGCTGTGACAGACGCCTGTGTGAAGCTAATTTATTTGCAAGAATCCCCCGCAAAGTCCCTCTGTTAACTAAGACATGCAGAAGAGGTTACAATTTGCCAAAGAACACATCAACTGGCCTAAAGAGAAATGGAGGAATATTTTGTGGACTGATGAGTAAAATAGTTCTTTTTGGGTCCAAGAGCCGCAGACAGTTTGTGAGCTGACCCCCAAACTCTGAATTCAAGCCACAGTTCACAGTGAAGACATTGAAGCATGGTGGGGCAAGCATCATGATATGGGCATGTTTCTCCTACTATGGTGTTGGGCCTATATATCGCATACCCGGTATCATGGATCAGTTTGGATATGTCAAAATACTTGAAGGGGTCATGTTGCCTTATGCTGAAGAGGACATGCCCTTGAAATAGGTGTTTCAACAAGACAAAGACCCCAAGCACACTAGTAAACAAGCAAAATCTTGGTTCCAAACCAACAAAATTAATGCCTTGCAGATGTGAAGAAATCATGAAAAACTGTGGTTATACAACTAAATACTAGTTTAGTGATTCACAGGATTGCTAAAAAAAGCAGTTTGAACATAATAGTTTTGAGTAGTAGCAGATGCTACTATTATTGTGAACACCCCCTTTTCTACTTTGTTTTTTACTAATAGGCAAATTTCATAGCCTTAAGAGTGTGCATATCATGAATGCTTGGTCAATAAGAAATATACTCAAAACCTGGATTCATCTTTTTAGTCACATAGCACTATTATTCTGAACACGTGTGTGTGTGTGTGTGTGTGTGTGTGTGTAATATCTCAGGTGTCCCAAAAATTATGCAACATTTTATCAGCAAAGAAAATGGTGAAAGCATATGTCTAGGAAATAAATTTATGGCTGGAAAGTACCATACCAATGTCAATATTGGCCCTGCATTTTCAGTCTCTTAAGATGTTCAATGTAGGCCCCGCGTTGGCCAATTACAGCCTGCAAATGCTTTGGGGAAAGTGTCCTGAGGAATGTTTCGGATTTCTCGGCAGATGTTTTCCTTCAGTGCATCGATGTTTGGCATCAACATAAACTTCAGGGTCTCTGCAAGTAAAAACGAAACATAAGTGATTAAGTTTGTAGCATTTAAGGGTCAAACCGAGTGTTTTTAAATGTTGTATATTTTTTGAGACACTATATTTTCACAGCAGCTGTGCGGTGTGGTTATTGATGCTGCAGGTGCTCGCACTGTGTTCCTGCATGCACGAAAACGTCGCAGCATGTGTTTTTATTTGTAGTTTTTGCACGATGTGGTTACACATGAACCGCATGCATGAACTGTCGGACTGATTGTCGGATTGTCCACGCCTGCCAGATGTTTTTGTGGTTCGCTCGTACAAGCTGTTTCGCTGTGAGTTGCCCTGAGTTGTACTTATTCATACCATGTGTGAAGGGGCCCTTAAGTTTACCTTATATACAACCCCTGGAAAAAATTATGGAATCACCGGCCTCGGAGGATGTTCATTCAGTTGTTTAATTTTGTAGAAAAAAAGCAGATCACAGACATGAAACAAAACTAAAGTCAATTCAAATGGAAACTTTCTGGCTTTAAGAAACACTATAAGAAATCTGGAAAAAAAAATTGTGGCAGTCAGTAACGGTTACTTTTTTAGACCAAGCAGAGGGAAAAAAATATGGAATCACTCAATTCTGAGGAAAAAATTATGGAATCATGAAAAACAAAATAACGCAAGCGTTTGGGAACTGAGGACACTAATTGTTGAAGCTTTGTAGGTGGAATTCTTTCTCATTCTTGCTTGATGTACAACTTCAGTTGTCCAACAGTCCGGGGCCTCTGTTGTCGTATTTTGCGCTTCATAATGAGCCACACATTTTCAATGAGTGACAGGTCTGGACTGCAGGCAGGCCATTCTAGTACCCGCACTCTTTTACTACGAAGCTACACTGTTGTAACACGTGCAGAATGTGGCTTGGCATTGTCTTGCTGATATAAGCAGGGACGTCCCTGAAAAAGACGTTGCTTGGATGGCAGCATGTGTTGCTCCAAAACCTGGATGTACCTTTCACCATTGATGGTGCCATCACAGATGTGTAATGTGCCCATGCCATGGACACTAACACACCCCATACCATCACAGATGGTGGCTTTTGAACTTTGCGCTGGCAACAGTCTGGATGGTCTTTTTCCCCTTTTGTCCGGAGCACACAACGTCCATGATTTCCAAAAAAAAAAAATTGAAATGTGCACTCATCAGACCACGGCACACTTTTCCACTTTGCCTCTGTCCATTTCAAATGAGTTCGGGCCAAGAGAAGTCGGTGGCATTTCTAGATGTTGTTGATGTATGGCTTTCATTTTGCATGGTAGTTTTAATTTGCACTTGTAGATGTAGCGATGGACTGTGTTAACTGACAATGGTTTTCTGAAGTGTTCCTGAGCCCATGCAGTAAGATCCTTTACACAATGTGGGTTTTTAATGCAGTGCCACCTGAGGGATCAAAGGTCACAGGCATTCAATGTTGGTTTTCGGCCTTGCCGCTTACGTGTAGAAAGTTCTCCAGTTTCTCTGAATCTTCTGATTATATTATGGACTGTAGATGATGGAATCCCTAAATTCCTTGCAATTGAACGTTGAGAAACATTGTTCTTAAACTGTTGGACTTTTTTTTTTTTTTTTTTTGCAGTTGTTAACAAAGTGGTGATCCTCAACCCATCTTTGCTTCTGAACAACTGAGCCTTTTGGGGATGCTCCTTTTATACCCAATCATGACACTCACCTGTTTCCAATTAGGTGTTTTTTGACCATTCATCAACTTTCCCAGTCTTTTTTGCCTGTCCCAAATGAAATGTGTTAGGCATCCATTTCAAAATGACCAAATACGAGGTCTATTGGAAAAGTATCCAACCTTATTTTTTTTTTTTTCAAAAACCATATGGATTTGAATCACGTGTGATTGCATCAGACATGCTTCAACCTTCATGCGCATGCGTGAGTTTTTTCACGCCTGTCGGTTGCGTCATTTGCCTGTGAGCAGGCTTTGAGTAGTGGTCCAGTCCCCTCGTCGTTGTTTCATCGCCAGGAAATGGCGGAATGATTTGGGCTTTTTTTCCATCAGACGTTTTTCAGAAACTGTTAAAGACTGGCAGCTGGAAACCATTAGAAAAATTTATCTGGCTTTCGGTGAAAATGTTACAGGCTTGGTAGAGAATAAGGAGTGTTACTGTCGATTTAAGGACGGCCCCCAGCGGCTGTGGGGCGCGCCGTGCTCCGAAGCCGCCATCGACAGGCTGAACGACCATTTCATTTCTAAACGGATGGCTGTCTGGATCTGTGACCATCGTGTGCCATTTCTCTGGTTATCACAAGAGGCCCATGAGGCTTCATCACGGTGTTGCTTTGCGCCATGCGGCACCGCCGCAATGCGCGAAGCCTCCGCTCCTCTTTCCATGACAAAAACTCCTGTAACAGTGGAATGTGCCGTTCATTTCCAAACTGGACGCTGTGATTTATCCGGGATGTCATCTGGCTAGCACAGGAATTGTGAAAAGACATGGACGTCAGCACTTTTTCGGCACATTGAGACAGACGTGCAGAGGAATTCTGCACGTTGCGGGGTGCCGCATGGCGCAAAGCAACGCCGTGATGAAGCCTCACGGGACATGTTCTGGCATGTCCAGGCACATCCACAATTTCTCGGATAATCACTCAATGGAAAAACCACCGACAGCTGTCTGAACGCCATCTCAAAGCCGTCCTGTGAGACCAAAACGGAGGTGGTTTTGTCTCGCTCCAGTAGCGAATCCATCGTGTCGCGCGAAGCCTCCGGTCGGCTTTCCATGACAAAATCTCTTGTTAAAAGTGAAATCTGCCGGAAAATGGTTGATGTCCAGCTCTTGTGATAACCAGAGAAATTGCACATGATGGTCACGGATCCATACAGCCATCCGTTTAGAAATTAAATGGTCGCTCAGCCTGTCGATGGTGGCTTCGGAGTGCGGCGCACCACCAGTCGCTCTGGGCCGTCCTTAAAGCAACAGTAACACTCTGTAATCTCTTTGAAGCCCATAAATGTCTCACCAAAAACCATCTGAATTTCTCGAATGGTGTCCACTTTGATGTCCCTCACCGTTTCTGAAAAAATTTTGATCAAGCAAAGTGGCAGTCTGAGCCATTCCTAAACAATGAAAAACATGACGAGGGGTGGACCACTCCTCACTCAAAGCCTATTCACAGGCGAATGACGCAACCGACAGGCGTGAAAAAACTCACGCATGCGCACGAAGGTTCAAGCTTGTCTGACGCAATCACACGTGATTCAAATCCATATGGTTTTTGAAAAAAATAAGGTCAGATACTTTTCTAATAGACCTCGTATTTGCACAAAAACAACAAAGTCTATCAGTTTGAACATTAAATATCTTGTCTTTGTGGTGTATTTAATTGAATATATGTTGAAGCGGATTTTCAAATCATTGAATTCTGTTTTTATTTACATTTTACACAACGTCCCAACTTCATTGGAACTGGGGTTGTACACACATGCAAGGGCGTAGGTTTGGTCTCAGCTTTGGTAGGGACAATACCGCCCCCCTGCCCACCACCACCACCACCCCCTAACCCACTCATACCATTAGATGCACAAGTACAGCATAATACATAACATATGACGACATAATGCTGAATAATTTAACACTTTATTTACATTATTAAGTGTGTAGGCAGACAAAGAAATAGCTTAAATAACAAACCCAAAATCACAAATCTATTCTATAGGCCTACACCTGAGAGAACAAGACAACAAAAAAAATACTTGTGGAGCTAACAAAAAAAACAAAACGTTTTTGCAACCAAGATGTATAATCTATTCTCTTCATCAATAATGCAGTTGTAGGTATCTGGCAACCTAACTTGCCAACAAAAAAAAGGGCTTTACAATGATATATAGGGTGTATTACGGTAAACGTAAGCCTGTGATGTCATAACGCAGAGGAAAAACACAGAAGTTTCACACTAGTGCGCCGCTGATTCTCATTACCGTAAGTTCTCATGTAAGCCCTCACGCTGAAAAATTTCAACACTGACAGCAAGCCAAGAACCCGTGGTTTCCAACAGTATGCTATATGTTGCATATATTATGGTAAAGTGCGTTCGGTGACTTTTGAAACGAGGGAAAAGTATGAAAAAGAGCGCAAAAGTGACAGAAAAGTACAGACAGCAAACATAAATGTAGTAATTTTTGAGGAAAAGGCAGGGTGTTAGTGTCATTTGTGAAGGTGTGCGTGCGTGTTTGTGTGGGTGTGCAGTTTATTTTAAGTGTGGCGCACAGCATTGTTCGCAAGCCCCCCGCCCTTCTTGTTTTTCTGCACCGGAGCAGTGTTGCCAGATATGAAATATGAAACTATCGTACCAAAACCTCAAAATTATCGTATTTTGGGAGAAATTATCGTACACAAACAAAACGCATACAACGTAGCTATTTTAGTGGGGTTTTTTTTAATTTACAAAGAATTTTATGTCACATTTTTAAACAGTAATTATAGTAATGGGGAAACTATGGCACAAAAAGAACGCAAATACACAAGCAAATGCACTACCAGACTAGAAAGATTTTTTTTTTTTTTCTGTGAAGGGACACAAACGTGTTAATTACCAGACTAGAAAGAGTCGAATTCAACCTCGAGGTTGCTGTCGTCATCCGATGCCATGGCCACTTGTGCAGATTTTGTTGAACACAGAAAAAAATGTTGACACCTCCATAAGGAACTTTAACTTTTTTTTATTCTTCTTGTATATCTCTTTGCTCTTGTGTTTTGTTCGTTTGTTATTGCATTTGTTGAAATAAAGTTTCGAAAAAAAAAAGATGTTGGTTGGGGAATCTTCCTGTCACGGCAGAGATTGGATGGGAACTCATTACTTTGTATGGAGAGGGGGCGGGCTTTCAAATGACTGTCCCGGTCGCCCAAAGCCAGCATTTGATGCCGCCTGAGTGCAACACCTGCAAAATGATTCTTGGGTGTCAGAGAGAGATGCATGTTTGGGCAACCAACTGAAATTATCGTACATATTGGATTTTTTCCCATTATTGATCGTACATTTATTGATCGTACATCGTACAGAGGGCAAAACTATCGTACAAATACGATAATTATCGTACATCTGGCAACACTGCACCAGAGCCACCCATCCTCTGCGCTCTGGGACCTCCCACTTTACAAATTAAGCACTGCCTGCCACGAGATGCGCTTTGTTTACGTCCATGTGAGAAGAACGTGAGCTAATGAAATTGCAACATGGGTAACCCTGTCACTCTGGCACGTCGAAAACACAAAACGTGACGACTAAAATTATAGTATCGAGTTCGCAAAAAAATAGTGAATGATTTTGTTATATAAAAAAAATTCTAAATATTGGTAGGGACTATTTTGCCATCCCAAAATATTGGTTGTGACTTGTCCCTATGGTCCATATGCAAACCTACGCCCCTGCACACATGTACGTTTAGTTCAGATATTGTGTGTGTGATAATACTTTGTGTTCAGAGAGCTTGTCTTCTGGAGGAATACACACAGGATGTCACTGTGACCCAGGCACAAAGGCAGTTGTTGATGTAATGTGCAGAAGAACAGAAGCATCTGCGTGTTGTAGGAGACAGCTCTGTTACTTTATTCCCAGAGCTTACTTTTGAACAGTTCTCAGTGATTTTTGTCTTTCTCATTCATTTTTGGTCCTTCTGCAGCTCCTACTTTGACTCTTGTTCTCTGCTCTTTTGCTGTGTTCCATTTATCTTGGAAGTCATGAATTGTGACTGGGAATAATGTCATACCCTACGTAAAATATTTCCAGTACACACAACACCACTATTAAAAGATAAACTAAAGGTTTTAGGAGATGCTGCTACAAATCAAACAATTTAGTTTATAGGTAATCAGTTTATAATATATAAAATTTTTCTAAAATAGCTGATTAAAATATCTGACCTTTCTATAGTGTGGTTTTTAAATTTACTAAAATTGTGCGCAACGCGATGGACGCAAATGAAGCAACACGAGTGAAGCGATTCTGAGCGAGTGCCGCGTTTGTGGCGTGATACTGCGTTGCATCACGTCTCGTCTCGTTTCCCTTCTCCTCAAGTTGAAAAATCTGAACTTTTTTGTCTTGTCGCGCTGCGATGACTAATCAGGGACTGAATATGTAATATGGAGTTTGAAGATGTGAACATGTCCCGTCTCTGGTAGCCAGCCTGTGAGCAGGACTTATGTCTCTTTTGTCCTTTATTTTACAATTATGACAAAGGTTTTGGAGCGAGCAGCAGCCCCACAGCAGGGGGAGCGGAGTCTTTTTTAATGTTTTTTTACGTGCGCACGCGAGCGAATTGTCCATGGAGATTATTTTACTTATTAACTACACAGATGTATAATAAAACAAATAGTGACTGGTTTCTAAACACAATTATGACAGAGTTTTTGGGGGAAGAGTGAGGAGTTTTTTGTTTTGTTTTTTGTTTTTTTTATTGTTTACATATGTGCGTGTGAACGGGACAGGAGGTCCTCAAACTGGGTCCTGCAGAAGCGGAAGGACCGCTGAAAGCGGCCGTCATCCAAACGCAGCTCCTGCAGCAAATGATCATACTCCCCGATTTGGGAGTTTTCCACAACTCGCTCCATGTGATCCACTTAAGTGGTGTGATCAAGGTCCGTCATGTTAACTTGACTGACTGACTGAGCCGGCGAGCAGAATGGAAGCTCCTCCTATTTGATGATGCACTGGGACGAATTTTTGCAGCGAAAGTAGAGCGACACACCGGGCGATGGTGGCGCGTCCGTCGCCACGCGACCTCCGCGAATTTGTGGCGTCTGGTCGCACCCGGTGTGAACGTGGCATTAGACTTTTTGTCAACTCTGGGTAACTACGTGATAAATGCGCTCGAGCATTTGCTGTGTTTCTGAAATGCAGGGTCTGTAGTGCTATTCTCCCTATGTAGACACTTGGTTTCTGAAATGATTGGCCTTCATTTTGCACAGTTAGCATATTGAATTGGTCATACAAAGCTCCTTCTTACCTGGGATATTATAAAATCCACAGTGCGCCCAAACACTTGCTTGTAAAATTGATGGAGCAGGTTGAATTTGGTGCTGCTTCATGCTAATGAGCCAAGCTAACTTTCTAATGTGGCGCAACCTGATGTATGGAAGTGGAGGACGACACTCGACAGCCACTTTGCATTTACAGCAGTGGAGAAACAGACTCAATGACTTGATCATTTTAAAAATCTGTTTTTGAAAGTTTGGAATAAATTGTGAATACAGTAGTTGAGGATAAGAATTGCAATTCTGATGTAAATCGCAAGCTTCAGTATTTCCAAGTTCCATGAGTTTGACATGACTGTCATTAAACGTCTGCTTGACATCGGCACTAGGGGTATTGAAGAAATTTGATTTACGTCAGTCTTTGAAACAGTGGTATGCAGTAATGCTAAAAGAACTTCAGTGATTATGATGAAGCTTACAACTTGACATTGTAGCTTGAGCAACTTAAAGATTGCTTGGTGACACTGCTTAGGGTCATTATTACTTTGGGTTTCCCCCAGAAATTTAAATTTATTTGACAAATGTTTATCCCTGTGGAACATATGTCTGGAACTTTGTTACCTTGGTGGTGTAAAGGTGCACTGACACGAGCACGTCTTTGCTTCACGACACATCATGACCTGTGTTGTGCTGGAGAGTAAACTCATCTTTAACTGGTGCAAACAGGACGCCAGAGGAACACCGGTGTGTGGTATTGCACACAGAGAATTTTGAAATGTTCAAAAAAAATCTTTCACACACAAATGTCGTGTGGCACGATCTAATCTCCAACACTACGTGCAGCTCATCAAGTGGAGTAAACAAGAAATGAACAGAGCGAGTGGTGACGTCAGCGGATCGCATCAGAGCGCAGCTCGTCTGAAGGATTATAACAAGAAGTTCAGTCTGTTATAAACATACTTTAACAGCTACAGACAAGAAGGAAAGAACACGCAACTGTTTTATCAAGCCACGACAGTGTAAACAAGACAAATAATTACCTTTTTCGACGGCTCAAAATGCTTTCGGCAGCTTGTTAGGCGTGCGTACGGCTCCGGCTGCAGCCTCCTCTGTGATTCAGGAAGTGATTAGAGCCATTTTCAATGGCCAATTTGCAGAAAAAAAAGATTAATTGCCACAAAATAATTATTTTATATCTGCAGCATCCAGTGCAGAGCACATGACAGCCGGTAGAACAAAGAATGGTGTCAAGCTGTGAACACAGGACAATGTTCGTGCTATTGCGCGAGCCACAGGCATGCTCGTATCAGTACACCTTAAGAGGTTGGGTAGTGTTGTCAGTTGCAGGAATTCAGATGACCTTGTGTTTAATTGACCAACTAATTCCCACTCAAAAGGCCACTTCTGTTTCCACTTTGACAAAGTAGTACTTCACTTTCCTACATTTCTCTTTAGATTTTTTTTTTTTTTTGCAGTTGCTCCAATTTACTTATCTAGTTCATCATTGACCTAATTCTGTCTTTCCCCAAGCATATTCCACTCTTCTCTCTTTTTTTCTTTTTACTTTTGATCTGTTCGTGTGTGCAGCCCTCAAGGTAGGGCCAGATCTTCTCCCCTGCTGACATTAAACTAGGTCGGGCATCCATATTCCATTTATTGTAATCTATTACATGGGCTGAGCTGGAAGCTGGTTATTGGGCCTCTGTCTGTTATCTAGCTATAGTACATATAATGAAGGAAATGTGGTGAGACAGGACAGAGTTAAAAGACCAGTAAATTGGAACTGAAATGCCAGCAAATTGGAATCATTTTGATCCTCATTTCTAAGTGTAACATACGAGGTCTGTCAATAAAGTATAGGTCCTTTTTATTTTTTTCAAAAACTATATGGATTTCATTCATATGTTTTTACGTCAGACATGCTTGAACCCTCGTGCGCATGCGTGAGTTTTTCCACGCCTGTCGGTGACGTCATTCGCCTGTGAGCACTCCTTGTGGGAGGAGTCGTCCAGCCCCTCGTCGGAATTCCTTTGTCTGAGAAGTTGCTGAGAGACTGGCGCTTTGTTTGATCAAAATTTTTTCTAAACCTATGAGACACATCGAAGTGAACACGGTTCGAAAAACTAAGTTGGTTTTCGGTGAAAATTTTAACGGCTGAGAGATTTTGAGGTGATACTGTCACTTTAAGGACTTCCCACGGTGCGAGACGTCGCGCAGCGCTCTCAGGCGCCGTCGTCAGCCTGTTTCAAGCTGAAAACCTCCACATTTCAGGCTCTATTGATCCAGGACGTCGTGAGAGAACAGAAGTTTCAGAAGAAGTCGGTTTCAGCATTTTATCCGGATATTCCACTGTTAAAGGAGATTTTTTTTTTTTAATGAAAGACGTGCGGACGGATTGCAGCGTCGGCTCGCAGCCGCTGCGACGCTCCGCCACAGGAAAAACACCTCCGTTGGAAGCCTTAAGGACAAGTTGGAACATGTCCAGCTATTAAACAATTTCTCATATACTCACTCCACTGAAAGCCATCAAAAGCCGCCTGGATTTTACAAATGGTTATCAACACGGAGGTGTTTTTCCTGTGCCGCCGCACCGCGCCGGCTGCGTCCCGACGCGCGGACCCGTCCGCACGTCTTTCATTAAAAAAAATCTCCATTAACAGTGGAATATCCGGATAAAATGCTGAAACCGACCTCTTCTGAAATTTCTCTGTTCTCTCACGACGTCCTGGATCAATAGAGCCTGAAATGTGGAGGTTTTCAGCTTGAAACAGGCTGACGACGGCACCTGGGAGCGCTGCGCGACGTCTCGCACCGTGGGAAGTCCTTAAAGCGACGGTATCACCTCAAAATCTCTCATCAGCCATTAAAATTTTCACCGAAAACCAGCTTAATTTTTCGAACCGTGTCCACTTCGATGTGCCTCACAGGTTTAGAAGAAATTTTGATCAAACAAAGCGCCAGTCTCTCAGCAACTTCCCAGACAAAGGAATTCTGACGAGGGGCTGGACGACTCCTCCCACAAGGAGTGCTCACAGGCGAATGACGTCACCGACAGGCGTGGAAAAACTCACGCATGCGCACGAGGGTTCAAGCATGTCTGACGTAAAAACATATGAATGAAATCCATATAGTTTTTGAAAAAAATAAAAAGGACCTATACTTTATTGACAGACCTCGTAACTGGGTCATCTGTCTTCTAATGGCTCAGTGTGCATGTAGCACACAAGTGTATAAAAGTATTTTACTTTGATGGGCTGTGGGTGAACTGTGGCACAGCTTTCTCTCACGGATGCATATTGGCCGTCACACCTCGGTGAGGACAGACAAAGCGACGCGTCGTCTCAGACTTTACTTCCCCTCCCTCCACTTTATTCTCAGATAAGTGTTAAGTAGGTATGTGTGCCTGCCAGTCTGCAGTCTGTCGAGGCATCAAACACATCCACAGCAGCACTCAACTTGAGTGTTGTGTAAACCTGTCAAACAATCTGACAACACAAAAAGACAAATGCGGGAGCATGTACAGAGATGGAATTGATGGACGGAAAAAGCAGCTTTGCTCCATATTCATCTTACTTATTTTCCTACTTTGGAATTACATTTGAAGTGCTGAGGGTTTTCAGGCGTGAATGGTTAGAAGAATGTATCAAGACGTTTAATCCAACACACTCATGATCTACAAAACTGGTTGTGCTTTTAGAAAACTGCACAATATTAATATCAAATTATAGCTCACAAATTGGTGTTGGACTTTTTGTGTACAGATCTCTTCATTTTAAATCCTACAGAAAACAAATTTACCAACATTATAAACTAACCATTTGTGCACAGGGCACAGAGGGACACTGATGCATTGTTAAATTAAAACGTGTTGTTCATAGACGTCACTAAGCCTACATCTAGTCCACAGATGCTGTTCCTTTTCTCTTTTTTCTGTCTTGGACACACTGACTCAGTCTTCCTGGATCCTTCATTCCTGTCACGCATTATAGTCATTGCCTGAGATTAGTTTTAAGTCATCTTGACACTTGCATACATTTGAGCCCCGTGCTGGCACGCATTGACACGCACTGTTTGCAAATAGGTTGTGCAATGTCCACGAACAGCGGCACAAAATTCATGCATGGCAGAAATTTTGAACATTTCAAAATTTTCTCTTGCATAAAGCTCTCCCTGTGAGCTTACATGAGATCTATGATGACACCTTCTGTTCCCCTCTGAGCAGCGGGGTGACGGGGGGGGCAATTAAAAACTCTCACAAGCCCAAACTGATCTGTATAATCACCTCCAGAATTCTCAGATGACGCCTCACACCTAAAACACACAACATGGTGCATTGAGCACGCATGTGCATCACTCGCAGGAGTCTTGCATGCATGTATTTAATTCAATTCAATTTTATTTATATAGCGCCAAATCACAACAAACAGTTGCCCCAAGGCACTTTATATTGTAAGGCAAGGCCATACAATAATTACGTAAAAATCCCAAAGGTCAAAACGACCCCCTGTGAGCAAGCACTTGGCGACAGTGGGAAGGAAAAACTCCCTTTTAACAGGAAGAAACCTCCAGCAGAACCAGGCTCAGGGAGGGGCAGTCTTCTGCTGGGACTGGTTGGGGCTGAGGGAGAGAACCAGGAAAAAGACATGCTGTGGAGGGGAGCAGAGATCAATCACTAATGATTAAATGCAGAGTGGTGCATACAGAGCAAAAAGAGAAAGAAACACTCAGTGCATTATGGGAACCCCCCAGCAGTCTAAGTCTATAGCAGCATAACTAAGGGATGGTTCAGGGTCACCTGATCCAGCCCTAACTATAAGCTTTAGCAAAAAGGAAAGTTTTAAGCCTAATCTTAAAAGTAGAGAGGGTGTCTGTCTCCCTGATCTGAATTGGGAGCTGGTTCCACAGGAGAGGGGCCTGAAAGCTGAAGGCTCTGCTTCCCATTCTACTCTTACAAACCCTAGGAACTACAAGTAAGCCTGCAGTCTGAGAGCGAAGCGCTCTATTGGGGTGATATGGTACTATGAGGTCCCTAAGATAAGAAGGGACCTGATTATTCAAAACCTTATAAGTAAGAAGAAGAATTTTAAATTCTATTCTAGAATTAACAGGAAGCCAATGAAGAGAGGCCAATATGGGTGAGATATGCTCTCTCCTTCTAGTCCCCGTCAGTACTCTAGCTGCAGCATTTTGAATTAACTGAAGGCTTTTCAGGGAACTTTTAGGACAACCTGATAATAATGAATTACAATAGTCCAGCGTAGAGGAAATAAATGCATGAATTAGTTTTTCAGCATCACTCTGAGACAAGACCTTTCTAATTTTAGAGATATTGCGTAAATGCAAAAAAGCAGTCTTACATATTTGTTTAATATGCGCTTTGAATGACATATCCTGATCAAAAATGACTCCAAGATTTCTCACAGTATTGCTAGAGGTCAGGGTAATGCCATCCAGAGTAAGGATCTGGTTAGACACCATGTTTCTAAGATTTGTGGGGCCAAGTACAATAACTTCAGTTTTATCTGAGTTTAAAAGCAGGAAATTAGAGGTCATCCATGTCTTTATGTCTGTAAGACAATCCTGCAGTTTAGCTATTTGGTGTGTGTCCTCTGGCTTCATGGATAGATAAAGCTGGGTATCATCTGCGTAACAATGAAAATTTAAGCAATGCCGTCTAATAATACTGCCTAAGGGAAGCATGTATAAAGTGAATAAAATTGGTCCTAGCACAGAACCTTGTGGAACTCCATAATTAACCTTAGTCTGTCTGTAAAGAAGATTCCTCATTTACATGAACAAATTGTAATCTATTAGATAAATATGATTCAAACCACCGCAGCACAGTGCCTTTAATACCTATGGCATGCTCTAATCTCTGTAATAAAATTTTATGGTCAACAGTATCAAAAGCAGCACTGAGGTCTAACAGAACAAGCACAGAGATGAGTCCACTGTCTGAGGCCATAAGAAGATCATTTGTAACCTTCACTAATGCTGTTTCTGTACTATGATGAATTCTAAAACCTGACTGAAACTCTTCAAATAGACCATTCCTCTGCAGATGATCAGTTAGCTGTTTTACAACTACCCTTTCAAGAATTTTTGAGAGAAAAGGAAGGTTGGAGATTGGCCTATAATTAGCTAAGATAGCTGGGTCAAGTGATGGCTTTTTAAGTAATGGTTTAATTACTGCCACCTTAAAAGCCTGTGGTACATAGCCAACTAATAAAGATAGATTGATCATATTTAAGATCGAAGCATTAAATAATGGTAGGGCTTCCTTGAGCAGCCTGGTAGGAATGGGGTCCAGTAGACATGTTGATGGTTTGGATGAAGTAACTAATGAAAATAACTCAGAACAATTGGAGAGAAAGAGTCTAACCAAATACCGGCATCACTGAAAGCAGCCAAAGATAACGATATGTCTTTGGGATGGTTATGAGTAATTTTTTCTCTAATAGTTAAAATTTTATTAGCAAAGAAAGTCATGAAGTCATTACTAGCTAAAGTTAAAGGAATACTCGGCTCAATAGAGCTCTGACTCTGTCAGCCTGGCTACAGTGCTGAAAAGAAACCTGGGGTTGTTCTTATTTTCTTCAATTAGTGATGAGTAGTAAGATGTCCTAGCTTTATGGAGGGCTTTTTAATAGAGCAACAGATTCTTTTTCCAGGCTAAGTGAAGATCTTCTAAATTAGTGAGACGCCATTTCCTCTCCAACTTACGGGTTATCTGCTTTAAGCTGCGAGTTTGTGAGTTATACCACAGAGTCAGGCACTTCTGATTTAAAGCTCTCTTTTTCAGAGGAGCTACAGCATCCAAAGTTGTCTTCAATGAGGATGTAAAACTACTGACGAGATACTCTATCTCACTTACAGAGTTTAGGTAGCTACTCTGCACTGTGTTGGTATATGGCATTAGGGAACATAAGAAGGAAACATATCCTTAAACCTAGTTACAGCGCTTTCTGAAAGACTTCTAGTGTAATGAAACTTATTCCCCACTGCTGGGTAGTCCATCAGAGTAAATGTTATTAAGAAATGATCAGACAGAAGGGAGTTTTCAGGGAATACTGTTAAGTCTTCAATTTCCATACCATAAGTCAAAACAAGATCTAAGATATGATTAAAGTGGTGGGTGGACTCATTTACATTTTGAGCAAAGCCAATTGAGTCTAATAATAGATTAAATGCAGTGTTGAGGCTGTCATTCTCAGCATCTGTGTGGATGTTAAAATCGCCCACTATAATTATCTTATCTGAGCTAAGCACTAAGTTAGACAAAAGTTCTGAAAATTCACAGAGAAACTCACAGTAACGACCAGGAGGACGATAGATAACAACAAATAAAACTGGTTTTTGGGACTTCCAATTTGGATGGACAAGACTAAGAGTCAAGCTTTCAAATGAATTAAAGCTCTGTCTGGGTTTTTGATTAATTAATAAGCTGGAATGGAAGATTGCTGCTAATCCTCCGCCTCGGCCCATGCTACAAGTGTTCTGGCAGTTAGTGTGACTCGGGGGTGTTGACTCATTTAAACTAACATGTTCATCCTGCTGTAACCAGGTTTCTGTAAGGCAGAATAAATCAATATGTTGATCAATTATTATATAATTTACTAACAGGGACTTAGAAGAGAGAGACCTAATGTTTAACAGACCACATTTAACTGTTTTAGTCTGTGGTGCAGTTGAAGGTGCTATATTTTTTATTTTTGAATTTTTATGCTTAAATAGATTTTTGCTGGTTATTGGTAGTCTGGGAGCAGGCACCGTCTCTACAGGGATGGGGTAATGAGGGGATGGCAGGGGGAGAGAAGCTGCAGAGAGGTGTGTAAGACTACAACTCTGCTTCCTGGTCCCAACCCTGGATAGTCACGGTTTGGAGGATTTAAGAAAATTGGCCAGATTTCTAGAAATGAGAGCTGCTCCATCCAAAGTGGGATGGATGCCGTCTCTCCTAACAAGACCAGGTTTTCCCCAGAAGCTTTGCCAATTATCTATGAAGCCCACCTCATTTTTTGAACACCACTCAGACAGTCAGCAATTCAAGGAGAACATGCGGCTAAACATGTCACTCCCGGTCCGACTGGGGAGGGGCCCAGAGAAAACTACAGAGTCCGACATTGTTTTTACAAAGTTACACACCGATTCAATGTTAATTTTAGTGACCTCCGATTGGCGTAACCGGGTGTCATTACTGCCGACGTGAATTACAATCTTACCAAATTTACACTTGGCCTTAGCCAGCAGTTTCAAATTTCCTTCAATGTCGCCTGCTCTGGCCCCCGGAAGATAATTGACTATGGTTGCTGGTGTCGCTAACTTCACATTTCTCAAAACAGAGTCGCCAATAACCAGAGTTTGATCCTCGCTGGGTGTGTCGCCGAGTGGGGAAAAACGGTTAGAAATGTGAACGGGTTGGCGGTGTACATGGGGCTTCTGTTTAGGGCTACGCTTCTTCCTCACAGTCACCCAGTCGGCCTGCTTTCCCGGCTGCTCGGGATCTGCCAGAGGGAAACTAACGGCGGCTAAGCTACCTTGGTCCGCACCGACTACAGGGGCCTGGCTAGCTGTAGAATTTTCCACGGTGCGGAGCCGAGTCTCCAATTCGCCCAGCCTGGCCTCCAAAGCTACGAATAAGCTACACTTATTACAAGTACCATTACTACTAAAGGAGGCTGAGGAATAACTAAACATTTCACACCCAGAGCAGAAAAGTGCGGGAGAGACAGGAGAAGCTGCCATGCTAAACCGGCTAAGAGCTAGTAGCTGCGCTAAGCTAGCGGATTCCTAAAAACACGCAAAGTGAATAACGTGTAAATAATTTAGGTGATTCAGCAGAGGGAGTGCTTTAGTTAAGGCACGTGAAGATTACACTGTGAAACAAATCGTTATCTAGGTAACTAGATCAATCTAACTGCGCAGATTAAACGGCTAACAGATACAGCAAAACACCGCTGTGCTCCGGAACAGGAAGTGATACAATACTGCAGTGAGAGCCAACCTACACGGCGGTGTTTCAGCTGCTCCTCTTTTCAGTCTGTCCACATCATTTTCCTTTGTTAAAAGCCTTTTATTACTCACTGCATCTTATGTGACCCTTTTTAGACGTGACTCATACTTGTGCACATTCAGTTTGGATTTCATTGTGCACACACGTGTGTATGCAAACTTTTCCTAATGGCTTGTTTGGCTGAACAAACTGTCACCTGACAGCACACCTTGTTGTTTTTTAATGTATATAAATTATATAAGTACAGAAGAACCCAGCAGCTTTGACTGCGAGTCAGTCTCCAGCTGCAGTGTTCAGGAATTAGTCATGTTCCTGACGTTTGTGAATTTCGTGACTATAGAACCTGATGTGGATTATGCAGCAGATGAAGACTTGTTTTCATTCGGGGTTGCCACAGCAAATCTGAGGTGGATCTGCTTGTTGACTTAGCAGACGTTTTATGCCAGATGCCTTTCCCTGACTCCACATTACATGGAGAACTAGGCAGACGTGGGGTTTGAACCAGCAACCTTATGCACTGAAACCAAACACACTAACCATTTATCCACCACCCCTACCCTGAATTAAACCTGTTTATAAAGATTTTGAGATTTCAAAAGAAAAAATAATATAGCACCTTCAATTGCACCACAGACTAAAACAGTTAAATGTGGTCTATTAAACATTAGGTCTCTTTCTTCTAAGTCCCTGTTGGTAAATGATATAATAATTGATCAACGTATTGATTTATTCTGCCTAACAGAAACTTGGTTACAGCAGGATGAATATGTTAGTTTAAATGAGTCAACACCCCCGAGTCACACTAACTGTCAGAATGCTCGTAGCACGGGCCGGGGCGGAGGATTAGCAGCAATCTTCCATTCCAGCTTATTAATTAATCAAAAACCTAGACAGAGCTTTAATTCATTTGAAAGCTTGTCTCTTAGTCTTGTCCATCCAAATTGGACGTCCCAAAAAACAGTTTTATTTGTTATTATCTATCGTCCACCTGGTCGTTACTGTGAGTTTCTCTGTGAATTTTCAGACCTTTTGTCTGACTTAGTGCTTAGCTCAGATAAGATAATTATAGTGGGCGATTTTAACATCCACACAGATGCTGAGAATGACAGCCTCAACACTGCATTTAATCTATTATAGACTCTATCGGCTTTGCTCAAAAAGTAAATGAGTCCACCCACCACTTTAATCATATTTTAGATCTTGTTCTGACTTATGGTATGGAAATAGAAGACCTTAACAGTATTCCCCTGAAAACTCCCTTTTGTCTGATCATTTTTTAATAACATTTACATTTACCCTGATGGGACTACCCTGCAGTGGGAATAAGTTTCATTACACTAGAAGTCTTTCAGAAAGCGCTGTAACTAGGTTTAAGGATATGATTCCTTCTTTATGTTCTCTAATGCCATATACCAACCCAGTGCAGAGTAGCTACCTAAACTCTGTAAGTGAGATAGGAGTATCTCGTCAGTAGTTTTACATCCTCATTGAAGACAACTTTGGATGCTGTAGCTCCTCTGAAAAAGAGAGCTTTAAATCAGAAGTGTTCGACTTCCGTGGTATAACTCACAAACTCGTAGCTTAAAGCAGATAACCCGTAAGTTGGAGAGGAAATGGCGTCTCACCTAATTTAGAAGATCTTCACTTAGCCTGGAAAAAGCAGTTTGTTGCTCGATAAGACAGCCCTTCGTGAGCTAGGACATCTTTTACTCATCACTAATTGAAGAAAATAAGAACAACCCCAGGTTTCTTTTCAGCACTGTAGCCAGGCTGAACAAGAGTCAGATCTCTATTGAGCTGAGTATTCCATAACATTTAACTAGTAATGACTTCATGACTTTCTTTGCTAACAAAATTTTGACTATTAGAAAAAAAATTACTCATAACCATCCAAAGATGTATCGTTATCTTTGCTGCTTTCAGTGATGCCGGTATGGGTTAGACTCTTCTCTCGATTGTTCTGTCTGAGTTATTTTCATAGTTACTTCATCCAAACCATCAACATGCTTATTAGACCCCATTCCTGCCAGGCTGCTCAAGGAAGTCCTACCATTATTTAATGCTTCAATCTTAAATATGATCAATCTATCTTTGTTAGTTGGTTATGTACCACAGGCCTTTAATGGTGGCAGTAATTAAACCATTACTTAAAAAGCCATCACTTGACCCAGCTATCTTAGCTAATTATAGGCCAATCTCCAACCTTCCTTTCTCTCTCAAAGATTCTTGAGAGGGTAGTTGTAAAACAGCTAACTGATCACCTGCAAGGAATGGGTCTATTTGAAGAGTTTCAGTCAGGTTTTAGAATTCATCATAGTACAGAAACAGCATTAGTGAAGTTACAAATGATCTTCTTATGGCTTCGGACAGTGGACTTATCTCTGTGCTTGTCTGTTGGGACTCAGTGCTGCTTTGATACTGTTGACCATAAATTTATTACAGAGATTAGAGCATGTCATAGGTATTAAAGGCATGCGCTGCGGTGGTTTGAATCATATTTGTCTAATAGATTACAGTTTGTTCATGTAAATGGGGAATCTTCTTCACAGACTAAAGTTAATTATGGAGTTCCACAAGGTTCTGTGCTAGGACCAATTTTATTCACTTTATACATGCTTCCCTTGGGCAGTATTATTAGACGATATTGCTTAAATTTTCATTGTTACGCAGATGATACCCAGCTTTATCTATCCATGAAGCCAGAGGATACACACCAATTAGCTAAACTGCAGGATTGTCTTACAGACATAAAGACATGGATGACCTCTAATTTCCTGCTTTTAAACTCAGATAAAACTGAAGTTATTGTACTTGGCCCCACAAATCTTAGAAGCATGGTGTCTAACCAGATCGTTACTCTGGATGGCATTTCCCTGATCTCTAGTAATACTGTGAGAAATCTTGGAGTTATTTTTGATCAGGATATGTCATTCAAAGCGCATATTAAACAAATATGTAGGACTGCCTTTTTGCATTTACGCAATATCTCTAAAATCAGAAAGGTCTTGTCTCAGAGTGATGCTGAAAAACTAATTCATGCATTTATTTCCTCTAGGCTGGACTATTGTAATTCATTATTATCAGGTTGTCCTAAAAGTTCCCTAAAAAGCCTTCAGTTGGTTCAGAATGCTGCAGCTAGAGTACTGACGGGGACTAGCAGGAGAGAGCATATCTCACCCGTGTTGGCCTCCCTTCATTGGCTTCCTGTTAATGCTAGAATAGAATTTAAAATTCTTCTTCTTACTTATAAGGTTTTGAATAATCAGGTCCCATCTTATCTTAGGGACCTCGTAGTACCATATTACCCCATTAGAGCGCTTCGCTCTCAGACTGCGGGCTTACTTGTAGTTCCTAGGGTTTGTAAGAGTAGAATGGGAGGCAGAGCCTTCAGCTTTCAGGCTCCTCTCCTGTGGAACCAGCTCCCAATTCAGATCAGGGAGACAGATACCCTCTCTACTTTTAAGATTAGGCTTAAAACTTTCCTTTTCGCTAAGGCTTATAGTTAGGGCTGGATCGGGTGACCCTGGACCATCCCTTGGTTATGTTGCTTTGGACGTAGACTGTGGGGGGGTTCCCATGATGCACTGTTTCTTTCTCTTTTTGCTCCGTATGCATCACTCTGCATTTAATTATTAGTGATCGATCTCTTTTTCCTGGTTCTTTCCCTCAGCCCCAACCAGTCTCAGCAGAAGACTGCCCCTCCCTGAGCCTGGTTCTGCTGGAGGTTTCTTCCTGTTAAAAGGGAGTTTTTCCTTCCCACTGTGGCCAAGTGCTTGCTCATAGGGGGTCGTTTTGACCTTTGGGGTTTTTCATAATTATTGTATGGCCTTGCCTTGCAATGTGGAGCGCCTTGGGGCAACTGTTTGTTGTGATTTGGCGCTATATAAGAAAAAAAGTTGAAGTTGATTTTGAACACAACTGTAAATATAGCCAGTTTATTTGTTTGATATTTATAGAAAAACCACAAGCTTTTCCAAACAAATAGAAGGCAGGCCAATGTGGCCTGCCTTCTATTTGCATTCCTGCTGCAGCTGCTACACTATGGAGCTAAATCAAGGCCAAAAGTTTTGTAATCTGAAAATAAAGATTGAAAAAATAAATTTTGAAACTGAAAATTAAAGTTTTGTAATCTGAAAATAAAAGACTGGAAAAAATACATTTTGAAACTGAAAATTCAATGTTCTTGAATTTTAGAATAATTTAAAAAGTATTATCAAAATAAAAATAAGATATATATTTTTTTTTTTTAGTTTAAATACATTTTTGATTCAGCTCTAATTATTTTGATCAAATTTATTTTCATCATTCATTTCTTTTTTCACCTTCAGAACTTTTTTTCACTTTCAGATCTTATTTTTTCAGTTTCAAACTTTTGGCCCCGTTCTGGTGTGGGAGGGCGTGGCTTCGATTGAGAGGGGCGTGGAATTGAGCGTGACAGCAGAGCAGTCAGTCATCACATGATGTTGCTTTCAGGAAACATGGGTACTTTGAGAGATAATGACAACACCTTGTCTGGATACCTGTAAATAAAGTGATGCTAAAGATGTCTATTACAAGTAATTCTGGACCACTCTTGGTCATTTTTGATGTTTAAAAACTGGAAAATATGCAAGATTGTAAATTGTACACCTATACCTAAAAAAAACGGTGTCCCAAATCCACATAAGACCGTGAACGCAGGCGCAGCATCGCTGCGTGAAAATGAGGCAGGTCGCTCATTTTACAGGCTGCAGTGGAGTGTTACGAGCTTTCTAAGTGACACACACAGAGACCTGGATCAGCAGATCTGAAGAAAGCTTTAATATGGACAGAACCAAACAGACCGCTCGTAAATCCAAAGCCGCCCGGAAGAGCGCTC
This sequence comes from Thalassophryne amazonica, assembly GCF_902500255.1. Classification (NCBI taxonomy): domain Eukaryota; kingdom Metazoa; phylum Chordata; class Actinopteri; order Batrachoidiformes; family Batrachoididae; genus Thalassophryne; species Thalassophryne amazonica. The sequence continues at coordinate 48,050,102 of NC_047106.1, forward strand.
CAGCTATCGGCGGTGTGAAGAAGCCTCGCCGTTACAGGTCCGGCACTGTGGCACTGAGAGATCTGCCGCTACCAGAAATCAACCGAGCTGCTGATCCACAAGCTGCCCTTCCAGCACCTGGTGAGAGAAATCGCTCAGGACTTCAAGACTGACCTCCGCTTTCAGAGCTCCGCTGTGATGCTCTGCAGGAGGCCGGCGAGGCTGATCGATGGATTTCTGGTAGCGGCGGATCTTTCTCAGCGCCATGGTTCCGGGCCTGTAATGGTAGGGCTTCTTCACACCGCCGGTAGCTGGAGCGCTCTGCCGGGCGGCTTTGGATTTGGATTTACGGGCGGTCAGCTCGGTTGCATCATTATTAAATTAACTATCCGGTACAACATACGGATCCACTGAACCAACTGCTACACATCTGTCACAAACAGCTTTTTCTCGAGGGTTTAAAGCCTCGTAATAAGCTTTCATTCTCTCTATTTTCTTTCACGCACCAGCCGCGTAGTAATCAAAGATGGAGACAGGAGCAGAGTCATTATCTATACAAGTACCCATGTTTCCTGAAAGCAACATCATGTGAGGACTGATTGCTCTGCTGTTACTCAGAATTCCATGCCTCTCTCAATTGAAACCACGGCCTCCCACGCCAGAACCGGTCCAAAAGTTTGAAACTGAAAAAATAAGATCTAAAAGTGAAAAAAGATCTGAAGGTGAAAAAAAGAAATATGAATCAAAAATGTATTTAAACTGAAAAATATATATCTTACTTACGAGGTCTGTTAGAAAAGTATCCGACCTTTTTTATTTTTTTCAAAAACCATATGGATTTGAATCACGTGTGATTGCATCAGACAAGCTTGAACCTTCGTGCGCATGCGTGAGTTTTTTCACGCCTGTCGGTTGCGTCATTCGCCTGTGAGCAGGCTTTGTGTGAGCACTGGTCCACCCCTCTCGTCGTCTTTTTTTTTTTTTTATTATTATTGCGAATAAATGTCTGAACGATTTGGAGCTTTGCTGCATCAATTTTTTTCCAGAAACTGAGAGACCTCCAGGTGGACACTGTTCGTAAAATTAATATGGTTTGCAGGGACGATTTTATGGGGATTATACAGATTAAGGAGTGTTACTGCCGCTTTAAGGACGGCCCACAACTGCTGAGAGCGTGGCGCGCTCCCAGCGCCGATCGACAGGCTCAGACCCCACTGAAACAACCAGATCATTTCCAACGTGAAGGCTTTGTTGATCCGGGACGTCGTCTGACTTTCACAAAGAGGCAGAAGTCGTGGACATCAGCACTCTTTCGGCACATTCCACTGTTACAGGAGTTTTTTTCATGGAAAGAAAAGCGGAGGGATGCGCTACGGAGCCGTTCATTATGCGGCACAAAACCACCTCTGTGTTGGTCTCACAGGACGGCTTTCAGGTGGATTTCAGATGGATTTCCGGTGCTTTTCAGTCGTGATTATCGATTGTGATTGTGCATGAGCTGGACATGCCCGAACATGTCCTGGAAGGCTTCATCACGGCGTTGCTTTGCGCCATGCAGCTCCACCGCAACGCGCAGAATTCACAGTGATCAAATCCATATGGTTTTTGAAAAAATAAACAGGTCAAACTTTTCTAACAGACCTCGTATTTTTATTTTGATAATACTTTTTAAATGATTCTAAAATTCAAGAACAAACATTGAATTTTCAGTGTTCAAAATTTTTTTAAATCTTTTTTTTTTCAGATTACAACACTTTCGGCCTTGATTTAGCTCCATACTACACAGCAGCAGACTTAAGAATCTGAAAAAACATCACGCTGATTGTTTCTTTAATGTATGTAAATAACACTTTGCTTTCAACAGTGCAGCTGTCTGATGTGAAACAGGAGTTACTGAGTTTAAGCGGCACCTGAGGATCATGCAGACAGTGAGAGAGCCTTTACTGAAAAAAAGGTCTGACTTTACTTAGCAGCAATCCAAGACGGACATGTCAGGCTGGACAAACTGATCAGGCGGCTGCCTCTGTGGTTGGCATGAAGCTGGACTCTCTGGTGATGGTGGGAGAGAATAGAACACTGGACAAACTCCTGGACATTATGGATGATGCCAGTCACCCTCTGCACGCAGTCATCAGCAACCAGAGGAGCCTCTTCAGCAACAGACTACTCCAGACTACTTCCTCAAGTGCAGAACCAACAGACTGAAAAACACCTTTGTCCCTCAGCCCAGCAGACTGTACAACTCCTCACTCAGGGGGAGGAGGAGTAACAGGAAGACAGAGGACAGGAATGAGAGGAACAGTAGTAGCCAGTAAACCAGTATTGATCAGTATGTTTGGTATTTATATTTGCAAACTGTTTTTCTTTTTTTACTTTGTTTTTATACCCTGTGTGCTGCTATACAATGATGCTGGAACCTCAATTTCCCTGAGGGAGTCTTCCCAAGGGATCAGTAATGTTCTGTCTAATCTAATCTAGCTGTACGTCCCTCCCATGCCTACAGGCACATTGGGCAGAAAGTTTCCAAACCTCTGGCAGGCAGACTGTTTGTTTTGTAGCTCTCTGTCTCTTTGTAGCGCAGGAAGCATAACAGACAAGTACCGTGAGGCAAATAAGTATTTGATACACTGTCCATTTTGTCCAGGTTTTCCCACCTACAAAGAATGGAGAGGTCTGTAATTTTCTATCGTAGGTACTCTTCAACTTGTGAGAGATACGATCTAAAAAAAAATCTGAAAATTCACATTGTATGATTTTTCAATAATTAATTTGCATTTTATTGCATGAAATAAGTATTTGATACAGTAGAAAAACAGACCTTAATATTGGTACAGAAACCTTTGTCTGCAATTACAGAGGTCAGAAGATTCCTGTAGTCTTGACGAAGTTTGCACACTGCAGCAGGGATTTGGGTCCACTCCTTCATACATATCTTCTCCAAATCTTTCAGGTTTTGGTTTTTCAGCTCCCTTAACGATTTTCTATTGGGTTCAGGGTGGAGACTGGCTCGGCCACTCCAGGACCATGAAATGCTTCTTACAGAGCCACTCCTTAGTTGCCCCTGGCTGTGTGTTTTGGGTCACGACCCATCTTCAATGTTCTTACTGAGGGAAGGAGGTTGTTTTCCAAAATCTTATGATACATAACCACATCCAGCCTCCCTTCAATACGGTGCGGTCATCCATTTTATGACTGTTTTCCATCATAATTAATATTCTGTCATTCCATTTTTTTTTTATTTTTTTTTTTTAACAAAACTGGTGTAAACCAAAGAATTCCATGAGGAGATATCTTGAGTTAAACCGAAGGGGACAAACTACTTACACGAGCCGTGATTGGTCAGAAATCAAAGCGACCCAGCTCTAATGAAGTAATTGGACACTTGTGGTTTGAGACATCAGCTCCCTGCTCCATATGCTTTTCACTATGGAATTTGGAATTTATTTTCTCTGTTGTAATCAGTGGTAAGAACACTACAATTAATATAATGAATGACGTTTCATAATGAAAATAGAATGGAGACTTTTAAAATAAAAAAACAACTTTGTGGTCAACATGTGCAGTAAAGCCGAAACCATTTCGGTGGATCGCGTCAAGTCAGTCACCTCGACCTGGACAGACCCACAAGGCTAACCATCCTCCCTGGGGCGACTTCGCCTTTCCTTACTGGGGTCCTTTACGCCCCAGGTGCATCGACGCTCCGGTGCAGAAGTCGCTGCTGTGGCAGCTTATTAGTTCATTCTTAGGTATTCTTATTGGTTAGTGTTTCCTGTTGTGAGTTTACCGAATGCGCTGAGGTGTTCTGTACCGCTCCCATTCATGGGTGGTTGTCTGATTCTGATTAGAAGACGTGGTCTCTCTGAAGTTTTTGCGTCTGGACTTCTGTGTTTGTGATGGTCCGGGCCCTGTTGACGAAGCTGGGTTTGAAGTCAGTGAGTTTTTGAACCCGTTTGAGACAAAATCAACACCCGTCTGGCTTGTTGAAGTGAGGAAACAATTGTCTCGTCTTTTTTCCATCCACCAATTTCCACCAGAACACTGTGTTATGTGGATGGGTGAGAAAAGTCACTGAACACATTCACATTCTAATGACTATTAATATTCTAGTCAGATGTTAAATCTATTGAAAAAGATCATATTGGCCAACACTATGATGAATAATTGCAAACAAGTTCTCAAGTCAAACCAAGAGGAGAAAGAAATTGGCAGAAAGAAAAGAGATGCCCACCAACCAGCTGTGATGTGTTTAAAAAATAAAAAATAAAAGATAATATAACAAGTCCTAAAGCATACATTTGAATTGAATTTGACATTTAAAATTCTTCTGTGGTGGCAAGCAGTCACTGCATAGGTATGTTATAAGCTAAAATATAATATGCAAAGCAACGTGCAGCAGCGTGAAGCTTGCTCATGGTACACGTGAAGTCCCAAACAGGAAGTGCCAAATTTGAGTCCACAGTGAAACAGGAAATGTCAAACAGTGGATTGACACGTTCCTGGATTGACAGACGAGATCTCAGGGCACGTTCACGCTAAAACAGGAATGTGCCAAATTTTGAGTATACAGTGAAACAGGAAATGTCAAATGTTTGAGCACTTCCTGGAGCTAGAGTGGAGGCCAGAGTAGCACTGGACTCCCCTGAAATCTGATTGGACACAGATGATTGACATGTCACAGCACTGCACGTTTGGTTGAAAAGAGCTGCATTTGAAATCAGTGAGTCATTTGACTGCTTGGTTCCTCTTGTCCAGTAGTTGGAAAAAGACATGAACTGCAAAAGAAGAAAAAGTTAAATCTCTTGAGCTACACAGCTGCAAGCAGTGTTGAAATTTATGATCACTAGATGTGCAGTCACTGCCTTAATGTTGCACTTTAGAATGCACATTTTGGTGAGTGTCTGATTTTTTATCATGTGGAGATGAAAGTTTCAGTGGACCTTTAGTGTCACAGACTTAAAACACAACCAGATGCCAAGATTTATAATGGGATAAGAGAAATGTCAACGCAGAGAGATGACCCTGAAATTTATTGACCTTCACCACCACGGCGCTCTCGCCATGATGGGAAGAGACAAAGGCGCAGTCACTCGAAGAATATGGGACAACCCAGACCTGTCTCATATCACTGTATGATCCATCAGTGCCTTCTGTGCTCCACTCTGAGTATGAAGAGCTTATGAATACAGTCATGAAGCTTAATCTGTCTCCTCGGAGGCATCGCCCATCACGTCAGCATCGCCTGCTTCAACATTTCAGACTTGAGTGAGCTGCTGCTGCTCCGCACTGTTAGATGGCTGCAGAAAGGCAGAGGTTTGAGCAGCTTTTGCGAAATACAGTAGTAATGCTCTCGGCACCACAGAAGGGTCATAAGGCCAGACAGTTTGCTCAGTTTTAAGGTGAGAGAAAAGTAGATATTATGGCCTTTCTGGTTGACATGACATCACACTGCACCTAAGTGACCTCAGGTTAAAATGATAGGGCAGGAACATCTCTGTGTGATTTTGTAGCAGCTATCCAGCCTTTCAAGAGGAAGCTGGAAATTTTCCAGCAATCACACAAATTCAGGGTCAGAGGGGTGTTTATTGTCATGTTGAGCTCATATTAAAACTGACTGCAAATTTCAGAAATTGACAATTTCGGCCTTGGAGAGAAGCAGCTTCTGTTTTATTCAGAATCCCTTTCTTGTCATCACCTTTTCACTTGAGGCTGAAAATGTATGTACATGTGGACACATGAAATTTCTTCATCTGCCAGGAAATGTAGCATTTAGAGCTCATTTAGAGAAGGTAATGCTGCCACCTAATACCTTATTTCTGCCTGCAAATGGTACTGGATACAGTTTTCCCAGGACTTAAAGTGTTCAAGAATAGGGGATGCACAGAAAGATTCCAAAGGCATACAGTTTTAGTTTTATAAAAAAAAGTATGTGTGTATATATATATATATATATATATATATATATATATATACATACATACATACATACACAGTGGTGGGCACAGTTCTGATAATATAACAGATAATTATCGAAGATAACGTTTTCATTATCGGATTATCTTTTAAGATAACTTTAAAGACCATCATCAGACTAATTATCTTCCGATGAATTTTTGTCCAATAACTTTTAAACCAATAAACAAAGCTGAACAGCAACAAGCACTTTTAAAATTAGTTCAGCACCCACCTGCTAAAAGTTTTGTACTAGATGCACAGTTACAACCTTTGCAAACAGAAGAGAACTGCTTGTATAAAAAGCATCTCAATCCTCTGCAGACAAAGGAAAAACAGCCCCAAAAAGAAAAAAAATCATTTCCTTTAACACCATACTGATATGCTGGTAATATGACCCAAGTCATCCAGAGGCATACATCTTTAACTTATGGTTCAAATTTTAACCAAACTAATTTTGGACAAGTTATTTAAAATTACTGTCATGTCTGAAGTTGTATAAAGTAAAATTATCAGATATATGTTTTAGTTTTAAAGTAATGTGTTAATTTTTAAGGTTTTGTGAGCACATGCTCTGCCCCGCAGTGCATTATGGGTAGGATGATGTAATCTCAGTACATCACGACAGGATAAATGCATTTCAGACACTCTGTTCAGGCTCCAAGGACAACAGCATTAACTCTAGTGCCTAAAACTCTCTTGTATATATTCTCTGCGTTATAGATGTTGATTTTTTTAGTTGTGTTTGTTAAATTCCACGCATTTTAAATGTGAACAGACAGGATTATCTAGAATTTGTTTTGAAAGCCTCTACTGCCATCTAGCAGCTACTGGCATGAGTAGTGTTCATGGCAGTGTTCTATTTATTTTGACCCCGGTTATGTCAGATGTAAGACTTGTTCTTCTCTCTGCTCCTTTTCATTCTGGTGATTGTGATGCTTTATTTCTGTTTTTTCTGGGGGTTTTTTTCTTTTAAATGAATGAAATAAATATTAAAGAAAGATGATTGTCAAATCAAATTTTTGCATTGCAAATGGCTTTTTTTTACAAATGAAGTTTAAAAACAAAACAACTGCATAATAATAATAATAACATTATTACAAGACAGCTCTGCAGTGTTTGCGCAGGTACAGTGCGAACGGTTGGATGCTGCTTGTAGCTTTCAGCAGCAGGATAACCTCACGACGGCCGACCACAATAATATATCAAACAGGTTTGATTCTCATTCGACCATACGATCAGCGATCAGGAGGTGGTCGTCAGATGTTGACCGCAACTTGATACTCCATGAACACTACACGATGCAGGACGCACGATTAACCTGAAACTTGGTCCAAAAAATTCCTGCATGAGGAATCATCTCGCACAGTGTAAAGTATGTTTTACAACATCAAATGAATGTTGTAAAGAGAGAATATACAAAAAAATGAAAAAAAAGAATGCAAAAAATTTGACATGACACTTCCAGAGCTCTGTAAAAATGCCTGTTTTTACAAATAAAAAATTGAATATTTTACAAAAGCACATTTAAACACCAACACACAACAGACATCACATTAACGTGTTGGTTTACATAATGAATGACTGAACCAATCAGTGTTTAGCAGGCACCTTTACCCAGAATCCTTTGCGATCTGTCTCTTTGTTACAAAACCCCAGAATTAGTGCATTATTCAACATTAAAAGATATATGTTACACTGAAAAAAATGCTACTTTGGATCAACTTAAAAAAATTGTAATTTGTTACAGCTAATTTTTTTTAGTTTCTCACAATGTATGTTTATGATTTTGTAAAGTGATTCCAGCAGATTTAAACTGGAAACCACAATTTTCCATAAGACCAATGTAAATAAGTACTTTGAATGAAGTGTACTGTTTCACTTTTTTCAGTGTATATTTTAACTTTGTACAAATGACAGAATTGACATTAATGGAGTTATTCTATCGGTATTAATGTTATTTATAAATCAAAACCATAAGTCAATATGACTTTATTTTTCAAGACCTCCGCATGACCGGACCTTTATAATTGATACAGGGCTGGTTTTACGGATGCTCTCAGAGTGCCTCTGTACTGGGAGGGCTATAATAAACAAGAGCTTCCAGCAGGGGCCGAATGTTGAAAGAAAAAAGTGTGGTCTCATTGTTTGGGTCTTGGGGTTCCTCTGTCTGTGCTCGGAGCGCTGTAGAGCTTCCAGCAGGGACAGACTGTTGAAAGAAAAAAGTATGGTCTTATTGGTTGGGTCTGTTGTTATTTTTAATATTATTAGAAGCTATTAAATTTGTTTTACTAGTAGTTGTAAATGTGCCAGAGATAATATTCGAATTTATCTGCACGCCTGTCGGTTACGTCATTCGCCTGTGGGCAGTCTTTGAGTGAGGAGTGGCCCACCCTCTCGTCGATTTTTTCATTGTTTAGGAATGGCTCAGATACTGCTGCTTTGTTTGATCAAAATTTTTTCTAAACTGTAAGGCACAACTGAGTGGACACCATTCGATAAATTCAGCTGCTTTTCGGTAAAAATTTTAACGGTTGATGAGAGATTTTGGTCTGGTAGTGTCGCTTTAAGAATGGCCCACGGCACCTGACGGCGATCTGCGCTTTGAGGCGGCAGCGTCTCGCCGTTTCAAGTTGAAAACTTCCACATTTCAGGCTCTGTTGATCCAGGAAGTCGTCAGAGAACAGAGAACTTGCAGAAGAAGTCGGCATGAGGATATTATTCGGACATTCCATTGTTAACGGACATTTTGTAATGAAAGAACGTGCGGGCAGAGTCGCATGTCGGGCTGGACCCGACCGCGGGGGGTCGCGACAGGAAAAACACCTCCGTGTTGGAAACCTTAACGGGCAAGTTGGAACATGCCCAAGCTGTTAAACAATTTCTCAGTTACTCACTTGTTGAAACCCATCAAAAGCCGCCTGAATTTTACAAATGGTTTTCAACACGGTGGTGTTTTTCCTGTCGCGGCGCACACAGATTCACCGAGTCGTCACGGAAACGACTCGATGAATTTGCACGCACGTCTTTCATTACAAAATGTCCTTAAACAGTGGAATGTCCGCATAAAGTCCTCATGCCGGCCTCTTCTGAGTCTTCTCTGTTCTCTCACGACGTCCTGGGTGAATTAAGCCTTAAATTAGGATGTTTTCAGGTCGAAACAGGCCGACGACGGCGCCTGGAAACACTGCGCGACGTCCCGCTCCGTGGGTAGTCCTTACAGCAACGGAAACACCCCATAATCTCTCATCAGCCGTTAAACTTTTCACCGAAAACCAGCTTAATTTCTCCAATAGTGTCCACTCGGATATCCCTCACAGGTCCAGAAAAAATGTTGATAAAGCAACGCGTGCCGTCCGCAGCGGCTATTCAGACAAAGAGATTCCGACGGGCGGGGTGGAGCACTCCTCACTCAAGGCCTGCCCACAGGTGAATGACGTCACCGACGCGTGAAAAAACTCACGCATGCGCACGAGGGTTCAAGCATGTCTGACGTAAAAACATATGAATCAAATCCATTTATTTTGTGAAAAAAATAAAAAGGACCGCTTTTTTCATCACAGACCTCGTATGTATATATATATATATATATATATATATATATATATATATATATATATATATATATATATATGTGTATATATATATATATATATATATATATATATATATATATATATATATATATATATATATATATATACAGACCTCGTATGTATATATATACATATATATATATATACATATATATATATATATACAGACCTCGTATGTATATATATATATATATATATATATATATATATATATATTTATTTATTTATTTTTGCTTTTCATGAATGTACGACATGTGGCAATTTCCTCATCTAGGATTCATATTCAGAATTTCTAATCTCCCTCCTTTTGCCCTTCCAGATATATATTTCTCAGTAGATGACTAAATTTAATTCAGAAAAATGTGTTTGCATAATTTAACTCTTAATTGATGTTAATGCATAAGTATCTTCTGCAGGTTTTGCTTCAGGTTTTTGAAAATCCACCAAAAATCTCTGTGGAAAGAAAGCCTCTGTTCAAATACAGTTATCAAAAAAGCTTTCTGCCTGCAGGAGGTGTTTGTGCACAGGCACGAGTGAAGTAGGAATAAATTGGTGAAATCTTTCATAACAGCCCATTTGGCATATACCAGAGAAAATAGTTTTCACTTTAAGAACAGCTTAACACTGACTCAGCTTTCAGATCCTCTGGAACATATTCACATAAGGCCCTTTTCCACAACACAGAACTAGCACTACTTGGCTCAACTCTACTTGTTTTTGCTTTTCCATTAGGGTTAAAATCTGGGTGAAAAACATGAATCAAACGTTTTTAATAGATTTAAAGCCTGTTCGAGTTCAGTGATGACATTAATTCACGGTCATTAAAACAGAACCATCATTTTGTGCTTGAGCGTCAGTAAAGGCACATTTCAGATTTAACAATAAGTTACTAAAGCAAGTTACTTGGGTATAAAACGTATTTACATCTAACTCAGTTATTGCTCTCAGAAACAAGTCTTTATTTACAGACCAAGTCACTGACCTGAAAACAAAATGGAGCAAAGTGTGGCTGAAGGCATTATAGGTGCTGTCAATAATTAGTCTAAATTAACGCTTTATTTTGAATTTTAATACTTAATAGCGACAGCCTGCAGTTATTCCAACATTGTAGGCTGGACTTTTTACGAGCTACCTAGGAAGCTAACGATTAGCTTACTGTCATACATCGTGTCTCAGCTGCTTGTATCCTCTTCGGCTTCAAATTCTTGTGTGACTTCCCAAAGTCTTCTGTACTTTTCAAGCATGTTTTGTCTCGCCGCCTGCAACTTTCTGTTAAAAACTCACAGAGCAGCAAACACACGGAGTGCGCCATTGTTTATGTTTGTGTCTCGTATAAATCAATGTCACAGCAGTTTGCTCTGGTGACCCCGCCCACGTTGAGGAGGTTCTATTTGTAATAGAAAAAGACGCACCTAGAACCAAACGAAGTAGAGTTGAGCCAAGTAGTGCTAGTTTTGTGTAGTGGAAAAGGCCCTGTAAAGTGACTAGTACAGCTCAAAGTGCCCTCAGTAGATTTTTGTCATCATATTTGGTGCGTTCATAAGAGGACTGTGCCAAAGTATTTGAACAGTCAAACTCAAAAGCAAACAATTGTTTTCCAGACAAGAATAATTTTGTATTGAATTGTGTGTTGTAACTTAAGCTAATTAAATGGACTGCATATATATAGCGCTTTTCCATCTGCATCAGACGCTCAAAGCGCTTTATAAATAATGCCTCACATTCACCCCATTGTGAGGGTGCTGCCTTACAAGGCACTCACTACACATCGGGAGCAACTAAGGCTGGGCAGACACTGTACGATATTTTCAGTCGTCGTACTTGGTTCCAGCTCAAACTGTGCGACAAAACCGCAGGGGTTAAAAGTTCAGAGCACACGATTCATGTTCTCACACTGTACGGCCCGATGCTCTGATGCGATCTGACTGCTCACATTGTACATTCAAAAACCACACGTCGGAAGCTTTTTTTTTTCTTTAAAAAAATTTATTATTTCATGCCTATCAGTGCGCACAGTGAGTGAAATCAGGTGGGGGAGATGGAACGTATATGCACGCGCGCACACCCAGCAGACAGCAACATGATTCATGAGAGGACGGTAAAAAAAGAAAACATAAACATTCATAACAGGTGTTGCTACTTACACTGTTGTATAAATAAACTCTGTTTCATACGGAGTCATACAGCTGTGCAACGTGTAGCAACTTACTCCCTTATCTGTCGTAAATCCTGTTGTGTGTGTGTGTGTGTGTGTGTGTGTGTGTGTGTGTGTGTGTGTGTGTGTGTGTGTGTGTGTGTGTGTGTGTGTGTGTGTGCGCGCGCGCGCATATATGTTCAGGTGGTCATGAGATGTTAAACACAGCTCGTTACTCCATGTAGACTGCACAATGCAGGACGCATGATTAAGCTGAACCTCGGCGTGATCCAAAAATTCTCGCAAGAATGAAAAATCGGCTGAAAAAGGGCCAAAACTCACACAGTGTAAGCCCGCCTTAAGGGATTAAAGACCTTGCCCAAGGGGCGTTAGTGATTTTTCCAGTCAGGCTGGGATTTGAACCAAGGATCTTATGGTCTCGAGCCCAATGCCTTAACCACTACACCATCACCTTCCCTTAAGTGTTCAAAGTACTGGAACTAAGTGTTGGAATTTGTGTGTGTGTTGTGTGTGTGTGTGTGTGTGTGTGGTGTGTGTGTGTGTGTGTGTGTGTGTGTGTGTGTGTGTGTGTGTGTGTGTGTGTGTGTGTGTGTGTCTGTGTCTGTGTCTGTGTGTGTGAGAGAGAGAGAGATACGTAGATAGATGCACCTTTTCACAATCACATCAAGAAGTGAATAGCCTCTCACTCTTTGATAAAAGGGTGTTGTATCAATGCTGCTGATATCTCACCGTGCTTGAGAGAAACAGGTTCTTGATGTAGAGTTCATCATCTGTTCAGTCTGCCACAATGACTGTTTAATCAGCTGTCACATCTTCATATTGGAGTGAGGCAGAGAAGGACATCATACAACAAAACTGATCAAATGGAGGGTTACATCTCTCACTTGCCTTCTAACATGCAGAATTTTTTTTTTTTTTTTTTTTAATAAAATCTTTTTTGGTGCCACTCCACCACAAAGCTGTATAACTGGTGATGTAACAGTTAAAAGTTGCATGATGCACAATTTGTTGTCTGGGTGTCTTGGCAAGTTTCTTTACTCTTCTCCTTCTTGAAATGGTCACTCTGTTTTTGAGAACTGCCTCTTCTTTACAGATTGATCATACAGTACCATACTGTTTGTATTAAGACTGATGTGAATGATGTCCAAGACCTATTCAGTGATCTTCCAACAAATGTTCACAGAAAACCCTTACAATGCATTTAGGACTTCAGTATCTGTCTTACCCTGCCATGTGACCCAACTCATCACCAGGTGGTGATCAGTTGACAACTCTACCCCTTCTTCACCAGAGTGTGCAAGTCTGACCCAATTACAAACTCAATCATCGACCTTTGACCTTGGTTGCTTTGGTGCCAAGTGTGTCAAGTCCAGCAACAATACAGCACTCTGAAACTTGGAGGGGAGTGATTGGGAGCAACGTCCCCAATCTGACTTAATCATAGCTCACATAAGCATGAATTTCCCCAGTAGAACTCAGGAGTCTCCAGCAGCAACCCTTTCCAGGACCCCACGAAGAGTCTCCAAGAAGGCTGGATATTCTGAACTGCTGTTTAGTGCACATACACAAACAGTCTGATTCCTTTCTTTAACATGAAGTCACATTGAGGCAGCCCTCTAGATCACCAGGGAAAACTCCAAAATAATGGCATTCAGGCAGGGACTTGTGAGTATCCCTACATCTTGCCATCTTGCCCGGTTCCTCTCACCCTGGACACTCCAGAGAAAGAGTCCAGCCTTTCTCTAGGTGCTTGGTTCCAGAGTCCATGCTGTGCATGGAGCCCAAATATTTCTAGTTATTGCTCAACCTTCTGCACAATCTCAGGCTCTTTCCCCAGCAAAGAGGTGATGTTCAAAGAGTCAGGTATCATAAGAGTGCCAGTCCGTGTGGGCATTTGCTCCTGTCCACTGCCCGTAAAACAGTGCACCACACCCTTTACACTGTCCTGGCAAGAGTTGAGCCCACATGGAGGTGACACAATGTTGTTTATTAGCCCCACAAATGTAGACACAACCACCATGTGCTCCCCTGTAGGCTCAACCCCCCCCCCCCCCCCCCCAACCTGGCTCTAGGAAGAAGCCCCAGTTTCCCCCAATCTGGCCAAGGTGACTCTGTCCTTTATTGTGTCAATCATGTAGAGTCTGTTGAATTGCCATTTATTTGTATTTTCCAAGGATGGCCCGACCAGGAGAATTAACTCTCAAGAAAACTGGAGCACACAAACCCTCCATCGTGATAAGGTGGCAATCCAGGGAGGGGTTTCATTGTTTTGACGTGCATATTTTTATTTTGTCATGCTGTTGAGGTTAGTTTTTATTGAGAGAAGCACTTTTGGTGGGACGCCTGTAGCTGCTGAGGTGGTTACGTGTTTGGCAAGTGTACACATGAACAGCCAAACTGGATGCAGCCACAAAAGATCCAAGACTGTGGAATAAAAGTCATTATGAAACAGAAAGGGGTGGTGGTTAGTGCACTTGGTTTCAGTGCGAAAGGTTCCCGGTTCGAACCTCACCCCTGCAGCATTTCTCCATGCAATATGGAGTTGCATCAGGAAGGGCATCCGGTGTAAAACTTGTGCCAATTCAACATGCAGATACACCTTGGATTTGCTGTGGCGACCCCGAGTGCGAAACAAGGGAGCTGCTGAAGGGACTTCCATGAAACAGAAATGATGGGGACAGATTATGCAGCAACACGGCTGAAATGCTGCCTGGTTTTAAATGCACACACGTGCCTCGCACATACGTCATTTCTGAAAGCTGGTTTCCATGGCAACTGCATTTCTTCAGTGGCTATGCTGTGGGGGCCAACATGATGTACGCCCCTCTTTAGGTTCCATCGTACTTCAGAAGTCCTACATACACCGGGAGCCTCAAGTCTTCTCGTTTACAACAAAAAGTTTGAGAGGCGCTTTGTTGAGGAGGGATGTGGTCGTAGCAGCAGGTGTGCATATCTGAAGTCCTTCCACATACGTGTACACCGGGAGCAAACAACAGGACCCACTGAAGCAAGAATGTTCAGCCGACCCCATTCTTACTTGAATTCATGTGGAGGACAAAAGTCTCAACAAATATACTCTGGTTTGACTCTTCTCCTTTTTGTGAGTGTTTCTCCCTTTTTCATGTTACTGTCAGTCTGTTTTCTCCTCCGCCTGCCTTGTTGCTTCAGTTGTTGGGCTTTAAAACAGTCACACATCCAGTAGTGCTTTTGATTAATGTGGCAGCCAAACCATTTACACTCTTTATTCTTTACACCATGCCAACTCTTTTCTAACTGGATTTCATTATTTCTCTTGTCTGCTGTTCCAAAGGTCACTTCATAGATAACTGCAAAGGAATTCAACACGATGTTGAGAATTGCAAGTAGTTGCACAAACGTTACTCATCATACAGTCTGACTGGAAATTTCTACAAGTAGGATCTAGATGGAAGGCTTAGTTCAAACTGTAAGACTGAGAGACATCCAGACTACAGGAGTCTGGGTTTTGGGTGTGTCTTGGCACCTTTGTGTTATTTGCTATAAAACTGAAAGACAAATCTGCAGATGACTAATTCTGTCTGAGAGATGACATCTCAGTCGCTCGCATCAGTCACTTTACATTAAGCAGGAATGAAAAGATTAAAGTTGCACTTTCATGAGGATAACTTTATTCCACGATGCAGGATGTTTCGGTTAATAATGCTTTGCTTTGGCACTGCTTCTTTTGCAAGAGACTACAAGCAATATTGGTGAACTGGATATTTTAACTGCAAGTTAGTTTTGTCAGTCACAAAATAACTTTGGCAGTAGTGAAAATGGAAACATTATTTGCCTTTTTGTCTCATGGGTGCTGCTGCTGCAAAACAGTAATTTGTGGATGACCTGCTTGTCTAAGTTCATACATCACACTTCAAGCAGCTGGAATAATTCAGACTGTGGAGTTTTTATTTTAAACAGGTGCATAAAAGCCATGACAAGTATCAGATTTAATTTTTTTTTTTTTATGTCTTCAAGTGTATTGTATTTTCCTGAGTAGAAGTCAGGGTGCCCCCCCCCCCCCTTTACTAGTTGTGAAGGTCCTATGACTTGTACACTGAAAAAAAAAATCAATCAACAATTGTTGTTAATATGACTATTTATATAGAATTTTCCAAGGAATCCAAATTGCTACATAAAATAAACTAACAATAAAATAATAAATGACAAGGATAAGATTTTTTTCTGTATATCAGTTCTTTAATTTTTTTCTTTGTACATTCTTGTACTGTACTTTTTATTACATTTTTACATTATTATTACATTACATTTCCTTCTTCAAGAGGCATTTTTAACAGGTGGAATTTGTGCCATAAAATACAATAAATCACCTTTACAGTTATCTGAACTGTTATCGTGGATGCAAAGTTGTCAGCATTGGTTCTGTGTTAATTATCTTTTTTGTTGTTTACAGCGGAGCCCCTCCCCCTCATGGATTTGTGCCGGCGTGTAGCTCGGCTGGCGTTGGGTAAAGAACGCATCCATCACATCAACACACTTCCCCTGCCACAGACTCTGAAGAACTACCTCCAGTACCAGTGACGGTGAGCATGCTGCGACAGCAGGAGGCATGTTTGTCACTGTGGTAACAAGTTTCCAAAACAACTGAACCAGCAGACATCTGTTGATGACCATGACACTGACCACAGATGTTGAAGAAGGTGCTGCCAGGGATTTGGTTTTCATCATTTAGTAGATTTTTGTTTTGTTGTTCAGCATATTGTTTCCTCTGCCTTTTTCCACCTTGAACAGATGTTCGGTTTCAGAATTAAGGTAATAATACATTATAACATATTCCAAATACATCTATGTATTCCAAATGTGTCATCAGTGCTGGTGAGGCCTTAAACACCGTACAGTTTGAGCAACAGTCTACCCTGCTCAATTTTGTTCCTCTGGAGTCTCTGTGGAGCTCTCCTTTGCTGTAATCATTACAATTTTAACACACTTGCAAGTGGTTTGTGTGCTTAGTTTCAGTGGGGAAGGTTCCTGGTTCAAACCCCACCGCTGCCACATCTCTCTATGTAATGTGGAGTTGCGTCAGGAAGGACATCCATTGTAAAACTTGTGCCAAATCAACATGCAGATCCTCACATGCAGATCCTTACTGTGGCGACCCAAAGTAAAAACAAGAGCAGCTGAAGGGACTTACTTTCAACACAAAATGTACAATATCTCACACAGTTATGATATGAATATTTATTCATGTTTGTGGCTGCTTAGTCAAAACTGCATGACGTAATCTCATAGCCACGGGAATGCATTATTTACCGGGGTGGTGGGGATTAACTCAGCAGAATGGGATTTAATGCGCACATTGATAAAGATCATATACTGATGTGTCTTTACGGTGCAGTTGAGATGCATGAATCAGCTCTGACGTCAGCCGAGCCTGCTGCAAAAAATAACCCATCCACCCACACCAAAGATTTTCTGTGATTTCAGTATCTCTAGCCAACCCCCACTCAGCCATACTTAATCCCCTTCAGCCCAGGCAAAATTATAATCTTTTTTTGTTGTTTTTTTTTTTTTAACACATTTTACAAACTTCATGTCTTGACAGTAGCAAGGCTGCCATTTTGACTTAAATGGGAATTGGTAGGTAATTTTGTCCACCTACTGTGGACAGTTTGTCCACAGTAGGTTCTGTGATGAATGATATGTGCACAACTTAATCATCGGTCTTATCAGACGGTTTCACTGTGCAGCAAAGTACAGAAGAGTTGGGAGGGAGAGGATTTAAATTATTTTAAGTCGTAATGGTCACACAGAGATGAGTGCAGAGTCACTGCAGTCATGAGACTTTTGCTGCAACGAAACATATTAGAACATAAACATATTAAAAGCCCCAGCGCTTATTTTTTTTCAAATCATGTTCAGACCCGGCGCCTAAACGAGTCAGGCCTTTAGTCAAGGCAGGTGATTATTAACAAAATTCTGCTTGCTGCCTGCGCTGTAATATGGTGTTTAATTTCACACACATATCCCTGGGTGTAGCGAACCAAAAACAACTGCTTTAGATCGAAGCCCTTTGCATGTCTGCGAACCCTCCACGTAGCCTGATGTGCACCTTCCAAATGGCGCCGACCACAAGGGCTGTGATTGGTCACTTTTCTGATTTCACTCCTTCATCTCCCATCATATTTTTAAAGTTTTTGCAGTACGTACATCAGTTACATTTCGATCATGGATCAAACAGAGGAAAGTTTGGCAGAAAAATCCACAAATATGACCAACTTTACAACACTGAGCTGAAAAACTACATTGACGTTCAAATTAATGGGTTGTGCGCACGTCAACGTCATTGCGTGGCCACAGAGTTACGAAGTTGTAGAAGCATAAATCAGGCTTTAGGATTTTAAGGTCCCACTTTGCAGCGGACAGCGGAAAAAAAGTGACTCAACCAAATGTAATCTTTGTAATGCACATAATGTCCGAAGCTTATTTAAGGCAGGCAGGCATTTATTTATTTATTTATTTATTTTATTTTATTTTTTTCCAGATGAAGTTTTAACCCTGCCATTAAATGAGGCAGGCCCCTATTCAAGACCAGGTGTTTAAACAAGGAAATATAGCAGTTCTGGAGCTGTCCGCAGTGGTGCATGTGGTTTACCACTGTGAAGCTTCTTTAATCTCACTGGCTGAATTTTAGAGTGGCAGGAGTGTACATGAGTACAAGTGTGTTGAACATGTCTGGAATACATACTGATTTTTCACATTGCTGACACTTTTATAGATAGTGCTGTGTGTATCTGAGTAAAACTGAAGTGCGTCTGGCGTAAAACTTGTGCCAGTTCCCAATGTGGAGCTCTGATTCCACTGTGGTGCCCCTGAAAGAAAATTGTGGCAGCTGAAAGACCAACAGTTAATTTGTTCCACTGGTTAGTGATTGAAATAAATCCAAATCATGAATTTTTGTAGGGTGGGGTGTAGGTAAATTTAGGGGTGTTCACTGCCAGCAGCACTCCGAGGCTCCAGAAGCTTGAATGATACATGTTTTTATTATTATTTATATTTTTATCTAGATTTTAACTTTCAAGGAGCAGATTTGAAAATGAAAGTATTCTTGCTCACAGTAAGATCTTTTAAAAAGGGATCATATGATACAAAACAAGGCTTTGTTCACATTTTACATTTTCTTATGTTTAAGGTTTAATGTTAATCTTCAGAGTCCCATAATTCTGACTTGACTTGAGGATTTTATAATCTGGATGAATAAAGTATTGGGACTATGATTATTTTATATGGCTTTTATTTCTTTTTTTTCTCTCTCTCTCTCTTTGTCAGTCAGTCCAGGTTTTCTGATTAAGAAAAAAAGTACAAGCAGTGAATGTATATTCATAATTTCAAAACTTTTTTCCTGCAAAATTTAACTTATTTCTGTATTGTAATGATTTTTGAATACTTACTGATGATAAACACTGGCCTTATTTCAAAAACTAAAACTTTTTACTGAAGAATATACTGTATGCTTAGTATATTCTCAAAAATGTTGTCTACATTCCATCATTAGGATAAGGCATCAGTGAAGTTTGGCACCTCTGGGTTTGCTTTTTCTATCATTCACAACACAACAGGTTGTGCATGATCTAGATTTGTTTGTTTTTTTAATGGTACTTTTCTGTATTTTTTGTTTTCATAAAATTGGGGTTTTATTATATATTTGCTTTTTTCAAAATTCTGTTCTTCTCAGAGTGATTTTAGTGTCCAGTATTTTTATATGGATTATCTTTGGCTTTTGGGCAGGTAAAGTTATCACAGCTATCAGAAGAATGTACAACCATCAGAATCTTTGAAATGTGAATGAAAATAAACTCTTAAACGTGATCTCGCTTTCTGTGTTCTTTGAGACATAATACTCCAGGACACCCAGTGCATCCATCAAAATGTCTTAATTTTCTTATTTCATGATGGAAAAAAAGAGAAAAGTTTGTTTTTATGCTGATGGCTTGGGATTTATGTATTTATTTATTTCTACAATAAAACTGTTTTCTGAACACACTTGAAAATGTTGCTTTCCTTTTTCTGATCTCTGTTGGGTAGAAATTCCTAATCTTGTTCGTGATCATGATTAGGTGCACGAGGCACATGCACGTTGAGACGCTGACATGGGTTAGGGTTAGTACGGCAAAACGGTGGCTTCAGTATTCTGTCCAGGTCACGCTCACTGCAAATCTGATGTACACTACCAGTTAAGTTGAGACACACTTTGTCATTCAGTTGTGTGCAAAACAAGTGATGTACACAAGCTCCTCAAATTTGGTATAAAGGTCACTCATGTGGATCATGTGGTTAAGTTTGCATTTGGCTGACCACACACAGGTCAGCTAATCAGTCTGGATAAACTTTGTGGACTTCAGCCATTATGTTGTGTGGATTCACCATTGATTAAATCTACTAACTTCAGCCTGAATTACTGCCAAATGATCAGTCAGCATGTTAATTAGTCAGTGAACTGCTCGTGAGACATAATTACAGTGAGGAAAATAAGTATTTGAACACCCTGTGATTTTGCAAGTTCTTCCACTTAGAAATCATGGAGGGATCTGAAATTTTCATCTTAGATGCATGTCCACTGTGAGAGATATCTTAAAAAAAAAAAAAAAAAAAAAATCTGGAAATCACAATGTACGATTTTTTTTTTTTTTTTTGTAATTTATTTGTATGTTACTGCTGCAAATAAGTATTTCAACACCTGTGAAAATCAATGTTAATATTTGGTACTGTAGCCTTTGTTTACATTTACAGACGTCAAACATTTCCTGTAGTTTTTCCACCAAGTTTTCACACACTGCAGCAGGGATTTTGGTCCACTCCTCCATACAGATCTCTAGATCTTTCAGGTTTGGAGTTTCGGCTCCCTCCAAAGATTTTCTATTGAGTTCAGGTCTGGAGACTGGCCAGGCCACTCCAGGACCTTAAAATGCTTCTTAGGGAGCCCCTCCTTAGTTGCCCTGGCTGTGTGTTTGAGGTCATTGTCATACTGGAAGACCCAGCCATGACCCATCTTCAATGCTCTTACTGAGGGAAGGAGGTTGTTTGCCAAAATCTCGCAATACATGACCCCATCCATTCTCCCTTCAATACGGTGCAGTCGTCCTGTCTCCTTTGCAGAAGAGCACCCCCAGAGTATGATGTTTAGCAGCATAACTAAGGGATGGTTCAGGGTCACCTGATCCAGCCCTAACTATAAGCTTTAGCAAAAAGGAAAGTTTTAAGCCTAATCTTAAAAGTAGAGAGGGTGTCTGTCTCCCTGATCTAAATTGGGAGCTGGTTCCAGAGGAGAGGAGCCTGAAAGCTGAAGGCTCTGCCTCCCATTCTACTCTTACAAACCCTAGGAACTACAAGTAAGCCTGCAGTCTGAGAGCAAAGCACTCTATTGGGGTGATATGGTACTATGAGGTCCCTAAGATAAGATGGGACCTGATTATTGAAAACCTTATAAGTAAGAATCAATCAATCAATCAACTTTTTTCTTATATAGCGCCAAATCACAACAAACAGTTGCCCCAAGGCGCTCCACATTGCAAGGCAAGGCCATACAATAATTATGAAAAACCCCAACGGTCAAAACGACCCCCTATGAGCAAGCACTTGGCCACAGTGGGAAGGAAAAACTCCCTTTTAACAGGAAGAAGAAGAAGAATAATTTTAAATTCTAGAATTAACAGGAAGCCAATGAAGAGAGGCCAATATGGGTGAGATATGCTCTCTCCTAGTCGCGGTCACTACTCTAGCTGCAGCATTCTGAATTAACTGAAGACATGTCTATTAGACCCCATTCCTACCAGGCTGCTCAAGGAAGCCCTACCGTTAATTAATGCTTCGATCTTAAATATGATCAACTATCTTTATTAGTTGGCTATGTACCACAGGCCTTTAAGGTGGCAGTAATTAAACCATTACTTAAAAAGCCATCACTTGATCCAGCTATCTTAGCTAATTATAGGCCAATCCCCAACCTTCCTTTTCTCTCACAAATTCTTGAAAGGGTAGTTGTAAAACAGCTAACTGATCATCTGCAGAGGAATGGTCTATTTGAAGAGTTTCAGTCAGGTTTCAGAATTCATCATACAATAGTACAGAAACAGCATTAGTGAAGGTTACAAATGATCTTCTTATGGCCTCGGACAGTGGACTCATCTCTGCTTGTCCTGTTAGACCTCAGTGCAGCTTTTGATACTGTTGACCATAAAATTTTATTACAGAGATTAGAGCATGCCATAGGTATTAAAGGCACTGCGCTGCAGTGGTTTGAATCATATTTATCTAATAGATTACAATTTGTTCATGTAAATGGGGAGTCTTCTTTACGGACTAAGGTTAATTATGGAGTTCCACAAGGTTCTGTGCTAGGACTGATTTTATTCACTTTATACATGCTTCTCTTAGGCAGTATTATTAGAAAGCATTGCTTAAATTTTCATTGTTATGCAGATGATACCCAGCTATATCTATCCATGAAGCCAGAGGACACACACCAATTAGTTAAACTGCAGGAATGTCTTTCAGACATAAAGACATGGATGACCTCTAATTTCCTGCTTTTAAATTCAGATAAAACTGAAGTTATTGTACTTGGCCCCACAAATCTTAGAAACATGATGTCTAACCAGATCCTTACTCTGGATGGCATTACCCTGACCTCCAGTAATACTGTGAGAAATCTTGGAGTCATTTCTGATCAGGATATGTCCTTCAATGCGCATATTAAGCAAATATGTAGGACTGCTTTTTTGCATTTGCGCAATATCTCTAAAATTAGAAAGGTCTTGTCTCAGAGTGATGCTGAAAAACTAATTCATGCATTTATTTCTTCTAGGCTGGACTATTGTAATTCATTATTATCAGGGTGTCCTAAAAGTTCCCTGAAAAGCCTTCAGTTAATTCAAAATGCTGCAGCTAGAGTACTGACAGGGACTAGAGGGAGAGAGCATATCTCACCCATATTGGCCTCTCTTCATTGGCTTCCTGTTAATTCTAGAACAGAATTTAAAATTCTTCTTCTTACTTATACGGTTTTGAATAATCAGGTCCCATCTTATCTTAGGGACCTCGTAGTACCATATCACCCCAATAGAGCGCTTCGCTCTCAGACTGCAGGCTTACTTGTAGTTCCTAGGGTTTGTAAGAGTAGAATGGGAGGCAGAGCCTTCAGCTTTCAGGCTCCTCTCCTGTGGAACTAGCTCCCAATTCAGATCTGGGAGACAGACACCCTCTCTACTTTTAAGATTAGGCTTAAAACTTTCCTTTTTGCTAAAGCTTATAGTTAGGGCTGGATCAGGTGACCCTGAACCATCCCTTAGTTATGCTGCTATAAACGTAGACTGCTGGGGGGTTCCCATGATGCACTGTTTCTTTCTCTTTTTGCTCTGTATGCACCACTCTGCATTTAATCATTAGTGATCGATCTCTGCTGCCCTCCACAGCATGTCTTTTTCCTGGTTCTCTCCCTCAGCCCCAACCAGTCCCAGCAGAAGACTGCCCCTCCCTGAGCCTGGTTCTGCTGGAGGTTTCTTCCTGTTAAAAGGGAGTTTTTCCTTCCCACTGTAGCCAAGTGCTTGCTCACAGGGGGTCATTTTGACCGTTGGGGTTTTACATAATTATTGTATGGCCTTGCCTTACAATATAAAGCGCCTTGGGGCAACTGTTTGTTGTGATTTGGCGCTATATAAAAAAATTGATTGATTGATTGATTGATAAAAATTCAAAAAGAAAAAATATATAGCACCTTCAACTGCACCACAGACTAAAACAGTTAAATGTGGTCTATTAAACATTAGGTCTCTCTCTTCTAAGTCCCTGTTGGTAAATGATATAATAATTAATCAACATATTGATTTATTCTGCCTTACAGAAACCTGGTTACAGCAGGATGAATATGTTAGTTTAAATGAGTCAACACCCCCGAGTCACACTAACTGCCAGAACACTCGTAGCACGGGCCGAGGAGGAGGATTAGCAGCAATCTTCCATTCCAGCTTATTAATTAATCAAAAACCCAGACAGAGCTTTAATTCATTTGAAAGCTTGACTCTTAGTCTTGTCCATCCAAATTGGAAGTCCCAAAAACCAGTTTTATTTGTTGTTATCTATCGTCCACCTGGTCGTTACTGTGAGTTTCTCTGTGAATTTTCAGACCTTTTGTCTGACTTAGTGCTTAGCTCAGATAAGATAATTATAGTGGGCGATTTTAACATCCACACAGATGCTGAGAATGACAGCCTCAACACTGCATTTAATCTATTATTAGACTCAGTTGGCTTTGCTCAAAATGTAAATGAGTCCACCCACCACTTTAATCATATCTTAGATCTTGTTCTGACTTATGGTATGGAAATTGAAGACTTAACAGTATTCCCTGAAAACTCCCTTCTGTCTGATCATTTCTTAATAACATTTACATTTACTCTGATGGACTACCCAGCAGTGGGGAATAAGTTTCATTACACTAGAAGTCTTTCAGAAAGCGCTGTAACTAGGTTTAAGGATATGATTCCTTCTTTATGTTCTCTAATGCCATATACCAACACAGTGCAGAGTAGCTACCTAAACTCTGTAAGTGAGATAGAGTATCTCGTCAGTAGTTTTACATCCTCATTGAAGACAACTTTGGATGTTGTAGCTCCTCTGAAAAAGAGAGCTTTAAATCAGAAGTGCCTGACTCCGTGGTATAACTCACAAACTCGCAGCTTAAAGCAGATAACCCATAAGTTGGAGAGGAAATGGCGTCTCACTAATTTAGAAGATCTTCACTTAGCCTGGAAAAAGAGTCTGTTGCTCTATAAAAAAGCCCTCCGTAAAGCTAGGACATCTTACTACTCATCACTAATTGAAGAAAATAAGAACAACGCCAGGTTTCTTTTCAGCACTGTAGCCAGGCTGACAAAGAGTCAGAGCTCTATTGAGCCGAGTATTCCTTTAACTTTAACTAGTAATGACTTCATGACTTTCTTTGCTAATAAAATTTTAACTATTAGAGAAAAAATTACTCATAACCATCCCAAAGACGTATCGTTATGTTTGGCTGCTTTCAGTGATGCCGGTATTTGGTTAGACTCTTTCTCTCTGATTGTTGAGTTATTTTCATTAGTTACTTCATCCAAACCATCAACATGTCTATTAGACCCCATTCCTACCAGGCTGCTCAAGGAAGCCCTACCATTATTTAATGCTTCGATCTTAAATATGATCAATCTATCTTTATTACTTGGCTATGTACCACAGGCTTTTAAGGTGGCAGTAATTAAACCATTACTTAAAAAGCCATCACTTGACCCAGCTATCTTAGCTAATTATAGGCCAATCTCCAACCTTCCTTTTCTCTCAAAAATTCTTGAAAGGGTAGTTGTAAAACAGCTAACTGATCATCTGCAGAGGAATGGTCTATTTGAAGAGTTTCAGTCAGGTTTTAGAATTCATCATAGTACAGAAACAGCATTAGTGAAGGTTACAAATGATCTTATGGCCTCAGACAGTGGACTCATCTCTGTGCTTGTTCTGTTAGACCTCAGTGCTGCTTTTGATACTGTTGACCATAACATTTTATTACAGAGATTAGAGCATGCCATAGGTATTAAAGGCACTGCGCTGCGGTGGTTTGAATCATATTTATCTAATAGATTACAATTTGTTCATGTAAATGGGGAATCTTCTTCACAGACTAAGGTTAATTATGGAGTTCCACAAGGTTCTGTGCTAGGACCAATTTTATTCACTTTATACATGCTTCCCTTAGGCAGTATTATTAGACGGCATTGCTTAAATTTTCATTGTTATGCAGATGATACCCAGCTTTATCTATCCATGAAGCCAGAGGGGACACACCAATTAGCTAAACTGCAGGATTGTCTTACAGACATAAAGACATGGATGACCTCTAATTTCCTGCTTTTAAACTCAGATAAAACTGAAGTTATTGTACTTGGCCCCACAAATCTTAGAATCATGGTGTCTAACCAGATCCTTACTCTGGATGGCATTACCCTGACCTCTAGTAATACTGTGAGAAATCTTGGAGTCATTTTTGATCAGGATATCAATCAATTTCAATCAATTTTATTTATATAGCGCCAAATCACAACAAACAGTTGCCCCAAGGCGCTTTATATTGTAAGGCAAGGCCATACAATAATTACGGAAAAACCCCAATGGTCAAAACGACCCCCTGTGAGCAAGCACTTGGCGACAGTGGGAAGGAAAAACTCCCTTTTAACAGGAAGAAACCTCTAGCAGAACCAGGCTCAGGGAGGGGCAGTCTTCTGCTGGGACTGGTTGGGGCTGAGGGAGAGAACCAGGAAAAAGACATGCTGTGGAGGGGAGCAGAGATCAATCACTAATGATTAAATGCAGAGTGGTGCATACAGAGCAAAAAGAGAAGTGCATCATGGGAACCCCCCAGCAGTCTAAGTCTATAGCAGCATAACTAAGGGATGGTTCAGGGTCACCCGATCCAGCCCTAACTATAAGCTTTAGCAAAAAGGAAAGTTTTAAGCCTATATATTCAAAGCGCATATTAAATAAATATGTAGGACTGCTTTTTTGCATTTACGCAATATCTCTAAAATTAGAAAGGTCTTGTCTCAGAGTGATGCTGAAAAACTAATTCATGCATTTATTTCCTCTAGGCTTGACTATTGTAATTCATTATTATCAGGTTGTCCTAAAAGTTCCCTGAAAAGCCTTCAGTTAATTCAAAATGCTGCAGCTAGAGTACTAACGGGGACTAGAAGGAGAGAGCATATCTCACCCATTCATTGGCTTCATTGGCTTCCTGTTAATTCTAGAATAGAATTTAAAATTCTTCTTCTTACTTATAAGGTTTTGAATAATCAGGTCCCATCTTATCTTAGGGACCTCATAGTACCATATCACCCCAATAGAGACTGCTGGGGGGTTCCCATGATGCACTGAGTGTTTCTTTCTCTTTTTGCTCTGTATGTACCACTCTGCATTTAATCATTAGTGATTGATCTCTGCTCCCCTCCACAGCATGTCTTTTTCCTGGTTCTCTCCCTCAGCCCCAACCAGTCCCAGCAGAAGACTGCCCCTCCCTGAGCCTGGTTCTGCTGGAGGTTTCTTCCTGTTAAAAGGGAGTTTTTCCTTCCCACTGTCGCCAAGTGCTTGCTCACAGGGGGTTGTTTTGACCATTGGGGTTTTTATGTAATTATTGTATGGGCTTGCCTTACAATATAAAGTGCCTTGGGGCAACTGTTTGTTGTGATTTGGCGCTATATAAATAAAATTGATTGATTGATTGATTTGATTAGTTTTGTCCCGTTTTAAACCTCCGAAGAGTTCTTCAACTTACTCCAGCAAAACACACAGAGACAAAATAAAAATAAATAAATATAACCCAAACGTCATCACCATCATCTCTTCCTGACTGACTGACAGCAGCAGCTGCTGCGTCACGTATATCACTGACTGTAATCTAACGTTCCCGCATTTTTGTAGCAAGGGCTAAAATTCCAGTGCCCCAAAGCCATTAATTTTGGCAATGTTGAGTTGCCAAATATTTATTAATTTTCCCTAGCAACTACATACAATTGGTTATTTCGCTGCACTTCAAGGGCGCTTTGAATGACCGCCCAAGACGAGGAATGATACGTTCTCTGCTTCTGTCGGTGGAAATGCACTGTTGAATGAGAGTCAGTTGGAGGAAGTGTTGTTTTAATCATTCATATTACATGTAGGCACATACTATTAAGTAAAACTGACATTGATAATACTTTTTAAATATATATATTATGACTTTTCCCCTCCACATCTAGGAGGGCAGCGCCCGAGCGCCCCCTATGGGCCAGCCGCCACTGCTCCAGACTGTCTTGATCATCCTGGAGCTGATCAATGGGTGAGCCTTTGCCATTCTGGTTATTGTTCTATCCATTTTGATGGTTGTTTTCCGTTTTCTTCTACGCATCTCTTTTTTTTTTTTGTCAATTTTAAAGCATTGGAGATCATTGTAGATGAACAGCCTATAATTTTTTGCACCTGCATATAACTTTTCCCCTCTCCAATCAACTTTTTAATCAAACTAGCTGTTCTTCTGAACAATGTCTTGAACGTCCCATTTTCCTCAGGCTTTCAAAGAGAAAAGCATGTTCAACAGGTGCTGGCTTCATCCTTAAATAGGGGACACCTGATTCACACCTGTTTGTTCCACAAAATTGACAAACTCACTGACTGAATGCCACACTACTATTATTGTGAACACCCCCTTTTCTTTTTCTTTTTTTTTTTTACTAATAACCCAATTTCATAGCCTTAAGAGTGTGCATATCATGAATGCTTGGTCTTGTTGGATTTGTGAGAATCTACTGAATCTACTGGTACCTTGTTTCCCATGTAACAATAAGAAATATACTCAAAACCTGGATTAATCTTTTTTGTCACATAGCACTACTATTATTCTGAACACTACTGTACTAGCTGGGGTACCCGGCGCTGCCCGGGTTAACCTGTTTTAGACATAAGCCAAATGCCAATCATTTTAATCAAAACAATTGCCCAACATTTGTTTTTGTAATGCTGATGTCTTATAATAGTTAATGGGCTGAAGTTTGTCCAGTAGAACTATAAGAGGTGGACTCCCCAAACTAAGTGGAAATACTTGGTTAAAAGACAAACACATTTGAAGTCCTTCATGCAGACTTTGTGTTGCAATCAAATTTATAACAAAACTCGAAGTACTCGGAGAGCGCAAACCTCGGCCAAGGCCATAGGGTCACTGACGTCACATGGAATATCCTTTGGCAAAAAGACTTATTCCATGTCATTTCACGCATCTACTGTCATGTTTCAGATTCAGTGGATAACCCTCTGGGGTCCGAGGGCATTTTTTGGACAGTTCACTCTCCTGGCATAAATGTTTTATTATTGCTGTTAACAGCTCTCCCTGCATCCCACAATCAAGTTTTATGTCTCTTTTTTCAGGACAACCTGTACTTTGAAAATATATGCTATAGTTGTGTTTTATAAGTATAATAAAAGTTTACAATCAGAAATAAGAAAGGAAAAAGTAAAGCGGAAAATAATTTTCAACACACATTTTTCAAAACACACAGCAAACTATAATAAACAACTGTTCTGACACTTTATAAAGGTAATTTGGGCTATTGTGTGGAAGAATGTACAACAAAAAGGTTCAAACAATAAACACAAATGCACATTTTGAACAATATATACAAAATGGTCTATGCGTTTTGTTTGTCTTCATCTCAAAGCAATTTCTGTCTGTTATTACACAAAGGCCACATCACAAACTTCTACTATGAAGTTGACTGTGTGTTTGTTCTCTCCTGCTCTGAAAGCAACATTCACACCTCAAGGCTCATTCAGTTTGAGGAGTGGCCCCTCCCCCCTTGCTCCATTGATATGGTAAACAGTGCTTTACATCAGAGTGAGAGAGCTTGCCACAGGCTTATCCAGTAACATTCACAGGAAAACTAGTCGAGCAATCATGATACTCACACACTGTTTTAGCACATGAGATTGTATAAGAGTCTCTCCGTCTGCTCACTTTCACTTTCGCTGTGCGTAATGGCACAGGGCGCATTGGAGCAGCCAGGGGGTTATTCAAACGGGCCAATAGTAACACATCACTCCTAAAAACCATCTTTGGTGTGTCACATGAGGTGAATCTGCCCTACAATTGGATTTTGGAAAACCATCTGACGGTGAACCAATTCCAATTGGACACTCACATCATCACACAGCTTCTATGAGGAGTACAAAGATGGCGGACGGTGGCTCGAAAGTCCGCGGAGTTAACTTTTCAGCAAAAAAAGTAAGTTTCTATCTCATATCATTAAAAAGTTATTTGTAATGCAGTAAAGCTTGGTCTCAGCCGTCGTATACGACGGCGTCGGCCCCAGAGGATTAAACCTTTAGATCTTCAGCAAATGTATTTATAAAGACAAACTGCATGAACTACAGAAGTATTTTATTTTCTAATAAGTTTATTCAATGAGGAGAAACAAATGCTTAATTATTGTGTCGTATTGTTGCTTGCTTGCCTCTACTGGTGGTTGGCTCTCACTGCAGTATTGTATCACTTCCTGTTCCGGAGCACAGCGGTGTTCTGCTGTATCTGTTAGCTGTTTAATCTGCGTAGTTAGATTGATCTAGATAACTAGATAACGATTTGTTTCACAGTGTTATCTTCATGTGCCTTAACTAACGCACTCCCTCTGCTGAATCACCTCTAAATTATTTACACATTATTCACTTTGAGTGTTTTTAGGAATCCGCTAGCTTAGTGCATCTACTCGCTCTTAGCCGGTTTAGCATGGTGGCTTCTCCTGTCTCTCCCACACTTTTCTGCACTGGGTGTGAAATGTTTAGTTATTCCTCGGCCTCCTTTAGCAGTAATGGTACTTGTAATAAGTGTAGCTTATTCGTAGCTTTGGAGGCCAGGCTGGGCAAATTGGAGATTCAGCTCCGCACCTTGGAAAATCCTACAGCTAGCCAGGCCCCTGTAGTTGGTGCGGACCAACTAGCTTAGCCGCCATTAGCTGTCCCCCAGCAGATCCCGAGCAGCCGGGAAAGCAGGCCAGCTGGGTGACTGTGAGGAAGAAGCATAGTTCTAAACAGAAGCCCCCTGTACACCACCAACCCGTTCACATCTCTAACCGTTTTTCCCCACTTGGCGACACACCCGCCGAGGATCAAACTCTGGTTATTGGCGACTCTGTTTTGAGAAATGTGAAGTTAGCGACACCAGCAACCATAGTCAATTGTCTTCCGGGGGCCAGAGCAGGTGACATTGAAGAAAATTTGAAACTGCTGGCTAAGGCTAAGCATAAATTTGGTAAGATTGTAGTTCACGTCAGCAGTAATGACACCCGGTTACGGCATTCGGAGGTCACTAAAATTAACATTGAATCAGTGTGTAACTTTGCAAAAACAATGTCGGACTCTGTAGTTTTCTCTGGGCCCCACCCCAGTCGGACCGGAAGTGACATGTTTAGCCGCATGTTCTCCTTGAATTGCTGGCTGTCTGAGTGGTGTCCAAAAAATGAGGTGGGCTTCATAGATAATTGGCAAAGCTTCTAGGGAAAACCTGGTCTTGTTAGGAGAGACAGCATCCATCCCACTTTGGATGGAGCAGCTAAGTATTTGAACACCTACCAACTAACAAGAATTCTGCCTCTCACAGACCTGTTAATTTTTCTTTAAGAAGCCCTCTTATTCTGCACTTTTTACCTGTATTAATTGCACCTGTTTGAACTTGTTACCTGTATAAAAGACACCTGTTCACACAATCAATCACACTCCAACCTGTTCACCATAGCCAAGACCAAAGAGCTGTCTAAGGACACCAGGGACAAAACTGTAGACCTGCACAAGGCTGGGATGGACTACAGGACAACAGGCAAGCAGCTTGGTAGAAGACAACAACTGTTATGATTATTTATTAGAAAGTGGAAGAAACACAAGATGACTGTCAATCTCCCTCGGTCTGGGATTCCATGCAAGATCTCACTTTGTGGTGTAAGGATGATTCTGAGAAAGCTCAGAACTACATAGGAGGACCTGGTCAATGACCTTAAGAGAGCTGGGACCACAGTCACAAAGATTACATTAGTAACACATGATGCTGTCATGGTTTAAAATCCTGCAGAGCAGCAAGGTCCCCCTGCTCAAGCCAGCACATGTCCAGGCCCATTTGAAGTTCACCAGTGATCATCTGGATGATCCAGAGGAGGCATGGGAGAAAGTCATGTGGTCAGATGAGATCAGAATAGATCTTTTTGGAATCAGTGCCACTTACCATGTTCAGAGGATGAGAACAACCCCAAGAAAACCATCCCAACCTTGAAGCATGGAGGTGGAAACATCATACTCTGGGGGTGCTCTTCTGCAAAGGGGACAGGATGACTGCACCGTATTGAAGGGAGGATGGATGGGGTCATGTATTGCGAGATTTTGGCAAACAACCTCCTTCCCTCAGTAAGAGCATTGAAGATGGGTCATGGCTGGGTCTTCCAGCATGACAATGACCCCAAACACACAGCCAGGTCAACTAAGGAGAGGCTCCATAAGAAGCATTTCAAGGTCCTGGAGTGGCCTGGCCAGTCTCCAGACCTGAACTCAATAGAAAATCTTTGGAGGGAGCTGAAACTCCAAACCTGAAAGATTTGGAGAAGATCTGGAGGAGTGGACCAAAATCCCTGCTGCAGTTTGTGCAAACCTGGTGAAAAACTACAGGAAACATTTGACCTCAGTAATTGCAAACAAAGGCTACTGTACTAAATATTAACATTGATTTTCACAGGTGTTCAAATACTTATTTGCAGCAGTAATATACAAATAAATTATAAAAAAAAAAAATCATACATTGTGATTTCTGGATTATTTTTTTAGATTATGTCTCTCACAGTGGACATGCACTTAAGATGAAAATTTCAGACCCCTCCATGATTTCTAAGTGGGAGAACTTGCAAAATCGCAGGGTGTTCAAATACTTATTTTCCTCAGTGTATATATAGTTTATAGGGTTACATATTATAGTTTGGGAGTTTATCCCAGACAGACAGACATAGCCCTTTATGTATATAGATATATATTTCAGAAGTTTCCACATTAGAATTAAACATGTTATTGATGCTACTTAGGGTTCATTATTACCAAGAAAATTTAAAATTTGATTATTGCAGCTGCCTTCAGCATAGTCCACTATTAGTGGTACTGGGATGCTGACATTAGGACTAAACTCCACAACCAGCGCAGCATAATCAGGCTAAAGGCTGCTAAAACAATTCTCAAATTCAACTTACTCATGAACAGTAGTTACTTTTTCCTGAAAATTTCTGTTTGTGCAACCAAATGCACAAACAGAAATTTGTGCATTTCCTGTTTTTGTTGCTTTCAATTTATTAGTTGATAAAATT
The DNA here is from genome assembly GCF_902500255.1 of Thalassophryne amazonica. Classification (NCBI taxonomy): domain Eukaryota; kingdom Metazoa; phylum Chordata; class Actinopteri; order Batrachoidiformes; family Batrachoididae; genus Thalassophryne; species Thalassophryne amazonica. The sequence continues at coordinate 48,082,690 of NC_047106.1, forward strand.
GACCATAGTAACATTACAGACTTCACAAGGAAAATAACAAAGGAAACTATCGAAAATCTTAGAATGGATTTATTACATCAAAACTGGAGTGACATTGAGGATGTTGATCAATCTTATGAAATTCATTTTTATTACGTATTTCCATGTTATATGATACACATTTAAATTTTGTGTCAAAAGTTGGAAATAGGCAAAATATGAGGTCTGTTAGAAAAGTATCCGAACTTATTATTTTTTTCAAAAACCATATGGATTTGAATCACGTGTGATTGCGTCAGACAAGCTTGAACCCTTGTGCGCATGCATGAGTTTTTTCATGCCTGTCGGTTGCTTCATTCGCCTGTGAGCAGGCTTTGAGTGAGGTGTGGTCTACCCCTCTCGTCTATTTTTTATTGCAAATAAATGTCTGAACGATTTGGATCTTTGCTGCATCAATTTTTTTCCAGAAACTGTGAGACCTCCAGGTGGACACCGTTCGAAAAATTAATATGGCTTTCAGGGACGATTTTATGGGGATTAAACAGATTACGGGGTGTTACTGCCCCTTTAAGGACGGCCCACAACTGCTGAGAGCGCAGCACGCTCCCAGCGCCGATGGACAGGCTGACACCCCGCACAAACAACCATATCATTTCCAACATGAAAGCTTTGTTGATCCGGGACCTCGTCTGATTTTCACAAAAAGGCAGAAGATGTGGACATCAGCACTTTTTCCGGCACATTCCACCGTTACAGGAGTTTTTTTTTTATGGAAAAAGAAGCCGAGGGACGCGCCACGGAGCCGTTCATTACGTGGGACAAAACCACCTCGGTGTTGGTCTCACAGGACGGCTTAACGTTGGATTTCAGACGGATTCTGGTTGCTTTCCAGTCATGTGAATATCCGATTGTGATTGTGCATGAGCTGGACATGCCAGAACATGTCCTGTGAGGCTTCATCACGGCGTTTCTTTTCGCCATGCAGCTCCGCCGCGACACGCGGAATTCCTCCGCCTTTGTTCCTCTTTACATGACAAAAACTCTGTAACAGTGAAATGTGCCGTTCATTTTTAAACTGGATGCTGTCTTGATCCAGTATGTCCTCTCACTAGCACAGGAATTGTGAAAGACGTGGACATCAGCACTTTTACCGGCACATTCCACCGTTACAGGAGGTTTTTTTTTCATGGAAAAAGAAGCCGAGGGACGCGCCACCGTGCGGCTCTTGACGCGGCACAAAACCACCTCGGTGTTGGTCTCTCAGGACGGCTTTCAGACGGATTCTGGTTGCTTTTCTGTCGTGTGAATATCCGAGAAATTGAGCTTGAGCTGGACAAGCCCCAACATGTCCTGTGAGGCTTCATCACGGCGTTTCTTTGCACCGAGCGGCTGCACCACAACGTGCCGAACTCCTCCTCACGTCTGTCTTAATGTGCCGGAAAAAGTGCTGATGTCCACGTCTTTTCACAATTCCTGTGTTAGTCAGAGGACATACCGGATTAAGACAGCGTCCAGTTTAGAAATGAACGGCACATTTCACTGTTACAGGAGTTTTTGTCATGGAAAGAGGAACAAAGGTGAAGCAATTCCGCGCGTCGCAGCAGAGCTGCATGGCGAAAAGAAACGCCGTGATGAAGCCTCACAGGACATGTTCTGGCATGTCCAGCTCATGCACAATCACAATCGGATATTCACACGACTGGAAAGCAACCGGAATCCGTCTGAAATCCACCTTTAAGCCGTCCTGTGAGACCAACACCGAGGTGGTTTTGTCCCACGTAATGAACGGCTCCCTGGCGCATCCCTCGGCTTCTTTTTCCATGAAAAAAAAACTCCTGTAACGGTGGAATGTGCCAGAAAAAGTGCTGATGTCCACATCTTCTGCCTTATTGTGAAAATCAGACGAGGTCCCGGATCAACAAAGCTTTCACGTTGGAAATGATCTGGTTGTTTGTGCAGGGTGTCAGCCTGTCCATCAGCGCTGGGAGCACGCTGCGCTCTCAGCAGTTGTGGACCGTCCTTAAAGGGGCAGTAACACTCCGTAATCTGTTTAATCCCCATAAAACCGTCCCTGAAAGCCATATTAATTTTTCGAACGGTGTCCACCTGGAGGTCTCTTACAGTTTCTGGAAAAAAATTGATGCAGCAAAGATCCAAATCGTTCAGACATTTATTCGTAATAAAAAATAGACGAGAGGGGTAGACCACACCTCACTCAAAGCCTGCTCACAGGCGAATGAAGCAACTGACAGGCATGACAAAACTCACGCATGCGCACAAGGGTTCAAGCTTGTCTGATACAATCACACGTGATTCAAATCCATATGGTTTTTGAAAAAAATAATGAGGTCAGATACTTTTCTAACAGACCTCGTATTGACAAACCTTGGATCATTAAGGGACTTCAGAATGCATGTAAAAAGAAAAAAAACGTTTGTACAAGCAGTTTCTAAAATGGAACAAATGAAGCTGAGTGAAGATATAAGACATAAAAACAAACTAACATTATGCGATCTTGTAAAAGACAGTACTATAGTGATTTATTGGGAAAAAATAAAATGAATATAACGAGTACTTGGAAGATTTTAAATGAAATCATAAGAAAAAAGTTGTTAAAGAATATCTTGCTTATTTTTACACAAATACTGACACAATTGTTAAAGAAAAGAAAGCTATAGCAGATCATTTTAATCGTTATTTTGTTAACGTGGGTAAAAATTTAGCAAATTCAGTTGCATCTTCTAAAATGTGCTCTTTGGATTAAAGCACAACAAAACAGTTCTGGATTCAATTTTCATTGAAGGAACGGATGAAAAAGAGTTTATTGACATAGTTCATAAACTTAAGGGCCCCTTCACACATAAACACGTTTGAAGCAAACTAGCACACGAAGGAGGAATTGCATGCCATTCATGAAAAATCAGAGCTGCCTCTAATGCCTTGTACACCTGTCGCTACAATTATCCGCGTACACCAGTGGCTGAAAAACAGAGAGTGCCCTGTGGGAACCCATTCGATCCCTCTTGTGGCAGGTGTCGGCCAAATTCCAGGTGACACACACGAACATCCAACACTGCTCCCTTGACACTTAGAAAATGTGTGGCCATTCGTGCTGTCAGCACGAAAGCAGTGAGCAGACGATCACTTTTGAGCTGGATGTGAAATTTTTCTAAGTGCCCCTATGAGTGTGGCGTTGCAAGAAGCAACACATGTAGCGTGAATGTGTATCGCACATGTGCGTCACGGTGCCCCCACATGGCATGCGTGTTCCCCCCTGCTCCTGCCAACACATGTGGTGTGCGGGGGGAGAGCACACTTGCATGACATGCTGATATGTATTTACAGACATGATCACATGGCGGCCGGACAGCCATGTCTGAGCGCACACAGCCAGGCTGCAGCGGCCGCACAATGCACCTCAGCAAACTGCTGCATGTCAAACAGAATGTCAGATCACGCAGCAGGCAATCTGAATGTCACACATGTCTGGCAGAACACGCACACCACAGGATTATGACAACATGACAAGCCAACAGCGCCACAAATACGCCACTTTTAGTCACGTATCACCAAATTATGCCATAACAAATGCAGTTTTGTCAGTTATTATGGTGCCTTTTTCTCTTTAAAAAAAAATACATTTATCTCCTTGTTGATTTTAGCCATTTTACGCTCTTGTTATAAGACTGTGATTGCAGTGCAGTGGTAAAGTTTCTGTTTGGTAATCAGAGCTTTTGTAAATTGTAGGTTCGAATCCCATGAGTGCCATTTTTTTTATTAATCAGGGTTATTTAACTGCAGGGTTCTGTATTGCGTCCCCTTTTATTTATTATTTATATCAACCCAGTGATATTCAGTAATTATACAGCTGTTTATAATTTTATTTTTCTCCACATCAGCGGCGCAATGGGGTGCGACATGTTCCAGCTGCTCGCACTGTGTTCGTGCACTCACACGATGGTTCGTGGTTCCCCATTTCATGTTTGGTTTGTGGATTTTCTTCCGGTTTCTGCGTCTTTCGTGTTATGTGTGAAGGGGCCCTAAAGGAATTAAATCAACTGATAGTGACAATTTTGATATGTTTTTGGTTAAAAATATTATTGATTATATTTTTAAGCCTTTAATGCATATCTGTAATTTGTCATTAATGACTGGGAAATTTCCTTTCAAAATGAAAATAGCTAGTGATAGCATTGTTAAAATCTGGTAACAAATGTGTTTTTCAAATTATAGGCCAATCTCCCTCTTACAACATTTTTCTAAAATTTTGGAAAAGGTATTTGTAATGAGGTTAAATGATTTCTTAGAAAAACATCATATCCTTGGTGAGCAGCAATATGGTTTTAGAAAAAGTCGTGGCTGCAATGGGTTTTGTTGAACAAATTTGTGATTGAGAATAGGCAATATTGTAGGATTTTTTTATTTACAGAAAGCATTTGATACTGTAGATCATACTTTGCTATTGGACAAATTACAGAAGTATGGTATCAGGGGATTGGCACGTTTGGGTAACGAGCTACTTAACACAATAGGTATCAGTGTGTCCACATTGGTGGGACAAATTCTGAATTCTTGGCGATTACATGTGGGGTGCCCCAGGGTTCAGTCCTTGGGCCATTGCTGTTTCTTTTGTGTAAACCTGGGCCTGAACCCCAACTTGTTTTTTATTTATTTATTTATTTTTTATTATAATCAATCCAGAAATTCTTTGTGTTTGTGTGTGTATATGTATAAGTACTTTCACGTTTTTAAACCATATCAATTGGGCAGCTCAGTCTCGTTTGAGGGCGGGCACTAAAGGTGTAAAATATGACGCATATGATGTAATTTTCTCTACTTCCTGGGACAGAAACATAGCACTTTCTCTGAGTTTTTGGGCAAATTACAGACAAACAAAGTGAAAATGTAAAGAAAAAGTGATGATGCGGTGCAAAGTGGACATGTGTTTCAGTTTGTTTATGACCCGGAGCTCAAACGTGTCGAGGCGGTTGTGCAGGCGAGAGACTGCAGCTACTCTGGTTAGCTGTGTAAGCTAACACTTACGGACATGACCTCCCACATTTGCCTTGTCTTCCCTTCTCCACTAGGACCCAAAGCAAACTGGACTTTTCGCGACTGCTTGGGTGACTGCAGACAAAACAAAACAGTACACCATTTTCCTGTGTGAAGTTTTGCTGTGTATATGTTGCGCAATGGGAGTGGTTGTCCCCATAAGAGGTCAAATCCTGCATTATCATGCAATATTCAAATGAGACTGCACTGTAGTACAGTCTCATAGTGCCAGGACTCTCCCTCAGCAATGACACAAAATGCTACTGCGCCATCCTGCATGATTTCAAATTTCAAAATTCCTCTCTGTTTTCCCATGGTAATTAGTTGTGAGTCATTGCAAGTTTCAGAGCATTCCTGGACATCATGAAGCTGTATAACTGATTATGCAAAATTAAAAACTTGCACTATGCATGATTTCTCCACTTGCAGCCACAGAAGTCTGTAACTACTTCTGGGTTGTCTGTGTGTCTTGGTGGCTTTCCTCAGTCATCTTATTCTTGCTCCCTTAGTTTTTGAGAACTGTCTGCTCCACACAGATTTACCATAGAGTGCCATACCGTTTGAATTTCTTCATAATTGATGTAAATAATGTCCAAGATATATTCAGTTCATGTATCTGTCCCCTGATTTGTCTGAAGAAGACTGGATGTAAAATGGCTTTTGTCCACTCTGCACGCTTTGCTTACGTTGCAATTTGGAGTGGAAGTTAAATTTCACTGAGCGCTTTTAAATCCAATAAAAACAATTACTTTTCAGAATTCAAGAATATTTTACGCAGAGAGAAGGAACGTAAGGGGTTCGTATTATTTTCAAATTGCTGGCGCTAGGACGACTAGGAGGTGCTTTTGTGTCTCCATTTGTGCCCCCCCCCCCAAAAAAAAATGCAGTAATTTACCGGAGAAACTTAAGCGATGTCCAGATATCAACCGGTTCAAATATTTATACAAAGAAATGGTATTTTCTAGATATGTATTAGATGAATGTAGTTGAGTTGTGTTATATGAAGGTGCGGTTATACTGGAACCTTTGTTTTTGTCTGTGTGTGTGTGTGTGTGTGTATTTTAGTTTGTTTTGTGAGCTGTCTGGAGATGTATTTGACTTCTTTTATCTGTAGCTATGTGCTGTTGTTGCTCAGATTGCGTTTGGATATAAATGTCTATGATCAGGCATATATGCCTGGTTTGATTTGACTTCATACAGCGGTGTAGGTCTTAATAAGTGTTGCTTCTGCCTATGCCTTTAGGCACCATGTATTTTGTTTATTTTCTTATATTTCTTTTCACCTTTGATTTTTTTGTTATGAGTTTGGCTGTTTGTATATGAGTGAATTTCTTTTATGCATGGGTGTATAATAAATTCAAAATTCAATTCAAACTAGGACTGCAAGCAGTCGTATACGGGCCCTCGTTCCACGCAACCACCTACCGAGGCCAGCGCGTCCCATTGTGACCAGATGTGGGCATGTGAGTACAGGGGCAACCACTCATCACACAGTTCAAATTTCAAGCAAATCAAACAATGCAAGGAGGAGTTATGACATGTTGATAGTTCATCCACTAAGGGGCGCTCAGTGTACAAACAGAGGGGCAAGGTGTGGTAAGGGGCTGACCCTCATTATACATGTGAAGTTTCTAGTCAATCAGGTAAAGCATGAAGGAGTTATGAGCAGTTGATTGTTCATCCACTAGCGGGCGTTCAATTCAAATTCAAATCCAATTTGAGAGTACTTTAGGCCAGCTCCACAACATGCATTTGTTTTTTAATAATATGCTTGTAATTTTAATGTTTTTTTTTAAATCTTTTTATTTGTCTTTTATTTGTGTCCGTGTAATTGTGTAACTGTGCTTTTGTATTTGCTGCTGCCTATCTTGGCCAGGTCTCCCTTTACAAAAAAAGCTTAATCACAAAGGGATTTTCCTGGTTAAAAAATGAATTAATGATGTAGACATTACATTTCACTATGAATTGTAAGGGCATAATTTTAGAAATTTTAATATCAATCAATCAATCAATTTTTTTTATATAGCGCCAAATCACAACAAACAGTTGCCCCAAGGCGCTTTATATTGTAAGGCAAGGCCATACAATAATGATGTAAAACCCCAACGGTCAAAACGACCCCCTGTGAGCAAGCACTTGGCTACAGTGGGAAGGCAAAACTCCCTTTTAACAGGAAGAAACCTCCAGCAGAACCAGGCTCAGGGAGGGGCAGTCTTCTGCTGGGACTGGTTGGGGCTGAGGGAGAGAACCAGGAAAAAGACATGCTGTGGAGGGGAGCAGAGATCGATCACTAATGATTAAATGCAGAGTGGTGCATACAGAGCAAAAAGAGAAAGAAACAGTGCATCATGGGAACCCCCCAGCAGTCTACGTCTATAGCAGCATAACTAAGGGATGGTTCAGGGTCACCTGATCCAGCCTTAACTATAAGCTTTAGCAAAAAGGAAAGTTTTAAGCCTAATCTTAAAAGTAGAGAGGGTGTCTGTCTCCCTGATCTGAATTGGGAGCTGGTTCCACAGGAGAGGAGCCTGAAAGCTGAAGGCTCTGCCTCCCATTCTACTCTTACAAACCCTAGGAACTACAAGTAAGCCTGCAGTCAGAGAGCGAAGCGCTCTATTGGGGAGATATGGTACTACGAGGTCCCTAAGATAAGATGGGACCTGATTATTCAAAACCTTATAAGTAAGAAGAAGAATTTTAAATTCTATTCTAGAATTAACAGGAAGCCAATGAAGAGAGGCCAATATGGGTGAGATATGCTCTCTCCTTCTAGTCCCCGTCAGTACTCTAGCTGCAGCATTTTGAATTAACTGAAGGCTTTTTAGGGAACTTTTAGGACAACCTGATAATAATGAATTACAATAGTCCAGCCTAGAGGAAATAAATGCATGAATTAGTTTTTCAGCATCACTCTGAGACAAGACCTTTCTGATTTTAGAGATATTGCGTAAATGCAAAAAAGTAGTCCTACATATTTGTTTAATATGCGCTTTGAATGACATATCCTGATCAAAAATGACTCCAAGATTTCTCACAGTATTACTAGAGGTCAGGGTAATGCCATCCAGAGTAAGGATCTGGTTAGACACCATGTTTCTAAGATTTGTGGGGCCAAGTACAATAACTTCAGTTTTATCTGAGTTTAAAAGCAGGAAATTAGAGGCCTCTACTGGTGGTTGGCTCTCACTGCGGTATTGTATCACTTCCTGTTCCGGAGCACAGCGGTGTTTTGCTGTATCTGTTAGCTGTTTAATCTGCGCAGTTAGATTGATCTAGTTATCTAGATTACGATTTGTTTCCCAGTGTAATCTTTACGTGCCTTAACTAAAGCACTCCTTCTGCTGAATCACCTCTAAATTATTTACACATTATTCACTTTGCGTGTTTTTAGGAATCCGCTAGCTTAGCGTAGCTACTAGCTCTTAGCCAATTTAGCATGGCGGCTTCTCCTGTCTCTCCCGCACTTTTCTGCTCTGGGTGTGAAATGTTTAGTTATTCCTCGGCCTCCTTTAGCAGTAATGGTACTTGTAATAAGTGTAGCTTATTCGTAGCTTTGGAGGCCAGGCTGGGCGAATTGGAGACTCGGCTCCGCACCGTGGAAAATTCTACAGCTAGCAAGGCCCCTGTAGTCGGTGCGGACCAAGGTAGCTTAGCCGCCGTTAGTTCCCCCCTGGCAGATCCCGAGCAGCCGGGAAAGCAGGCCGACTGGGTGACTGTGAGGAGGAAGCGTAGCCCTAAACAGAAGCCCCGTGTACACCGCCAACCCGTTCACATCTCTAACCGTTTTTCCCCACTCGACAACACACCCGCCGAGGATCAAACTCTGGTTATTGGCGACTCTGTTTTGAGAAATGTGAAGTTAGCGACACCAGCAACCATAGTCAATTGTCTTCCGGGGGCCAGAGCAGGTGACATTGAAGGAAATTTGAAACTGCTGGCTAAGGCTAAGCGTAAATTTGGTAAGATTGTAATTCACGTCGGCAGTAATGACACCCGGTTACGCCAATCGGAGGTCACTAAAATTAACATTAAATCGGTGTGTAACTTTGCAAAAACAATGTCGGACTCTGTAGTTTTCTCTGGGCCCCTCCCAAATCGGACCGGGAGTGACATGTTTAGCCGCATGTTCTCCTTGAATTGCTGGCTGTCTGAGTGGTGTCCAAAAAATGAGGTGGGCTTCATAGATAATTGGCAAAGCTTCTGGGGAAAACCTGGTCTTGTTAGGAGAGACGGCATCCATCCCACTTTGGATGGAGCAGCTCTCATTTCTAGAAATCTGGCCAATTTTCTTAAATCCTCCAAACCGTGACTATCCAGGGTTGGGACCAGGAAGCAGAGTTGTAGTCTTACACACCTCTCTGCAGCTTCTCTCCCCCTGCCATCCCCTCATTACCCCATCCCCGTAGAGACGGTGCCTGCTCCCAGACTACCAATAACCAGCAAAAATCTATTTAAGCATAAAAATTCAAAAAGAAAAAATAATATAGCACCTTCAACTGCACCACAGACTAAAACAGTTAAATGTGGTCTATTAAACATTAGGTCTCTCTCTTCTAAGTCCCTGTTGGTAAATGATATAATAATTGATCAACATATTGATTTATTCTGCCTAACAGAAACCTGGTTACAGCAGGATGAATATGTTAGTTTAAATGAGTCAACACCCCCGAGTCACACTAACTGTCAGAATGCTCGTAGCACGGGCCGGGGTGGAGGATTAGCAGCAATCTTCCATTCCAGCTTATTAATTAATCCAAAACCCAGACAGAGCTTTAATTCATTTGAAAGCTTGTCTCTTAGTCTTGTCCATCCAAATTGGAAGTTCCAAAAACCAGTTTTATTTGTTATTATCTATCGTCCACCTGGTCGTTACTGTGAGTTTCTCTGTGAATTTTCAGACCTTTTGTCTGACTTAGTGCTTAGCTCAGATAAGATAATTATAGTGGGCGATTTTAACATCCACACAGATGCTGAGAATGACAGCCTCAACACTGCATTTAATCTATTATTAGACTCTATTGGCTTTGCTCAAAAAGTAAATGAGTCCACCCACCACTTTAATCATATCTTAGATCTTGTTCTGACTTATGGTATGGAAATAGAAGACTTAACAGTATTCCCTGAAAACTCCCTTCTGTCTGATCATTTCTTAATAACATTTACATTTACTCTGATGGACTACCCAGCAGTGGGGAATAAGTTTCATTACACTAGAAGTCTTTCAGAAAGCGCTGTAACTAGGTTTAAGGATATGATTCCTTCTTTATGTTCTCTAATGCCATATACCAACACAGTGCAGAGTAGCTACCTAAACTCTGTAAGGGAGATAGAGTATCTCGTCAATAGTTTTACATCCTCATTGAAGACAACTTTGGATGCTGTAGCTCCTCTGAAAAAGAGAGCTTTAAATCAGAAGTGTCTGACTCCGTGGTATAACTCACAAACTCGTAGCTTAAAGCAGATAACCCGTAAGTTGGAGAGGAAATGGCGTCTCACTAATTTAGAAGATCTTCACTTAGCCTGGAAAAAGAGTCTGTTGCTCTATAAAAAAGCCCTCCGCAAAGCTAGGACATCTTTCTACTCATCACTAATTGAAGAAAATAAGAACAACCCCAGGTTTCTTTTCAGCACTGTAGCCAGGCTGACAAAGAGTCAGAGCTCTATTGAGCTGAGTATTCCATTAACTTTAACTAGTAATGACTTCATGACTTTCTTTGCTAACAAAATTTTAACTATTAGAGAAAAAATTACTCATAACCATCCCAAAGACGTATCGTTATCTTTGGCTGCTTTCAGTGATGCCGGTATTTGGTTAGACTCTTTCTCTCCGATTGTTCTGTCTGAGTTATTCTCATTAGTTACTTCATCCAAACCATCAACATGTTTATTAGACCCCATTCCTACCAGGCTGCTCAAGGAAGCCCTACCATTATTTAATGCTTCGATCTTAAATATGATCAATCTATCTTTGTTAGTTGGCTATGTACCACAGGCTTTTAAGGTGGCAGTAATTAAACCATTACTTAAAAAGCCATCACTTGACCCAGCTATCTTAGCTAATTATAGGCCAATCTCCAACCTTCCTTTTCTCTCAAAAATTCTTGAAAGGGTAGTTGTAAAACAGCTAACTGATCATCTGCAGAGGAATGGTCTATTTGAAGAGTTTCAGTCAGGTTTTAGAATTCATCATAGTACAGAAACAGCATTAGTGAAGGTTACAAATGATCTTCTTATGGCCTCAGACAGTGGACTCATCTCTGTGCTTGTTCTGTTAGACCTCAGTGCTGCTTTTGATACTGTTGACCATAAAATTTTATTACAGAGATTAGAGCATGCCATAGGTATTAAAGGCACTGCGCTGCGGTGGTTTGAATCATATTTGTCTAATAGATTACAATTTGTTCATGTAAATGGGGAATCTTCTTCACAGACTAAAGTTAATTATGGAGTTCCACAAGGTTCTGTGCTAGGACCAATTTTATTCACTTTATACATGCTTCCCTTAGGCAGTATTATTAGACGGTATTGCTTAAATTTTCATTGTTACGCAGATGATACCCAGCTTTATCTATCCATGAAGCCAGAGGACACACACCAATTAGCTAAACTGCAGGATTGTCTTACAGACATAAAGACATGGATGACCTCTAATTTCCTGCTTTTAAACTCAGATAAAACTGAAGTTATTGTACTTGGCCCCACAAATCTTAGAAACATGGTGTCTAACCAGATCCTTACTCTGGATGGCATTACCCTGACCTCTAGTAATACTGTGAGAAATCTTGGAGTCATTTTTGATCAGGATATGTCATTCAAAGCGCATATTAAACAAATATGTAGGACTGCTTTGTTGCATTTACGCAATATCTCTAAAATCAGAAAGGTCTTGTCTCAGAGTGATGCTGAAAAACTAATTCATGCATTTATTTCCTCTAGGCTGGACTATTGTAATTCATTATTATCAGGTTGTCCTAAAAGTTCCCTAAAAAGCCTTCAGTTAATTCAAAATGCTGCAGCTAGAGTACTGACGGGGACTAGAAGGAGAGCGCATATCTCACCCATATTGGCCTCTCTTCATTGGCTTCCTGTTAATTCTAGAATAGAATTTAAAATTCTTCTTCTTACTTATAAGGTTTTGAATAATCAGGTCCCATCTTATCTTAGGGACCTCGTAGTACCATATCACCCCAATAGAGCGCTTCGCTCTCAGACTGCAGGCTTACTTGTAGTTCCTAGGGTTTGTAAGAGTAGAATGAGAGGCAGAGCCTTCAGCTTTCAGGCTCCTCTCCTGTGGAACCAGCTCCCAATTCAGATCAGGGAGACAGATACCCTCTCTACTTTTAAGATTAGGCTTAAAACTTTCCTTTTCGCTAAGGCTTATAGTTAGGGCTGGATCAGGTGACCCTGGACCATCCCTTGGTTATGCTGCTTTAGACGTAGACTGTGGGTGGGTTCCCATGATGCACTGTTTCTTTCTCTTTTTGCTCCGTATGCATCACTCTGCATTTAATCATTAGTGATCGATCTCTGCCCTCCTTCACAGCATGTCTTTTTCCTGGTTCTTTCCCTCAGCCCCAACCAGTCTCAGCAGAAGACTGCCCCTCCCTGAGCCTGGTTCTGCTGGAGGTTTCTTCCTGTTAAAAGGGAGTTTTTCCTTCCCACTGTAGCCAAGTGCTTGCTCATAGGGGGTCGTTTTGACCGTTGGGGTTTTTCATAATTATTGTATGGCCTTGCCTTACAATATAGAGCGCCTTGGGGCAACTGTTTGTTGTGATTTGGCGCTATATAAGAAAAAAGTTGATTGATTGATTGATTGATTGATCTAACTGCGCAGATTAAACAGCTAACAGATACAGAAAAACACCGCTGTGCTCCGGAACAGGAAGTGATACAATACCGCAGTGAGAGCCAACCACCAGTAGAGGCAAGCAAGAACAATTAGATGCACTAATTATTAGATAAATAAATATTAGAATATAAAACAATAGATTTTTAATCACTATCATATGAGTGGTTTTTAACTAGGTTTTCTTATTATTTTATGTTGTGTTATTATGTTTACTGTTTGGTGAGTTTTCATGCCATATTTAAGATCATGTTATATTTATGTATGTATGAATGTGTTCTACTGCTGGCTGCACAACAAATTAGCCCCGAGGGGCTAATAAAGACACCTTGATACCTTGAAAAAGCCAGATTTTTTGTTTTGTTTTTGATGTCTTAAAAAATTTAAAACATAATGAATGCCTTGGTCACACAGCAACGGTGACACTTGGATGAAGGATAAAAAGTCAAAAGTCATTGAGAAAAGATGGACAAAAGACCCTGTACTTTTCCCAACACTGAAAAAGCCTGTGAATCAAGTGAAATGAAACAGAACTTAAAACGAAATTTGTTGACAGTGTCTGCGAAGATTTCAGTGAAGGGTTGAACAAAAGAAACAAAACCAAAACTAATGAAAGAAAACAAAGTGAACATTGACTTTGACACTTTAAACAAAATCAAAACTAAACATTCATGATCATGATGACGGAAAGCCTGTATAAAATCAAGCGTAGCCAGCCTTGTCCTCATTTCTGCAGTACTTGCAGGTGTGAGATTATGTTTGTCTTAGCAGGTGAGAGTTTTTGTTTGTCTTCACAACAAGTTTTGTTTGTCTTCACATTCTGAGTTCTAGCTGCACATCTGTATGTTGTTGTACACTTTATCTGTGATAGTACTTGTCCTGATGAGTACCTTTGACGAGTCCATGAGGAACTGTCCATGTCAGATGAAGGCTACTCCCGAAGATGAGCACACAGGCCAGCCAAAAAATGTTTGAAACGTGCATAAGTAGTTAAAGTAGGTGATAAAATGTTAACGTTATTGTTTCTGTATAAGAACAATATTTGTTCGTCCCAAAAGTGAACAATTCATTAGCGATACAAGGATGTTTCATTCAGCTCGTCAAATCTTTAGTTGTTAATTCTTTCAGATATCATTGTGTTCGTCAACTTTCGCTCAATATGTGGGACTTGAAAGGTTGAACGAAATTGGGCAAAAGTCAAACAAAACGCTAGCATTACGAAAACTAAGCAAACGAAACGAAACTGTCAAGAACAAAAGCAAAACAAAATATGGACAAACTGAAATTGTTGGTGGTATTTGTTCAAATTTGTCAACAGTTTGAACATTCTGATGAAGCGGAAGCTGCAGGAATGAAGCTGAATGAAGGTTAAACGTGTCCTTCATTAGTGCCGTGTTACTGGGGCTTAAAAACTCTAGGGTCCACTAACTTCACAGCACTGTATCTAACAATGATTGTTACATGCTAGCTTGTTTCCAGCATTTACTGCTGTATCTGCTCACTAAACTAATATCTGAGCAAGAGTGATTGGTATTTTATATGGTCTTTTTGTGGATTTTCTTTATTTCAGGAGTCTTTGTCCATCCGTTTCCCTCTCTGCCATTCCTTAGCACCTCGAGAAACATGGGCCAGAAGAATTTTAAACACAAGAAATCTTCATACAGGACAGAGTTCTGTTGGCCGCACAGCTTAGCTGTCTTGCTGAATATGCCACCAGTCACCCACAAGAGCCAGCTTTTCCACACCTGGAATCGCCGTGACCGGTCCCATAACATCTCTGTTCAGGAGGATGAGCTCACCTTCCACCGACGCCCTGCGGCACAGAGCACCGATTGCATACATGGTAAGGTGGGCTACACAAAGGGCTTGCACGTCTGGGACATTCACTGGCCAGTACGACAATGAGGAACTCATGCTGTTGTTGGTGCGGCCACACATGAAGCTCCTCTCCAGTGTGACGGATATTCAGCTCTGGTGGGGTATTTTGCAAACTCCTGGGGTTGGGATCTTGGGCGGCACCAACTCTATCACGATGCCATCAACCACCGTGGCTCTTCGCCAAAAAGTACCCCAGTTTTCTGGAAGCAAATGACTCTTTTGTGCTACTAGAGACTATCACAGTCATCCTGAACATGGATGAAGGAACTTCATGATCAACGGACAATACCTGGGAGTACTTTTCAGGGGACGTCAGGGAAAGAAGCTGTTCCCTATTCTCAGTACTGTGCGGGGGAACTGGCAAGTTACTCTCCGCTACGTCAATGGATTGGATAGTATGTAATACGCAGACACACACACCCTTGAAGTTAACATTGTATGCGATGACCTAATGTCCAACAATTACGTCTAGTGTGCAAATTTTACTATTGGTTTTTGAATTTTTAGGTTGACACAGCTGTTTATTAGCAAGCACAAATACTGGCTCATTGAAGTCTGTCAATCAAACCTTGCTCTTCAGAAACAGCCAGTCACAGCAGAGGCAGTGCCAACCTGGTTCCCTCCCCCATAATGCCAAAACCCAACCCCAATAGTGCCATACGTTTCGAGGGAGAGAGTAGAAATTCCCTGCGTGTGAGCAGAAATCAACTTTGAGCACTGATCCTCTCTCGCAGGTCCTTTTCCCTCACTTGAGGAGGTTTCCTCGTGTGTGCAGAGATCATTTTCACATGCATAGTTAATATCTACGCGTGTGAAATAATATAATATGCCTGATCACATTTTTTACGCAAGTGTGTTTTTGGCACTGATCTGACACCATTCTGTTCAATTTTTGATAAGCATGCAGCCACCTACGTATACTCACTGATTACTAGCTGCAGCTGAAGCACATAACATGAAACTACAATTGAGGAATTGAATTTATGATCCTCTGGTCACAAGAATACACACAGGAAAATCACTAAGGTGCCCTTGAGCAAGGTCCTTAAGTTGTTACGTCCGTCAAGGATGTAATAAAATCATTGGCGTTTATTTATTTGTCTGTATGTCTGTTAGCAGGATTACGTCAAAACTATGGCACAGATTTTGACAAAATTTTCACTACAGATAGATATTAGGCCATGGAAGACTGCATTAAATTTTGGAGGTGATCCCGATCCAGATTCTGGATCAAGATTTCACTTCATATAGGCTCTGAAGAATTACATAAAAAAAACCTACTTCACGGATTCTCACCAAATTTGTACCACAGATAGATATCGCCACCTTCCTGAAATAATGGCCTAACACTACCACTTGATGGGACTCCAGTCCATTGCAGTTTACTTCCCCAGTCAAGACAGGTCCCCTATACACTTAAGTGGACTCGAACAATGAAGCACCTTGTTCGAGGACACAGACGAGTATCCTGAAGCACACACCTGGAATAGAACCCCACTCTGTATATTGGTAGTCCAACTCCTGGCTTAAAGTGCCACCTGCTCCATGATGTTGTAGTTGTGTTCATAATGATTTGGAGTAGTAGCACAATCTTTGCAGTTATAAGAACCTGCAAACCATAAATGGAGCGAGTGTAGATGAATGACCACGTATGTCCAACTGTCCACGAGTCTTGTAAACGCCGTTCCCCTTAAACATTTATATTCCAATGAAATGTCACACAGTGGTGGCACTCCATGTGAAGATGTGCATTCAGGAAAATAATTACAATCTGACATTAATGTTGTCTTTTTGCACACATTTAATACAGACACTGTGTGTGATGTTCAAACACTTTGGTGTTTGAACATCACAAAGACAGCTATTTGATTCCCAGAGCTTCCTTTTGAATACTCCTAGCGGATTCATTTTTATTGATGTTGTTTTATTTTATTTATTTCTTTATTTATTACTTTTTGTGTACTTAGTCTTGACTTTTCACATTCTTTTTGCTCCTTTCTCAACTCCTACTTTGAGTATTGTTCTGTTGCTTACTCCCAGAGAAGTGAAAACAGACGTATTGGTTGTACTTTGCCGTTGTGTCTGTATTGTCCCTTCATTCCACTAATTAATGGATTAATGCATCTTTTTGATCCTTCATGTGTTTCATGGACATACAGAGCTTTTGGTTCTCATCCCTAAAACATTTAAAAGACTAAATCTGCTGAGCACTGATTATCAGTGTTCTTAACTCTTGACTTGACCATTGTATCGACAGGCTCCCACTGCCACGGCCCATGACTGACTTCCTGGGACACCAGTGACCACAACAACCCTGGGATCATGTGACCATTTTGGACTTAACCAACCAATTTTAAAATCAATTTGTATATAACTTTGTATATGTATGTATGTATATAACTTCAGACCTCTGCCTGTGATTTTGTTATTTTACATCTTTTCAATGTTCTGTATAATGTTCCTTTTTTCAGTTTAATATAAATAATGTAAATATTTTTGGGATGAATATTGTCTTGTGCAGATAAAGAAACCTGAATGATGACAAATTAAATACTGGTGTTATGAATTCCACGGAAATTTCAGATCTTTCTCACAGGATGACCCTGTCGCCACCTAGTGTGACTAGAATAGAACAGAACTACTGCTTTAGTTTGCCATCCAGTGTGAAATACAGACGGCAAAATGACAACACTGATATTCAACATGCAGTCGGCAAGAACGTTCTGGAAACATGCAGATTAGTCAAGGCTGGTTTAGACTGGAAGGCTGTCAGATCATACACTCTGACACAAATTCAGCAGCCCCTTTGCTGCTAAACATCTACAAAGTACTGTGTATGAAAAAGAGCATCACACACCTGAAGAAATACAGTAAATGTTACTGGGTGGCTGTTTTTTTTTTATGCAACAGACAATACAAAATGGCAACGTTGACCTTGGAAAAAGAGAAACTGACACTCATTTTAACCTGCAGTTAACACAACCTGCCCCTAATTTCCATAATGCATGTGGTAAGATTATTCCACAGTATCTAACCATAACCATAGTACATACTGAAGGGTTGAGCTGCACATTATATGTTCGGTAAAAAAGGGTAGTGCAGCAGATAAGAAAAATAACTGTGCACATTTTTGATGAAATTTGGCACACATACGCGTGAATTAACTGAAGTTTATTTTCAGATGTGGAGGCATCTTGGAACCAACCTCTCATGACCTACAAGTATGAATGAAGAATGACACGGGTCAAAATGAAAAAATGTTTCAATCACATTGAAAAATGTGCCATATTGTTTGTCTGATCATAAAGATTCCAAAAAGGTATCTTTTGGACCATCTATGACTGAATGTTATGGAGTTATGGGGTAAAAAAAAACAGCAAAAATGTTGACAAAACAGTTTCAGTTTGTACAGAGGTCAAAATTTAATGTTGCTCCAATTTTGCTAAAAAGTGATACAAATTTTTGGTTTAGTTGATAGGGTTTAAAAAGAAATAGTTTGCACCATTAGTCATGCTTAGTTATCACGTTACGGAGTAACATGTGAACATTCAACACAGTCAAAACAATTCCATTTATTAACCCTACTTGTTCAATCAGTAATTTGATTGAAGAACTCCAATTATACAGTATAATAAAAATAATAAATATAAAGTTAACACAACAACATAACAAAAGGTCTTCAAAAGGCTTGTAAGAAGAAAAATATGCTATACAGAGAATTCATTAAAAGTAAATCAAGAGAGGCAGAGATTAAATATAAGGACTATAAAAATTAACAACTATTACGTGGAACTGTAAAAAAATCATACTTTGAAAAAATACTAAATGATAATAAAAACAACATAAAGGAAACATGGAAAATACTGACTAGTATTATAGCAAATAAACACAAATCAAATAACTACCCAACATGGTTTACTTGTAACAACAAAGATGAATATAACATGAGCCAAGTAGTGAATAGTTTCAATAAATTTTTTGCTAATGTTGGGCCAGATCTGGCAGCTGACATTCCACACAGCCCATGGGAAAATCAACAATTAATCGCCAGGAATCCGCACACAATGTTTCTTAGCCCAGTAGATGAAAGGGAAATTATTAGTGTAGTTAGTACATGTACGTAAAAGTAAAAAGTCAACGGCTCATAATGAGGTACATATGTCCTTAGTAAAGCAAATAATTACTGAAATTGCAAAACCATTGTCATATGATGTCTTATCTTTCTTATGTCTTATTATTTATTATTATATATATCCTTTTTTCTTGGGTGGATAGGGAGAGTTCCCATGGGATAAAAAAGCTTTTCAACCTACCATCCCTGGTTATTTTACTCTTCCTTTTTAGATATTTAGATATACCTTAGTATACTAGCATAGTTCCACCTTAGAATTGGAATATAATATATAAGATATACATTACTGAATTTTCATTTATTTTTAACAAATCATTTCAAACTGGAATTGTTCCTAATGGTATGAAAGTGGCAAAAGTGCTACCTTTATTTCAATTTGGTAGCAAGCATCTTTTTACTAACTACAGGCCTGTGTCTCTATTGTCACAATTTTCTAAGATCTTGGAAAAACTTTACAACAGCAGACTGGATAAATTTATAGAACGACACAACTTGCTTGATGAAAGGCAATATGGTTTTAGAGTGAAAAGGTCCACTGCACTGGCATTGCTCGATTCAATAGAAGAGATCAATAAACATGTGGACCAAAGTATTAGGTTTATTTATTGACCTAAGAAAGGCTTTTGACATAACTGATCACAATATATTATTTCAAAATATGGAACTGTATGGGATCAGAGGGGTGGCTCTGAGTTGGATTAAAAGTTACTTACAAAACCGGAAGCAGTTTGTTAAACTCGAGGACTACTGTTCTTCATGTCTGGACATCATTTTTGGGCTTCCACAGGGTTCTGTGTTGGGACCAAAATTGTTTATTTTATACATCAATGAGTTATGTAAAGTTTCAGATCTGTTTAAAGAAGTTCTCTTTGTAGATGACACAAACCTGTTTTGCTCAGGAGAAAATCTGCAACAATTATTATCTGATTTAGGAACTGAAATGATAAAGTTAAAGAGATGGTTTGATATTAATAAATTATCACTAAATTTGTCAAAACTAAAATAATGTTATTTGGGAATTACAATAAAGACATACAAATTCCGTTAAATATACAAGGGTAAACGTAGAGTGTGTCAAAGAAAATACGTTTTTAGGTGTCATTATTGATGAAAAAAATGTAATGGAAAGCTCATATTCGACATGTTCAAAAGAAGGTATCAAAGAGTATTGCAATATTAAATAAAGCAAAGCATGTTCTCGATTGCAGAGCACTACATACTTTGTATTGTTCATTGGTTGCACCCTACCTGACTTACTGTGCTGAAGTTTGGGGCAACAATTATAAAACTACAGTGTAACCATTATTCATTCTTCAAAAAAGAGCATTAAGAACAATTCATAATGCAGGTTATCGAGACCACACCAACCCACTGTTCATTAAATCTCAAATATTAAAACTTCACGATATGATTTTGTTAGTGAAAAGTGAAAAATAAAATAAAATAAACAAGATTTTTTTTACTGAGAGAGAGGGAAAATATAATTTACGGGGCTTGTATCATTTTAAAATTGCTGGCGTTCGGACGCCATGTGTGGCCCTAGAATATTGAATAACCTGACAGATGAACTCAAATGATGTCAATCAGTTTAAAGATCAATATAAAGACATGATGTTTTCAAGATATGTATCTGTTGAAGAAGGATGAGTTTTGTGTGTTGCCAATTGTAAATGTAAATTTGTTTGGTAGCACTGGGATTGTGTCCTTTAAAAGGAAGAGATTGAAGTGGTTGAAAATGGGAGTGGGAATAGATGGGTTTTTGGACCAGATAATTTTATTTTTCTTTAAAGGGGTAGGCGTTAATAAGCTTTGCTTCTGCCTGTAACCTTTCAGGTACATGGATGCATTGTTAATCCATTTTCTTTCTTCGTTGTAAGTTTTTTGTTGTTGTTTTGGACTGTGTGTGCTGAATAAATTCATTCATTCATTCATTCTTGTAGAATATTAAGATGTACACAAAACAATTCATACTTTGTGATTAAACAGTTTTCTCTTCAGTATAATTTGCAAGTTGGACTTAATTAAATTCATAGAGGACACTGACATCAAGATTATAGTGATATATTTTTCCCATCCCCCAAGTCTTTGTTTTAAATGCATTTTCATGTGAAAACAGGCACTACTAACCACACCACATACAATGCATGCTGGGACAACCCTGAAAGCCAGTATTGGCTTCAGTCTCCTGCTCTGTGTAGGAAGGTGTTTGTGAGGCCCTGACTCTCTAAAAAAAAAACAACAAAAAACAAACAAACAAACAAAAAAAAAAAAAACTGGACATCTTAGTTCCACCAGATAAGTGTGGCCTCCAAATAAAAATAAAATAAATAAGGTATGAACAGGGCTGAGCTGTGCCTTACATTAAGATGATTTGCACACAGACAAAATATCAAACCACAAGTCTGTGGGTGGTGGCCAAGTGGTTAATGCGCTTGGTTTCAGTTCAGAAGGCTCCAGGTTCAAATCCCACCCCTGCCACATTTCTCCATGTAATGTGGAGTTGCGTCAGGAAGGGCATCCGGCGTAAAACCTGTGCCAATTCAACATGCAGATCCATCTTGGATTTGCTGTGGCGACCCCGAGTGCAAACAAGGGAGCAGCCGAAGGGACTTACTTTTTGCTACAGTGCTGTAAAACTAAACAAACAGGCAGTTTCAGTTCATGTGTTACTGCACCCTGACCTGAGGTTCCCTATAAATTGATGCTGTAAAGGTGCATCTTATCAGTGGCCACTGGCCTGATTAAGCACCTGACAACAGGTCATGACATTGACACACGAATGACGTTTACAAAACAAAACCTCGTTCACATATCTAACGTCGAGTTTGAACACTGAGACACACAGATGAATAAACATTACATTTCAGTGTTGTTTTTGTTCATTCGGCTGCTCCCGTTTTGTGTTCGGGGTCGACACAGCAGATACAACCAGATCCGCATTGGTAGTTGGCACAAGTTTTACGCCGGATGCCCTTCCTGACGCAACTCCAGTGTTACCTGGAGAAACACACACAGCCGCTGGTGTTCTAAAGAGGTCTCCCATCCAAGTACTAACCAGATCCCGCACTGCTTAGCTTCTGAGATCTGACGGGATCAGGCTGACACAGAGCAGACCGGCTGCATAAACATTACATTTCAATACACGTCACAAAAACTAGTACCTCAGTGAAACGTGATGTCATGGTTTAAGAGAACATAGTTCCACTTTCAGACTTAAGTCTGTTCTAATCTCATCCAATCTGTTCAAATGGTTAATCATCTCAGTGTCATCTCCTCTGAAAGGAGCAGTTTTAAAGCTCACATATTACACTCCTTTTAAACAGGTTTCTCACAAAAAATGAATGGATGAATAAATAAATAAACAACCCCCACCACACACACACTTTTAGGAGTTGTTGTGGGTACTTTACTATCAAAAATAAAATGAATCCACTTGATCTTCAGATCCTCAGATATGCGGGGTTAAAGAAATAAATTAAATAAATGAAAAAAAAAAGCACTTTTTTTGTGCAGCCAACAGCAAAACAACTGGTGTGTTTTGCTCCTGGTGTTTTGTTTTACCGACACCGATGTTTGCCAGGCGGACTCAGTGGACAGAACGGACACCTGGCTGAGGGTGTCTCACACACCTGGACAAGGTGTTACGACGCGTTCACAACACTCCAAAGGCCGGACATTCCGGGAACAATGCCTTGGTACTATTCTGCAAAATTAAACGTTGCGGTGTTATTACCTCCTTACAAATATGGAAACAGTTATTACGAACAAGAAAATGCACATCATTGACCAAATGATGTAGTCTAACCCCCTGTACATACCCCACAACCAACCCCTGCCATTATGGACATAAATGCTCACATTATTCAAACCTCACAATATTTACTGTGTTCCTGTAATAATATCCATATGTCACGGACATGAACGAGCAAAGCTTGTCAGCATGTCAAAATGTCATTTAGGTTCTTCAGACTTTATTTTGAGTAATGCTTCAGGGGAGCATTAGCATGGCAAAAACCTTTCAGCTTCTGGGGGGGGGGGCCTCCGCCCCCACAGACCCCCTGCCTTTTTAAGCATTTTTCTTTATTTGCCTCTCACATGCCTGGAAAAGCTCATCATCATCTAAATATGCCATTTAGGTCCTTCAGACTTTACTTTGAGTAAAATCTTAAGGGGAGCATTAGCATGGCAAAAACATAAAAAAAATGGTTCTGTTTGCTGTTAGATCTCAGTGCTGCATTTGATACAGTGGATCATCATATTCTACTTGATAGGCTGGAAAATCATTTTGGGATTACTGGGAGTGCCCTTGCATGGCTGATGTCATACTTGACCAATCGTTCTCACTGTGTTTTGTACAGTAACACTACCTCTGACCTTAGTGACATGAAATTTGGGGTTCCACAGGGGTCTGTCTTAGGCCCCCTGCTTTTCTCCCTTTATATAGCACCCCTTGGGCACATATTGCGGCGTTTTGGGATTACCTTTCACTGCTATGCAGATGACACTCAGTTATACATGCCGATAACTGCTGGTAATCTCGTTCACATAAAATCCTTAGAAGATTGCCTTGCAGCAGTGGGAAGTTGGATGTCTAGAAATGTCCTACTTTTAAACACTGAAGACTGAAATGATAGTTCTTGGTCCAGTGAGAGATCGGCATCAATTTGACCAGTTAATGCTCAGCCTCGGCTCGGGTGTCATACATCACACTGAAAAAGTGAGGAACCTTGGGGTAATTTTTGATCCTTCATTGTCCTTTGGCCTCCACATTAGAAATATTACTAGGACTGCTTTCTTCCACCTGCGAAATATCACGAAGATTTGTCCCATCCTGTCTATGGCTGATGCTGAGACCCTGATCCATGCATTTATCCCTTCTAGATTGGACTACTGCAATGTTCTATTTTCTGGTTTACCGCAGTCTAGCATTAGGGGTCTCCAATTGGTTCAAAATGCTGCAGCCAGACTTTTGACACGAAGCAGAAAGTACAACCACATTACACCCATTTTGGCATCCCTTCACTGGCTTCCTGTCCCAGTGAGATCAGATTTTAATGCTGGCAAATTATACACTATTTTTTGGCTTTCTGATGCCTGATTCTGTTTTTTCTCTCTGTTTAAGGTGCAGCTCCATCCAGAGATGGGAGTTGTATTCGTGTTGGTGATCCTCCTGTCCTGTGCGCCAATAGCATTTCTTGTATATTTGTCCATGAATTGTTCTGTAATTTATGTTTATAGCATGGCCCAAGCAGAGGGTCACCCCTTTGAGTCTGGTCTGCTTGAGGTTTCTTCCTCAGAGGGAGTTTTTCCTTACCACTGTTGCTCTGGGAGTTGGTAAGGTTAGACCTCGCCTGTGTGAAGCACTTTGAGGCAACTCTGTTGTGATTTGGCGCAATATAAATAAAAATAGAAAAAAAAAAACTTTTAGGCTTCTGGGGGGAGGGGGGCTCTGCCCCCCAGATCCCCTGCCTTTTTAAGCATTTTTCTTTATTTGACTCTCACATGTCTGGAAAAGCTCCTCACCATTTAACTATGTCATTTAGGTCCTTCAGACTTTTTTTCTGGGAAAAGCACCTAACTCAAGGGTCATATGGTTTCTTAAGACTTTTTTTTTCCTGTATAATAATGAAAAATAAAAATTGTTGCAGAAATGTGTAACCAAGAGTCATAAAGCTCCTGGTACTGAAACCAGGAGCCCTGATTTTGCCTTCCATCTCAGGGTAGATGTACAAAAAATGCAAGATATCGAATTATGTTTGTTGGTTTGTGAATGGAGGAGTGATGTAATGAGGTTTATATATGACTTTGGCTGATTAGATATTGTTCCCTTGTGTGCAGTTGTATGTTGAAGATCCTAGCTATTTCTTGGTCTCGAGCAATTTTGCTTGGGGACTTTACAATGTGGCAGAGCCTACCCTGGTTCACAATAATGTGCAGGTGGAAGGCAAAATCTGGATCAGTGGTGTCAGTGCCAGATGATTTTGCCCTTGAAAGGGCAACAAACAATGCCCCAGGATTCCTTAAATCAAATGCAGTTGTTTCTGGGTCTATAACAATATAACGAATTGTCTCACCAGTGCCTATTGTAAGGCCTTGGCAATGATGGATTGTCCCTGCCCAAGCAAGATAAAGGGATTTGTTTCCTTTTACAGTTGTGACAGGGACATTCCAATCGTCTTTCAGTTGGTATGATGGGAACTAATTGTGGTTGACCTTCAAGAAATGGTGGGCCAGAGTACTTTGGAAACTTAACCATATGGCAAGGAATCTGGGGGCCTTGCTCCATCACTGTAAATAATGTCAATGACAGTTCCGGTGGCTCCGTTGTACAAACCATATTGAAGTGAGAGGTTCATGGTGAGAGCAACCTTTGCAGCACTGCAGAGGTACACAACAGGCTGGAGTCCCCCTGCCTTATCTGTTGGACATGTGTGAGCATGGCGACCATTTGAAATGGAAACTAATTTGGTAAAACATCATTTCAGATAAAACTGAAGTTATTGTACTTGACCCCACAAATCTTAGAAACATGGTGTCTAACCAGATACTTACTCTGGATGGCATTACCCTGACCTCTAGTAATACTGTGAGAAATCTTGAAGTCATTTTTGATCAGGATATGTCCTTCAATGCGCATATTAAGCAAATATGTAGGACTGCTTTTTTACATTTGCGCAATATCTCTAAAATGACTTGTCTTGTCTCAGAGTGATGCTGAAAAACTAATTCATGCATTTATTTCCTCTAGGCTGGACTATTGTAATTCGTTATTATCAGGTTGGCCTAAAAGTTCCCTGAAAAGCCTTCAGTTAATTCAAAATGCTGCAGCTAGAGTACTGACGGGGACTAGAAGGAGAGAGCATATTTCACCCATATTGGCCTCTCTTCATTGGCGTCCTGTTAATTCTAGAATAGAATTTAAAATTCTTCTTCTTACTTATAAGGTTTTGAATAATCAGGTCCCATCTTATCTTAGGGACCTCTTAGTACCATATCAATCAATCAATCAATTTTTTTTTATATAGCGCCAAGTCACAACAAACAGTTGCCCCAAGGCGCTTTATATTGTAAGGCAAGGCCATACAATAATTATGTAAAACCCCAACGGTCAAAACGACCCCCTGTGAGCAAGCACTTGGCTACAGTGGGAAGGAAAAACTCCCTTTTAACAGGAAGAAACCTCCAGCAGAACCAGGCTCAGGGAGGGGCAGTCTTCTGCTGGGACTGGTTGGGGCTGAGGGAGAGAACCAGGAAAAAGACATGCTGTGGAGGGGAGCAGAGATCGATCACTAATGATTAAATGCAGAGTGGTGCATACAGAGCAAAAAGAGAAAGAAACAGTGCATCATGGGAACCCCCCAGCAGTCTACGTCTATAGCAGCATAACTAAGGGATGGTTCAGGGTCACCTGATCCAGCCCTAACTATAAGCTTTAGCAAAAAGGAAAGTTTTAAGCCTAATCTTAAAAGTAGAGAGGGTGTCTGTCTCCCTGATCTGAATTGGGAGCTGGTTCCACAGGAGAGGAGCCTGAAAGCTGAAGGCTCTGCCTCCCATTCTACTCTTACAAACCCTAGGAACTACAAGTAAGCCTGCAGTCTGAGAGCGAAGCGCTCTATTGGGGTGATATGGTACTACGAGGTCCCTAAGATAAGATGGGACCTGATTATTCAAAACCTTATAAGTAAGAAGAAGAATTTTAAATTCTATTCTAGAATTAACAGGAAGCCAATGAAGAGAGGCCAATATGGGTGAGATATGCTCTCTCCTTCTAGTCCCCGTCAGTACTCTAGCTGCAGCATTTTGAATTAACTGAAGGCTTTTTAGGGAACTTTTAGGACAACCTGATAATAATGAATTACAATAGTCCAGCCTAGCGGAAATAAATGCATGAATTAGTTTTTCAGCATCACTCTGAGACAAGACCTTTCTGATTTTAGAGATATTGCGTAAATGCAAAAAAGCAGTCCTACATATTTGTTTAATATGCGCTTTGAATGACATATCCTGATCAAAAATTACTCCAAGATTTCTCACAGTATTACTAGAGGTCAGGGTAATGCCATCCAGAGTAAGGATCTGGTTAGACACCATGTTTCTAAGATTTGTGGGGCCAAGTACAATAACATCAGTTTTATCTGAGTTTAAAAGCAGGAAATTAGAGGTCATCCATGTCTTTATGTCTGTAAGACAATCCTGCAGTTTAGCTAATTGGTGTGTGTCCTCTGGCTTCATGGATAGATAAAGCTGGGTATCATCTGCGTAACAATGAAAATTTAAGCAATACCGTCTAATAATACTGCCTAAGGGAAGCATGTATAAAGTGAATAAAATTGGTCCTAGCACAGAACCTTGTGGAACTCCATAATTAACTTTAGTCTGTGAAGAAGATTCCCCATTTACATGAACAAATTATAATCTATTAGACAAATATGATTCAAACCACCGCAGCGCAGTGCCTTTAATACCTATGGCATGCTCTAATCTCTGTAATAAAATTTTATGGTCAACAGTATCAAAAGCAGCACTGAGGTCTAACAGAACAAGCACAGAGATGAGTCCACTGTCCGAGGCCATAAGAAGATCATTTGTAACCTTCACTAATGCTGTTTCTGTACTATGATGAATTCTAAAACCTGACTGAAACTCTTCAAATAGACCATTCCTCTGCAGATGATCAGTTAGCTGTTTTACAACTACCCTTTCAAGAATTTTTGAGAGAAAAGGAAGGTTGGAGATTGGCCTATAATTAGCTAAGATAGCTGGGTCAAGTGATGGCTTTTTAAGTAATGGTTTAATTACTGCCACCTTAAAAGCCTGTGGTACATAACCAACTAACAAAGATAGATTGATCATATTTAAGATCGAAGCATTAAATAATGGTAGGGCTTCCTTGAGCAGCCTGGTAGGAATGGGGTCTAATAAACATGTTGATGGTTTGGATGAAGTAACTAATGAAAATAACTCAGACAGAACAATCGGAGAGAAAGAGTCTAACCAAATACTGGCATCACTGAAAGCAGCCAAAGATAACGATACGTCTTTGGGATGGTTATGAGTAATTTTTTCTCTAATAGTTAAAATTTTATTAGCAAAGAAAGTCATGAAGTCATTACTAGTTAAAGTTAATGGAATACTCAGCTTAATAGAGCTCTGACTCTTTGTCAGCCTGGCTACAGTGCTGAAAAGAAACCTGGGGTTGTTCTTATTTTCTTCAATTAGTGATGAGTAGAAAGATGTCCTAGCTTTACGGAGGGCTTTTTTATAGAGCAACAGACTCTTTTTCCAGGCTAAGTGAAGATCTTCGAAATTAGTGAGACGCCATTTCCTCTCCAACTTACGGGTTATCTGCTTTAAGCTACGAGTTTGTGAGTTATACCACGGAGTCAGGCACTTCTGATTTAAAGCTCTCTTTTTTAGAGGAGCTACAGCATCCAAAGTTGTCTTCAATGAGGATGTAAAACTATTGACGAGATACTCTATCTCACTTACAGAGTTTAGGTAGCTACTCTGCACTGTGTTGGTATATGGCATTAGAGAACATAAAGAAGGAATCATATCCTTAAACCTAGTTACAGCGCTTTCTGAAAGACTTCTAGTGTAATGAAACTTATTCCCCACTGCTGGGTAGTCCATCAGAGTAAATGTAAATGTTATTAAGAAATGATCAGACAGAAGGGAGTTTTCAGGGAATACTGTTAAGTCTTCTATTTCCATACCATAAGTCAGAACAAGATCTAAGATATGATTAAAGTGGTGGGTGGACTCATTTACCTTTTGAGCAAAGCCAATAGAGTCTAATAATAGATTAAATGCAGTGTTAAGGCTGTCATTCTCAGCATCTGTGTGGATGTTAAAATCGCCCACTATAATTATCTTATCTGAGCTAAGCACTAAGTCAGACAAAAGGTCTGAAAATTCACAGAGAAACTCACAGTAACGACCAGGTGGACGATAGATAATAACAAATAAAACTGGTTTTTGGGACTTCCAATTTGGATGGACAAGACTAAGAGTCAAGCTTTCAAATGAATTAAAGCTCTGTCTGGGTTTTTCATTAATTAATAAGATGGAATGGAAGATTGCTGCTAATCCTCCGCCCCAGCCCGTGCTACGAGCATTCTGACAGTTAGTGTGACTCAGGGGTGTTGACTCATTTAAACTAACATATTCATCCTGCTGTAACCAGGTTTCTGTAAGGCAGAATAAATCAATATGTTGATCAATTATTATATCATTTACCAACAGGGACTTAGAAGAGAGAGACCTAATGTTTAATAGACCACATGTAACTGTTTTAGTCTGTGGTGCAGTTGAAGGTGCTATATTATTTTTTCTTTTTGAATTTTTATGCTTAAATAGATTTTTGATGGTTATTGGTGGTCTGGGAGCAGGCACCGTCTCTACGGGGATGGGGTAATGAGGGGATGGCAGGGGGAGAGAAGCTGCAGAGAGGTGTGTAAGACTACAACTCTGCTTCCTGGTCCCAACCCTGGATAGTCACGGTTTGGAGGATTTAAGAAAATTGGCCAGATTTCTAGAAATGAGAGCTGCTCCATCCAAAGTGGGATGGATGCTGTCTCTCCTAACAAGACCAGGTTTTCCCCAGAAGCTTTGCCAATTATCTGTGAAGCCCACCTCATTTTTTGGACACCACTCAGACAGCCAGCAATTCAAGGAGAACATGCGGCTAAACATGTCACTCCCGCCCAGAGAAAACTACAGAGTCCGACATTGTTTTTGCAAAGTTACACACCGATTAATGTTAATTTTAGTGACCTCCGATTGGCGTAACCGGGTGTCATTACTGCCGACGTGAATTACAATCTTACCAAATTTACGCTTAGCCTTAGCCAGCAGTTTCAAATTTCCTTCAATGTCGCCTGCTCTGGCCCCCGGAAGACAATTGACTATGGTTGCTGGTGTCGCTAACTTCACATTTCGCAAAACAGAGTCGCCAATAACCAGAGTTTGATCCTCGGCGGGTGTGTCGTCGAGTGGGGAAAAATGGTTAGACCCCAATAGAGCGCTTCGCTCTCAGAATGCAGGCTTACTTGTAGTTCCTAGGGTTT
This sequence comes from Thalassophryne amazonica, assembly GCF_902500255.1. NCBI lineage: Eukaryota > Metazoa > Chordata > Actinopteri > Batrachoidiformes > Batrachoididae > Thalassophryne > Thalassophryne amazonica. Next base: position 48,112,646 of record NC_047106.1, read on the forward strand.
TTAAGAGTAGAATGGGAGGCAGAGCCTTCAGCTTTCAGGCTCCTCTCCTGTGGAACCAGCTCCCAATTTGGATCAGGGAGACAGACACCCTCTCTACTTTTAAGATTAGGCTTAAAACTTTCCTTTTTGCTAAAGCTTATCGTTAGGGATGGTTCAGGTGACCCTGAACCATCCCTTAGTTATGCTGCTATAGACTTAGACTGCTGGGGGGTTCCCATGATGCACTGAGTGTTTCTTTCTCTTTTTGCTCTGTATGCACCACTCTGCATTTAATCATTAGTGATTGATCTCTGCTGTCTTCCACAGCATGTCTTTTTCCTGATTCTCTCCCCTCAGCCCCAACCAGTCCCAGCAGAAGACTGCCCCTCCCTGAGCCTGGTTCTGCTGGAGGTTTCTTCCTGTTAAAAGGGAGTTTTTCCTTCCCACTGTCACCAAGTGCTTGCTCATAGGGGGTCGTTTTGACCGTTTTTCAGTGATTATTGTATGGCTTTTGCCTTGCAATATAAAGCGCCTTAGGGCAACTGTTGTTGTGATTTGGCGCTATATAAATAAAATTGATTTGATTTGATTTAATGGGGTTATGTTGATTACATTCAAGGAGTTTCTTTTTGTTGTGCAACCATTCTTTGTCATGTGTGGGAAAGAAAAAACACCTTTGTCATCAATATGGTTTAATAAACTTTGACCATATTTTGTCTTTAGTGACTGCCACTGGAACTGTTATAGCCATTGACCATGGTCACTATTAAGTTTGTATTCTCTTAATGAGCATAGAACATATCTGAATTCTGATTCTGTGTCAGATTGTCTTACAATCTTATCAAGAATAATGGCATGTGTAAAACTCTGCCACACTAGAGCTCCATGAATAGCAGCAGGTGATTTTGATGTACAGCAATACACTGGGCTGTCCATTACTGGTGGTAGCTGGACGTCATCACCAAAGAAGACGACCACAGGCAGCCTACCCCAACGCTTGTCTGAGTTGGCACCGCTCTGCACATCATATCTGCACCCAGGCTCGGACTGGTAATCTGTGATTTTGGGCATTTGCCCGGTGGGCCGCTGCACGTTTAGACGTGCGTGGGCCGGCCCTCCGATATTTATAGAGCTTATGGAAATATACAGTGTTCTTGAACCACGCGCTGCTGTCAACACGAGGAAAGTCCATGATCGGTGAAGCTACAGCATTTAATCGGCGCAGCTGCAGAGCCACTTCCTGAATTTGTGTCAAAATAAAAGTTCTGTAGTGTTTCATACACGGCGCAGTCTTATTCTAGGTTTCAGTTTTGTTTCTGTTTGATCACACAACGGAGACTTACATCGAGCACAATGATTGACATGACCAACAGCCAATGACAATGGAGAAGCATACAGGGTGGCCAATCAGATTGCAGGAAGAGCAGGCGGCCATTCCTGCCCCTGTGAATGGATTGAGTCCTCGGCACCTGGACTTCTTTCCGCTCTTCTACTGATACAAGGTTGGAATCGTTTCTTTTATCTTAATTAACTGTGCTTTACTTTTGTTAATCTTTAAATGCAACAGCTACAGACTTCAGCTCCTTAATTTGCTGCTGTGTGAATCCTAGCAGTGCTTACACATTACCTCACTCTCTCTCTCTCTCTCTCTCACTCACACACACACTTTGGAGACACAAAAACCTTTTTCCGCTTGTGTGCTTTTGCTTCCATTTTGCTTCCGGCACCAGAAAAAAAAAAAATCACAGGGGGCGGGATCCCCCCCCCCCCCCCGGAAAGCTTGTGTATTTACGCTGCACCGTTGTAAGAGACTGACTAAGAGTGAAGAGTGATGACAGTATTTTTTTAATTATTATTTGAATGTATAGATGCTCGGTGAAGTGATCTGCATACCACAAAGCCGGTGTTCTGTCGAGATGAGGTGCGCCAACTTTCGACACTCTAAGCTGTGATGTACCTTTGCATTGTCCAATAGGAACGACGCGTCGGGCCAAAACACGGAAGACTCGTGGCAGAAACCACTGATCTCTACAAAATGGATTGGACCGATCCGATTGGTGCAGAAACCACTGATCTGTACAAAACATTAACGTGTGACAGGACTGCTCATTTATAGAGCAGTTTTCTGAAGAAAAATCATTGGAAATCATTGTTACCTCAAAATTTCTGATTACTGTTAAAAAAAAAGTTTAGAACACTTGTAATTAAAACAGGTAAATAAATCAATAAATGGTTCTTTAGAAACCTTTCATCTGTATTAAAATCATCTGTTATTTCAGATTAGATAATTTCTTGTTTAACATAAGGAACCTCAGACATTTATTTTTAGACAAATAAAATAACATGGAAACTTGTATATTTTTTGAAGTCTGGTAGATTATTTATATCTTATTTCAAACAGAAAAACAAACACTAAATACAAATGTTTATTATAAATGCAAAAGGAAATAATTTAACAATCAAATCAAATCAAATCAATTTTATTTATATAGCACCAAATCACAACAAACAGTCGCCCCAAGGTGCTTCACATTGCAAGGCAAGGCCATACAATAATTACGGAAAAACCCAAACATCATGGGAACCCCCCAGCAGTCTACGTCTATAGCACCATAACTAAGGGATGGTTCAGGGTCACCAGTGAAGCACTGTGAATACTTTCTGGATGCACGATAGCTAGCTAGCTAGCTATCGTGCATCCATCTAGCTATCTAGCTATCTAGCTAGCTAGATAGATAATCCTTTTTTTTTTTTTTTTTTTTTACATTGACATTTTTTTTATGTCTGGCATGTGTTGCAGAATATAATCTTTCAAAAGCTGTAATTCACCTCCAGCAGATAACTGCCATGAATCCTGCTCTCGTCTAAAAACGTATGATGAAGTGCTGCAGTAATGATTTCAGATTCCACTGAAGTTTCTCAGCAGGTTTGCTTGAGTTCATTTTGTGTCTCTTTAAATGCTTCTTCTACTCTTTGTCAAGGACAGACCAAAGAATCAAACTCAATTTATTCAAATATTTCCAGTCAAGCCCGTAAGTATTTGGGCAGTCAATTTATTTTTGTAATTTTGCCTCCATTTCAAGATGTGTTTGCACTGCAAACAAGTTTAACAAAGACTATCACATTATTCAGTCACTTTTATCAGCAGCTGTTCACATTCAGATGCCATAAGTAATTGGAATTGAATTGAATATTTGGTATTTGTTTATAATCTGTCATCATCTGCGACTTTCAACCACAAAGACGAATTGTGAAATAAACATTCAATAAACTGACTTAACATTTACATGTCACTTCATCACCTTTTATTGATATATTTCAATAACCAATCAATAAAGGTAACAGAAGCCGTGGTCCATTATATATGTTGTACTTTTACTGTACTTCTTGAGATTTTTAATGGAGTAATTAAATCAAAGGTGTATTTTTTAAATGTATTTATTCTTCATGTAAAATGTGAAAATAACCTCGCAACAAGAATAATACAGTGCAGCTACCACCACTAGGTGGAGACATTTTATTAATTATGTCTCAGCTCTGAACTCTTAGTTATGTATAAATAAGTACAGTTGCATTATTCTGGACGTGGTAACAAGTCTGTGTACAGGAAACAAATAGTAAAATCCCATGATTATAAAATGAAACATAACATTTTTCATATTAAAAAATGTTATGTGTTTTTCTAAGTGCATTTGTTTTGGTCAAAAGACACATGAATGCGATGCAGCCCAAATGTTTTATACATATATATATATATATATATATATATATATATATATATATATATATATATATATATATATATATATATATACAGTGAGGAAAATAAGTATTTGAACACCCTGCAGTTTTGCAAGTTTCCCACTTAGAAATCATGGAGGGGTCTGAAATTTTCATCTTAGGTGCATGTCCACTGTGAGAGACATAATCTAAAAAAAAAAAAAAAAAAAAATCCGGAATCACAATGTATGATTTTTTTTTTTTTTTTTTTTTATAATTTGTTTGTATGTTACTGCTGCAAATAAGTATTTGAACACCTGTGAAAATCACTGTTAATATTTGGTACAGGAGCCTTTGTTTGCAATTACAGAGGTCAAACATTTCCTGTAGTTTTTCACCAGGTTTTCACACACTGCAGCAGGGATTTTGGTGCACTCTTCCATAAGATCTTCTTTAGATTTACGGTGCAGTCGTCCTGTCCCCTTTGCAGAAGAGCACCCCCAGAGTATGATGTTTCCACCCCATGCATCACAGTTGGGATGGTTTTCTTGGGGTTGTTCTCATCCTCTAAACATGGTAAGTGGAGTTGATTCCAAAAAAAACCCTATTCTGGTCTCATCTGACCACGTGACCTTCTCCCATCATCCCATTGACCATCATCCAGATGGTCAATGGTGAACTTCAAACGGGCCTGGACATGTACTGGCTTGAGCAGGGGGACCTTGCTGCCCTGCAGGATTTTAAACCATGACAGCATCATGTGTTACTAATGTAATCTTTGTGACTGTGGTCCCAGCTCTCTTCAGGTCACTGACCAGGTCCTCCTGTGTAGTTCTGAGCTTTCTTAGAATCATCCTTACCCCACAAAGTGAGATCTTGCATGGAATCCCAGACTGAGGGAGATTGACAGTCATCTTGTGTTTCTTCCACTTTCTAATAAATAATCATAACAGTTGTCTTCTACCAAGCTGCTTGCCTGTTGTCCTGTAGTCCATCCCAGCCTTGTGCAGGTCTACAGTTTTGCCCCTGGTGTCCTTAGACAGCTCTTTGGTCTTGGCTATGGTGGAGTGTGATTGATTGAGTGTGTGAACATGTGTTTTTTATACAGGTAACAAGTTCAAACAGGTGTAATTAATACAGGTAAAGAGTGCAGAATAAGAGGGCTTCTTAAAGAAAAATTAACAGGTCTGTGAGAGCCAGAATTCTTGCTGGTTGGTAGGGGATCAAAAACTTATTTGCAGCAGTAACATACAAATAAATTAAAAAAAAAAATCATACATTGTGATTTCCAGATTTTATTTTATTTATTTATTTATTTTTTTAGATTATGTCTCTCACAGTGGACATGCACCTAAGATGAAAATTTCAGACCCCTCCATGTTTTCTAAGTGGGAGAACTTGCAAAACCGCAGGGTGTTCAAATACTTATTTTCCTCACTGTATAAACAACAACTAAAACTGAATTATAAATGCAGAACTATCTCATTACATAGTTTTGTGTGGTGGAAAGCTTATTTTTATTTATTTACTTATTTAAAGAAGAAAAGTATTCAGACATCCCTCTGTTCATCTATGATAAAACTTTCTCACCGTCTTTTTTACGGTCAGTTATTTTATTCAGGTCAACTCACTACAAAATCCTACACATTCTTAGATATCACGATTAATATTCCTCATGTTTTTCATAAAGATTCATGATATTTCCTGAGACATTTATGAACATGTCAAATGCCCTGTCTTACAATGTTGAAGAAGGTCAGACGGCGGGGAATCATATGCAGCCCCAAATTTAATTGGTTCCTTTTGGCAGGGAACTGCTCTTGCTCCTAAAAAGGAGTCCCTCACTCCTTTTCCCACTCATTTATTTGCATGATTACTGGAAAAGTTTTCATAATTTTTCAAGTACCATCTTTTAATAATCAAAATGTAATAAAATAATCCTTAACAGTGTAAATGTGATTACACATTTTTCACAGTAATTTTGTTTGATTATAGTTATTTATATTTTGCAAAATAATTCCAATTAAATGTCATCTTTAATTCCACAACCATGGTAACAAACCGTACACCTGTCTGCTGCCTGCACATCTTGTGTTTGTTGCAGAAAATATTCTCATCATCACATAATAAGTCCCTTCCATTGCTGCCTTTGTTTTGTTTTCCCCCACTAGGGGTCACCACAGCAGATCGAAGGTGGATATGCATATTGATTTGGCACAAGTTTTATGCCGTTTGCCCTTCCTGACACAACTCCACATTACATGGAGAAATGTGGCAGGGGCGGGGTTTGAACTGGGAACCTTCCAAACTGAAACCAGTGCGTATTAACCTCTTGGCCACCACCCCTTGCTAATTCTTATCATCACATGCATGATGCAAAGGAACAGCAGGTTTGTCTGTTTCTCAAATTTTCAATGCTGAGGTTTTCGCTGCTCTTGATGATGCACATGTGATTTCTGTGCAACTGTAAACTTTCAAAACAATCAAAAATAAAGTTGCGATTGATAAAATATTTTGCACTCTTGTCTCCAGAGTGACCGATATGCCTTTAAAATCACACACAAATTCAACATCAGACACAAAAACAAGAGTCACGGCTCGATTCCAAAACAAGATTTTAATTGGCCGATTTACAGAAAGTGCTGTAGTGACCACTCCAAAAGAAAACAGACCAAAAAGTCCAGAACCAAAAGAAAAGCTAAAAACATTTTACACATTGTACAAGATTTCCATTTTAATTTTTCCATCTGCCTCATCTAAAACAAGTGTCAGGACAACGTTAGGGCTCAGGCCGATGCAAAATCCACCAAAGGTTAGAGGGAAATGGGGGTGGGGGGGTGGGGTGCAAGAAGCGAGGTGACATCACAAGACCAGGTGTCACAGATGATATTAAACATGAACATACAGATACAGTAAACACATATAGTAGATCCTCTCAAGCCACGCCCACACAATGGCTGCCAAAGGAGCGAAAAAGCTTTTCTGGTGCTTCTGACTTTAAAACAAACCCTTCGATTTATCAGTGACAGACTTTGCTGTCTGCACATGTCCGGGGCCTCCTCGATTGTGGGTGAAAAACGCTCCACGCAGATTGAACTCGTAATGATGATGGCCAGAGTTTAATGCCCTTTCATTTTAAGGTGAAGAAATGCTTGAGCGGGTTTTCTGATTATGAGATAACCACCAAATGCTTTCACCTCTCCGTCTTTTCAACTCAGCATCACTCCAGGCAACTCTGCACCTTGCTAACACTCGCACTGCCTAATGAAGTGTGATTTACAGCGCTGCCCCAGAATTTATGTGATACTCCTTCATTTAAAATTCTTCTGTTAGGTTGCTTTCTATTCAAAGTCATGGGTTTGTTGTGGTTAATGTGTCGCTGTGCATTCGAGTAACTCGACTGTGATTTCACACTGCAGTGATGACACTGATCGCCAATCGCAGCACTTTGTCCGAACACGAATGCGTGTTCTGTTGTGTTGTTCTAGACCTTTGTAATTTCAAAGGGTTCTTATCCCAAAGCGTCCACATGGCAACACTTTTGACGTCCGGTCAGGATGTGAATGTGACAGGCAGCCTTTGGCATCTGTTTAAAGACATGAGGGGTACTGACCTTTAACTGTTTAAATTGTGCAGGTGTTCATGATAATAGACATTAGGTTTTGTGTCGTTCAATCATTCTCGCAGTCTGACCGGATTTACAGTCACTGTTGCAGCAATAAAGTTAATAAAGGTACTTTCATCATGAAATTCATGTGCTTTAAATGAAACCGTAACATCATACGTATCAGACACTAAATGGCTGGACACAAACGCTGAGCACAGACACCGGAGTTTGAACTTCAAAAGGCTTTACTGTGGTCACAAGCAGGTTTTGGTACAGAAGGTAGCAATTAAAGATCAGCAACAGTAACAAAAACATCAGGCCAAAAGCGATGTCAAGAAAACAGGTAGGTAGATCAAAAACACGGCAGGGCAATCAAAACAAGGACTCTGAAGAAAGGCTAGAAGTGAAGGCGACAAAGCACAATGATGTGGCAGAGAAGAAAGGGAACAGAGAGAGGCTTAAATACAAGAGATAATGAGCATAAGATGAGGAACAGGTCTTAGGGAAAGATCCAGAGCGTGGGTGTGGAAAGACAGAGGGAACCGCTCAGCACCAGGCAAGAGACAAACAAGAGAAAGCAGCAACACAAACCCCAAGCAGAAAATAAACAACAAAATTAACACACAGAACATAACAAAATCCCAATCGTGACAGTTCTATAATTTGAGAAATGCCTGTTTGTTCCACTACTTTTGAGTCATTTGGGATATTTGCTTTGAACTTGCTGTGTACATGTACGTTGACCCCAGAATTGCCCTTAAATGGTTTGATTTGCAAACGTTAATCATTGGAGTCAAAAGTCAAAATTTTGTTTTTCACTCTGGTTTGCACCAAATGTGACACACATGTATGCAGGTGGGTTCTGGAATTGCCTAGGTGAGGTTAAATTTGCCTCACATATCCATTTCCTGATTTCTCTGAAATTTGATATGACAGTGAAGGTTGCTCCCAAATTTCTTCTCAACAAATAAATTTTCGCATAGGGCACACGATTTTTCAACTTGATTTGGGACAAATCTGGCACACATTGAGGTGTGTTCCAGAATTGCCCTGGCATGGTCAGCCAGATCAATCATTTGGGTCAAGGTCAAGGTTGCTGGGGTCAAATGTTTGACCGTGCCATGGCCCTGATTGTCTTCATGTTCATGGACACCATTTCAAAGAAGAAACATCAAGTACAAGAGTCACAAAATGTCATTCAGTTATCCAAGCAGATCAATTTCTACTTCATTCTCTACATCGTTTTACACCTGTTCCTGGGGCTGATGTGTCTGAAGGACTTTGTCCACACAACCTTCCTCACCACTTAACTCCTTTTCCTCCAGGTCTTCCTTTACACTATCATCCACCTTCTCATGACTCTTTGATTGACATCCTCATTGTCTGATCTCATGTCACGATGTATAAACCTCCTTGATCCTACTTTCCTGTACCTGCTTTGATACTTTGCCCTGTTTTTGTTGTACCTCTCATTCCTTCATTCAAGCTTTCTAATTTCACCAATTTTGTTTCACAGCCCATATCTCAGGCCCACACTGAGTGGTGGGTTGTGCAACTCTAATTAATTGTAATTCTTTGGGCACACTCACTCACTCATCTTCAACTGCTTACTCCAATTAAGGATCGTGGGAGGCTGGAGCCTATCCCAGCAGTCAGAGTGTGAGGCGGGGTACACCCAGGACAGGACGCCAGTCTGCCGCAGGGCTACATTTAGACAAACAAACCATCCTGCCTCTTTGGTCACACAACAGTCCCAATTGGCTCTTTGAGTTGTTACACCCAGACTGCACTCTCTGGGTCCTTTCTGCATCCACTTTGAATATTTAAACATTCTTTCAGTAACTGTCCCTGCAAGCAGACATCTGAATGCTGATGTGCACTCAACTTATACATTCTATCTTATTTGTATTTTTCATTCCTGTTTGTGAAAGATCTTGCCAATTCTTTTAGCTTCTTCTCTTCTCCATCTCCTCCTGTGCTGAAGAACACCATGTCATCTGCATAAAGCATGCACCAGACTGGTCTTTAATCCCAAAAGTCAACACATCCATAAACAGACCAAAGATTTACAGGCTTAAAACTGCACCTGCCCTTTTCTCTTTTTTGTCATGATGAAAGTACAAATGAGGACACTTTTCTGAGGAGGAATGTGCATGATGCATTCATTTAATTTGACCCTGGCAATTAGATCAAGGGTTCAAAACTGTAAACAGATACCAAAGGACCCTATACTGTTCCATGTCCAACTCAGTTTGTGTTGGGATTGATCCAGAACTTGGGACCTTGTTTCTCAACAGTGTGTATGCACAAGAACAATGAATATGTTCTTTCCCGCACATGAACTGGAACTTAGAAAGTAAGAATGCACAGTGACAACATGTGTACCTCATGGATAGCTGCTAATTGATACAGTGAACTGGAAATCCAAAATACATCGAGACAGAATTAAACAAAGCAGCCAAGGTCACAGAACTCATTTCTTATCATTAACATTTGATTTCCATTCTCTCTCTCTCTCTCAGTCTCACACACACACACACACACACACACACACACACACACACACACACACACACACACACACACACACACACACACACACACACACACACACACACACACACCACTATATTATTATTTTAATTTACCATTCACAAACTGAATTGTGTATGTACTAATTTTTTATTTTGTATGTGGCTGGTATAAATAGTTGCAACCATATACTGTGCATGGGTTGATCACTTGTGTTATTTTTCTTATTCATTGGCTTTTCTAAAGGATCGTGATTCCAGAACAGAGACTATCAAATAAATTGATTTCCTTTTCTACCCCTCTCTGATTGTCTAAATTTGACATTCAATGAAACTAAACTTGTTTTGCAATGATTTATCATTGCCGTGTTGCTCTCTGTGAGCTGTGTGAGTCAAGTACAGCGCCAAACGCAGAGAGGTTTTATATGCAAATATTTGAGGGAATGTCTACATCCATTCATTGCTGAAGATGGCCATGAAAAACGTGTGCATACATTTTCACGAGGACCAAGATCTATAAATGAGAACCATGCATACACATTGCTTCACAACTCTGTGGAAAAGAATACACATGCACATTTCTGCCCTTGTGTGTGCAACCAGTTTAAGTTGTGATTCTACAGAGTTTTATAAATGAGACCCCTGTAGGATTGGACAACGTCTACATAATTGGAAAATCACAATGTCAGCTGTAAAACGTCGCGATGGATGATGAAACTGGGTGGGGAGTGGGGAGGTGTACTTTGTACATACTTTATTACACACTTTTTAAAATGTCTACTCGTACACTAAATAATAAATTAATTACTATTATTTATTGACCATAGCTACTTTAATAATTTACAGTAACAGATGGAGTAATGGTACACCTCAGCTGATTCTGCTAAACAGCTGTCCCATTCTGCAAGTTTGGCTTTTTTTTTGGAGCCAGAGCCCGCGGTGCATATCACGTAACTCCCAGGAGGCCAGATTAATTTTTTTCTGTGCTCTTTAAGAAAAGTGGAGGGTGAGGCACAGGCTGCTCTGAGCAGGGCAGAGCAGCATTATACAGACGAAATTATGCCAGCACGTGTTGAAGCAACCCACCTTGTTTCTGCCTGCCCATAGCTTGCGATGGGAGCAGCGCATCTCTTTGTAACTCCAGGCAGGTGAACTCTTCTTGACATCTTGGAGTAACTTTTTCTGTGCATTCGGGTTGCATTCCAGAGAGGCTACTGGGCTGCTCTGGGTCGAGCAGCAGACTAGCTCCTCCCCAATGCTAGCCCCCTGGCGTCTAACATGTCAAAAGTGTTGCAATGTGGATGCGGTAGTAGCCTTGGATTTTTACTTGCCATCACTTTTATATATTCAGTTTGTGAAAATATTTATTCTATGTGGTAATACGTTCTGTTTTTCACTTTTACTAACTCTCATCACCTTTAAAATTTTTCACCTGTGGGTACAAGCGTCTCCATAATATAAATCTTGTGATTTAAACACATGCTCTGCTGCAGCCTTGCTGTTTTATCTTGATCCATGTCATCTGATAGTGTACCTTCACCTGGCTGGGTAACGCATCCATTAAAATAAAACCAGAATCTCAGTCAGCTAGAACAGCCTGAACACTGAGGACTGCATATGCGCACAGAGGACCGCAGGCTCAAAGTCACCGAGTCCTGCAGGCTAACAAGGTGTACATACATATGAGGAGGTGGAATGTGCTTGGTGTACAGATTGCGTGTTTGTGGAGGAGTGGAGGGTCACCTGCTAGTAGCATATAAAAATTTACAAGGACACTCATTTTTGTTTTTCTCCCAAAATCAGTCCAAAACCCCTAGAAGTCAGATAGATCCCCTTGACTACTTCTACCTGAACTGTAACAGGACACAATCTAAACTTTTATTCATGACTTCAGCTGGAAAAGTTGTATTTTTGTAAAATCACCTCGTTTGCCGCTTCAACTTTGAATAAAGATGAACAGCATAAATCATTTCTTCAGTTTTGCAAGTCAGGTTTTTTTTTTAAATGAGGACTGTTTTGCATTTTTATTGGTGATCTGAAATCTCACTGTGAAATCTGATGTCAAACTGAAATAAGGGTTTTCTGATTTTGTGTCACAGACTATTGATTGTTCAACAGAGGAGAAAATGGGAGAATTTCTGACAAGCCTGGTGTGTGGCTGTCCAGTAGGTGGCGATATGACCTCATTTTTAACGCCTCAAAGTCAACATGAGAGAACAGAGAAAGTCTTTTTGTTTCAACCATCATAGGTGATATTTCTGTATGGCTGTGTTGCTGTGTGTCTGTGCGTGTGTGTTTCACTCTGAATGTGCCACTCAGTAAGATATTGTTGTTTTGTCCCAGGTTTGATCCTTCTTGCTGCAGCGTTGCACCTTGGGTAGCTGGACATCAGCATCCTCTTCGCTGTCATCTGACTCGGCACTGGTGATGTCGTCGTTGTCGTCGTCCTCATCATCATCGTCATCGTCCTCCTCCTCCTCCTCACTCGTGTCCTCCTCTGCAGCCTGAGGCTCCTCCAGGTTCTGTGGTAAAATGAAGAAAGTATAAAGTTTCATAAGCTCAGCTGGGAAGTAATCAATTATTAATTTTAAAACAAGAACTCATTCCCACCTACTGGTTGTTGGATTCTGAGCAGCTTTATTACAAAATTACTTATGAAACTGATGAAAATATTTGGCACCATGTGGAACAACAGCTAAATGACTTTTGAATGAATCTGGATAAAGATCTCTTTATTACTGTGGCTAATATAAGCCACAACACTTCCTAATTGAGAAAACACTAAAAATCATGCATTCATAAATAAGAATAATAAGTATTAAAAGTACAGTTAAACCTGCCTAAACCGTCATTGTACGTGGGCTGTCCGTAAAGTATCAGTCCTTTTTATTTTTTTTAAAAACTATATGGATTTCATTCATATGTTTTTACGTCAGGCAAGTTTGAACCCTTGTGCGCATGCGTGAGTTTTTCCACGCCTGTCGGTGACGTCATTCACCTGTGAGTACGCCTTGGGAAGGAGTGGAAATGGCGGAATGAAAAGGACTTTTTTTCCATCAGATTTTTTTCAGAAGCTGTTAGAGACTGGCACCTGGAAACCATTCGAAAAATTTATCTGGCTTTCGGTGAAAATTTTGCGGCTTTACAGAGAATAAGGACTGTTAACTGTCGCTTTAAGGACCGCTTTAAGGACCCCTTTAAGGACGCATGGTGCGCTGCGCTCCGAGCTGCGACAACGCAGCACAAAACACCGTATCATTTCTAAATGGATAGCTCTGTGGATACGAGACGTTGTGTGCTCTTTCTCCGGTAATCACAAGAGCTGGACTTCAGCCATTTTCCGGCAGATTTCACTTTTAACCAGAGATTTTGTCATGGAACGCCGCGCGGAGGCTTCACGTGTCACGACCGATTCGCTTGATGAGCGAGACAAAGAACACCTCTGTTTCGGCGTGTCAGTGGACAAGTTTGGACATGTCTAGCTCTCCACAATTTCTCTGATACTTACTGGACTAGTAAGCATTGAAAGCTGAGATAGGCATGTCTCGCATCCGCGGCACGGAGCGCGGTGTGCCGACCGTCCTTAAAGGGGTCCTTAAAGCGACAGTTAACAGTCCTTATTCTCTGTGAAGCCCGCAAAATTTTCACCGAAAGCCAGATAAATTTTTCGAATGGTTTCCAGGTGCCAGTTTCTAACAGCTTCTGAAAAAAATCTGATGGAAAAAAAGTCCTTTTCATTCCGCCATTTCCAGACAATGAAATTCCGACGAGGGGGTGGGACCACTCCTTCCCAAGGCGTGCTCACAGGCGAATGACGTCACCGACAGGCGTGGAAAAACTCACGCATGCGCACGAGGGTTCAAACTTGCCTGATGTAAAAACATATGAATGAAATCCATATAGTTTTAAAAAAAAATAAAAAGGAACGATACTTTACGGACAGCCCACGTATAAACTGGATATTTGCACTCACTGGACAAAAGCATTGGAACTCTGTATGGTTTCCCATGTAATAAACACCCTAGATTTTGTATAACAGATTTTCGCTCACATCAGACAAAACGTCCTGTCAGATTGCAATGTATTTCCATTGAAATCCTCTTGGATATACCGGACAGAGCAGTCTGGATGTGCCCAGTAACAGAGGTATGAAATGAAGTTCAGCACTGACACTCACCGATTCCAGGAAAGTGGATACTGTATTTCGCTGTTTATTTTTTTCAAACTGTGCTCAGTCCTGACGCCTAAATGAGGCAGGCCTTTATTGAAGACCGGTGATTATTAACAAAATGCTGCTTGCTGCCTGTACTGTAATATGGGGTTAAGTTTCACACATATCCCTGGGTATAATGAACCAAACCGCTTTAGATCTGAGACCTCTGCCTCCTTTCTCTCTCATCCTATTCTAAAAGTTTTTGCAGTGCGCCGATTACATTTCGATCATGGATCAAATACGTTTGGCACAAAAGTCCACAAATATGACCAACTTTACAACAAGGAGTCAGAAAAAGATGCTCAAATGATCCGCAATTCATGGAGGAAAACTGCACGTACCGTAACATTGGTTTGGAGGTTGACGATTGTATAAAAAAGTGGAGCTCGATGAGGGACAAACTGATCCAGAAAATGCCTGGATCCTGTGGAAAATTGCAATAAGACACCCACCAATGCGAAGGCAAACTTTAAAAGGGGCACACGCACATCAGCATCATTGCATGGCCACAGAGTTGTAGAAGCATAAATCACACTTTAGGATTTTAAGGTATCACTCTGCAGTGAACTTACAAAAAACGGTGACTCAACCAAATGCACGGCACTTATTTAAGGCAGGTGTTTATTTTATTCACACAAAATTTTGAACCGGTCATTAAAGGAGGCAGGTCCAGACTGAAGGTCAGGCATTTAGTCAAGGAAATACACCTAATTTATGCTGCTCGTTCGGTGCCTCCTGACTGTTTTTATATAATTATAATAATAATATAATATAATTTTATATAATTATAATTATATTTCATATTTCTTTTTTATCTTATATTTTATCTTATTTTGACACATATGTTATATTTTATCCTAGCATTTTATCTCTTCTTAATGTTGCACCATTGTACCGAAGCAAATTCCTAGTCTGTGAATCCTGTTCACTGGCAATGGCAATAAACTTCTTCTGATTCTGATTCTGATAACATGTCTACTGTAATTAATCTGTTACATACATATAGCGGATTTTGTCTGTTTTATAGCAGATTTTGATTACAATGGGCAAAATTCACTATTCCATCTGAATCCATTATATGCGAGTTTTACTGTATTCATATTGGGCTTTCCCAGGAATCAAAGCACTAAACAAAATAAACTCCAACGGTAAAAAAAAAATAGTAAGTAAGTCCCTTTGGCTGCTCCCTTGTTTTCACTTGGGGTCGCCACAGCAGATCCAACGTGGGTCTGTATGTTGATTTGGCACATGTTTTACACCAGATGCCCTTTCTGACACAACTCCACATGACATGGAGAAATGTGACAACGGTGAGGTTTGAACCGGGTCTAATGGTAAAAGAATAAAGGCCGGTAATGAAAAATACAACAATGCACAAACATCCCAAATTAAAAAGCTCATAATACAGAAAAAAGGTACGACTTATAGTTCGAGTGCAACTTATGGTTCTTCCTCTTCAACAGCTGTATCAAATAAAATTTTGCAAATTGTGACAATTCTTGCAAACTCAAAGCACAGCATAATGTCCAGTACATGCAACAATTTTTATATGATAACAAATCTACTGCAATTTGACATAATGCTCTGAAAAATGAGACACTTTGCAAAGCGCCACAACACAACAGAGGTACCAGAAACACAAAAAGAGGTTTGTGCCTGGAGGAGTTTTACTGATCTGTATGGTTCTTACATTGAAAATATAATAATAATAATAATAATAATAATAATAATAAGAAGAAGAAGAAAAATCAATCAATAAAAATGCGAACATACGGCTAGGGCAGCAAGGTGGCTTTAGTGCTTAGCACTGTTGCCTCACATCAAAATAACTCTTAGATGGAGTAAGCAGGTATAGAAAATGGATGGATATTTATTGGTTTTTAATGTGCATCATGTTGTTGAACATGCTAACATACTGATTTCTGACTGTGCTTCACAATAAAAGCATTATGCAGAGACCTTTTTCATTATTGTTTTAACTATATTTAACACCTTGAGGGTTGGCTAATACATAGCATTGGGATTTATTTTTATTGCTATGCGGATGATTTACATACATCTAGTTGCAAATTTGTTTAAAAGACTGTATTTTGAAATTAACTCATGATCAAGAAAATGGCTTAAAAAGGCCAAGGGGTAGGATTGAATAAGCATATGCTTCTTCCTACTCCGTTTCAGACACGTTATGTTGACATTCTTCTTGTTGTTTTTTATTTTGTGATTTCTTACTTTTCTATATTTATTGTTTCTTTTCTTCTATATTTGTTTTATTTTTCAATGTCTGAAATAAAACCTTCAGCCAATCAATTTACAGTTGCTTGTTCTTACAGGAAGTGGGCACAGCACAACAAATATAACAAATAAGACAAATATAGAAGAAAACAAACAACAAACATGGAGGCCTGATGGTGGAGAGCAGTGCAGACAAATTTAACACAAGAAAATTGATTCTTGAGTCCCCTGCGTACTTTCTGGCACACTGAAGCTGAAATTCCACTTCTTTTCCTCTTCGCTTACCTCCATTGGGTTCAAGGTGATGGTCAGGGCCGAGTCGTCCCAAGTCACTTCTGCCTCTTTCGTTATTTCATCCAGTTTGACATCCTGTTGGTGCATCAAGTGGATACGGTAGATACCCAGTACTACCACCACCACCAGGGCGGCGATACACAGCACAATTACTATGGTGGCAGCACTCGGCACACCTGAGCAGAAGAAAAAAAAAGAAACATTTTATGAATGATTTTTTTTAAAATGCTTATGTACAGCTGCAGACATAAGCTTATACAACCCCTGGCAAAAATTATGGAATCACCGGCCTCGGAGGATGTTCATTCAGTTGTTTAATTTTGTAGAAAAAAAGCAGATCACAGACATGACACAAAACTAAAGTCATTTCAAATGGCAACTTTCTGGCTTTAAGAAACACTATAAGAAATCAGGAAAACAAATTGTGGCAGTCAGTAACGGTTACTTTTTTAGACCAAGCAGAGGGAAAAAAAAAAATGGAATCACTCAATTCTGAGGAAAAAATTATGGAATCATAAAAAATAAAAGAACGCTCCAACACACCACCTCTGGTTTTTATAACAGCTTGCAGTCTCTGAGGCATGGACTTAATGAGTGACAAACAGTACTCATCAATCTGGCTCCAACTTTCTCTGATTGCTGTTGCCAGATCAGCTTTGCAGGTTGGAGCCTTGTCATGGACCATTTTCTTCAACTTCCACCAAAGATTTTCAGTTGGATTAAGATCCGGACTATTTGCAGGCCATGACATTGACCCTATGTGTCTTTTTGCAATAAATGTTTTCACAGTTTTTGCTCTATGGCAAGATGCATTATCATCTTGAAAAATGATTTCATCATCCCCAAACATCCTTTCAATTGATGGGATAAGAAAAGTGTCCAAAATATCAACATAAACCTGTGCATTTATTGATGATGTAATGACAGCCATCTCCCCAGTGCCTTTACTTGACATGCAGCCCCATATCATCAATGACTGTGGAAATTTACATGTTCTCTTCAGGCAGTCATCTTTATAAATCTCATTGGAACGGCACCAAACAAAAGTTCCAGCATCATCACCTTGCCCAATGCAAATTCGAGATTCATCACTGAATATGACTTTCATCCAGTCATCCACAGTCCACGATTGCTTTTCCTTAGCCCATTGTAACCTTGTTTTTTCTGTTTAGGTGTTAATGATGGCTTTCGTTTAGCTTTTCTGTATGTAAATCCCATTTCCTTTAGGCGGTTTCTTACAGTTCGATCACAGACGTTGACTCCAGTTTCCTCCCATTCGTACCTCATTTGTTTTGTTGTACATTTTCGATTTTTGAGACATATTGCTTTAAGTTTTCTGTCTTGACGCTTTGATTTCTTCCTTGGTCTACCAGTATGTTTGCCTTTAACAACCTTCCCATGTTGTTTGTATTTGGTCCAGAGTTTAGACACAGCTGACTGTGAACAACCAACATCTTTTGCAACATTGCGTGATGATTTACCCTCTTTTAAGAGTTTGATAATCCTCTCCTTTGTTTCAATTAACATCTCTCGTGTTGGAGCCATGATTCATGTCAGTCCACTTGGTGCAACAGCTCTCCAAGGTGTGATCACTCCTTTTTAGATGCAGACTAACAAGCAGATCTGATTTGATGCAGGTGTTAGTGTTGGGGATGAAAATTTACAGGGTGATTCCATAATTTATTCCTCAGAATTGAGTGAGTCCATATTTTTTTCCCTCTGCTTGGTCTAAAAAAGTAACCGTTACTGACCACCACAATTATTTTTCCTGATTTCTTATAGTGTTTCTTAAAGCCAGAAAGTTGCCATTTGAAATTACTTTAGGTTTGTGTCAGGTCTGTGATCTGCTTTTTTTCTATAAAATTAAACAACTGAATGACCATCCTCCAAGGCCAGTGATTCCATAATTATTGCCAGGGGTTGTATACATCTCAACTAAAAAGCATGAAACTCAATTTTCCACAACTGTGTGCATTCCAAAATGTATGTTAACTTAGTTAATATCATTTACTTCTTTATGAAGTTATTAAAAAGTAATTTTGCAAGTTAGATTTTTTTTGTAATTTTCATTACTATGTCAAATTTTCAGTGAGTCTACAGCTTAGATCAGTGATTACCAAAGTGTGGTTCAAGGTTTAGGGGTCCCCAAAAAGTCTTTCAGATTTCACAGTGGGTGTTGTGTGGGCCGCTGAAGAGGAGGTACTGCTGGCCCACCACCACCAGAGGGCGCCCTGCCTGGAGTGCGGGCTCCAGGCACCAGAGGGCGCTGCCGCCTCACAGGAGCAGCCAGGGTGACAGCTGTCACCCATCACCTGAGACAGCTGACAGCAATCATCAGAGGGGTATATCAGCAGGACGGCATCTCCACCTCATTGCCGAGATATCGTTTCTACCGAGGAGGTAACGTATCCAGCCGACTATATCAACCTTGAATACTTTTGCCTTTATACAGAGAGAGAGAAGAGCAGCAGGAGACAGTGTTGGATAAGTACTCACACTCCTGCACTTCAGTGTTTACTTGACGAGAGGGGGAGGTGGTGTTACCACCGTCCATGTTGCTGGGTGCAGCGCACCCACCTCTGACTGTTTTTGTTCCTCGCCAGCAGTACCAGATCCTACAAGCGGAGGCAGTGGTCACCTGGGAGTTCGGGACTTGGCGGCTCCAGTATTCCCGGGGTTCGGTGGCGGTGGAAATCGAGTGGTTCCGGTTCGACTTGGACAGACGTCTCCTACCTTCGAGCCTGCCCACACGACACCATTGGAATTCGGCTTGTTCCCGAAATTGTTATCTGTTGTATTTGTTGTGCGAGTTTCACAACAGTAAAGCTTTGTTATTTGACTTACTCCATTGTCCGTTCATTTGCGCCCCCTGTTGTGGGTCCGTGTTCCTACACTTTCACAACAGGATATCTCGGCCAGCGTCATGGATCCCGAGGGGCGTCATCCGGCTGTTGAACGGCCAATGGAAGAACAGGGCGCACAGGTGTCCGCAGGAGGGGTGATCGGTGAGTTGCAGCGGATCCTCACCGCTTTCACGACTCGGTTGGATTTGATGACCGAGCAGAACGTCCTCCTGAACCGCAGGGTGGAGGCTCTCGCCGCGCAGGTGGAAGCGCCTCCGGGCGCCGCTGCAGCTCTCCCTCCCGTCGACCCTGTGCGTAACAGTGACGTTCCACTGGTCGTTCAACGACCCCTCCCACCTTCCCCTGAAGCATACATAAGCCCCCCAGAGCCGTACGGAGGCTGTGTGGAGACGTGCGCGGATTTCCTTATGCAGTGTTCGCTCGTCTTCGCACAGTGTCCCGTCATGTACGCGACCAACGCTAGCAAAGTAGCTTATGTGATAAATCTGCTTCGTGGTGAGGCACGCGCTTGGGCTACAGCGCTCTGGGAGCAAAATTCACGGCTCCTTCAGACATATGATGGGTTTGTGAGGGAGTTCAGAACAGTGTTCGATCACCCTAATAGAGGAGAGACCGCTTCAGCCGTGCTGCTGTCAATGAGACAGGGGCGCCGGAGCGCAGCTGCCTATGCAGTCGACTTCCGCATCGCGGCTGCGAGGTCCGGCTGGAATAGCACTGCCCTCCGCGCCGCCTTTGTAAACGGACTGTCGTTGGTCCTCAAGGAGCACCTGGTGGCTAAGGACGAACCGCGGGATTTAGATGGGCTCATCGATCTTGTCATACGATTAGACAATCGGTTAGAAGAGCGCCGTCGGGAACGAGACGAAGGGCGTGGCCGGGCACGCGTCGTCCCTCTCCCTTCCGGTTCCGACCGCGTTCTGCCCTCCCCACGCTCCACGGCCCCTGCGCTCCGTGCGGTTACAGCCCCCCCTGCTGACGAAGCTATGGACACGAGTAGGGCAACATTTAGGGCACCGGTTACACAAAGGAGGCTGGCCCACGGGGCATGTTTTGTTTGTGGCTCGATTGAGCATCAATTAAGAGACTGCCCCGAGCGGTTAAACACCAACGCCCGCCCCTAGAAACTGGGCTAGGGGTGGGCCGAGACATTCACGTGGGACACACCCACATCGCCACACGACTCCCAGTTACCATCCTGTATGAGGATTTAACCCTGAAGGCCCCAGCACTGGTGGACACGGGCTCAGAAGGGAATTTGCTAGACAGCAAATGGGCCAGGGAGATAGGGTTCCCTCTGGTGGCACTTACCTCACCTGTGCAGGTACGGGCGCTAGACGGCTCCCTACTCCCTCCAATCACTCACAAGACACCACCAGTAACTCTGTTGGTGTCGGGGAATCACCGGGAGGAGATCGAGTTTTTTGTGACTCCGGCCACCTCCCGTGTGATTTTAGGGTTCCCTTGGATGTTGAAACCCAATCCCCGGATCGATTGGCCGTCCGGGGTAGTGGTTCAGTGGAGCTAGACCTGCCATCGGGTATGTTTAGGTTCCTCGGTTCCTCCCGGTTCCCAGGCCAGGGAGGAGGTCAGAGCCCCGCCCAATCTAGGGAAGGTTCCGGTGCAGTACCATGACCTTGCGGAGGTGTTTAGCAAGGATCTGGCGCTCACCCTTCCCCCGCACCGCCCGTATGATTGTGCCATTGATTTGGTTCCAGGTGTTGAGTTCCCGTCCAGTAGGCTGTACAACCTCTCACGACCTGAACGCGAATCAATGGAGACCTACATCCGGGACTCTTTGGCTGCCGGGTTGATCCGGAATTCCACCTCCCCGATGGGTGCGGGTTTCTTTTTTGTGGGGAAAAAGGATGACGGATTACGTCCATGCATCGATTACAGGGGGCTGAACGAAATCACGGTTCATAACCGATACCCCTTACCCTTGTTGGATTCGGTGTTCACGCCCCTGCATGGAGCTAAGATATTCACCAAGCTTGATCTTAGGAATGCGTATCACCTGGTTCGGATCCGGAAGGGAGACGAGTGGAAGACGGCATTTAACACCCCATTAGGTCATTTTGAGTACCTGGTCATGCCGTTTGGTCTTACAAACGCTCCCGCGACGTTCCAAGCATTGGTTAATGATGTCTTGCGGGACTTCCTGCACCGATTCGTCTTCGTATATCTTGACGACATACTCATCTTTTCTCCGGATCCTGAGACCCATGTTCGACATGTACGTCAGGTCCTGCAGCGGTTATTGGAGAACCGGCTGTTTGTTAAGGGCGAGAAGTGTGAGTTTCACCGCACCTCTTTGTCCTTCCTGGGGTTCATCATCTCCCCCAACTCCGTCGCTCCTGATCCGGCCAAGGTTGCGGCGGTGAGAGACTGGCCCCAACCCACAAGCCGTAGGAAGCTGCAACAGTTCCTAGGCTTTGCTAATTTCTACAGGAGGTTCATTAAGGGCTACAGTCAGGTAGTTAGCCCCCTGACAGCCCTGACCTCACCAAAAGTCCCCTTCACCTGGTCGGATCGTTGCGATGCCGCGTTCAAGGAGTTGAAACGGCGCTTCTCGTCTGCACCCGTTCTGGTGCAGCCCGATCCTAGTCGCCAGTTAGTGGTTGAAGTGGACGCCTCGGACTCAGGGATAGGAGCTGTGCTGTCCCAGAGCGGGAAGACCGATAAGGTCCTTCATCCGTGTGCCTATTTTTCCCGCAGGTTGACCCCGGCCGAACGGAACTATGACGTCGGCAATCGAGAGCTCCTTGCGGTGAAAGAGGCTCTTGAAGAGTGGAGACATCTGTTGGAGGGAACGTCTGTGCCATTCACGGTTTTCACTGACCACCGGAACCTGGAGTATATCAGGACCGCCAAGCGGCTGAATCCCAGGCAAGCCCGCTGGTCACTGTTCTTCGGCCGTTTTGACTTCCGCATCACCTACCGGCCCGGGACCAAGAACCAGAGATCGGATGCCTTGTCCCGGGTACACGAAGACGAAGTCAAAACGGAGTTGTCGGATCCACCGGAACCCATCATCCCGGAGTCCACTATCGTGGCCACCCTCACCTGGGACGTAGAGAGAACCGTCCGGGAGGCCCTGGCACGAAGCCCGGACCCCG
Organism: Thalassophryne amazonica; assembly: GCF_902500255.1. NCBI lineage: Eukaryota > Metazoa > Chordata > Actinopteri > Batrachoidiformes > Batrachoididae > Thalassophryne > Thalassophryne amazonica. Next base: position 48,135,202 of record NC_047106.1, read on the forward strand.
GGACTGGACCGAAGAACAGACTTTACGTCCCACCAGGGCTGCAGTCCTGGACTTCTGTCACGGCTCTAAGCTCTCCTGTCATCCAGGGGTGCGAAGAACCATGGCAGTTGTCCGGCAGCGCTTCTGGTGGGCGTCCCTGGAGGCCGACGTCCGGGACTATATTCAGGCCTGTACCACCTGCGCCAGGGGCAAGGCCGACCATCGCAAGGCTCCGGGACTGCTACAGCCGCTGCCCGTGCCTCATCGCCCCTGGTCCCACATCGGCCTGGATTTTGTCACGGGCCTCCCGCCGTCCCAGGGAAACACCGTCATCCTCACGATAGTGGACCGATTCTCCAAGGCGGCCCACTTCGTGGCCCTCCCGAAGCTCCCAACAGCCCAGGAGACGGCAGACCTCCTGGTCCACCACGTCGTCCGGCTGCATGGGATTCCATCAGACATCGTCTCCGATCGCGGTCCCCAGTTCTCCTCGCATGTCTGGAGGAGCTTCTGCCGGGAACTGGGGGCCACGGTCAGTCTCTCGTCCGGATACCACCCCCAAACCAACGGGCAAGCAGAGCGGGCCAATCAAGAGATGGAGCAGACCCTGCGCTGCGTGACAGCCGCGCACCCGGCGGCCTGGAGTACCCATCTGGCCTGGATCGAGTACGCCCACAACAGCCAAGTGTCATCAGCCACCGGCCTCTCCCCCTTTGAGGTGTGTTTGGGGTATCAGCCCCCGTTGTTTCCGGTGGTTGAGGGAGAGGTCGGTGTGCCCTCGGTCCAGGCCCACCTACGGAAGTGCCGTCGGGTGTGGCGTGCCGCCCGCTCTGCTTTGCTGAAGGCCCGGATGAGGACAAAGGCCCATGCAGACCGTCGGCGAACCACGGCCCCTACGTATCGTCCCGGGCAGGAAGTGTGGTTGTCCACCAAGGACATCCCACTACAAGTGGCCTCCCCGAAATTGCAAGATAGATACATAGGTCCTTTCAAGATCCTCAAGGTCATCAATCCCGCCGCAGTGAGGCTTCAGCTTCCGGCCTCACTGCGGATCCATCCAGTGTTCCACGTGTCGAAGATCAAGCCCCATCACACCTCGCCCCTATGTACACCCGGTCCGGCACCACCTCCTGCCCGGATCATCGACGGCGAGCCGGCTTGGACTGTGCGCCGGCTTTTGGATGTCCGACGGATGGGCCGGGGCTTTCAATATCTGGTGGACTGGGAGGGGTACGGTCCCAAAGAACGCTCCTGGGTGAAGAGGAGCTTCATCCTGGACCCGGCCCTCCTGGCCGACTTCTACCACCGCCACCCGGACAAGCCCAGTCGAGCGCCAGGAGGCGCCCGTTGAGGGGGGGGTCCTGTTGTGTGGGCCGCTGAAGAGGAGGTACTGCTGGCCCACCACCACCAGAGGGCGCCCTGCCTGGAGTGCGGGCTCCAGGCACCAGAGGGCGCTGCCGCCTCACAGGAGCAGCCAGGGTGACAGCTGTCACCCATCACCTGAGACAGCTGACAGCAATCATCAGAGGGGTATATCAGCAGGACGGCATCTCCACCTCATTGCCGAGATATCGTTTCTACCGAGGAGGTAACGTATCCAGCCGACTATATCAACCTTGAATACTTTTGCCTTTATACAGAGAGAGAGAAGAGCAGCAGGAGACAGTGTTGGATAAGTACTCACACTCCTGCACTTCAGTGTTTACTTGACGAGAGGGGGAGGTGGTGTTACCACCGTCCGTGTTGCTGGGTGCAGCGCACCCACCTCTGACTGTTTTTGTTCCTCGCCAGCAGTACCAAGCGGAGGCAGTGGTTACCTGGGAGTTCGGGACTTGGCGGCTCCAGTATTCCCGGGGTTCGGTGGCGGTGGAAATCGAGTGGCTCCGGTTCGACTTGGACAGACGTCTCCTACCTTCGAGCCTGCCCACACGACACCATTGGAATTCGGCTTGTTCCCGAAATTGTTATCTGTGCGAGTTTCACAACAGTAAAGCTTTGTTATTTGACTTACTCCATTGTCCGTTCATTTGCGCCCCCTGTTGTGGGTCCGTGTTCCTACACTTTCACAACAGTGGGCCATGGATCACAGTCTATGTTTGGGAATGGCTGGTTTAAATGAATGTGTCTTTCAGTAGCATAGGTGATCTTAAAAATTAATGGATTTACAAAGCTCCTGAATGGCAGATGGGGATAATTCTAGGTACATTTGGCATTGGCAACCCCTGACTATATTTAAGACCCAGTGCATTTTGTTTTTTGGCACAGGTGTTGGTGGGAGGAACCAAAGAATGAATCCAAGGAATCAGGAGCTAAAAAGTCTGCTTCCCCAGTTAATCCAGAATTATGGTAGTTAGTCCTTCATAAACTCTGGATTCATTTAGAATCTTCCATGCTGTTTAAAGAGGCAGTCATCTTGGTGGACATAAAATGGAGATAGAGAAAGTCTCTGGTTCAAAGCCACCTGTGCCTCATTCTCCATGTACACTCAAAAATGGCTCATTGGATGAACTCAATTCATTTATATGCAGGATTTCCATCTAATAAATATATGTCGACCCAACTCAAATAAAACACATCCATGCAAGATAATGTAAATTAATTTAGTTGGGACGACATATATTTATTAGATGGATTCCAATCCAATGACTCATTGCATGAACTCAATTCAATTATGGGCAGCATTTCCATCTAATAAATATATGTAGTCCCAAATAAATTAAATTAAATTATCTTACATGGATGCACTTTATTTGAGTTGGGGCTACATATATTTATTAGATGGAAACCCTGCTCATAATTGAATTGAGTTCATCCAATGCATCAGTTTTTTTTTTAATGTACAGCGAGAGTTGTGTCAGGAAGGGCATCCAGTGTAAAATGTATGTCAAATCATTTGGATCCACTGTGGCTATGCTGACCAAATGTGAGAAGCCAAAATATATTTCACTTTATATAGAAATTAAGTAGAAATGCTGTCATACACATATTGCTTAAAAAATGGAATATGTAGTACAGCATAGAAGAAAATCAAGTTTAAAAATGTTTAGTCAAGGTGTATGCAGATGTGTCTGCGACCATATCACCTGATGTGGCCTGGAAAAACTTTTAAAACTTGGCATCATTTAAATATAGTAGATGCTTATTTCTAGGAAAAAAGCAGAAAATTGCATCATGTGTGGACTTTGAGTTGAGATTGCCTCTGTCTACTATCTGAAGGACTGCCCTCAGGCGCTTCTGGAGTTCACTAGAGATGCACCCATAAGATACAGATTTGTAAAAAATCTTTAAACATTTGTTTTTGGTCTCTGCTGCAAAGATACATCACAAGCCCCATTTAATACCACAACACACGCTGAGGGATTTCTCTTGATCTAAAATGTTTATTTCGTATGCAGTGGAAAAAACACGCTTTCTCTGCGCCTGCGCTCCAGGCCCTGCCAGCACGCACGGGCTTCTTTAACGAGGACGGGATTCACAGACGACTCTTCTGATGATCATTTGATTCACTTTAGCTCAGTAGATGTTCCACATCAAATCCTTGGCCTTTGCACGCGTGGACGCTCTCTAGCTACTTTGTACTTTATTCCAGTGTGCCAAATATGCATTCCTCAGAGCGACTTTGCTCCCTCTCTGGCCTCGTTTTCCACCCGCACGCCTCCTTCTTGCTGTTCACAGTGTGGGCAGTTGAACCCTCCACAACTCTTAAGTGGAATCTGTTGGAGCCTGATGAATATTTAAAGCTTGTGTGGCAGATTAAGACCAGTGTCTCAGTCCCACCAGGTTCTCATTACTTCAAATCCCTCATATTTACTGAAGGAAGGGAATACACCCGGTGTATCACTTGAGACGGGCCGGGAGGCGTAGTGATGAATATGTTGATCAACAAAGCAGGAAGCAAACACGATTCTTGGATTCGACCATGTTTACGTTCCCTCCCTCTCCCTCTCTCTCTCTGTCTCTCTCTCTCACACACACACACACACACACACACACACACACACACACACACACACACACACACACACACACACACACACACACACACACACACACACACACACCACCTCTCTCTCTCCCTCTTTTGGAAGGTGGTGTGAACATTGTAGTATGTACATAATGTTCTTTTGTCAACTGAGGAATTTTTCCAGATTTTTAAAGAGTCTGAGGGCCCCTTCACACATAGTACGAATAAGTACAACTCAGGGCGACTCACAGCGGAACAGCTCGTATGAGCGAACCATAAAAATATTTAGTCGACGGACAGGTGGCACGATGCCGCTGCGACGGTTTGTGCACACAGGATCACAGTGCGAGCAGCTGCTGTGAAAATAATAATAATAATAAAAAACACATCACCCACAGGATCCAAACCTCCACTTTCCAAAAAACTCTGATTTCCAGTCAGAAACTTTACCACTGAGCTACCATCGCTGTCCTGTAAAAGGTGTGGGAAAATGCCTGATATCAAGAAGGACATGGACGTGTATAAAAAAAACCCCATAAACCATAAAAAAAAACACATTTTATTGAATCCCTCTTATCAAGCAGGCAACATAAATATGATCTGTCTGTTCCTTGTACAGTCATGAAATGACATGAATGAGAAGCAGTGTGTTCTTATCATGTTCAGAGGGGACCGAGCTTTTTCTGTTGTGGCTCCAAAGATGTGGAACGAGTTATCGCTCCACATCAGGCAGGCCTCTTCACTTTCTGTTTTTAAAGCTAATTTTAAAACCCACTTTTATGTACTGCCTTTTAACCCAGAATGAGATTCTCGATCTGTTTTGGCTGTTTTAACTGTTTTTACTTGTTTTAGTTTAATTTTTTGGGGGGGCTTGTTTTTATTTGTACTTTGTGGTTTGTTACCTTTTATATGTCCCCTTGTGTACAGCACTTTGTTTCAGCTGCAGCTGACTTTTAAAGTGCTTTATAAACAAAGTTGATTTGATTTGATTTATCATGTCCACATCTGCTGGTGCTGTGTCCAGCACGTGTGTTCTGCCTGACACGCATGTCTTGTAGACAGCGCGCAGCAGGACAGACACCACGTCATGCAGAACAGAGCTCACGTGGGTGACGTGACATTCAGATCGCCCGCTGCGTGTTCTGATCTGATGATCCGTTTCACCTGGGGCAGCCTGTCAATGTGCATAGCGTGCGCTAGCTGCAGCCCTTTGCAACAGCGATATACGTTTTTATGTATGTGAACATGATGACAGCAAGCAGACACGCACATTTTCTAAGTGCCAAGCGAGCAGTGTTAGATGTTCATGCGTGTCACCTGGAATTTGGCCGACACCTGCCGCGAGAGGGTTCAATGGGCTCTCACAGTGCACACTCTGTCTTTCAGCCGCTGGTGTGCACAAATAGTTGTAGCAACAGGTATACGAGGTTTTAGAGGCAGCTACGATTTTACAGGTATTGCATACGATTAGTGCTTCATGCGCACTTCTAGCACAATTCGACCAAATTCGCACTATGTGTGAAGATGCCCTAAATTTGGTGATATTATCTATTCTGTTAAGGGGGTGTCATTATGAAACACATGATCTGTTTGGCTGTCTTTCGTGTATCGTCATCATATATCCAGCATTGTGTCGTGTAGCCACGATTGTTTGTCTGAAGATAATGGCAGTGCAGTACAGTATGGTGTACTATGTGAGTAATTGGGGTCAAATGATGAAATGTTCCTTGCTCAAGAACTTGAGTGTTGTATTGTATTTGATACTGTTCCTTTCTAAAGTATAAATGAGGCCCAGTATAGCTGTAAATGTTGATTTTGAGAAAGACATTATTATGGAATTGTCGTAATTCTGTTCATTTAAATGCCTCTAGACTAGGCAGGGAAATCTATTGGCACACCAGCCCCCCAAGATTTTTTTCACCAGCCGCCACTGCTTCACACACATTATTAAATATATATTTTTTCATTGCAGCGACTTACTGGGTTTGATTTGAAGCACTGATTCATCTGTGGCATTTATATAATTTCTTTCTTTGTGTTTTCTTTACGTCTTTATTCCAGTTATCACAAAGCCTTGAGTTACATTTTGATACAACTGAAAATCCAGATACCAAACATAGGCTTTTCTGTAGGCTAAGTGTTCCGAAAACAGTTTTGATACACATTTGACAAACACTAAAAAAAGTGTCCATAAACCAGAATTATTAATGCTATCCTTTGGATTTTTTATGATTCAAGTAAGAAAAAAAGTTTTTTTTGTCACATTTTGCATTCATCTACAGTAACATTCATCTACAGACACAAGGTGGACCCATCTACATGATGTATGAGGCACTGTTTGGGGTGGTGATGGTCTAGTGGTTAAAGCGTTGGGCTTGAGACCAGAGGATCCTCACTTCAAGACCCAGCCAGAATGAAAAATAACTAAGGGCAATGTCCTTAATCCCCAAGTTGCTCCCGGTGTGTAGTGAGCACCTTGTATGGCAGCAACCTGACATCGGTGTGTGAGTGCATCTGTGTGAATGGGTCAATGTCAGGTATAAATGTAAAGCGCTTTGAGCGTCTGATGCAGATGGAAAAGCACTAAATAAATGCACTCCATTTACCATGTACTGTCTGATCTATGGGGTCATTACTATTTGTTACAATAATCCATCCATGTTCCTGGTCTTCAAAACACTGAAAAAAAGATTCCCTCAAAACAAATCAATGGATGTTCTTTGAGGGCCCAGCCAGGCTTAAAACAGTTGGGGTGACTGATATCATTGGTGCTTGTGCCCCTTGGTGGTGTGATGCTGTATAGCCACAGAGGCATAGACAAGACTCCACAAATTGCTGCACGCATTTGTGTAGTGTAGTAAAGTCACATGTAACAACACATCCAATACACACACACCCACACACACACAACACACACAGAGATTTTTCTTACATATTAATGGATCTGGTTACACACACACAGAGATGGAAATACACATTTGCAAATACTTTTGCTACAATAATGGCCCCATACTGATCCACCCTCTGGAACAGAAGTTGGCAGTTAGCACCATTCAGCTGCATGTCAACTGCTGTAAAAGGAACAACATGAAATGAATAAGGATGACATACTGGGTTTTACAGAAGGAGTGAAATTAACAAACCATGCACTCAAACTGAAAGACAACACTTTTAAATGAAGATGGGGAAAAACCTTCACATGCTCTTGAATAAAGAAAGGGAGCAATCTTCATACTACTCAGGATTTGACTTGCTTGCACTTTGTGGGACAGCCATAAGACAATGAAGAGGATGGCTTAGCTACCATATGTCTAACTATAATGTTTAAATTAGTATAATCAATTAAAAAATTAATTTACCTTTAGTGAAATAAATGTGCACGTGCTTAGCTCTGGTTTGATAATTTCATCTGAAGCAGTTTACTCTTAAGTTCTTTGTGCCTCATACAATAATATTAATTATCTCGTTAGCTTCTGCTATGTAATGTGGTGTTTGTGTTATAAATAAATAATGCACTGATTAAATTTAGTTTGCTTGTTGTTACATTAAGTAGTAGCACCACATTTCAAAAATAAATGTGACATATATGTAGATGTGGCACTTTGAGGTCATCTGAATTTGAAAAAACTCTATATTTAATGGTAAAGCTAACAACTGTTTTTGCATAAAATGACCCTTTTAAAGTGGAACATTTGTTTTGTTTTTTATTTGTGCATACTGCAGAAAAAATGTTAGCTGACACTAACTGATGGTTTTGGAGGTTGATCTAAAACCTTAAGTTTATATTGATGTTTAGCCACTTCTACTTTTATTGCTGCAGTCCTGACAACGCTGCCCATATAGTGCAACATGGATAAACACGTGGGAAATCTACAAAATTGAAAGACACAAAAATCTAAGTACTTGTTTCAATTGAGTCAACTAAAAAAAAAAAAAAAAAATCCAAACCAGCATTATTTACCTGAGCTGTGGTTGGGGTACAGGTCTTGCATCATGGACGGATGGTGAACTTTCTGCATGTACAGAAGCGGGGCTACCATATGACTGACATGCTGCCTGGCCTCTGAACTGTGGAGGATGCTGATCTGGGTTGAGACAGATAAAGAAAAATGTGATTAACCTGTTATAGGTTCAGTCATGGTATTTCACACCTGTTCAGTGGAACAAGGTGTCAGTCAATTATAAACTTTGCTGGTTGAAGACATTGTTTTTATTTTGTTGTTGAAAGCAGATTGGCCTCTGATGACGTATAATCATTAAAAAACACAATTATTGGTTGATATTTGCTATACTGAGATCCAAAATGATGTACCATGTATGGTACAAAAGTAGAAACAGTGTTTCTCAATATAAACAGGGTTTATTTTTGTTTGTTTTTTATTTAACTGAGCACTTACAGTATAGTCAGTGGACAGAGCAGAAAATGGGAAGAAAAACATCTTACCGATCTACTAAAGTCCATGTTTCAACTAAGACTGTAAGACTGTATTCAAATATATGTAAATAATATTAAACGCTGTTGATTGGTCACTGACCTCTAAGTTGAACTCATTGCTGGTGTAACGTCCATTGAGTTCTGAACAGGTGAGATGAAACCTTCTCTCTGTCAACTGTCCAGGTTGCCAGATGTAGTAGCGGACCTGTCGGATCACTTGCTCATAGTTGGACATGGAGTCCACACCTGTTGGGAGGCGCAGAAGCCAGCAGAGATGTATTAACTGTTTAGATGAATTTTGTCAGTTACAATAAGTTATTTATACTGTACAGGGTCCAAATTCAACATTTCTTAGCAGTGTGTAGAAAACTTATAAAAACTGTTTTCAGGATATCTTCCAGTCCAATTTGTGTCAGTCATGTTGATGACATTCATGTTGCCTGCCCACTTACACACAGTAAAATCACCAGTGTAAAACTAACACTGACAGTGTTAAATGAACATTGCCAGTGTACATATGGTCCTACTCTGGTCAGAGTGGGACCATATGTTCAATGTCAGTATTCATTTAACACTGGTGATTTTACTGTGAAGTTGTTTGGCCTTTAACTAACATCTCAGACTGACAGGTGAGTAGTTTTTGTATACCCCACCCCCCCCCCAAAAAAAACAACCAAAACAAAACAAAAAACAAACAAACAAAAAAAGGTTTGGGAGGTACACTCAAATCACCCTGTCAGTCCATTTGTCAGTCTGTCTACAAAGGCCCAATTACACACAAACACCAAAAATTTTGAGAAACACAGCAGGACATGGTAAAAAAAAAAAGGTGCCATTTTCAAGTCCTCACTTTGTCCTGGTTATGTCTCTGACATGTTCTCCCAGTGTCTAACATATTCCCATTAATTTCTTATCATGCAAATGGGTATGTGGGTACCACGTCCAGTTAATTCTTACAATGTTCTTACGACAGTCACATGAAACTATGCACGTACCATATTCATAAATGTATCCATCCTGTTCCTCATCAGTGCACAATAGGCGACACGTTTTCATTCATTCCGCAAGTTTTCTTGTGTCCACATGTAGCTTAAACATTAAACTACAGTCAGAAAAACAGCTGTCCTGCCTAATGTGCCTGGGCACTCAAATATATTTAATGTGAATGTAAGGGTGGGCATGCGTATGTGCGGGTGGGTGCATGTTTGAAGCAAGCCTAAATTTGTAAGAGGAAATGGAGGAGCTTATTATTGTTTTTTCTGTGTTTCAGCACCATGGACAGCGAATGGCACATTTTACATGCAACCCACAGACTGCTGCCGGGAAAGCCTGTCTGTGTCACACATTAATTACGTCAATGAAGCTCCTACCAGGTTCAAGTGTCATTAATATACAAATGCAGTTGTTACTACATCATCTTAAGTTTTTACTGCGTCCTGATTCAACCATATCCTTGCTACAAATTTTTTTGACCATGTTCACGTACACGTTGTGTGCTGCACCCACCCAATTTCAAGTCATGTAAGTGCAACTTCCTCTGAAACTGCTTGGGGAATTCTATACAACATCACTTAGTGGTAGCACATCATTGAAGATGTGCATAAAGGAGACTAATTCCAGTGTGATGTCTTCAACGTGACATATTTTTCTTAAAGATGTTCATGTGATTTGGTTCTAATCTTTTTTCAGCTTCATGAAGCATCGTTACACTGCAGTCGTGTTTAGAGTGATTATCATTTTCATAATTTAATGCACTGATACAACTTCAATTTAACCTTCTTGTTACTGTAAACAGCCAGCTAAAACACACCAGATGAAGCGGTGGCATTGTTACTATAGTAACCTACCATATATGGACATGCCGGAGGTGGAGTTGGTAGCATCAAGGTGTTTTCCCACCAGAACGCTGCGCTGCAGTTGGAGAGACTCTTCCTCTGGCCTCAGCTCCTCCCCCAACACCAGGACATCACAATAGTCCAAGTTATGAATGATCTCCTCTAACACCCCAGGACGATGCGCTACACAAACACACATATGCACGTTGTTGTGATTCATATTCTCTAATGGTCACACCACTTAAGAACAAACAAGTAAACAACAATTTGTCCTCATGGCATTTTGTTATTTTTATGCTCAAGAAAGTACTGCAGTCATGATTACACCCACCTGCACTAGCACATGTGGCGGTATTGTTTTTTGGTCCTTGTTGATCTGTGTGTCTGCCCGTATGTGAGCACAATACGCTTTAAGAGTTCTGATCTGATATGGACCAAATATGGGTCAGCCAAAGAAAAGGTAATTTAATTTAGAGAAAAATCAGATCAATTGGCTCACAGGAACTTCCAAATATTGACCCAAATATTTTATTCAACCCAATTTTCTTCTCATGGATCCTAGGCAATGGTCCAAGTAGAGGATTGCTCATTAGATTGAAGTATGGCAGGTCTTATTTGGCCAGGGTACTACAATAACCACAAAAGGCTAATGAAAACCCTGACATTGGAAAAGTTAATCTGGAATGTGGTGAAAGCGGCAAATCCCCAAAGATGGAATTTCTAGGTGGAAAAGGGCAATGCCAAACATGCTGTTAAAAAGGCAAAATCTAATTACTGTGATTCACTTAAGCCCACTGCAACTCTTAGATTTGGAACCTGCACATTTCACACTCTGTGTGCAGCACTGGAAGACCAGGAGCCACGTGCACAGGCGAGTGCCTGGCAAGTAATAGTTCGCCTTAAACAAATCAAAGCTCATCCATCTATCCATGTTCCATACCTGCTTATTGTTAACATTAAACACCAATATGAAGTCATATATATCACTATTTTTTTGGTCACATGAACTTAAATTCCAAACTCAAGGTTATAACTTAAACTCAAACAGTTTGGTGCCAATATGGAAGAACATTACTGTGTGTAGTGTTTATGAGTACATACAATATATGGATGTGTTTTCATACACTGCAAAAACTTTCAATCTCAAAATAAGCCAAATAATTTGAAATCTAGCCAAACTGTCTTGTATTATGCAAAGAAAATCTGCCAATGAGGTCAGAAAAATTTACTTGGTTACAATTCTCAAAACTAGCAAAATGTCTAGGCACTAAATAATCACAATGTGCCTTAAAACTAGACAGAATTCTTATTTTAAGATTAGCCTCTGTCTTAAAATAAGGCAAACAATCTTGTTCCTTTGCTCGGATGATTTGAAATCCATTGCCTTTCCTTGTTACTGGTTAAATACAACTTGATATTAGCTGGAAAAACTTCCTAAGAAAAAGTGAGATACATTTTCCCAAAATAAGACATTATTTCTTATGTAAAAAAAATGCTTGGCAAAATTATTTTTTCTATTTAGACAAAAATTAAGTCAAAGTTTCTTTAAACAAGTATTTTTTTTTATTTTTATTTTTTTACTTTCTTAGATATCACTTTTTGCAGTGCAAGCTTAGCCGGAGGCCTTCATATCTACATGGGAGGGGGCCCCCTTATGCAGACAGCCATGTTACAGCTCCATATTATTATAGTAGCTCAAAAACGACATACAAACTCAGTCTTTCACTTTTTTCTATGTGACCAGAAGTTTAAAGAAAAATAAGAAGAATTTGTAGTTGCTCCCATTGTTTGCTGTTTGCTAGTGCAGGCTAACAACTTTCAGAACTCTCATTTTTATGAACTGAAAATTATACAAACATACAAGTTGTTGGTGTTACACTCTTCGAGTTCCTCTTCTTGTTTAGGATTATATTCTTGCTCTGAACACACTTAGAAGGCAAAGACTCTTTTAGGAACTTTTTTTGTGCCTTTGATCTTATTTGAGTCAAACTAAATATGTAAATACACGACCCATCAAACATCCAGCGGGAACGAGCAGTTACATGTTAGAGTCTCAAAGCTGCATGTGACGTTTTTCAATCATATCAATACATTTCTAGAGGAAAAAAAATCAAAATGCTTTGAGAAAGCATAGAGAAAAATCTACTCCTACACAAATTATTCCAAACGCTGATGAGTCATGAGCATCTATGCTAAGCGGTCTTCTCAGACAGCTTCCATGCGTGACGCCTCATGACGCTGTGGGTCCTTGACATTCCGCTAAGCACGAGCCTTCGCCTCTCACTGTGTCCTCTCTGTACGCTCCCTCAGGAGGGAAACCGCAATGGCCATTTAACAGCTTCCCCACAGACTGTGTGTTTGGGGAGACAGGAGGTGTCTCTGGAGGGAGGCGGTGACAGGCAGAAGATGAAAAAAGGAGAGCAAAAAAAACAATGGAAGACAAGATATCAAATTTGAATATATTGTGGGAGTTCTTTGAAATACTCTTTGGTTTTATTTTCATTCATTCATGAGCTCATCAAACAAAAGTAAACAGTTAATGTGTTGCAGGAGTGAGTAAAAAAAAAAATCAAATCAATATGAATATTGTCATTCAAAGAAAAGTGTGGAGGAAGGCGGTCACATAAATAATTTACGGCGCATAAACCAAATTTTAAAATAACTAATTACAGAATTACAGCACGGTGGCTTATTGGTTAGCACTGTTGCCTCACAGCGAGAGGGTCATGGGTTTGATTCCCACCTGTGGCCTTTCTGTGTGGAGTTAGGGTTAGCGCATGTAAACAATGACTAGCTAGGATGTGGATGGCATTGATCCAGTGAGTTAACGGGCAATTATGATGATGATACATTCTCCCAAGTTGAGCGGGTTATCTAGAGGAGGTGTTACACCTGTGATGGACTTCTGCCGTGCCCCGATGTTGTCTTATTGTCCATACTCAGTGGTGGGCACAGATAACCAAAACATTAACTTCAATAACAGATAATTAGATAACTGAAAAGTTATCTTTGTTAAACATAAAACAATAAACCACCCAAAAATGTATCGGAAGTTACAGATAACCGATAAATTCCAGTATTGTCTACAGTACACTTGCAACTACTAAGAAGCTGATTTTGAGTTTTAACACCATGATCGCTTCTGGAAGCATCAAAAGCAATGGCAGACCCAAACAATGAGTCAGCACTTCTGTCTTTGAGCATCCTGCCCCCTGCTGGAAGCTCCAGTTTACTACATGGCTTCCAGCACAAATACAGCTAAGAGGAGCTACGAAGCTCAACTCTCTGCTCAATCACAATGCTGCCGTCAGATGGAGGTCTTGGAAAATAAAGCAATGTTGACTTATGGTTTGGTGTAAATAAAATGAATACTGATAGAATAACTCCATTAATGTCAATTATGTCATTTGTGCAAAGTTAAGATATAACATATATCTTTTAATGTTGAATAATGCACTAATTCTGAAGTTTTGTAACAAACACAGACAGATGGCATTCTGGGTAAAATGTGCCTCCACTAACACTGATTGGTTGACTCATTCATTCTATGTAAACTAACACGTTGATGTGAGGTGTGTCATGTGTTGGTGTTTACAGATAAATGTGGTTTTGTAAAATATGCCATTTTTCATAGTTGTAATTAGATAACCGTCTGATATAACCGGTGTCAAAAGAAATGGAACACTGCCATGATCTACTGGTGCCAGTGTGAGTTTTGGCCCTTTGTCAGCTGATTTTTCATTCATGCGAGAATTTTTTGGATCGCACCGAGTTTCAGGTTAATCGCACATCCTGCATTGTTTAGTATACATGGAGTAACGAGCTGCATTTAACATCTCACGACCATCTCCTGATTGGCAATCGTATGGTCAGATGAAAATTAAACCTGTTTGATATTCTGGTCGGCCGTCGTGAGGGTATCCCGCTGCTGAAGCGCTACAAGCCTCCAACCTCTCGCACTGTGCCTGTGCAAACACCGCAGACCTGTCTTGTAATGTTTTATTTTATTTATTTATTTTTTTTAACTTTGATGTCTCCCATCGAGAGTTTTTGTAAATTAAGTTTGAAAAAAAGCTTCTGTTTATGTTTTGCTTCTGGAAACACGAGTCTGACGTGTGGTTTTTGAATGTACAATGTATGTGAGAACATAAATCGGGCGCTCGGAACTTTTACACCCTGCGGTTCTGTAGTACAGTTTGAGCTGGAACCGAGTACAGTGATTGAAAATATCAGCCCAGCTTCAGGGCAAATACTGCGATGAACACTACTGGTCAGTAGATGGCAGTAGAGACCTTGAAAACTTGCCAAAACAAAATTCCAGATAATCTGTGTCTGCTACATTTAAGATGCGTGGAATTTAATAAATGCAAACACAATAACAACGTCTATAAAACCAGAGAATATATTCACAAGAGTTTTAGGCACTAGAGTTTAATGCTGTTGTCCATGGAGCTTTATCAGAGTGTCTCAAATGCATTTCTCATGTTGTGAACATACTGAGATACCCATACTGCACCTGGACACGTCCACAATAAAACCTTAAAAATTAGCGCATTACTTTAAAACTAAAACATATATCTGATATTTTTACTTTATAAAACTTCAGACGTGATGTTAATTTAAATAACTTGTCCAAAATTAGTTTGGTTAAAAGTTGAACCATAAGTTAAAAATGTATGCCTCTGGATGACTAGGGTGATATTGCCCACATATTAGTATGGGGTTAAAAGAAACAAGGGTTTTTTTTTTGGTGGCCAGTTCTCCTTTGCCTGCAGAGGATAGAGCGGTTTCTTCTAGAAGCAGCTCTCATCTGTTTGCAGAGGAGAGAACTACACATCTGCTACGAAACATTTAATAGGTAGGTGCTCAACTGATTTTAAATTTTATAAGTGTTTGTAGTTGTTCAGCTTTGTTTACCACGTTAACGGTCTAAAAATTATCGGACAAAAATTTATCAGAAGATAATTAGTCTGACAATGGTTTTCAAAGTTATCTGAAAAGATAATCCGATAATGAAAACATTGTCTTTGATAATTATCGGTTATCGGATTATCGGAACTGTGTTCACTACTGTCCATACTTCACGAGGTTTGTTTACACTGTGCCCTGAATCGGTGTCGCTGACTGAACAGTCCCCCCTAAGAATTGATCCGCCGTGCCTTCACTGTGCATGCGCCATTTCGGACAACAGCAGCTCATCTGAGATGGACTCTCTTCACCCAAAGCGATCAAATGGATTAATGGATTAACCATCAGATGACGAGGTAAAACCTCTTAAATCATTCTAAAGTCAGTTTTAAGCAGAAACAAGACCATTTTAAGCAGAAACAGGGCAATAATCGGTGACGTTTTGAACTGATGGACACGCAGTGAATGCAGCAGCTCACAGCTCATGCAGCAGCTCACAGCTCATGCAGCTGCGGTGCTCTGATCGCTTCTTCCATCTTTAATTATGAAATAATGCTGAATTTATGTGGAAATGATTGTTGTACAAAAGCTTCGGATATCTGAAATAGATGATGACTGGAGTGCAGTTTTGCAGTGAAGGCAGGGCGGAGCGATTTTTAGAGGGGAACGTTTGGTCTGCGACACTGGAACTCTGCTGAAAGCGACCTCTTGTGTGAGTCTGCGAAACAGCAAATTCAGTAAAAATGACTGACATGGCACATTAAGAGTGCGTAAAAATGATTCATGAACTCAAGCAATAATTACTTTACCTCACCCCCATTGCTAAATTAATCTTGTCCATATAGGCTTTATGACTCATCCTGTAATGTTTTTGGGCAGACTCAAACTGAAACCCAAAGATGCAGGCAGCCAGGGGACAAAGAGTGCTGTTATAATACAGGTAACAAGCAATCCCACACATCCATGACAAGGCCAACATACAAAAGAGTACAAACAGAGAAACAGGGCAGACAGCAAATGGGAGGTGCCAGGAGCGGACTAAACTAACAATGGCAGAAACACAGCGGGGAATAACAACACAAGAACAGGGAAAACATAAAGACACAACAGGAGTGAAAACACAAAAGACACAAAGAAGGACTTGGAACAGGTAAATGTAAGGACCACACAGACAGTGGGCTGATCACACAGATGACACACACACATGCATAGACACGACAGAGACAGACAGTGGAAGAACATGCAAACACACACATAAGATTCAGACACAAACTAGGGGCACGCACGCACACACACACACACACACACGCACCAGACTCAGCCACAAACCACGGGAACATGCAACACAAGCACACACATGTAAAAGGCACAGAGACAAATACATGCACAGACCTAACAACATGGAACACATCCAGAACATATCCTGAATAGTCTAACCAGATTACTTCCTCAGGCCAGGACTCATTTAGAGCTGATCCAACTGAGACAACACAGATGAAGTTTCTTGTCCAAGGACACAGGTTTGGTAAAAGTATAACTTCAGCCAGATAATATGAACACGTGTTCTAAAATGCTTTGTTGCAGATTACAATGTCCACTTTCAGTAAACAATATCTCACTGAAATAAAATTGAAACAAAATATTTTCTTATGCTTTGTCAAGTGCAGTGGACAACTTAACTTTTTGGTGTACTTTGAGGATTTTAGTTAACATGTTCCTTCTTGTAAAAAAGCTTACAACAAACATATTTTCTCTTGTACTTCTTTATTTGTAGAAGACTATTTTATATGCCTTCAAAATAATAAAGAAATATGTTCTAGACATAGCAACAAACCATGTTTTTCTCACTTAATTGCAGCTAATAACTAAGCAGTTCACTATCACCGATACTTTTCTCTATATTGATTGCCAAAATGACTGATTGTTTATGTTGCATTTCTAATGCGTCACAGCTGCTTACTCTCTCTGTGTGTGCTGCCCTGGTGTGTAAATTGCTTCCATATCTCACAGCATGTCATTATTCTGCATCACGAAATACACATTAATCTACTGGTTCGTGATGATGTCACGAAAAAGTGCAACATTTTTGTAAGGGGAGAACGAATTTATTTTAATACATTCCGTGAGGTGTGCATGAAATTAAAACGGCCGTGGGGGGGTCTACGGTTATGGTTAGGGGAAGGGGTAGGGTTAGATAATGGTTATGGTTAGGGTTAGGGGAGGGGTAGGGTTAGTAACACCCTGGGGGTATTACTAACCCGTGGCTGACTCGGGGGAGTCAACACCCCCGAGACACACTAACTGTCAGAATGCTCGAAGCAGAAATCTTCCACTCCAGCTTATTAATTAATCAAAGACCCAGACAGAGCTTTAATTCATTTGAAAGCTTGACTCTTAGTCTTGTCCATCCAAATTGGAAGTCTCAAAAACCAGTTTTATTTGTTATTATCTATCGTCCACCTGGTCATTACTGTGAGTTTCTCTGTGAATTTTCAGACCATTTGTCTGACTTAGTGCTTAGCTCAGATAAGATAATTATAGTGGGTGATTTTAACATCCACATAGATGCTGAGAATGACAGCCTCAACACTGCATTTAATCTATTATTAGACTCAGTTGGCTTCGCTCAAAATGTAAATGAGCCCACCCACCATTTTAACCGCACTTTAGATCTTGTTCTGACATATGGCATAGAAATTGAAGACTTAACAGTATTCCCTGAAAACCCCCTGTTGTCTGATCATTTCTTAATAACATTTACATTTACTTTAATGGACTACCCTGCAGTAGGGAATAAGTTTCATTACAGTAGAAGTCTTTCTGAAAGCACTGTAACTAGGTTTAAGGATATGATTCCTTCTTTGTTATGTTCTCCAATGCCATATACTAACAGTGCAGAGTAGCTACCTAAACTCTGTGAGTGAGATAGATTATCTCATCAATAGCTTTACATCCTCATTGAGCACAACTTTGGATGCTGTAGCTCCTCTGAAAAAGACAGCCTTAAATCAGAAGTGCCTGACTCCGTGGTATAACCCACAAACTCGCAGCTTAAAGCAGATAACCCGTAAGCTAGAGAGGAACTGGCGTCTCACTAATTTAGAAGATCTTCATTTAGCCTGGAAAAAGAGTCTGTTGCTCTATAAAAAAGCCCTCCGTAAAGCTAGGACATGTTACTAATCATCACTAATTGAAGAAAATAAGAACAACCCCAGGTTTCTTTTCAGCACTGTAGCCAGGCTGACAAAGAGTCAGAGCTCTATTGAGCCGAGTATTCCTTTAACTTTAACTAGTAATGACTTCATTACTTTCTTTGCAAATAATTTTAACTATTAGAGAAAAAATGATTCATAACCATCCCAAAGACATATCTTTATGTTCGGCTGCCTTCAGTAATGCTGGTATTTGGCTAGACTCTTTCTCTCCGACTGTTCTGTCTGAGTTATTTTCATTAGTTACTTCCTCCAAACCATCAACATGTCTATTAGACCCCATTCCTACCCTGTTCAAGGAAGCCCTACCATTAGTTAATGCTTCGATCTTAAATATGATCAATCTATCTTTATTAGTTGGCTATGTACCACAGGCTTTTAAGCTGTCTTAGCCAATTATAGGCCAATCTCTAACCTTTCTTTTCTCTCAAAAATTCTTTAAAGGGTAGTTGTAAAACAGCTAACTGATCATCTGCTGAGGAATGAACTATTTGAAGAGTTTCAGTCAGGTTTCAGAATTCATCATAGTACAGAAACAGCATTAGTGAAGGTTACAAATGATCTTATGGCCTCAGACAGTGGACTCATCTCTGTGCTTGTCCTGTTAGACCTCAGTGCAGCTTTTGATACTGTTGACCATAAAATTTTATTACAGAGATTAGAGCATGCCATAGCTATTAAAGGCACTGCGCTGCAGTGGTTTGAATCATATTTATCTAATAGATTACAATTTGTTCATGTAAATGGGGAGTCTTCTTCACAGACTAAGGTTAATTATGGAGTTCCACAAGGTTCTGTGCTTGGACCAATTTTATTCATTTTATACATGCTTCCCTTAGGCAGTGTTATTAGAAAGCATTGCTTAAATTTTCATTGTTATGCAGATGATACCCAGCTTTATCTATCCATGAAGCCAGAGGACACACACCAATTAGTTAAAATGCAGGAATGTCTTTCAGACATAAAGACATGGATGACCTCTAATTTCCTGCTTTTAAATTCAGATAAAACTGAAGTTATTGTACTTGGCCCCACAAATCTTAGAAACATGGTGTCTAACCAGATCCTTACTCTGGATGGCATTACCCTGACCTCCAGTAATACTGTGAGAAATCTTGGAGTCATTTTTGATCAGGATATTCCCTGAAAACTCCCTTCTGTCTGATCATTTCTTAATAACATTTACATTTACTCTGATGGACTACCCAGCAGTGGGGAATAAGTTTCATTACACTAGAAGTCTTTCAGAAAGCGCTGTAACTAGGTTTAAGGATATGATTCCTTCTTTATGTTCTCTAATGCCATATACCAACACAGTGCAGAGTAGCTACCTAAACTCTGTAAGTGAGATAGAGTATCTCGTCAATAGTTTTACATCCTCAATGAAGACAACTTTGGATGCTGTAGCTCCTCTAAAAAAGAAGTTATTGTACTTGGCCCCACAAATCTTAGAAACATGGTGTCTAACCAGATCCTTACTCTGGATGGCATTACCCTGACCTCTAGTAATACTGTGAGAAATCTTGGAGTCATTTTTGATCAGGATATGTCATTCAAAGCGCATATTAAGCAAATATGTAGGACTGCTTTTTTGCATTTACGCAATATCTCTAAAATCAGAAAGGTCTTGTCTCAGAGTGATGCTGAAAAACTAATTCATGCATTTATTTCCTCTAGGCTGGACTATTGTAATTCATTATTATCAGGTTGTCCTAAAAGTTCCCTAAAAAGCCTTCAGTTAATTCAAAATGCTGCAGCTAGAGTACTGACGTGGACTAGAAGGAGAGAGCATATCTCACCCATATTGGCCTCTCTTCATTGGCTTCCTGTTAATTCTAGAATAGAATTTAAAATTCTTCTTCTTACTTATAAGGTTTTGAATAATCAGGTCTCATCTTATCTTAGGGACCTCGTAGTACCATATCACCCCAATAGAGCGCTTCGCTCTCAGACTGCAGGCTTACTTGTAGTTCCTAGGGTTTGTAAGAGTAGAATGGGAGGCAGAGCCTTCAGCTTTCAGGCTCCTCTCCTGTGGAACCAGCTCCCAATTCAGATCAGGGAGACAGACACCCTCTCTACTTTTAAGATTAGGCTTAAAACTTTCCTTTTTGCTAAAGCTTATAGTTAGGGCTGGATCGGGTGACCCTGAACCATCCCTTAGTTATGCTGCTATAGACGTAGACTGCTGGGGGGTTCCCATGATGCACTGTGTCTTTCTCTTTTTGCTCTGTATGCACCACTCTGCATTTAATCATTAGTGATCGATCTCTGCTCCCCTCCACAGCATGTCTTTTTCCTGGTTCTCTCCCTCAGCCCCAACCAGTCCCAGCAGAAGACTGCCCCTCCCTGAGCCTGGTTCTGCTGGAGGTTTCTTCCTGTTAAAAGGGAGTTTTTCCTTCCCACTGTAGCCAAGTGCTTGCTCACAGGGGGTCGTTTTGACCGTTGGGGTTTTACATAATTATTGTATGGCCTTGCCTTACAATATAAAGCGCCTTGGGGCAACTGTTTGTTGTGATTTGGCGCTATGTAAAAAAATTGATTGATTGATTGATATGTCCTTCAATGCGCATATTAAGCAAATATGTAGGACTGCTTTTTTGCATTTGCGCAATATCTCTAAAATTAGAAAGGTCTTGTCTCAGTGTGATGCTGAAAAGATAATTCATGCATTTATTTCTTCTAGGCTGGACTACTGTAATTCATTATTATCAGGTTGTCCTAAAAGTTCACCGAAAAGCCATCAGTTAATTCAAAATGCTGCAGCTAGAGTGCTGACAGGGACTAGAAGGAGAGAGCATATTTCACCCATATTGGCTTCTCTTCATTGGCTCCCTGTTAATTCCAGAATAGAATTTAAAATTCTTTTTCTTGCTTATAAGGTTTTGAATAATCAGGTCCCATCTTATCTTAGGGACCTCTTAGTACCATATCACCCCAATAGAGCGCTTCGCTCTCAGACTTGTAGTTCCTAGGGTTTGTAAGAGTAGAATGGGAGGCAGAGCCTTTAGCTTTCAGGCTCCTCTCCTGTGGAACCAGCTTCCAATTCGGATTAGGGAGACAGACACCCTCTCTACTTTTAAGATTAGGCTTAAAACTTTCCTTTTTGAAAAAGGTTATAATTAGGGCTGGATCAGGTGACCCTGAACCATCCCTTAGTTATGCTGCTATAGACTTAGACTGCTGGAGGGTTTCCCATGACGCACCCAGTGTTTCTTTTTATTCACCTCTTTTTGCTCTGTGTGCACCACTCTGCTTTTAATCATTAGTGTTTGATCTCTGCTCTCTTCCACAGCATGTCTTTTTCCTGATTCTCTCAGTCCCAACCAGTCCTAGCAGAAGACTGCCCCTCCCTGAGCCTGGTTCTGCTGGAGGTTTCTTCCTGTTAAAAGAGAGTTTTCCTTCCCACTGTCGCCAAGTGCTTGCTCATAGGGGGTCATTTTGACCGTTGGGGCTTTTCTGTAATTATTGTATGGCTTTTGCCTTACAATATAAAGTGCCTTGGGGCAACTGTTTGTTGTGATTTGGCGCTATATAAATAAAATTGATTTGATTTGATTTTAATAGCAAGATAAAAAAAAACCCTGTCATGAAAATCGTGATTTCGTGAGGGGGCACGAAAAGACTTGTGAGACTGGGTTGGTAAATTGCTGCCTTGAAATAAATAATAAACATACCCTCGGCTGCACATGCATTGTCTTTTTTCTAATTTGTATATATATGTATATATATATATATATACACACACACACACACACACACAGTAAATTAATTATACATCTATTGTTATTTACATTAATTATTAAGATCCCATTGTCTTATGTACAATTTGTACATATTTGATTAAGCCCCTCTATTTTGACACGTGACAATTTCACGTGTTCACTTTTATATTGATGTTCCATAATAAATTCAGTCAATCAAACAATCAATCATAAAGAATATTTTACTTATGTTTTAACGGCATCTGCAGGAGGCAAGTGTGTCCACATACATGAGCTTTTGATAAGAGTGGAAGTTAGCTTCCAGTTAGCAGAAGTTAACATGCACGCTGACGTCTGTGAGATGTCTTGTAAATCACTCCAGAGGTGTTATCAGGTAACAAAAACAGCATATTTAGTTTTAGTTTAGTTTTTACATAATATATAAGAAACATGTAATATTTACACATATTTGACAAGACCAGAAGTTAGCTTTGAGTTAGCAGAAGTTAGCGTGCACACTAATGTCCGTGAAATGTCTTGCAAATCACTCTAGAGGTGTTACAAAAACAGCATTTTCAGTTTAGAAAAAGCTAGTGAGAAATAAACACTATAAACACTATTCCCAAGAATGTTCCCTGTGAATTTGAAGACCCTGGCAGTAATAGGACTGGACTTATGCTGAGCACAGACAGACAGATGGACCGACAGACGAACAGACGGACGCAAAGTCTTCGCAATACCTGATGGCCATATTTGATGGTCTCGGGTAATAAAAAAGTATAGCACACATGCTGCAATGCTGTCCTTGGAAGCATTTGTGTGATTGTGCAACTAACACTGATCTCAGATCTATTCGTGCGTAGAATGAAAGATATTGGGTCCCATAAAAAGAACCAAGAGGAGGATGGGAGATGGAGAGATGTTGGGTGAGGGAGTGAATGCAGAAAAAAATTGATGTAATGTCACTGCAAACTGGAGGAATGGAAATGAAAGAACAAAGCAGCAAATTCTGACAATGGATAAAAATGGGTCCAAATGTAAGCATTTATTCAGCAGAACTGATGACCTTGTCTTTGAGCAAAGTTGTGAAAATAAGTTAGGAAGCCAAAGTGCGGGATGAGATGGATAGAGAGGGAGAGGTGAGGAAAAATGAGGCTCTCTGAAATGGCTCACTAGAACGACAAATGAATGACAGAGACAACACATAGAAGAGGGCACTGAGGGTGATTAACGGGTCCGAAAGAAACGTATTTCATGCGCTGAAAAAGAAATATGTGATTTATCTTAAATCCTTAAAGCCTTGGGAAAACCCGAAAATCAGCTCATTATGGAACTTCATTGTGTCTCTCACTCCCTGATGCTCTGTCTCTCTTTCTTTCCATTTCTGTCTTTCTTTGGCCTCCAGCTAATCTGTTCCCCCAGCTGCAGTTTCTATTTCACCAGGAAAAAGAGCTTCACTGACGTCTGAAAGCAATGAAACTTTCTCCTATTCTCCCTCCACTGCAATATGCAAAAAGGAGGGCCAAAGCCTCCCTGGCTGTGTTTATCTGCTTCTAATTGGCTGCAAGCAGAGGATCATCAGGCCGACCTGCTCCAGGCTGTCCCTGCCTCACTGGTCAAACTGTGGAGTGGAACTCTAGTCACACAAATGTCACACTCATTTGCTATCGGTCAAGGCTGGCGACATACAGTAGTTGTCTTGTAGGTTAAGGTCTTACTCAGCAGGATTGAACCTGTGGGTGCCCAAAGACAGATAGTATGGGAACTCACCACTGAAAAGAAAAATACCAATGGACCTATACAAGATGGATGAACACAGCAGGAAAGATTCTTCATGCTGCCCTGCTGTACAAAGTACAAAGCTGATGCAGCATCACAGTTGACCAGCTTTGTGCTTCTACTGCTAGTGAAATGAGCTGCTTGTACTTAAGTGGATAAGATGCTACTTTAAAAAGGACAAAGTCCTGCATCACAATGGTCAATTAAACACAAAAATGAAAAGAAACTTCAACATAAAGTTAATCTGAGTCCTCTAAAATACTATATCGTGAAGTGGATGAGTCTACAACTCCCCCTGAACAGGATAATAAGCAGGTTAATTCCTTGGCCAAGAAGAAGAAGAAAAAGAAGAAGAAGAAGAAGAGGAAGAAGAAGTCAATATATCTATATGTACAACCCCAATTCCAATGAAGTTGGGATGTTGTGTAAAATGTAAATAAAACAGAATACAATGATTTGCAAATCCTCTTCAACCTGTATTGAATTGAACACACCACAAAGACAAGATATTTAATGTTCAAACTGATAAACTTTATTGTTTTTGTGCAAATATTTGCTCATTTTGAAATGGTTGCCTGCAACACATTTCAAAAAAGTTGGGACAGTGGTATGTTTACCACTGTGTTACATTACCTTTCCTTCTAACAACACTTGATAAGTGTTTGGGATCTGAGGACACTCATGATTGGGTATAAAAGGAGCATCCCCAAAAGGCTCAGCCGTCCACAAGCAAAGATGAGGTAAGGATCACCACTTTGTCAACAACTGCATGAAAAAATAGTCCAGCAGTTTAAGAACAATGTTTCTGAACATTCAATTGCAAGGGATTTAGGTATTCCATCATCTACAGTCCATAATATAATCAGAAAATTCAGAGAATGTGGGGAACTTTCTACATTCAATTCAATTCAATTCAATTTTATTTATATAGCGCCAAATCACAACAAACAGTTGCCCCAAGGTGCTTTATATTGTAAGGCAAGGCCATACAATAATTACGTAAAAACCCCAAAGGTCAAAACGACCCCCTGTGAGCAAGCACTTGGCGACAGTGGGAAGGAAAAACTCCCTTTTAACAGGAAGAAACCTCCAGCAGAACCAGGCTCAGGGAGGGGCAGTCTTCTGCTGGGACTGGTTGGGGCTGAGGGAGAGAACCAGGAAAAAGACATGCTGTGGAGGGGAGCAGAGATCAATCACTAATGATTAAATGCAGAGTGGTGCATACAGAGCAAAAAGAGAAAGAAACACTCAGTGCATTATGGGAACCCCCAGCAGTCTAAGTCTATAGCAGCATAACTAAGGGATGGTTCAGGGTTACCTGATCCAGCCCTAACTATAAGCTTTAGCAAAAAGGAAAGTTTTAAGCCTAATCTTAAAAGTAGAGAGGGTGTCTGTCTCCCTGATCCGAATTGGGAGCTGGTTCCACAGGAGAGGACCCTGAAAGCTGAAGGCTCTGCCTCCCATTCTACTCTTACAAACCCTAGGAACTACAAGTAAGCCTGCAGTCTGAGAGCGAAGCGCTCTATTGGGGTGATATGGTACTATGAGGTCCCTAAGATAAGAAGGGACCTGATTATTCAAAACCTTATAAGTAAGAAGAACAATTTTAAATTCTATTGTAGAATTAACAGGAAGCCAATGAAGAGAGGCCAATATGGGTGAGATATGCTCTCTCCTTCTAGTCCCCGTCAGTACTCTAGCTGCAGCATTTTGAATTAACTGAAGGCTTTTCAGGGAACGTTTAGGACGACCTGATAATAATGAATTACAATAGTCCAGCCTAGAGGAAATAAATGCATGAACTAGTTTTTCAGCATCACTCTGAGACAAGACCTTTCTAATTTTAGAGATATTGCATAAATGCAAAAAGGCAGTCTTACATATTTGTTTAATATGCACTTTGAATGACATATCCTG
Organism: Thalassophryne amazonica; assembly: GCF_902500255.1. Classification (NCBI taxonomy): domain Eukaryota; kingdom Metazoa; phylum Chordata; class Actinopteri; order Batrachoidiformes; family Batrachoididae; genus Thalassophryne; species Thalassophryne amazonica. Next base: position 48,160,932 of record NC_047106.1, read on the forward strand.
ATCAAAAATGACTCCAAGATTTCTCACAGTATTAATAGAGGTCAGGGTAATGCCATCCAGAGTAAGGATCTGGTTAGACACCATGTTTCTAAGATTTGTGGGGCCAAGTACAATAACTTTAGTTTTATCTGAGTTTAAAAGCAGGAAATTAGAGGTCATCCATGTCCTTATGTCTGTAAGACAATCCTGCAGTTTAGCTAATTGGTGTGTGTCCTCTGGCTTCATGGATAGATAAAGCTGGGTATCATCTGCGTAACAATGAAAATTTAAGCAATGCTGTCTAATAATACTGCCTAAGGGAAGCATGTATAAAGTGAATAAAATTGGTCCTAGCACAGAACCTTGTGGAACTCCATAATTAACCTTAGTCTGTGAAGAAGATTCCCCATTTACATGAACAAATTGTAATCTATTAGATAAATATGATTCAAACCACCGCAGCGCAGTGCCTTTAATACCTATGGCATGCTTTAAACTCTGTAATAACATTTTATGGTCAACAGTATCAAAAGCAGCACTGAGGTCTAACAGAACAAGCACAGAGATGAGTCCACTGTCTGAGGCCATAAGAAGATCATTTGTAACCTTCACTAATGCTGTTTCTGTACTATGATGAATTCTAAAACCTGACTGAAACTCTTCAAATAGACCATTCCTCTGCAGATGATCAGTTAGCTGTTTTACAACTACTCTTTAAAGAATTTTTGAGAGAAAAGGAAGGTTGGAGATTGGCCTATAATTAGCTAAGATAGCTGGGTCAAGTGATGGCTTTTTAAGTAATGGTTTAATTACTGCCACCTTAAAAGCCTGTGGTACATAGCCAACTAAAGATAGATTGATCATATTTAAGATCGAAGCATTAAATAATGGTAGGGCTTCCTTGAGCAGCCTGGTAGGAATGGGGTCCAATAGACATGTTGATGGTTTGGATGAAGTAACTAATGAAAATAACTCAGACAGAACAATCTGAGAGAAAGAGTCTAACCAAATACCGGCATCACTGAAAGCAGCCAAAGATAACGATACGTCTTTGGGATGGTTATGAGTAATTTTTTCTCTAACAGTTAAAATTTTATTAGCAAAGAAAGTCATGAAGTCATTACTAGTTAAAGTTAAAGGAATACTCGGCTCAATAGAGCTCTGACTCTTTGTCAGCCTGGCTACAGTGCTGAAAAGAAACCTGGGGTTGTTCTTATTTTCTTCAATTAGTGATGAGTAGTAAGATGTCCTAGCTTTACGGAGGGCTTTTTTATAGAGCAACAGACTCTTTTTCCAGACTAAGTGAAGATCTTCTAAATTACTGAGACGCCATTTCCTCTCCAACTTATGGGTTATCTGCTTTAAGCTGCGAGTTTGTGAGTTATACCACGGAGTCAGGCACTTCTGATTTAAAGCTCTCTTTTTCAGAGAAGCTACAGCATCCAAAGTTGTCTTCAATGAGGATGTAAAACTATTGACGAGATACTCTATCTCACTTACAGAGTTTAGGTAGCTACTCTGCACTGTGTTGGTATATGGCATTAGGGAACATAAAGAAGGAAACATATCCTTAAACCTAGTTACAGCGCTTTCTGAAAGACTTCTAGTGTAATGAAACTTATTCCCCACTGCTGGGTAGTCCATCAGAGTAAATGTAAATGTTATTAAGAAATGATCAGACAGAAGGGAGTTTTCAGGGAATACTGTTAAGTCTTCAATTTCCATACCATAAGTCAGAACAAGATCTAAGATATGATTAAAGTGGTGGGTGGACTCATTTACATTTTGAGCGAAGCCAATTGAGTCTAATAATAGATTAAATGCAGTGTTGAGGCTGTCATTCTCAGCATCTGTGTGGATGTTAAAATCGCCCACTATAATTATCTTATCTGAGCTAAGCACTAAGTCAGACAAAAGTTTTGAAAATTCACAGAGAAACTCACAGTAACGACCAGGAGGACGATAGATAACAACAAATAAAACTGGTTTTTGGGACTTCCAATTTGGATGGACAAGACTAAGAGTCAAGCTTTCAAATGAATTAAAGCTCTTTCTGGGTTTTTGATTAATTAATAAGATGGAATGGAAGATTGCTGCTAATCCTCCGCCTCGGACCGTGCTACGAGCGTTCTGGCAGTTAGTGTGACTCGGGGGTGTTGACTCATTTAAACTAACATATTCATCCTGCTGTAACCAGGTTTCTGTAAGGCAGAATAAATCAATATGTTGATCAATTATTATATCATTTACTAACAGGGACTTAGAAGAGAGAGACCTAATGTTTAATAGACCACATTTAACTGTTTTAGTCTGTGGTGCAGTTGAAGGTGCTATATTATTTTTTCTTTTTGAATTTTTATGCTTAAATAGATTTTTGCTGGTTATTGGTGGTCTGGGAGCAGGCACCGTCTCTACGGGGATGGGGTAATGAGGGGATGGCAGGGGGAGAGAAGCTGCAGAGAGGTCTGTAAGACTACAACTCTGCTTCCTGGTCCCAACCCTGGATAGTCACGGTTTGGAGGATTTAAGAAAATTGGCCAGATTTCTAGAAATGAGAGCTGCTCCATCCAAAGTGGGATGGATGCCGTCTCTCCTAACAAGACCAGGTTTTCCCCAGAAGCTTTGCTTACATGTAAGCGGCAAGGCCAAAACCAACATTGAATGCCCGTGATCTTTGATCCCTCAGGCGGCACTGCATTAAAAACCGATATCATTGTGTAAAGGATCTTACCGCGTGGGCTCAGGAACACTTCTACAAGTGCACGTTAAAACTCTACCATGCAAAGTGAAAGCCATACATCAACAACATCCAGAAACGCAGCCACCTTCTCTGGGCCCGAGCTTATTTGGAATGGACAGATCCAAAGTGGAAAAGTGTGCTGTGGTCTGATGATCCCACATTTCAAATTATTTTTGGAAATCATGGACGTTGTGTCCTCTGGACAAAAGAGGAAAAAGACCATCCAGATTGTTACCAGCGCAAAGTTAAAAAACCAGCATCTGTGATGGTGTGGGAGTGTGTTAATGCCCATGGCAAGGGCAACCTATACATCTGTGATGGCACCATCCATGCTGAAAGGTACATCCAGGTTTTGGAGCAACACATGCTGCCATCCAAGCAACGTCTTTTTCAGGGACGTCCCTGCTTATTTCAGCAAGACAATGCCAAGCCACATTCTGCACGTGTTACAACAGCGTGGCTTCGTAGTAAAAGAGTGCAGGTACTAGACTGGCCTGCCTGCAGTCCAGACCTGTCGCCCATTGAAAATGTGTGGCACATTGTGAAGCGCAAAATACGACAACGAAGACTGGAGAGTCTCCACTGTATGGAACTCCAGTCCAATGCAGGTTAACTCACCAATCAAAAAGAAGAAGTGGCCTAGAAAAAGTAGGCCTTGAGGCCCAATGATGTCAGTGCTTCTGTCCAGATTCCAAAGCATGAAGCAGATGAGAAACTAAAATTTCCCCTGGACAGGACACCAGTCAGATCATGGTTTCCACAGCCAAGCCCAATACCCATTTACAGCTGGGTGGACTGGGACCATACAGATGAAGTGTCTTGTCCAATGACACAGGTAGTACATACCTGGAACTGAACACCAGTCTGCAGGCTGTTAGTCTAATTCTTATGCCACAGAGCCACCTGCTCTGCATAGTCAGAACTGGCCAGCCCTTGTTCATAGCCAGTTCAGAGTTATCCATTGGCCGCATTCCTAGAATTATTATTAGTTGTCATGTTTAAACTGTGAAAAAAACATTTATAATGTGATGGAATTTGTTGGGAAGGTGTCGTAACACGGACCCACAACAGGGGGCGCTAATGAACGGACAATGGATAAGGGAAGGAGTAACAATTTAATGTTGCACAAGAACACAACGTAAAATAAACAAAGGTACTGCCAATCACACACAAGAGGATTGCGGGCAGGCTCGAAGATAGGAGACCTCAGATGAACGAAGAGCCGGGACCCACACCGCTTCTACCACCAACGGCCTGAAGAACACCGAAGCCGCCAAGCCCCGAGTCCCCAGGTGGTCTCTGTCCTCCGTTGTCGGCCCTGGTACTGCTGGCAGAAAAAACAGAAGGTAGTGAGTGTGAATCCTCACACCCAGCAACCTTGATTACTGATTCTTGTGGAGGGAGAGCCTCCACCTCCAATCATACACACGTGCAGCTCCGAAAATCCAGTCAAGGAATACCACCAGGAAAAAACAGCTGCAAAACAGATCAGATTATTATTCGACGTATAAATCAGCAGAGAGATTACCTTGTATCGTAAGAGATTTCTCGGCGAGGAGGTGGAGTCGCCGCCCGGCTTTTATGGTGATGGTGATGATGAGATGATGAGTGACAGCTGGTGTTGAGGATGATTGACGGCTGTCACTCCCAGTGGTTCTGGCGCCCTCTTGTGCTTGAAGCCCGCACTCCAAGCAGGACGCCATCCGGTGGTGGTGAGCCAGCAGTACCTCCTCTTCGGCGGCCCACACAACAGAATTAGCCTTTTCCATGACAACAATGCTCACATCCACAGGTTAGGAGATCTCACTGAATAGTGACTGGTATGAAAATTCTGTAATTCATGCATTATGGCCTTCATACTCACCCAACTTCAAAGAAAACATTTTGAGGATATTTTCTAATTTTCACTTGCATGAATCAGAGGTTTTGCTGCTGAGGTTTTCTCTATCTAACCCAAATGAATTTCTAATCACTGATTCTGAAAATAAAGGTGTCACCAAAAATAGCCTTGTACAAACATCAGTAGATAGTTGGTGCCCCAACAGTAAAGAAAGAATGTATCTGGTCACATGCCTGCTTTGACACATGTGTAAACTCCTTTAGGGTGAAAACAAAACTAATTAAGATGGATTATTATTGATTATTGAATGAGTATTCTCTCCTCCTGCATTTTTTTTGTCAGATATCTTTTCAGAATGTTCTTGTCTCTAGCATTTGTTACAAATGCAGTAGGTGCCCTTAGTTCATACCTGCGTGGTGTGCAGCAGCATCAGCCCTGGTGACTGTACTGATGATGTACAAGTCCTGAAACAGAGCCACACCTCCTGCCATTCCGAGGTCAGAAGCTGGTCGACTTATTCTCTCCACTCCTGTGATGGTAATCCTGGGCTCGCTGGGCTGAAGCACCATCACCACTGCATCAATATCCGGAATGGTGATACAAGTGTCTTCGCCAAAACACCTGTATGGGAGGATGAAGGCAGGCATTTGAGATAAAAGAAGAACAATAACAAAATGCATCACTGAACTTTCTTGATTCATGGCTCATTACCTCCACATAGGAGGCCATGTTTTTGAATTGGTGTATATATATTTGTCTGTGTAACTGCTGACAATATAAGTCACAGATTTTATGGACGAATTTCTGCCATTTCTGCAAAAAGGGTGGATTTTGGGACTTTGAACAAGAGATTAGATTTTGGAGAAGATCTACTTGTAGGATAAGGATTTTTGTTACACTCGTTCTTTAATGGGGATGTTATATTCCAAATTAGTTTTTCCATTTAAAGTTAAGTATGGCTGAGTGTTTATGTTACACACCTTCAAACTCAGACAGTTCTATGTCTGCGTATGTATAAACTACCCTGCTGTAAGCACAATTTAGGCCTTTGTGAGACTGTGTTTGTGTGCACAGTGTGCACACCAGGGGTGACCAGTAAGGGCTGAGACAGTGCAGATTTTCCTTGAAAATGATCAATTAAGCAGGTACTAGTTTTAATAATGAGCTCGTCCCCTCAAATTAAAGTTCTGGACCTATATCCACGAAGCAGCCTAAGGCTAAAAATAGCTCCTAGTGACGTTATTCTAAGAAAAAATCTTACAATTCCTTGAATTCTTAGACATTTCTTAGAATTTTCCCTTGGCAAGATGAAAGTTGTCTGCAAAGCACCTTAGGCCTTAAGAGAGCTCTTCAGGTTCAAAACTGGTAAGAGTAGTGAGGAGGACTTTTAAGAAGTCAAGAGTGTCTTTAGCAGACAAGCTGGTGGAAAAGACAGAGGAAGCAGAAGTATTCTCCGTATGTAGAATGGCAGTGAATCAGTAACACACGGCTTGATCTACAACCCCAATTCCAATGAAGTTGGGACGTTGTGTAAAATGTAAATGAAAACAGAATACAATGATTTGCAAATCCTCTTCAACCTATATTCTATTGAATATACCACAAAGGCAAGATATTTAATGTTCAAATTGATAAACTTTATTGTTTTTGGGCAAATATTTGCTCATTTTGAAATGGATGCCTGCAACACGTTTCAAAAAAGCTGGGACAGCGGTATGTTTAACACTGTGTTACATCAACTTTCTTTCTAACAACACTCAATAAGTGTTTGGGAACTGAGGACACTAATTGTTGAAGCTTTGTAGGTGGAATTCTTTTCCATTCTTGCTTGATGTATGACTTCAGTTGTTCAACAGTCTGGGGTCTCCGTTGTCATATTTTGTGCTTCATATTGCGCAACACATATTCAATGGGTGACAGGTCAGGACTGCAGGCAGGACAGTCTAGTACCTGCACTCTTTTACTACAAAGCCACGCTGTTGTAACACGTGCAGAATGTGGCTTGGCATTGTCTTGCTGAAATAAGCAGGGACGTCCCTAAAAAAGACTTTGCTTGGATGGCAGGATGTGTTACTCCAAAACCTGGATGTACCTTTCAGCATTGATGGCGCCATCACAGATGTGTAAAGTGCCCATGCCATGGGCACTAACACACCCCCATATCATCACAGATGCTGGCTTTTGAACTCAGCGCTGGTAACAATCTGGATGGTCTTCTTCTTCTTTTGTCCGGAGAACACAACGTCCATGAGTTCCAAAAACAATCTGAAATGTGAACTCATCAGACCACAGCACACTTTTCCGCAATGAGCTCAGGCCCAGAGAAGGCAGCGTCGTTTCTGGATGCTGATGTATGGCTTTTCTTTATATGGTAGAGTTTTAACTTGCACTTGTAGATGTAGCAACAAATTGTGTTAACTGACAATGGTTTTCTGAAGTGTTCCTGAGCCCACGCGGTAAGATCCTTTACACAATGATGTTCATTTTTAATGCAGTGCTGCCTGAGGGATCAAAGGTCACAGGCATTCAATGTTGGTTTTCAGCCTTGCCGCTTATGTGTAGAAAGTTCTCCAAATTGTCTGAATCTTCTGATTATATTATGGACTGTAGATGATGGAATCACTAAATTCCTTGCAATTGAATGTTGAGAAACATTGCTCTTAAACTGTTGGACTATTTTTTCATGCAGTTGTTCACAAAGTGGTGATCCTCATCTTTGCCTTTTATACTCAATCATGACACTCACAGTTAGTGTCCTCAGTTCCCAAATGCTTATTGAGTGTTGTTAGAAGGAAAGGTGATGTAACACAGTGGTAAACATACCACTGACCCAGCTTTTTTGAAACATGTTGCAGGCATCAATTTCAAAATGAGCAAATCTTTGCACAAAAACAATAAAGTTTATCAGTTTGAACATTAAATTTCTTGTCTTTGTGGTGTATTCAATTGAATATAAGTTGAAGAGGATTTGCAAATCATTGTATTTTGTTTTTATTTACATTTCACACAATGTCTCAACTTCATTGGAATTGGGGTTGTATGTACAGTAATTATTCTATGTTAATTTACTGTCTTAATGCATTTATAAATTGTTAGGTTGTTGTTATCATGTTCACACATTATTATTATCACTATATTATTATTATCACTATTATTGATATTATTTTATTTTATCATTACTTCTATTTTGTCATTTGATTTTTAAATGGACAATGGAAATAACTGTTTTCACTTTCTTGTGTCATGCATGTAATTTAATGTATTTACAGTTATATTATGTACTTACATACACTGAACGTATTAATAAACTCCTGCACTCACGCACATTTTTAATATGTAGATAATCGGCATGTGAATGAGATATGTTCAAACATCTTCAACCTGTGTAACAATTAATTTTGTGGTGAACTGTGTGGAATGAAATACAAGCAAGAGCTTTTGTCTTTTTGGCACTCTGCTGCTAGGAGGCGCTCTTATTTTTCAGATAAAACAACACAGGGGCGATACACTTTTCACTTTTGTTGACAACATGGTGACACTGAACTCACTAAACCAACTGAATGACAAAAACACAATAAATCAGAAACACTAACAACACTGTTAAACTAACACGAACTACAATAACAACATTTAAAATCCAAAAAAACAGAACTCCCATAATGCATTGCAGCACAACAATTTACAGGTTTAGCGAGAGCCCAACTACCGGCCCTGATTTGGGCCAGATACTGGCCTCTCTTTCCTAGCCTGTGATTGGTCTGGAGTGGGTAGTTCTCAAAAATTCAGTGTCTGTGCAAAAAGGAGACAGTCTTTGCATCGTCAGATACTGGCCTCTCTCTCCTAGTCTGTGATTGGTTGGCATCTGAGATGCTGACGTCACCCCATGCGTCAGCCTCACGTTGATATGGCGCGAGCGCTGCTCTCCTATTGATCATTTAGGAGTTTGAATTCCAGCGCTGCTCTCCTATTGGTTGTGTAGGAGTTTGAATTCCAGCGCTGCTCTCCTATTGGTCGAGTAGGAGTGGGAAATCTCACTCCAAAACGGAGGCCAGTATCTGGCCCAATTCATAGCCGGGCCAGTTGTCAGGCTAGTTTAGTGACAGGCCCAGCGATCGCCCTAATTTAATTTTGCTGAGTATCATCATCATGACATTAAATCATTTTCACCATTACCCATTTCTTAATGCAGCTCAGGTTATATGATCAGTCTATTTTACTGTCCATTCATATGTAGGAGCGCAGAGCACTTTTTTTTATTTCTGTTTCTGTGACAATCACAGCTCTCACAGGACCATGTCATACCTAGCAATGGGGTCAACCCCGCGTCCTTACAAAGATAGGAGTTTCTGTCAACTCCTTGCCCAGAGCTGCTCTCAGACACCTCTTGGGTCTCTCTGAGGCTGGGAGTCCTTACCAGGATATTTTAGGCTAAGATTGAGAGGGCTTTGAGATGCACCCAGGATACGGGTCCTGGTTCCTTCACCCTACATGGCACACTATTGTCCACCCCTGGTGGGCACAAATATCAGATTGGGTCTGGGAACATGTGCTGGTGCTTTGTGTCACAGCATCCAAAACACTATGGAACCACCCCCTGTATGTCAACCACCCAGGTAGAGCTTTTGTCTATCTCTGCCTCCTGGAAGTGACCATTAATCTGCCACAGTCAAGTGATATGTCATCATCCCCTTGGCCTCTTCCAGTTGCTGAGATCCTCAACACTGAGGCACAGGGAGGTATGCCACATGGACAAAATATCACAGCTGGCATTTCCTCACAATGCAAGCAGTATGCTTTATCTGAGCCTCCCTTCATAATCATTCATCAGTCAAACAGGATCCAAGGATCCTCCACAGGGACTTTGTATCAAAGACATCACGTCATCGCATTGGGTTGCTGGTTAGTGTCCTAGTCTCACAACCACATAGTAAGATAGGAGTACCAGGTCCTTAAAGATGTGGACTTTTGTTCTCTTTAAAAGATATTGACATTACCAAACACCTGTGCCCAGTGATTTCATGATGCCATAAGCTCTTCCTAGACATCTCTTGGTCACCAACGCTAAGGACCATGATGTATTAATCCCCGCATACAGATACAAAGTCTAGGAAGTCTTACAACCACACAGTAAGACAATAAGTGCCCAGCACCCAACAGACATTCTCCTGCAAAGACTGTCTCCTTTTTGACAGTCACTGAGTTTTTGAGAACTACCCACTCCAGACAGGTTTAACATGCAATGCCATACTGATTTTATATCTCAGCCGGATGCGGCTCCTTGGGTTTACGAGGTGGGTTATATTGTTCTGCAGATTCAGGGTGTTTTGTCATTGTATTTCCTAATGGTTGATGGGAATGAGGTCCAACACAAACTGCCTGTAAAATGACAATTTAGTTGTCTTATACTTAAAGGTGTCCATACTTATTCATGCCATTGTTTTAGCTTTTACACCTTTATTTAATTTGTGTCATGTTTTGGAGATACGTTTTCACTTTGAGTTTCAAGAGCATAGTTGAATTTTTAACCCGTATAAGCCCAGAAATACAGTCCACAGGCTCACCAGGGAGTCCACATCAATACTTTTTTATTAAGAAGGCTATTTTTTAATTCAAATTGGTGTCCTTAAAAATCAAATGTGTAAAGACTCAAGGTTGCATAAACTGTAAGTACTTTGCTCACACACCACCTGACAAGGTTGGTAGATCCAGGTTTTCATGCTGTTTACACCAAATTATACATCTGTGGCAGCAGAAATTGAGACACGTTTTTCAGATTTTCCATTATCCAATTCTGGTACGTCCATGCCCACTGCAGCCTCACTTTTCTGTTCTTATCAGACAGGTGTGGCACCCGCATGTTATGAGATATTCTTCTTCATACTAGTCTGTTCATTTTTTTCTCTGACCTCTGCCATCAACAAGGCATTTTCTACCAAAGAAATGCAGCTCACTGGACATTTCTACCTTCTTGGGCCATTCATTCTCTGCAGACCTGAGAGATAGCTGTTTGTGAAAATCCCAGTAGATCAACAGTTTATGAAATACTCAATAACCACACCACAGTCAGAGTCACTTAAATCACTTTTCTTCCCCATTCTGATGCTTGGTTTAAGCTTAAGCAGATCCTCTTGACCATTACATGCACTGCATTTTTACAGCACGACTGCCTAATTAGCTGCTTTGGGGAGTGGTGCAGGTGTACCTGCCTGCTCAACCACTCCTACACGGCCAATAGGAGAGCAGCGCTGGAATTCCCTCTCCTAAACGACCAATAGGAGAGCAGTGCACGCACCACATCAATGTGAGGCTGACGCATGGGCTGATGTCAGCATCTCAGCCACCAACCAATCACAGGCTAGGAGAGAGAGGCCAATATCTGGCCCAATTCAGGGCTGGTTGTTGGGCTATCGCTAAACCTGTAAATTGTTGTGCTGCAATGCATTATGGGAGTTCTGGGTTTCTGGGTTTTAAATGTTATTGTGGTTCATGTTAGTTTAATGGTGTTGTTAGTAGTAGAGAAGCTTGAATCTTCGACTGGACTGGGTTGCTTGATGCGAGGACGTTTCGCTTCATATCGCAGAAGCTTCCTCAGCTAAAATTTTTGCTCTGGTAGTCTGACCCTTGTTGAGAAGAACAAACAGAAGCCACAAAAGCTGGAGTTTTAAACCTAACCAGACGCCTCCTACCGGGACGCAGACTGCTATTGGCTAGTGACTAAGCAATTGCTTTAATTAGCAACGATTAGCACCCTCCTAATGACAGGGTAGCTGTCCCTCCTAACGAAGGACTGATGCCTCTCCTGATGGCGTGAATAACTCATTACCGTGAACAAAAGACTGAAACTGCTTTGATCTGAGTACCCCATTGTAAACAGGGGACAAAGCATGTCTCAGACCCCCTCCCGGGTTAAGGCTGGCTTTCAAGTGTTTCACAAAGAATGTCTCTTTCACCCCTCTCTCAAACCATTTCTTCTCTCTGGCTACGATTTTAACTTCCTTGTCCTCAAACGTGTGGTTAGTGTCTTTAAGGTGGAGATGAACTACAGACTGAGGTCCACTGGCGCCCTCTCTGCAGTGCTGGTATAGCCTTTTGTGTAAAGGTTGCTTAGTCTCACCTATGTAGTGTTCGTTACAGTTTTCCTGACATCTGATAGAATACACTACATTGCTCTGTTTGTAACTAGGGATCCTGTCCTTAGGGTGAACTAATTTCTGTCTCAAGGTGTTAACAGGTTTAAAGTAAACTGGGATTTTGTGCTGTCTGAAGATCCTCTGTAGTTTTTCCCCTACTGCTGTTAAATAAGGGAGAGACACTCCTCTTCTTCTTGTCTCCATCTGGTGTTGTTAGTGTTTCTGATTTATTGTGTTTTTGTCATTCAATTGTTTTAGTGAGTTAAGTGTCACCATGTTGTCACCATAAGTGAAAAGTGTATCGTGTTTGATGCCACCCCTGTGTTGTTTTATCTGAAGGCCAGCAAGCATAGAAAATATCAGCCTGCTTAGTTCTGCCGGCATAATGCAAACCGCAGCCTGCTAGTGTCCAGACAGTGTAACATGCAGCACAGCAGGACGGGTTTTTCAGAGGGTAACACAGCAAGTGATCTGACAGCAAACAAACGCCTGCGACTGTGGTTCTTTCATGTGCGCTTGTCATGTGTGATAGCATGTGTTTAAGTGCACCACATCCACTGGCAATGCTGAATAGATGGAGCACCTGAGCGAGCATCTCTGGAAGGACACAGCACACAGAGACACACACACACATAAATACTATATGTGAAGACATGTGACTGACAGCCGCTGTGATCGGATGGTTGATACACAGCAGATTATACATCAATCAAAATACAAACACAAAGGAATTAAAGTGGAAAAAGGTGCGCACACACATACACACAGATGGCTGCTGCTGGGGGAGTAAGCTGCGAAAGCTGAACAAACAACCTGATTTTTGTTTTTTACATGTCACTAAAGGCATTTCAAGTAGGCACAGATCTGTCAGTGGGAGGGACATCAATGCTTTGTGTTTCAAATGTAACGAGCCACAGGAAGAAATCATAACACACTTATTCCCTCTGCTGCAACCTGAGCCGAGTGTGATTTCTCTCACCTTCATTCTAATGTGAGTTCCAGAGCCGGGCATAAATCCATATGGCTAAGATTTGGTTTCTGTTCACGAGCTGAATAATGTCAATTCAGCTGAATGGAATTACAAAAGAAAAGGCAATTTTACTTAAAAAAAAAAAAAAGACCGAAATGTTCAGCAGCAAATTGTAAATCTGTCATTTAGGTAGAACGTGTCCTCTGAGGGCAGCGCACAACCAAAGCAGAATTCAGTCCACTGGAGCTCCTGCTGTATGACAAGAATGCTGCGGTGCTGTAAATTACGCAACACTAAGTTTAACTGAACACTTACTTACAAGTGAGCTGCAGAGTATTTTATGCCAGCTGGAGTGTCTCGCTTCTTGATGCCGGGAGGAAATTGAGGATGCAGTACAACAACAAAATTCAGAATATATCACAGCCGTGTAGTGTCAACACTTATATATATGATTCAGAGCAGTGCAAGAAAACAGTACAAGGTCAAAACAAGTTGCCTGCCTCCCATACAACTTTCCTCTGTCAAAGCTGCTGCATCCATTGGACAACACTATCTATAATAAAGAGCGCAGGAGAGCATCCCCAGAAAACAACACTGATGAAGGATCTTAAAGGGGACAAGATGTGCAAAATCTGTTTACATCTTCAAGTCAAGCCTGGGAGCATGCGCTGGTGCTGCGCGTTGCTGCATCCACAAAACCACAGAACCAACATGGGTCCTGGACAGCAACCACCAATGCAAACAACCGGGCCACCCCCAATTATTCAAAAGTAAACATCCATCGGTATGAAATGTGCTGTACTTGGGTGGCCCCCGACACTTTGTTTTACTGATATGTGGGGGCCATGGTTATATGACATCTCCTGGTGACTCTGTAGATTCCTTGATTTCAATCCTCTCCCCTGCAACGTCTGTCATTGAAAAAACAAAACAAAACAAAAAAAACCCAAAAGCCTTTTCTCTCCATCGTGGTTCTGCCCCGGCTTCTGCTTACCTTCACTTTCACAAATGCCACTTAGTGTTATTGTCACTAACCCATGCACAAATTCAACCAATCAGCTTTGAGCTCTGCCCAGTGGCACTTCAGGTCTGGCTAAAGGTACTGTACATAGCCTGCAGGAAGGCCTTCTCTTTTCTGCCCATGAATAAGGCTCCACAAACTCCCATTTCAGGGATAGTCCCTGTGGTGGAGACCACCCGTCCCCCGCCTCTCCAATGGCCTGCCAAGTATCGCAAACCCAGACAATCCAACTCCTCATTGAGCTTATCAAGCACTGCAATCAGGGTGTTTATTGATTCTGCAAGCAATTTTTTATCTGCTTTTTATATTTAAATATGTTTTGGTTTTTATGTTCTCAAAATTCCATAATTCAATGTCCGCCGATATAGAAAATACAGTGCAAAAAGAAAAAAAAATAAAAATAAATAAATAAATAACTGAAGCAGCTCATATTTGACTTCTATCTACTGGTCCATTCCATCACATCTGGTCGATAGTCCAGAAGATGACACATCAGTTAACTCACAGAACTGGGTCTTTTCTTCTGCCATATTCATTTTATTGTTGTTGCAACTTTCTTCTTCTTTGATCCTGTCACCTTGTAGAGGTCCTTGAGTTATGGGCCCCGTTCAGACTGGGGTTTGCAATCCAGCCTGAGCCAGATTGCTTTCTAGCAACGTCGTGTCATGTCACTCAAATATGACTCATTCATCCAAATTCAATCTGGATCAAGCCACATTCAAGGCATTTACACACGCATATGTGTGTATGGGGTGTTGCTGCTTGCAGGAGTGACAAAGACAACCTGGCTGTGTTTTATCTTTACAGAGGAGGAATAATGGACAGCTTGATGGATTATTTAAGTGCAGAGAGTCACCTGGCTTTAAAAGTGAGGTGGGTTAAGCCGGATAGAAAACAATCTGACTTAAATCCGATTTGCGGCATTAAAATTCAGAAAAAAACCTATTCATGTCGAGTGGGATTTGGCCCGCATCCTCCTCAAACCAGATTGCAAATCCCAGTCTGAATGGGGTCAGTGTTTCTGCAGATAGCTAATGCTAGTATTGCAACTGCACACAAAGAAAACATGAAATGGATACAGAATACAGGTGATGTTCTATGTGCATTAAGGGTTGTGCAATGAATTCATTTGTTTAACTTTTTAGGTTATTTAAAAGGAAATTAAATGATTAAATATTGTGTTCAGTGTTCACATAAAGCAGCTTATTTTAACAGATTTTATTCTCTTTAATATAAATTAAATGGATAAAAACTCACACTACAGAAATTGTAAAAATGAAGTCAATATAATAATATTATTAAAATATATTCACATTACTTATTGGTAAATATTGTCTAAATGTTTAAGGCATGGCAGCACAGCGGCTTAGTGGTTAGTACTGTTGTCTCACAGCAAGAAGGTCCTGGGATCACTTCCTGCCTGCTCCTTTCGGTGTAGAGTTTCTATGTTCTCCCCATGTTTGTGTGGGTTCCCTTCGGGTGCTACAGACATACGAGGTCTGTCAATAAACATGCCTATCTCGGCTTTCAATGCTTACCAGTCCAGTAAGTATCAGAGAAATTGTGGAGAGCTGGGCTTGTCCTAACTTGTCCTCTGACACGCCGAAACGGAGGTGTTCCTTTGTCTCGCTCAAACAGCGAATCGGTCATTACGCATGAAGCCTCCGCGCAGCTTTCCATGACAAAATCTCTTGTTAAAAGTGAAATCTGCCGGAAAATAGCTGATGTCCAGCTCTTGTGATAACCAGAGAAAGTGCACACGACGGTCTCGTATCCACAGAGCCATCAGCTTAGAAATGATCTGGCGTTTTCTGCCTCGTCGTCGCAGCTCGGAGTGCGGCGCACCGAGTGTCCTTAAAGCCATCCTTAAAGCTGTAGTAACAGTCCTTATTCTCTGTGAAGCCCGTAAAATTTTCACCGAAAGCCAGATAAATTTTTCAAATGGTTTCCAGGTGCCAGTCTCTAACAGCTTCTGAAAAAATTCTGGTGGAAAAAAAGTCGAAATCATTCCGCCATTTCCAGACAATGAAAATCCGACGAGGGGGCGGGACCACTCCTTCCACAAGGCGTGCTCACAGGCGAATGACGTCACCGACTGGCGTGGAAAAACTCACGCATGCGCACAAGGGTTCAAGCTTGTCTGACGTAAAAACATATGAATGAAATCCATATAGTTTTTGAAAAAAATAAAAAGGACTGTTACTTTATTGACAGACCTCGTACAAGTTAGGTGAACTGCTGACTCTAAATTGACAGTGGGTATGAGTGAGACTGCAAATGTGTTTGTCTTTATGTGACCCTGTGATAGACCGGCGACCTGTCCAGGTGTACCCCCTCTCTCACCCTCTGACTGCTGGGATGGGCTCCAGCCCCTCGTGATCCTTTAATGGAGTAAGGGCCCTGTCCAACTGGCGTTTAGGAGGATTTGCGTATGGATTGCGCACAAAATTGGCTCATATTCGCTTAATATCCGCAATATGCGTGAAACATGCTTGTATGAGTCGGCCAACACCCGCACACGTCCGCAATTATCTGCAGAGGCACGTTTTTCCGTTGCCAGAATTTTTGAGCTGCACAAAATTTGGCTGCGGATGACATCCACCTTACATACTCCATACATACTCAATTCATACACAATACATACTCACTCTATGCGCTGTATATCTGCCATTAACCGCTGATATCCGCAACTGACGGGGATTTATGGCTTGGCAGCGGACTGGGACAGTGTGTAAAACAGATCTATATCGTGCCTATCATGTCCACATCACAAACTAAAATATGTTGTAGCGAATGCATACAGATTGGCCAGGAATAAAGTGTTTTTATTACATCTGCTTTGCAGCTGATTTCTGGACAATCTGTGAATGCATAACAAACACGTCACGTAAACCCAAAGTACTATATGTGGCAGAAAGCGACATACCTGGCAGTCAGTGCTGGTCCAGCTGTGTAAATCCACAAAGATGTAGCTGCTGCAATTGTGTCTCCTCCAGGACTTTTATTTAACACCAACAAAAGGAAGAGTAGCCATAACCCACGCAAGTCTGTTTTCTGTGACACTCTCAAAAAAAAAAAAAACACCGTCTCACACCCCGAGCGGCTTCCCCCCTCCCGCTCCCCAAACTCATGAACAGTTAACCCTCGCATGACAAAATGAACATTAACTCTGATTGTCCAAGTCCAGCAAATGCTCCAGAGGCTGTATTGTTGATGTGAATAGTGATGCCGAAAGGAGCGAGTGCGCTTATTTTATGACCGCAATGCAGATGCCATGCAGGTGCAACACGTGCGCGATGCATTTACAATACACCCGTAATACTGCCGTGATAATCTAAATGTGTCGGATCAGTTTCCTCACTACATGCATTATATAACCGTGATTGTTCATCATATATTCACTATATATTATTAAAATATCCGTAATTCATACTGGGACATTTGTTATTTTTGGCCATTTTTGTTGCGGACGACAATGAACGCCTGTACTTTGTACACTCAATTCATGCACAATTAATCCTCTCCCCAGTGGGACAGGGCCCTAAGGAGGCATAGAAAACAAATGTTTTTGGCATGCCAGGATTGTAATAAAACTATAGCATTTGATGATTTTTCAGTATCAGCATGTAATGGGGGATTTTCAAGTTGCTATAGAGCAGCTCCTACGCACATGCATGATGATGTCACAACATTGTCCGGTTAGTGAGATGCGGTTTCGTTCAACAACAATAACTGTCAAGAAACTTTCTCTTTGCTGTTTGGAGTTGTGGAGGTAGGAATAGCCTTTTGAATGCTTAAATAACGATGTCAGTCGTACAAAGAAATCAAAAAATAGTGAAAACATGTTCATTGCACCCAGAATGTTGGTATTTTGGTCCTTGAACTTTCTTAGCAACGAATGTAAAGCCCCAGTCACAAGACACGAACGAAAGGCACCAAAGCCAAAAAGAAACAAGAAATCTGAACTTAAATTGACTTCCGGAGACATTGTTTAACCGGTATCCAGCTTCGATTGGTCAGCTGCTCCATGAGGCGTCATAAAAAGCTGTTGTTTCTACTGACGCCAAACGCGCGAACGAGAGGCTCATTACCAGGAAGTCTTGGTTTCAATATGGCGGCGCAACTTGAAAATTGTCCATTAGAAAATCAAAAACCAAAAGTCTATTTCAATAAAGCAACTTCTAATCTATTTTCAAACAAAAAAAATTCCTTGATTTCCTTTTAGCTATATTACTCAGTACACAAAGAGAGAGATTACTCAGTGTTAAAGTGATTGTAAAACATGATTAAATACCACCTGATTTTCCAAAAATTGCAAAATTCATCTGGACATATTTACACACACCTGACACATCACATTTTACAAACAACTCAGACAATAAGAGTTCTCAGGGTCCTAGTCATTTCTAAAACCATTAAAAAAGATAAGCCTACAAAACAACAAAATTAATAAGAGTTACTTCTTGTCAACAGTGCAATGCTGCTTTAGCTTTAACTGCTGGGAAGTGGCTGCTGGAGCAAATCTATTTTTGAAACTGTTTTGTTTTACATCTTGGGACCACAGGCCTTTTTTCCAGAGGAAAACACTGAAACTGAGTGTGGGAGGGTGGGAGTTGTCTTTTAGAATTGAGCCAGTTATCCGCTTTAACTGCTTGGTGTACAGGGAATCTCAGCCCATTTGTGTTGTACCAATCAGCCAACTAGACCATTTAATAATTTGATTATGAGACTTTCATTGGAAGGATAAACTCAATTCAGTAACAGCACATTAGTAGAACAAGATCATCATGTTTACTTTTGTTTTTCAACGTGGATGTCAGTTTGTATTCAGGAATCAGTTACTGAATACTAAATTACAATACAAGCAGAATACTTTCTGGATTACATATGACGCATCCTGAAAACTTCTAAGTTGCACTGCATTTAGAAAGAATTCACAGTGCTTCACTTTTTCCACATTTTATTTTACAGCCTCATTCCAAAATGGAGTAAATTCATTTTCCCCCAAAATTCTACTCACAACACCCCATAATGACAACATGGAAAAAGTTTTTTGAAATTTTGACAAATTTATTAAAAATAAAAACTAAGACATCACATGCACATTAGTATTCACACCCTTTGCTCAGTACTTTGTTGATGCACCTTTGGCAGCAATTACAGCCTCAATTATTCTTGAATATGATGCCACAACTTTGGTGCACCTAAATTTGGGCAGTTTTTCCCATTCCTCTTTGCAGCACTTCTCAAGCTCCATCAGGTTTGATGGGGCACTCGTTGCAAGCCATTTTAGTTTTTTCAACTGAGTTAATGCCACAAGACTTCTCTTGTTAAGATGAAATAACCTTAGTAAAGTTGAAGTAACTTATAAAAATCTATGCAAATTGTTATATCACTTTTTCCTCATTTCTTCATCTGTCTGTGTGTTGCTGTGTTCTGGTTGGCACTGCTGATATGTCTACTCCTATGTATTTTCATTAAAGATGTTCATATTTAAGCTGAAAGTAGCATGTGGGCATCACTTACTTTTACAGTTAGTATACTTGGTTTTAGGGCAGAAGGCTCCTGGTTCAAACCCCACCCCTGCCACATTTCTCCATGTAATGTGGAGTTGCGTCAGGAAGGGCATCTGGCGTAAAACCTGTGCCAATTTGTCATGCAGATCTACCTTGGATTTACTGTGGCGACCCCAAGTGCAAACAAGGGAGAAGCTGAAGGGACTTAACTACAATGTTATACCCACCCGAAGCTACCTGTGATGAAAATCACGCCCAGTCCACAAAAATACAAATTAATCAAACACCCAAACTAATGTTAGCCTGTAAGCCTTTGCTTATTTGTGAACTCCAGTAAGGGGGCATGTTCAGGTCTCATTTGCCATGCTGGTTAAACCCTCTTTACTAATTTATGGGTTAGCTGGGAGTTAGGCTGAGTTAAATGCTGCTTCTGAGCCGCTGCATTACTGCTTCAAAACTGCTCTTCAGAAAACTTATGAGTAACATCGTGGAGGGTTTTTCCAGTATCAAAACAGTTTCTGGTCTTAGATATATTTAACTGAAGGTAGCACTCCTCACACTGTTTGACAAAGTCATCAATGACTTTGTCAAACAGTTTCATAATACCAGCACCAACAATAAGATCCATTAGCATAATTTATGATGGTTTGTATTTTAAAACGAAAGAAAAAACAAAAAACAAAAAAACAAATTCACTTTTAATTTCTTAGAATATTTTTGAGATGCTGCCCAAACTTTCGCTGACAGCTGGAACAAATTCTAACTACAGTCTCTAATCCTCTGCAGTCAGTTGTCTTTGACCGTGGTTTGAGACAAAAACAGATTTGTGGGCATCACGTAATCTCTCCTTTTCTTTCCTGCAGTGATGGCCGGTGGTGTGTGTCTGTTGTTTGGGCACTAAGCCACTGTTGTGAGCAGTGGGAGACACAAACTCACTGATGCAGGAAGGCGGCTGCTGCGTAGGTCTGCTGAGCTGCAAAAAAAAAACCTGGTGGTGTTCCAACTTAATTATAAAGAAATATGACAAAGGAGCCTAAAGGGCCTGTTGCAAAGATTAGAGCTGGTTACTTTTTATTTTCTGAATGCCTCCAGTAATTGAAGTTATTAGGCATCAGTATGAAACAGATTTAATTGCATTTGGAAGAATTAATTAACATCTTGTTTGTTTGCGCAGAGTGATAGTGTCCGCAGTAGTGAGGGTGATGTTTTGTGCAGTTGCTGACTAATTATGACCGTGTTTCTGTCAGTCAAACTAATTCAGCTATTGAGAATCTTTTTTGTTGGTGTCCATTCTGAATGGAGAAATCACGAATGCCATCAGTGAAACCCCCACTTTGATTTACTTCTGTAAACAACATGTATCAAGCACTTGTCAACATTCTGGAATAATGTTTTCTTTCATTCGAATCAGACTCACTTTTATTGTCACTGCAGTTTCTCCAGGTCTTGGTGTAGGTAACTGGGACAATTTTTTTTTAACCTAACCTATTGTATAAATTTTTGCAATGTGCAATATGCACACCCCTGTGACCACAGAATATATATACAAGGCACAGGGTCGACAGCAGCTTCAGCGTTAGAGTATTAAGAAGGTGACAATGTGCATGTAGTGCAATGTTCACAGTTTGGTGGTGGATGTTGAACTGTTCAACAGTCTGACAGCATTCGGGTAGAAGCTGTTTTTCAGTCTGGATGTTTTTGCCCGGATGCTGCACAGCCTCCTTCCAGAGGGAAGGAGTGTGAACAGACTGTGCCCAAGGTGGGTGGAGTCTCGGAGGATGCAGGTGGCTTTGTCTCTACATCTGGAGATGTAGATGTCCTGGTAAGCTGCATCCGATTGCCCTCTGTGCAGACTTCAAAACCCGCTGCAGCGCTTTCTTCTCTGCCACCGTGCAGCCACCATACCACACAGGGAGGCAGCAGGACAGGACACTCTCCACTGCACAGCTGTAGAAGGCCCTGAGGACCTCGGTGTTCAGTCCGGCCCTTCCCAATTTCCTCAAAAAATAACGGCGTTGGTGGGCTTTCTTAATGATAGCCGTGGTGTTGGTGTGCCAGGTGAGAGTGTTGGAGAGGTGGACTCCAAGAGACTTGATGGAGGAGACGATCTCCACTGCTGCTCCGTTAATGTAGAGGGGGGGGGGGGATGGTGGGGGCTGACCTGTGGAAGTCAACAACTATCTCCTTGGTCTTCTGGGTGTTGAGGATGAGGGTGTTGTCTCCGCACCACCGTGTCAGGTTCTCCACTTCTTGCTTGTACGCTGTCTCATCCCCTTGGCTAATGAGCCCGATCACTGTTGTATCGTCTGCAAACTTAACAACAAGATTATTCTTGTGCTGGGCTCTGCAGTCAAAGGTCAACAATGTGTAGTGCAGTGGACTGAGCACACAACCCTGGGGTGAGCCAGTGTTCAGGATGATGGTGGAGGATGAGGTGGTGTTGATCCTGACACTCTGTGGCCTCCCAGTCAGGAAGTTCAGGATCCAGTTGCACAGTGCTGAGGGGGCTCCTAGTTCAGCCAGCTTGGAAACCAGTTTCTGTGGGATGATGGTGTTGAACGCAGAAGTGAAGTCCAGGAACAGCAGCCTTGCATAGGAGTCCTTGTTCTCTGTGTGGGAGAGGGCCTGATGCACCACGGTGGAGATGGCATCAGCTGTGGACCAGTTTTGCCTGTACGCGTACTGGTGCTCATCTACAGTCACATCAATGGTCTGCTTCAGGCGCCTCATCACCAGCCTCTCAAAGCACTTTGTGGTGATGGGGGTGAGTGAAACTGGCCTGTAATCGTTGAGGCAGGATGGTGCAGAGGTCTTTGGCACAGGGATTATCCTTGATGTCTTGAGGCACGGCGGAACTCTGGCTTAGGACAGAGAGGTGTTGAATATACCCGCCAGAACCTCAGACAGCTGGTGTGCACGGTCTTTAAGGACCCTCCCTGGTATTCTGTCAGTGCCCAGGGTTCGGGGGTTGAGCCTCTGCAGCACGTTCCTCACCTCAGCTGTAGTGATGTTGCTGACTGGGGGGGGTCTTTGGGGGAGGGAGGGACCCGGGAGGGGGTGGTGGTGTTGGATGCATCAAAATGCGCATAAAAGGCGTTCAGAGTGTCTGGGAGCGCTGGGTCTGCAGAGCACTGTGCTACATTGTTTTTGTAGTCCGTGATGCATTTGATGCCCCTCCACATGCTCCGTGGGTCGTTGGATTGGAGGTGGCCTTGAACCTTGAGGGCATATGTGGACTTAGCTCTTTTTATTCCCACTGACAGGTTCCTTCTGGCTGCTCTGAGTGCTGTTGCATCGCTGTCTTTGAATGCAGCATCACAAATTTTCAGCAGGGAGCGCACCTTTCCGGTCATCCAGGGTTTCTGGTTTGGCCTGATGGTGATGGTCTTGGAGGTGGTCACATTGTCTATGCAGCTCCGGATGTAGCAGTGCACAGTCGATGAGTATTTCTCCAGGTCCACACTGCTCCCTGTTGTTGCAGCCACTCTGAACATTTGCCAGTCAGTGGTCTCAAAGCAGTCCTGAAGCATGGACATAGCACCAGTTGGCCACACAGAGACGGTCTTTGTGATGGTGTCCCTGCTTTCGACACTGGACTGTAAGCAGGAAGCATGAGGAGTGAGATCTGGTCTGAGGCAGCGAGATGGGGGCGGGGGCTGCTCTGTAAGCTCCACGTATATTTGTATACACTTTGTCCAGCATGTTTTCCCTTTGTGTGGTGATGTTTACATGCTGGTGGAATTTGGGGAGAATATCTTGCAGGTTTACGTGGTTGAAGTCCCCGTTACTACATACAGTGCATCTGGATGTTTATTTTGATGCAAGCTGATGGAGTTAAAAGCCTGCTTTGACTAAATAATTACATTAAATAAAATTACATTAAGTATTAAATTAAATACAGTAAATAATCATTCTTAAGAATACATAAATGTTAGATTGGAAATTTATATTTGATATATCTATTAATATAAGCAACAGGTTGATTATCGTTGGCAGTGTCCCACAGAGTTCAAGTAACTGAATATTTTGACCATTTCTCAATGTTTTACTGACCTTGACTTTGTGAATGACGCTGTGATCTATGCAGAATCAGTGGATACTCTTATTACACCACTTGACAAGCTGAGTGACAAAGTTGAGTGACATCTAGATAAAGACTAAAATCAAGGCATTTAATGACCAAAAGTGTATCTGTGTGCAGTGAAAGTATTGAACTTGGACACAGAACTTGCACATTCACTTATCTTGGCAGTGACATTCATGTCTAGAGATCTAGAGGTCTAGAGATGCATGGGAAGAGCTTATGGAGTCATGAGGTTGCTAGACAAAGGTGTTTGGTGATGCTGATACCTTTGCAGAAGAACGAATGTCCAAGTCTTTAGCGTACTAATGTCTCCTGTGTTACTGGATGATTGTGACACTAACCAGTGAACTAAGGTGATAACTGCATGTCTTCTGTCTCTTTGGAAGATACTCGGGTACCACTGGAATAACTCTGTGCCAACAAAGTGTTATTTAGGGAACCTCAGATGAGGTGTATCACTTGAATTCTGGGGGGAAGCCAACCATGACATTTTGACCATGTGACGTGTTTCTCTGTACACGAACCTGCACACAGGTGATGACCCCATTGATTGGAGAAGATCAAGGGGACGCTCACTTGTCACCTGGCTATGACAGACAGATCTTTGCTTTTGAGAGGAGGGATGGCCCAAATGTCTGTCTGGGTTGTTGTAATCCATACTGTCTAGTAGTTAAGTATTGGGCTTGAGACCAGAGGATCCTCGGTTCAAACCCCAGCCTGACCGGAAAATCACTAAGGGCCCTTGGGCAAGGTTCTTAAAGTTGCTCCCAGTGTGTAGTGAGTGCCTTGCATGGCAGCACCCTGACATCGGTGTGTGTGTTTATGTGAATTGGTGAATGTGAGGCAACATTGTAAAGCGCTTTGAGCATCCGATGCAGATGGAAAAGTTCTATATAAATGTAGTCCATTTAGTTCTGATCCAGATCAATAGCAAACCCAAACAATAGGCCTGTTTCCACTATAGGAACTTGTAGGTCATTTTCAGGGTGCAGAAACCTTTGTGCATCTCTCCCATGTAGGGACCGAGTTTGTAGAACCTTTATTCAGAGCCAGGAAAGTCCCTTTGCAAGTTACATATTTCTGATTGGTCCTGACATGCCGATGGGAGGGGCTTCATGCTGACTGGTTGAATGCACACGCAAGAAGGCAACAACAGGATAAACAGCATTTGTGAAAGTGCAGAAAAGAAGAGAAAAGGTGACCTGGATAACCATTTAGCAGGACTGGAAACCTCCAAATACACCACAGAAAAATGCTGAGAGAAAAGAGTAAAATTCAAGCAGGACAACAAGCTCTGGGGTGCCTACAACAATACACCCACACCCACACCCACACCCACACCCACACCCACACACACACACACACACACCTTCAACCGCTTACTCCAATTAAGGGTCTTAGGGGCACTGGAGCCTATCCCAGTAGTCATAGGGCGTGAGGCGGGGTACACCCTGGACAGGACGCCAGTCTGTCACAGGGCCACATATAGACAAACAAACACAGTCACAACAACACGTAAAGTGGCTCCCTGACTGAAAAAACTGATACTTTGGATCAACTTAAAAAAATTGATGTAATTTGTTACAGCTAATTTTTTTAGTTTTTCACAATGCATATTTATGATTTGGTAAAGGGATTCCAGCAGATTTAAAGTGAAAACCACAATTTTCCATTAGACCAATGTAAATAAGTACTAAGAATGAAGTGCACTGATGTTTCACTTTTTTCAGTGCACTGCAAACTCAACTGCAGTACTGCGCCACAGACCTCTGTGTAAAATAGGCTGTTCCTATACCCATTTCTAAAATCTGGAAATGTGGGGAGTAGTTTGAGTTGCTGCAGTGGATATGGGCCTAGTCTGATCTCTCATTCAGCATTCCATGCATTACAATTCAGGCATCCATTGATTTTACAAAGACCAGAACATAATCTATGAAATCTTCTGGTTTCTCCAACCCTACCCAACTTCAGTCCATGTAGACATTTAGTGCAGCAGATAACTGAAACAATCCGTCAAATGGTGATACAAGCACCAAATTTGGCACAAATACACGTTAGACTTACTATTTTGGAAAAAAAAAAACTGACTGGCTACTTGAATTTGCAATAGGCTGCCAGGTAGGGGTCAAATGAAGAATTACACAGGGGTCAAAATTTAAAAATACTCCAATCTAATTCAACACTACACCACATTATTTGTCTGATCATAAAGATTCCAAAAAGGTATAGTTTGGACTATCTGTGACTGAATGTTCTGGAGTTATGGGGTAAAAAAACAGCAGGAATTGTGACAAAAGTCAATTTCAGTTTGTACAGGGGTCAAAAGGTAAAGTTGCTCCAATTTTGTAAAATGTGATGCAAATTATTGGTTGAGCTAATTCGGATTAGTAAATGGAATTGTTTTTGACAGTGTTGAATGCTTGGTCTCCAAAGTAAAAGTCAAAAAGGTCAACATCCATTGGATTCTATGACATGTGACATATATTACCCCGTAATGTGATAAGTAGCATGACACATGGGCCAAACTATTCCTTTTTACAACCCTGTTAACTCAACTAATAATTTGCCTCACTGGTTGCTGCACTATTTCATCAGTGTAGGACGTGGAACTGACAACGACCAGTATTCACTGGGAATAAGTCAGAGGCTCTGTTCTAATTGCTCTAAGTATTCAGAGTACCTGTGTATGGGCTGGCTATGATGTCCAACACTTTGTTTACAGGATGCCCCAGAGAGCAGCGTGGTCAATCAAATCAAACGCCTGGTGAAAATCAATTCAGCTGCAAAGAAGCACTGCCAATATTCAAGCTTGTGTTCACTGAGTACTCACAGAACTAGGCCGCTTTCGATGATTGACCTCACGGTTGTGAAGCCAGACTGCTCTAGATGCTGAGCAGCAAGTAACTGGGAGAGAATATTGTTAAGAATAATCCTTGCAAGCACATTTCCCGTCCTGTAGTTGCAATCCAGGCGATCATTGAACACGTCTCACCAAAAGTGAAATATAACATCTGTCCTATGTTTTTTTCTGCCTGCAGCAACTGCAGTCATCATCACTTTTAACTGCAGTGAAAGCAGATTATTCAACATGTTTATTTGGCTGCCACAGAGTAACTAGCTCAGCCGCTGCTGCTCTTTTCTGCAGGTGTGTGTCTGGATGTGAGAACTCCAAAACAACAAATGATTTAACTGACAATATGATTTACAATTTAACTACATGCGGCTGCTCAGACCACCGAGCATTCTGAGAAACAAAGTTAAACATTTAAACACCATTTAACAATGGTGTAAACATGGTGAGCATAATGCATTCCTTGATAATTAGCGTGCCTTAAGGTGAGATGACTCTGCTTCACCACCACACATGCAATCACATCTACTGTGCTGATTTCGAGGCCTGCGGCTGTGCATCAAACTCAAAACGAGGACAGAGTGCATCACTACCCGGGGTTATGCTGTAGGGGTCTACATATATTTAAAACAATCATGAATTTTAATGGTAACCCACCGAGGGAGGCTGTTTTACCAGCCAGCCTCCCTCCTTCTCCTTGCTCTCCTTCCTTTTCCATATGTATCTCCTTCTCATTCCTCTAGCAAAATCCAAGCGGAATTATTAATACATGACATGAAAATGTAAAAACTGGCCCCCGTTGGCAAGCGCAAACAGAAAATGTGTGTATTAAATAAAAGGGAATGTGACAGCAGAGGAAAGTAGAGGCAGAGAGGAAGGATGTGTGAGAGGAGGGAGTTACATAGCAGCCCGACTGTGATATCTTCTGTGTTGTTTTAACACTTCACACAGGTGTTGAGATGAGTTCACCTTCCTCCGTTCAAAGGGAGGTAAATCAAGAATTTGCAAGACAGCGAAACAGATGTAGGAGATAAGAAAAGGAAGCGAATGTTTGAGCGTAAAGAAAATGACAGTTTTAAGAGGAGCATGCACATAAGATCATATCGGAGTTGCCGTGGTGACCCCAAGAAAGAAAGACTCAAGCTGAAAGGAGTTACTATGTATATGAACTGGAGAGTGGTTAAACCAAAGAAGACTTGAAAAAAGACTTTTAAAAAGTAGGACTACTAAAGGCCCTGTCACACCTTGACGATTTAGCCAGCGTATGCCAGTCATATTAAAAAACACTGGCATACGTTCAATAAGTTAAGGGTAGCAGGAGGTGGTAATGGTAGAAAATATATATATTTTTTCAAATATGCTTACATCCACTTCAGAGATTGTACATTGTGTAATTTGGGAGATATTTCATATAGGAAGTGGGTGTCTACCATGACAAAAAAATCCCACCCCATGCAAAAAGAAAACTGCAATATATACTGTAATTTTAACATCTTTTGAAATATTAGAATGCAATTGTTTTGACTTCATGATTAGTTTTGATGAACCCTGCATTGAACACAACATTCAAGTTTATGATATATAATGCTCCTGATGTGGTAGTACTTGTTTTAGAGAAGTCACAAAAGCTACATAAGTACTGATATTACAGTGATCATGCAATTACACATGCAATTTCAAGTCACAGCATGGCAAGTTGCAGTAAATCAAGTGTCATGGCCAAGCCAAAAACAAGATCTCAGGCTAAAGAATTTGATAAAACCTTTGACAATGGTTTATGTTTTTAAAGTTTTTGAAGAGCATGGTCTCCTCCTAAGTTCTGTTATTCACACAGTGTGACTGAAATAAAACCTTTGACAATGGTTTATGTTTTTAAAGTTTTTGAAGAGCATGGCCTCCTCCAAGTTCTGTTATTCACACAGTGTGACTGAAATAAAACCTTTGACAATGGTTTATGTTTTTAAAGTTTTTGAAGAGCATGGCCTCCTCCTAAGTTCTGTTATTCACACAGTGTTACTGAAATAAAACCTTTGCCAATGGTTTATGTTTTTAAAGTTTTTGAAGAGCATGGCCTCCTCCTAAGTTCTGTTATTCACACAGTGTGACTGAAATAAAACCTTTGACAATGGTTTATGTTTTTAAAGTTTTTGAAGAGCATGGCCTCCTCCCAAGTTCTGTTATTCACACAGTGTGACTGAAATAAAACCTTTGACAATGGTTTATGTTTTTAAAGTTTTTGAAGAGCATGGCCTCCTCCCAAGTTCTGTTATTCACACAGTGTGACTGAAATAAAACCTTTGACAATGGTTTATGTTTTTAAAGTTTTTGAAGAGCATGGCCTCCTCCCAAGTTCTGTTATTCACACAGTGTGACTGAAATAAAACCTTTGACAATGGTTTATGTTTTTAAAGTTTTTGAAGAGCATGGCCTCCTCCCAAGTTCTGTTATTCACACAGTGTGACTGAAATAAAACCTTTGACAATGGTTTATGTTTTTAAAGTTTTTGAAGAGCATGGCCTCCTCCCAAGTTCTGTTATTCACACAGTGTGACTGAAATAAAACCTTTGACAATGGTTTATGTTTTTAAAGTTTTTGAAGAGCATGGCCTCCTCCTAAGTTCTGTTATTCACACAGTGTGACTGAAATAAAACCTTTGACAATGGTTTATGTTTTTAAAGTTTTTGAAGAGCCTGGCCTCCTCCCAAGTTCTGTTATTCACACAGTGTGACTGAAATAAAACCTTTGACAATGGTTTATGTTTTTAAAGTTTTTGAAGAGCATGGCCTCCTCCCAAGTTCTGTTATTCACACAGTGTGACTGAAATAAAACCTTTGTGAAAAAATTGTGTTTATAAAGTTTTTGAAGAGCATGGACAAACTTTACACATAGCGGAATAGCCAGATAATTGAAAATAGACCATACTTTGTTACATTCAAGGGGTGGGGGGTTATTTTCAAGATATAGGATTAATTTTGATGCCAAAATGCTGGTATTAATATTGTGAATCATTTCCCAAGTGGATGTATTGAAATTCTGATTTGTGATTTTACCACCTCCTGCTATTAAGAGTAAGGTTTTTTTATGACTTAAGAGCATGCTGAAGCACGCTGAAGCTCCCTGATGTACTGGCATGCTGAACATTTTCAACGTATGCCAGCGTGTGACTCATACGTCCCACACATGCTGGACAGAAGTTGTTGGTAAGTTATGTAATTGTTGGCAGACGTTTCTTGTAATTTACTCATAAGTCTAAATACATCCATTAATGCTGGCCACTGATTATTAACTATTGTATTGTATGTATGACCTGTTCATTTCAGTTCAATTCACCATCACAGAAGGACATGAATCCACATAAAGCTCCTGATTTTTTGAAAATGATGTCTGGAAATACTTTAATTCATGGCTGGAAACGTATCATTTTAAAGCAAGTGCCTCTGTGGTTTGTCTGCTCCAGGTGCATTTCTCAGAGGATGCCAGTGTCGTGCTCTGAATACACTGAAGCGCTGTGATGATTTAAACTTTTAAAGCATCGTCGCTGTGGTGTGATCATCAGACAACCTGATCAATTGATCAGGGTGATCACACCTGATTAATGCGCTGTAACTCTTTAAAGCATCATCGCTGTCGGTGTGATCATCAGACGACCTGATCGATCAATCAGGGTGATCACACCTGATTAATGCGCTGTAACTCTTTAAAGTGCTGTCGCTGTGATCATCAGACAACCTGATCGATCAATCAGGGCGATCACACATGACTGATGCGCTGTAACTCTTTAAAGAGCTGTCGCTGTCGGTGTGACCATCAGATGACCTGATAAATCGGGTGTGGTCACGCCTGATTAATGCACTGTTTAAACATTTAAACATGTTTAAACACTGTTTAAAGCACAGTCGCTGTCGGTGATCAGCACACCGACAGATCACACAGCGCTTCATTCAGATCACACCTGATCACGGTTGAGTGGCGTTTTAAAAGTTTAAATCATCACAGCATTTTATTATTCCGGTCTGTGATGACCTGATCAGGTCTGATCAGTGGACCTGAAAGCAGCTGCTCAACACTTTAAAATTTAAAGAGTCACAGCACTCCATTCATTCACAGCAGCATTTACCACAGCCAGTCGACTCATCAGCATTCTGTACACAATGAAAATGGTCCACCAAGATAAAAATGAAAATAAAAAAATAAAATAATGTTAAATTACTCTGTTTCTGACCGGCACCACACCGTACAGTACCGACCCGAACCACTGGGTGGAAACAGAGCTGTCGGCAAATGCTGGTTAATTGTGACCGACCAAATGGTCCCCCCTAAAAATTGGTCCCCCTGCCTTCAATGAGCATGTGTCATTTCAGAGCATCAGCAGCAATTCATATATTACTGTATCTCCTTGTTTCTCCTTAAAACTGCACTCCAATCATCATCTATCTCAGCGACAGATATCTGAAGGTTTTGTACAACAATCATTTCCACATAAATTCAGCATTATTTTATAATAAAAGATGGGTGAGCGATCAGAGCGCCACAGCAGCATGTCTGAGTCAGACTCAGAGTCAGACTCTCTACACTCAAATTGATCAAAGGGAATAATGTGATTATTAACTAACAGATGACAAAGTAAAACCTTTTAAATCATTCTAAAGTCAGTTTTAAGCAGAAACGAGGCGATAGTCGGTGAATTGCTGCTGATGTTCTGAAATGACATAGGTGTAGCAGCACGTCAGCCTCCGACGTGCCTCTGTCACGCTCCAAGCTTGTAGTATGAAATAATGCTGAATTTATGTGGAGATGATTGTTGTACAAAAGCTTCAGATATCTGTCGCTGATAGATGACTGGAGTGCAGTTTGAAGCAGAAACGAGGTGAAAATCAGTGAACTGCGGCTGATGGTGCTCCAAAATGACGCATGCGCAGTGACGGCAGGGGTATCGATTTTTAGGGGGGACCGTTCGGTCAGTGACACCAGATCAGTTTTCCATGTGGAAAAAATGTAGGTTTACACACATTTTCAGCATCAATACAGTTGTTTTTGACATATACATTGTCGTCATGATGCATGAGCGTTTGCAATAATCAACTGCCAAACAAAGGAACGCAATTCTGATGGATCAAAACATGGAACATGGAACTGCAACCGTCCCTACTGCTGTCCTAACTTGGTCTGTCATACTTACTCGGGAAATTCGAGGAGACCTTGCAAATGTCAGATAAAGTTACATATTTATCTAAAGGCAGAAAAAGCTGAAAAAAAAAAAGATTCCTGAAACCTCCATGAGCAAAATTCAACATCATCTTAAGTCAATGAAAGCTAACAATTTAGCTCAAATCTTAGGAAGCTAAATTATGGTGTTTAAAATTAAGATTAAATTAAGCCTTACTAAATTAATCACCAAGCTAATTTCATAGATAAAGTCACAGAACTTTTGCCAAAGTACCTTAAACAAAAAGTTTGAAAATCTAAAGTTTGCAAGTAAAACTAAAATAAAATTAACCAAAACGAAAACGTGACAAGGAAAATCAGAGGTGTTCCTGGGCAAGCAGAGCGCTGCTTGAATGCATCATATTCACAAAAAGACGCATTGAATCCCACAGCGTTGTGTGACTACGATGACATTTTAAGGCACTGTAGTGGAGCAGTTGCAAACACGGAGCTGGAGCCAAAGAATGCCTGGAGTGTGGAGCAGCATACGAGGGCTGTCAATAAAGTAACGGTCCTTTTTATTTTTTTCAAAAACTATATGGATTTCATTCATATGTTTTTACGTCAGACATGCTTGAACCCTCGTGCGCATGCGTGAGTTTTTCCACGCCTGTCGGTGACGTCATTCGCCTGTGAGCACTCCTTGTGGGAGGAGTCGTCCAGCCCCTCGTCGGAATTCCTTTGTCTGAGAAGTTGCTGAGAGACTGGCGCGTTGTTTGATCAAAATTTTTTCTAAACCTGTGAGACACATCGAAGTGGACACGGTTCGAAAAATTAAGCTGGTTTTCAGTGAAAATTTTAACGGCTGATGAGAGATTTTGAGGTGATACTGTCGCTTTAAGGACTTCCCACGGTGCGAGACGTCGCTCAGCGCTCTCAGCCGCTGTCGTCAGCCTGTTCAAGCTGAAAACCTCCACATTTCAGGCTCTATTGATCCAGGACGTCGTGAGAGAACAGAGAAGTTTCAGAAGAAGTCGGTTTCAGCATTTTATCCGGATATTCCACTGTTAAAGGAGATTTTTTTAATGAAAGACGTGCGGACGGGTCCGCGCGTCGGGACGCAGCCGACGCGGCGCGGCGGCACAGGAAAATATAAATATTATATAATCTTTGAAGGATTACGTCAAAACTACTTCATGGATTCTCACCAAATTTTCACCACGGATACACATTAGGCCATGGAAGACTCCATTAAATTTTGGAGGTGATCCAGATCCAAATCGGATTCTGGATAAAGATTTCAAATTCGTAAAAGGATGACATGGAAAAAAAAAACAAAACAAAAAAAAAACCAAACAGCTGTTATACGCACTGGACAGCAGTAGAGATGTGCAGACGTCGGACTCCTGGTGTGGGAAACTGGCGTGAGTTTATGTAAGAAACCTTTCTCACAGCAGCATTCATTTTCTCCATGTCTTCTCCCTCCATTACCAGGATGGACTGGGCTGGATTAAAGTGGAACTGAAGAAAGACCAAAAAACAAACACAACAAACCAACAAAAAAAGTTTATTTACATGAGATGTCTGTACTACATTTGTATGTCCTGCTAATGTAGGCATGTCAAAACAGCTATACAAGTAAATAAATTTTCTGTGTTTTTGTTGATTTTCAGGAACTATATATAAAGTCACAAATGAAAGAAAAAGACTCACAGAAGGCACAGAAAAAAAACAAACAAATATCTGAGTAATGAAGTCATTCAGATTTTAAAAGCCTGCCAACTGTTGTGACATTCTGCTTAATCCTCTCAAAGTGTGAAGTATGTGATATGGCTTTAGTGCATCACATATAAAATCTCCCAGGAGAATGCGTGAGGCATTTCAGCTGATTTGAAGTGGGAGTACAAAAAAAATTCCCCTCTTTAAAAGAGAACTCCATAAGTTTTAAAAATCACAGAAAATGCATGTGTTCACTTCAGTATTGGTGCTCATATAGACTCCTGCATCCTGTAAGTTGTCACCACCCATCTGACATCTGTCTCCTTTTAATTTAAGGAAAACTCTGAATTGTCAATTTGAACATTTTGTTTCTAATTGATTTTTTTTTTTTTTTTTTTTTTTTTTTTTTTACTGAACTGGTCTGCATCCCTGCAAAAGAAGCTACAGTATTTAGATATTTAAGTATATTTTCCCCTAAGAAAGCTCCTGGATCAGTTTCACTGACTGTAGCAGAGATTTCCCAGTTTGATCTTCTCGGAATTAGCCGATGTGGATAGAGTTGTGAAAGATGCAAACTAGGAAGGCACGAGGACTTGTTTGGGAATCGCTTGCATCTGTTTACACAGACTTAAAACTTCCATGATGAATTAATCCCATTAGACTGCCTCCGCCGCAGCAATCGCTTCACTTTGAGAAACTAGAAGAGTGCTGGAACACCTCGGTGAAGGCTGAACAGTTCTTAAAATTGGCATCGGGATTGCATTTTGAATTCAGTCAACATATTTACTGAAAATTAATTAGATCTGTGCAGCAATATCAGGGGCCTTCACGGCACTGGTGTTCCATCCAGGAGGAGTTGCAGACTCTCATCCACTTCATGCTACGAACTCTGGACACAAGCACCAGCATGACCGGGCCTCAGGGACTATATAGGGCTTACTTCTTACTCTGCATAGTGGAAGCCCAACTGCTTGTTGAGCTACCCACTCTAAATTCTGTTTATGAAATGTCTGTGGATTCAAGGTCTTTCCTCCTTTAAAGTAAGTTTCTTGGTCTCCTACTAGAACCGCGGTGAGCTTCCCTCTATTTCTGAAAATTCCCTCGCAGCGGCAGTATTTTGGCTCTCCATAGGGCTCTCCGTGCACTCCCTCTCTCTGTCAGTTACTTTCTGTCTCCTCTCATCTCCTGTTGTCTGTCGCCATGTTGCTCCTTCCAGCGTGCTATTCTCCTCTGATTGTGCTGTGCCGGGCCTCCACCTGCTAGGCTAAATGCACTCTTTAAACCTCCCGCAAGCTTATAGGAAGCAGACAAGTGCACGGCTAAAAAAGAAAATGAAACAGCTTTTAAAAGACAGACTAATCTGTCCCAAAAGAGGTTGTTCTTCTTTCACTCCTCCCCCAGCTCATCCTGCTTCCACCCCACAAAAGGCTGGCAGAGATTGCTCTGCTGCACTACAGTGAAAGAACTTGAGCTACAAAGGTTAAAGCGAGATAGTGGGCGGGTACAGGGGATGGCACTGGGTCGGCAAAAACCCCCATCGGTCTTCCCTGCCCTCAATCTTTCACGGTGCAGGGTGATTGATTAGCTGGCAGAAGGGAGAGAGTATAAGGTGAAGGTGTCAGGAGAGTTTTTTTTAGTGATTTAGCTGTTCCGATTTAAATAAACTGCACCCTCAGAGTCTGCTGGATATGCATCAATGTGTGTGTCCATGTCGTCTTCATGCACAGCTTCTATTTCAATGTGCATGTCAGAAAACAAGCTCTGAGAGAATGTTAGAACCCCCCCCAAAAAAAACAAACACAGCAGCATGGTTCTTGTTTCATATGGTGAGTGTAAATTCAGAAACACTGAATGAGAAGTGTAATTTTATTATAAATAAACAGAAATGTAGCATGTCCAGCAACATGGAGCCAACATTCAGACAAACTAAATCTTTCCTGTAATATGCATGAAGGGCTGGTATGATTTAAATCATGATTTGAATCGCTGTTTAAAAAAAATCATCAA
This sequence comes from Thalassophryne amazonica, assembly GCF_902500255.1. Classification (NCBI taxonomy): domain Eukaryota; kingdom Metazoa; phylum Chordata; class Actinopteri; order Batrachoidiformes; family Batrachoididae; genus Thalassophryne; species Thalassophryne amazonica. Next base: position 48,195,934 of record NC_047106.1, read on the forward strand.
ATATATATATATATATATATATATATATATATATATATATATATATATATATATATATATTAGAAATCTGTACTTAAAACATCACCGAAATATTAAATCAGTACCATTAATTAATGGTAACATTAATTAATGGTACTTGTACATGTCGTATGTGCACTTTTATAATTGAACATGTTAATAAAGATTTTAACTAATATTATTTGTATAGTCTCATTTAGAAGAGTGAAATAAATAAAAAATGAAAAAGTCTATTTAAATCAATAAAAATTGATTTAAATTGAAAAAAAAAAATCATGATTTTTTTGAAAAAAAGTATTTTTTTTAAACCAGCTCTGTACATAAACTGCTGTCACAAGAGAAGCAGATTTTTGAACTTCTTATTTAGTTCACTGTATCCTTTTGTTTTTGGTGTGAAATTATTTTCAACATCCAAAACCCATTTCAGACAGTGAGGTGGCTTGGTGGTTAACAGGATCTCCCCGTGTTTGTGTGGGTTCCCTGCAGATGCTGTACATTCCTCCAAAGTCTAAAGACATGCCAGTTAGGTGAACTAGTGACTGTAAACTGACCACAGGTGTGAATGTGTTTGTCATAGCCCTGTGATAGACTGGTGGCCTGTCCAGGGTATACTGCGCTTCTCGCTCAATGACCTCTGGGATATACTCCAGCACCATTACAGCCCCCACCACCACATCACCATTAATTGGAATAGGCGGGACTTCTGCACTACATTTAATTGTGATTCTTTATATTTGGTAAATGCAACAATTGTGCTAACCGTTTTACTGAAACACAACAACATGATATTTGATCAGAGTGAAAAGGTCAAACCTACAGGAAGTAAGCAGTTCAGGTCTGAGTATTTCAAGCTACAAATTTGCTCTCTATCCTCTGTGATTACTGAGATCTGAGTCATGGCTTCCACCTACAGCACGGGTGTTATTATTAGTTTCCACCCAGTGTAGTTAATAGTTTCACTTTTCCGTCAACACCAAATATACTTACACTCATGAATGCCCCATGGGAGCATTAGTCTAAAAATGAGATGTAGTCCGGTGATGCAATGGATCAATGACTTTTTTCGTCGCGTGAAAGTGTTTGGGCTTGAGACCATCTAAAATCATGTCTAAAATCTAGCACTGTGTAGCACTGCATTTAAAAAGAGCAACACTCAGATGCATCTTACATAAGTGGGTTCATCACACACATATACACTCGGTCCATAGCTATGTGCAGTAGCGCAGAATAGGACCATGGAACTGAAGTGAACATACAGCGGCCAAGAAAAGCCACAAAACTTCCAAATTAAGAGGAAATGCAGAAAACATAATGCAGAACACAAACAAATGCAATGTACAGCACATGCAACAATCTCATTTGATAACATATCTGCTACAAATTCACACAACACATGCAAAAACACTGATGCATTTAGAAATAGCCACGACAGAAGAACTGGCAACAAAAAAACATATTTCTGCTCTGACTCATTCACTCTAAATGCAGTGGATGGAAATCTTATAAGCAATTAAAATACTTAAATTTTAGCAGATGGCCGAAGTACTGCATTCTACAGCACAAGAGCAGAAGTGCTCTCATGATTGATAGGATGAAGGTGCTGGACATAAAAAGTGACAAGTGTATCACCTAGCAATAGCCCTGCGTGCTTTGCACCAGGTGGAAGATAGCCCTTGGTGTGTTTAGAATAACTCAAGTTAGATTATTTGAAAAATGTTTCAAGCTTTTGCTCCTTTCTGGATGACTCTGTGCACATTGGGGTGTGTGTGTGTGTGTGTGTGTGTGTGTGCGCGCGTGTGCACGACCACATGTACCTTGATGCTCTTATCCAGGCTCTCCAGCGAGTTGATATCTAATCCTTCTTTGCAAGCCTGCAGACAGGAAATGACTTTCTGACTCTCGATCTTGCCAGGTCGGATGGTCAGTCCTGATAGGCTGCCCCGGAAATACTGAGTAAACCGTGGCTTGGTCACCTCCCCACCTGCACACGCAAACACATTAAAAAACAAAAACCACTGTATAATCGAAATCCTTAAATTCTGTGAGTATTTCAGAAACACATTTGGCTGTCATTATTCTTTGTGCTGTTGTGAAGCACTAAATGTCCCGAGGAAAACTTATTATTGAACACTTTCTCATTAAAAAAGAAATATGGCACATCTGGAGCATTCTTAATTGTCCTTTCCTATCAGTGCTTTGAGAAACAATATGGGCTCAGTAGTTTTGGACAAAACAATATTCATATAAGCTTTTTATGCAGTCAGCACACTGGGTCAATAAAACATCCACTAATCTTTGTGTAATCATCCAAGTTATAAAACCTTTGCTAGGTGGATTCAGATCGAGCATTATGAATGTGTCTGGGCTCCAATTTAGAGTCTGTGGGGGCAATACACTATTTAAAACCTTTTTATTGCTCCAGTACAAAGACCTTTGGCAAGGAGATGCTTGCTTTTCTTTTCCTGATGAACTTTCAAGAACTGATTTTCTTTTTTGCTGAAGTCAAAGTTCCCTAATTAATTTTATATTTATTTCAAAATGTCATTATGCAGATGCCTGATTCTACAAAGGAGCTGTTTCAGAACAGCAATTGCATAACCTTTTAAAAACAAAAACCCTGTAAACTACTTCCTCTTATGGCAAAATGCAGTGATGGTGACCTTTCTTTAATAGACAAAGCTGGGCCCCTCCTGCCTCCACAAACCGAGTGGTTTGAATACACGGTGTTTGGGTTTCCTATACTCATGCAGCCAGGCTGAAAAAGATGAACAAGTCTAGTGTGAAAACAGTTGGGTATCAGGACAAGGTGGGACCTTGTAATTATTCTGCACATTGAAACTGATTGTAGCTATGTCTACAACATCTCTCCAGGGAGGAACTTTCTAATGTGGGAGTTAGAGCAAAGTCCTGCATAGGGATGGGTATTGATAAGATTTTATCGATATCAATGGCATTATCGATTCTGCTTATCGATCCGGTTCCTTATCGATTCCCTTATCAATACCTCTTGTGAATTTTCTGTGTACTAAAAGTAGGCTTTACAGGTTTTCTATGTATTTTATTGAGTCTTAAAGTAAAATATGAAATTGATCACTGGATCATTGATCTCTGGACATAAATAAAAATAAACAAAATCTGTAGTTTTTGGCAAAAGCATTTCCTTTCAGACATTTTGGCATGAATGTCACTCCATACCTCTGAGCTGAGCTCAGCCGGCTGCTTCACGTCTGCGCAGGATGTCTCATTTTGACCCTTGTGGAACTCCATAATTAACCTTAGTCCGTGAAGAAGCCTCCCCATTTACATGAACAAATTGTAATCTATTAGATAAATATGATTCAAACCACTGCAGCGCAGTGCCTTTAATACCTATGGCATGCTCTAATATCTGTAATAAAATTTTATGGTCAACAGTATCAAAAGCTGCACTGAGGTCTAACAGGACAAGCACAGAGATGAGTCCACTGTCTGTGGCCATAAGAAGATCATTTGTAACCTTCACTAATGCTGTTTCTGTACTATGATGAATTCTGAAACCTGACAGACTCTTCAAATAAACCATTCCTCTGCAGATGATCAGTTAGCTGTTTTACAACTACCCTTTCAAGAATTTCTGAGAGAAAAGGAAGGTTGGAGATTGGCCTATAATTAGCTAAGATAGCTGGGTCAATTGATGGCTTTTTAAGTAATGGTTTAATTACTGCCACCTTAAAAGCCTGTGGTACATAGCCAAGTAATAAAGATACATTGATCATATTTAAGATCGAAGCATTAATTAACGGTAGGGCTTCCTTGAGCAGCCTGGTAGGAATGGGGTCTAACAGACATGTTGATGGTTTGGAGGAAGTGACTAATGAAAGTAACTCAGACAGAACAATCGGAGAGAAAGAGTCTAACCAAATACCAGCATTACTGAAAGCAGCCGAACATAAAGATATGTCTTTGGGATGGTTATGAATAATTTTTTCTCCAATAGTTCAAATTTAATGCTAACTTTAACACTAAAAATGCCAGACATGCTAATGCGTTAGCATCTGTCTCATTTTTAAGTTATAAAATACATCTATCAACTGCTTCAGAAGACATTAACAGGTCGATTTAACATAAAAAAGGTAAATAATACTCACAGACATATGCTCTTTAGGGTTTTATTGGGGGAAAATTAAGATAATGAATCAACGAAGCAGTAGATCGAAGCACTGCTTTGATTGGGTCAAGGTTCAAAGCAAAGCCATGCAGCAGAAAAGTTGATTACAGACCACTGTGGTGTATGTAATCAATGTAGAGAAATCACAAACACCCCCCAAAACAACGGCCACTCTAAATGCAAAAGACCTCTTTTGACAATTATAAAGTTTCCAATTCACCTAACCTGCATGTCTTTAAATGTGGGAGGAAACTGGAGCATCCGGAGAAAATCCACACACACGGGGAGACCCCCCCCCCACACACACACACACTCACACACAGTATAAAAGGCCCTCTGAGATCAGTCTACCACAACCGACAGAACCCAAATTGCAGGCTGTGCAAATATGCCCCAGAGACAGTCCAACACATGGCAGCAGGATGCAAGCTTGGACATCGTATACTGAGAGACACAAGCAAGTGCCAGGAATCATGTACAGGAACATTCGTGCCACATAAAAGTCCCTAAGTCCCGATGGAAGATGAAACCAAAGGTGGTTGAGAATGACGGGGCCAAAGTGCTGTGGGGCAAGCAGCTGCTGGCCAACCAACCAGACATAGTGGTGGTTCACAAGGGAAAGAAGACCACAGTTGTGATTGATGTGGCAATCCCAGCTGACAGCAAAATCAGACAAAAGGAGCACGAGAAAATCAAGAAGCACCAAGAGCTGAAGGAGTAACTGGAGCAGATGTGGAAGATAAAGTCCAAAGTGATCCAAGTGTATGTTATAGGAGCACTAGGAGCTGCAAGCCCCAAATTGGAAGAGTGGCTCCAGAAAAAGACAGGCACATCAGATGTCTCTGTCGAGAAGAATGCAGTCCTAGTGACAGCTAAGATACTACACAGAACCCTCAGACTCTCAGACCTCTGCTAGAGGACCCGAGTAGTCTTGTATAAAGTACCTCAAAGTGATAACTGAGTGAAAGTACAAGTATCTTACCATAAAAATATTTTGGTAAAAGTTAAAGTCTCCTTTAAAAATATTACTTGAGTAAAAGTCTTAAAGTATCTGACATTTACTGTACTTCAGTATTAAAAGTAAATTTCTCATATAAAATGTACTTTAAGTAAAAGTATTGAGTAAAAGTGAGCAGTTATATTAAATCATCATATTAACCAAGGACCAAGTAGTGGAGAGTGAAATGGCAACATGAAAAGAAAGTCAGGCTCTTGTTGAACAGAACAGTCATTTATAGCTACACAATTGTGCCAAATTTAAGGAAAATAAAAAAAACAACAACTTTGCAAGCATCACCACCACCAACCACTGCAAAGCAACCAAGTGTGGTTCTCTTTGTGCTCTCAAATCCAAAACGCGGCACCGCTTTTACACAGTGCTTCTTCACAAAAATTTCAAATAAAATAAATAAAACGAAACAGCCACGCTGGCCAGTTTTGTCAGGACTGAAGTTTTCCTCGTAAGTTTTCCTCTCCGATCTTGTGCTGGATTCCAGCGGGAGTCAATCCGTGTATATGTGTGTGTGCATCAGGATGTGCACGTTTGGAGTCCAGAGTGCAGATGAACCCCTTTTCATCCTCCACGGTCTCGTCTTCCTTAGCGGGGACGCAGATTCAACCTGTCATCTTTTATTTTTTTGTCTTTTAAACTTGTTTAATGTCAAAAACAGCACTTGATGCTTCCAAGGCACACCCCTGTGTTGTAGAGGACTGCATCTTCCCGGTACAGCGTACCACTGCGTTCTGGCTTTACATTCACCACTGCATTGCCCAATCGAATTTCTTCTACTTTTATACTGTATTAACGAGTAAAGAAGATGGTTAAGGGTAATGTATTGGAGTAAAAATATACATTTTATTGAGGAAATGTAGTGGAATAAAAGTGAAATTCGCCAGAAATGTAAATAACAAAGCAAAGTACAGATATGTCAGAATTCTACTTAAGTACAGTAACAAAGTATTATAGAGGGGCGAGGGACACACAGAGGGACATTATAGAGGGACACACACACACACACATACACAGGGTTGGGTAGGATTACTTTGAAATGTAATCCAAAAGTAATCAGATTACAAGTAATCCAAATGTATGTACATACATAGATGTAATCTACATGTATTCTTTCAAAATAATCCTACCCAACCTTGCGCGCGCACACACACACACACACACACACACACACACACACACACACACACACACACACACACACACACACACACACACACAACCCCAATTCCAATGAAGTTGGGACATTGTGTAAAATGTAAATAAAAACAGAATACAATGATTTGCATATCCTTTTCAACCTATATTCAGTTGAATACACCACAAAGACAAGATATTTAATGTTCAAACTGATAGACTTTATTGTTTTTGTGCAAATATTTGCTCATTTTGAAATGGATGCCTGCAACACGTTTCAAAAAATTCTGGGACAGTGGTATGTTTACCACTGTGTTACATCACCTTTCCTTCTAACAAGCGTTTGGGACACCAATTGTTGAAGCTTTGCAGGTGAAATTCTTTCCCATTCTTGCTTGATGTACGACTTCAGTTGTTCAACAGTCCAGGGTCTCTGTTGTCGTATTTTGCACCTCATAATGCACCACACATTTTCAATGGGCGACAGGTCTGGACTGCAGGCACGCCAGTCTAGTACTACGAAGCCACACTGTTGTAACACGTGCAGAATGTGGCTTGGCATTGTCTTGCTGAAATAAGCAGGGACGTCCCTGAAAAAGACCTTGCTTGGATGGCAGCATGTGTTGCTCCAAAACCTGGATGTAACTTTCAGCATTGATGGTGCCATCACAGACGTGTAAGTTGCCCATGCCATGGGCACTAACACACCCCAATACCATCACAGATGCTGGCTTTTTAACATAGCGCTGGTAACAATCTGAAAAATATCTGAAAAAACACAAAAATATCTTGTGTTTATGGTGTATTCAATTGAATATAGGTTTAAGAGGATTTGCAAATCATTGTATTCTTTATTTATTTACATTTTACACAATGTCCCAACTTCAGTGGAATTGGGGTCACCCTGTATATATGTATATATATATATATAAACACACACATATACAGGGTGACCCAAAACAACCCCCAGCATTGTGTTGTTTTTTTTTTTTGGTCACCCTATATAAATATATATAAATAACCTAGCCACATGGGGTGCACAGCCAGAACATTCTGAGTACCGGTGTTGTAGACTGAATGGTCTGCCCCTAAAAATCGGTCCACGTTTTGCATCTGCGCATGCATCATTTCAGACCACAGCAGCACGTCTGAGATGGAGTCTCTTCACCCAAAGCAATCAAATGAATCAATGGGATTATTAACCGTCAGATGATAAAGGTAAAACCTCTTAAATCATTCTAAAGTCAGTTTTAAGCAGAAACAAGGCAAAATTCCATGACGCTTTGAAATGTCCGACGTGCAGTGAACGAATCAGCTAGCAGCTCCTTTTGCCGCGGTGCACTGATCGCTTCCGCTGCCTTTTATGATGAAATAATGCTGAATTTATGTGGAAATGATTGTTGTACAAAAGCTTCAGATATCTGTTGCTAAGACAGATGATGACTGGAGTGCAGTTTGACGCAGAAACAAGGTGCTAATCCGTGAACCGCGTCATCGGGGGGGCGGGGGGGCGATTTTTAGGGGGACCATTCGGTCTGTGACACCAGCCCTCTCTGCTTTCCTAAGCAATTGTTGATTTTTTTTCACGTCATTATGTGCTTCGGAGCTTTACTGGACTGTAAATGCAGTTGGTCAGCGAAATCCTCAGTCAGACAGGCTGCGTGTGAACGTGAACACAGCCTGTGAAAAATACAGTTAAATCTACTGTGCACCCCGTTGATGAAAACTCCAAATGACTCAGAATAAAGGCATTTTTTTCAATAGTTTAACTTCATTTGCTTCAACTGCACATTATTATTATTTTTTTTTTTTTAGAAATACATGGACACATAGTTTAGCTTAGCTTTAAATACGCAATGAGTCTATTTCAGATGATCAGTGTAGACCCTCTTTTTCTTAAAATACTTTTTTTACTGTTAATACTATTTTGCTCAGTGTGCCACTTTGGAAAGTTGTAGCTTCTGCACTGATTAGTTCCTTACACGGCTGTGCGCATGCTCCGTGTCTTCTCAGTTTTTTGTGGGAGCGTTACTGCATCACAAATAGGCCTGACGTGTGCACTACGGCATTAAATGAAGGCTTCAGGCAAAGGATTTGCCTCAAACATTTCAAAGAAGCACTTATACATATGTACTACACAAAATATTAATTCATTTAATAATGCTATTATTCCTTAACATTTGTTTATTCAACATTGCAGCATATTTCTGTTGGAAACAATATTCACATTTTTAAAAAATGTGACACTGCTACTCATCTACATTTTAATCATAAGAAGAAGTTTAGCATGAGAGACTAAAACCCCTGACAAGCAGACAAGGCTTTGCACCTACACAGACTAACACTGACCTTGTCCTGTCTATAATTATGAGTTCTGATGGTTGCATTGCAGGTACAATTGCTCTAAAGACTCATGTTCTGGCCTCCAAACCAACAATGTGACTACAAGGTAACGTACTGCTGCGAAAGTGCAAGTGTTCCTCAGCCAGCCCATTCAGGGTAAAGAAATGTAAAAAAAAAAAAAAGAAAAGAAACATTTAAAACATGTCCTCTGAACTCTGTAAAGGCCAAAGCAGCAAGAGAAGTCTACAAACCACTCATTAGCTGAAAGGTTACTCGCTCTGGCTATCACAACTTCCCTTTTACATTCTTTTCATTTCAATTCATCCTGCTCCCTTCTCAACAATTTTGGAAATAGTCCACTAATGCACTACGGCTACAGGACCATTCTTGTGTCTAATAACATCTGTCAGCCAAAATAAATAAATAAATAAATCAATCAATCAATCAATCAATCCAAACAGGTTCACACATCAAGAGCTAAACAAGGACTGAGTGGAGGAACAACTGATGCACAGTGGTGGACTGAATCAGAAGAGTGCAAAGTAACTATGAATGGACATGAACCTTCCTAATATGGACCACATTATCAGTTATTATATAACGGCTGATTGGATCCTTGTCATTTATTTGGTGCTTAGTATGTCACGTGACATGGATTATTCGTCCCATTTGTGTTACATTGCATTTAAAGTGCAAATCTGGTTCCATACGTTTAGTACCATTGCACTCTGCACACACACATGCACACACACCTACACACACATGCACATACAACCACAGGCAAAAATTATGGAATCACCGGCCTCGGAGGATGTTCATTCAGTTGTTTAATTTTGTAGAAAAAAAGCAGATCACAGACATGACACAAAACTAAAGTCATTTCAAATGGCAACTTTCTGGCTTTAAGAAACACTATAAGAAATCAAGAAAAAAAAATTGTGGCAGTCAGTAACGGTTACTTTTTTAGACCAAGCAGAGGGAAAAAAATATGGACTCACTCAATTCTGAGGAATAAATTATGGAATCACCCTGTAAATTTTCATCCCCAAAACTAACACCTGCATCAAATCAGATCTGCTCGTTAGTCTGCATCTAAAAAGGAGTGATCACACCTTGGAGAGCTGTTGCACCAAGTGGACTGACATGAATCATGGCTCCAACACGAGAGATGTCAATTGAAACAAAGGAGAGGATTATCAAACTCTTAAAAGAGGGTAAATCATCACACAATGTTGCAAAAGATGTTGGTTGTTCACAGTCAGCTGCGTCTAAACTCTGGACCAAATACAAACAACATGGGAAGGTTGTTAAAGGCAAACATACTGGTAGACCAAGGAAGACATCAAAGCGTCAAGACAGAAAACTTAAAGCAATATGTCTCAAAAATCGAAAATGTACAACAAAACAAATGAGGAACGAATGGGAGGAAACTGGAGTCAACGTCTGTGACCGAACTGTAAGAAACCGCCTAAAGGAAATGGGATTTACATACAGAAAAGCTAAACGAAAGCCATCATTAACACCTAAACAGAAAAACAAGGTTACAATGGGCTAAGGAAAAGCAGTCGTGGACTGTGGATGACTGGATGAAAGTCATATTCAGTGATGAATCTCGAATCTGCATTGGGCAAGGTGATGATGCTGGAACTTTTGTTTGGTGCCGTTCCAATGAGATTTATAAAGATGACTGCCTGAAGAGAACATCTAAATTTCCACAGTCATTGATGATATGGGGCTGCATGTCAGGTAAAGGCACTGGGAAGATGGCTGTCATTACATCATCAATAAATGCACAAGTTTATGTTGATATTTTGGACACTTTTCTTATCCCATCAATTGAAAGGATGTTTGAGGATGATGAAATCATTTTTCAAGATGATAATGCATCTTGCCATAGAGCAAAAACTGTGAAAACATTCCTTGCAAAAAGACACATAGGGTCAATGTCATGGTCTTAATCCAATTGAAAATCTTTGGTGGAAGTTGAAGGTCCATGACAAGGCTCCAACCTGCAAAGCTAATCTGGCAACAGCAATCAGAGAAAGTTGGAGCCAGATTGATGAAGAGTACTGTTTGTCACTCATTACGTCCATGCCTCAGAGACTGCAAGCTGTTATAAAAGCCAGAAGTGGTGCAACAAAATACTAGTGATGTGTTGGAGCGTTCTTTTGTTTTTCATGATTCCATAATTTTTTCCTCAGAATTGAGTGATTCCATATTTTTTTCCCTCTGCTTGGTCTAAAAAAGTATGCGTTACTGACTGCCACAATTGTTTTTCCTGATTTCTTAAAGCCAAAAGTTGCCATTTGAAATGACTTTAGTTTTGTGTCATGTCTGTGATCTGCTTTTTTTCTACAAAATTAAACACCTGAATGAACATCCTCCGAGGCCGGTGATTCCATAATTTTTGCTAGGGGTTGTACACACGCACACACACACACACACACACACACACACACACACACACACACACACACACACACACACACACACACACACACACAACAAATCCACTGCGCTATAAGCCATCTGATGTGATTTTTTTTTTTGCGGCACTGAGGAAATACACAGTCTTTTTTTGGTAGTACATGCACGCACAAGCACCTTCCCACTTGTGTGAGCGCGCACCGCATACACGCTCACACAAGCCGGGGCAGCGCTTAAGCTTTGCTTTAAAACAAACATGGCGGAATTTGTTATGCTGATGGATGACGATTTGATGCATGGCATGGTGGACTTCATCGTCAGAATTATTTTTGGACTCCTATTTAAAGGCCATGTTGGATTGTTGATGTCAAAGTAGCAGTGATGCACCAAAGCTGGATTAATTTCTGACGTTCTGACAGAGGTACCAAAATGTAAGTCCCTTTTCTGTTTTTTGTAAGTTTCTATAATATAAAATGACAAGGATCTATTTTAGCTGTTATATAAAACAAATAATGAATGGTTTTACATTCTTTCAATGGAACGAATATTTAATTCGCTGAAAGCTGGAACATACCATTCAGCTTTCACCTCATAAAATATTTGTACCATTGAACTCATAAACATTAATTACTTCTATACTTAACAATGTTAGATTTTTAGCAAGTTTTATCACATTCTAATACACTTTCTATTACTGTAGATGATAAGTGGAAGCAGGCAGAAATACTGACCTTTGATATACTTTTAGAATTTACCCTTTGAAAATCCATACCTAGAAAAGACATTACCTCTAATGGCAGTAATTGCATAGTGTTTATATGTCCGATCAACCTAAACTAGGTTGTTGTTCCATGCAGTTTCTTGAAAACAGATCAAGATATGAGCCTATGAATACAGTATGAGAGCACCGTTGCACACAAAGAAGTGCTGTGCTGCTTATACATTCTCTCCACAACAAGTCTGCAAATCATACAGAATTCAGCAGTCAGGGTGCTTACATTTATATGGAAGAACCAATATATACCACTTATCCTTGCCATTGCATTCGCTCCCAATGTTTAGTTTTTGCCATATTTGTTCCACTCAGTTGAGATCTGTTCACTGACTGAGCCATACAATGATTTAGTGTTTTGTTCCAATTATGAGATGGCATTTTTTTTCTTGGAAATACACATGAAAACAATGGGGTCATTTTATATTCAGGAAGTAGGCAAGTGTCACAATACAGCTGCAACAGTGGGTGGCGCTACTCATGAAATTAGCTGTCCCACAGGACTGAAGAGAGTTGACGCCACCCTGTCCAGCCTTTTATGGAAGCAGCTGGAAAGGACCCGCCCCTCGAGCTTTCTATAGATGTAGATGGATGGGTACTAAGTTTTTATTTCTTTATTCACAAACTTTTATAAACAAAGTTCTAGAATAAAATAGAACAAATACACCAAAAAGAAATAAATAAAAACAGCACCCGGCCTTTACCCTGTACACAGGTGTGTAATTATAACTGTACATTCCTATTCCCTGAGTTCTATAATTTGTTGTGTAAGTCTGAATACCTCTTCATCAAAATTATACTGCCAAGACGCACAAACACTACTAATGTCACACTGAAACTTGTACAAAAGATATGTCATGTTTGCACCAATTATGGAACGGGAGCCTAAAAGACCAAACTGCTAATTGTACTTAAAACACCATTATCACTATTATGCATCTTAAAACATAAATTTTATACAATGCTTTGCAAAATACAGCTCAATACTCATACAATGTGCAAGATATGGCAAAATATTACAATGTGTGGTATATGGTACACGCCGGACTTTACATATAGCCTTTCTCCAAGCACAATAAACATTTTCAATTACATTTGAGTACACAGGAAGAATTTGGCCACCATAAAATGCAGTACAATACTTGTGAAACAACTCATTACTGATGATGGTGTTAGCATTTTTGAAATCAGCAAAAAAAACAAAAAACAAAACATATTACACTGACAACTGAAATCAGCCACACATTTGCCAGCAGTTAAATTAAAAATATCTTCATGAAGTTCATGACCAAAGTAAGTACACAGGAATGGCCCCTTCACACATAGTGTGAAGTTTGGATGGCGTTTGAACGAAAATGGCAAAACAGTTCAAAATTAGCGCACCACGAAACATTGCGCAGACAGGCAGGCCAACACAAACCCGGTGCGAGAGTTCGTGCGTGCACCGGTGTCTTTTGAGCACATTGCACCGCTTATGTGGAGGAAATATAAAAAAAACAACCAGTACCTGTGGGACCACATCACGCCGCTTATGTAGAATATATATACATATATATATATACATACATACATACATATATATATATATATACATATATATATATACATACATACATACATACATATATATATACATATATATATATACATACATACATATATACATATATATATACATATATATATATACATACATACATATATACATATATATATATATATATATATATATATATATATATATATATATATATATATATATATATATATATTTAGTTACTTCATCCAGGGGGTCGTTTTGTCCGTTGGGGTTTTACATAATTATTGTATGGCCTTGCCTTACAATATAAAGCGCCTTGGGGCAACTGTTTGTTGTGATTTGGTGCTATATAAAAAAAATTGATTGATTGATCCAAACCATCAACATGTTTATTAGACCCCATTCCTACCAGGCTGCTCAAGGAAGCCCTACCATTATTTAATGCTTCGATCTTAAATATGATCAATCTATCTTTGTTAGTTGGCTATGTACCACAGGCTTTTAAGGTGGCAGTAATTAAACCATCACTTAAAAAGCCATCACTTGACCCAGCTATCTTAGCTAATTATAGGCCAATCTCCAACCTTCCTTTTCTCTCAAAAATTCTTGAAAGGGTAGTTGTAAAACAGCTAACTGATCATCTGCAGAGGAATGGTCTATTTGAAGAGTTTCAGTCAGGTTTTAGAATTCATCATAGTACAGAAACAGCATTAGTGAAGGTTACAAATGATCTTCTTATGGCCTCGGACAGTGGACTCATCTCTGTGCTTGTTCTGTTAGACCTCAGTGCTGCTTTTGATACTGTTGACCATAAAATTTTATTACAGAGATTAGAGCATGCCATAGGCATTAAAGGCACTGCGCTGCGGTGGTTTGAATCATATTTGTCTAATAGATTACAATTTGTTCATGTAAATGGGGAATCTTCTTCACAGACTAAAGTTAATTATGGAGTTCCACAAGGTTCTGTGCTAGGACCAATTTTATTCACTTTATACATGCTTCCCTTAGGTAGTATTATTAGACGGTATTGCTTAAATTTTCATTGTTACGCAGATGATACCCAGCTTTATCTATCCATGAAGCCAGAGGACACACACCAATTAGCTAAACTGCAGGATTGTTTTACAGACATAAAGACATGGATGACCTCTAATTTCCTGCTTTTAAACTCAGATAAAACTGAAGTTATTGTACTTGGCCCCACAAATCTTAGAAACATGGTGTCTAACCAGATCCTTACTCTGGATGGTATTACCCTGACCTCTAGTAATACTGTGAGAAATCTTGGAGTCATTTTTGATCAGGATATGTCATTCAAAGCGCATATTAAACAAATATGTAGGACTGCTTTTTTGCATTTACGCAATATCTCTAAAATCAGAAAGGTCTTGTCTCAGAGTGATGCTGAAAAACTAATTCATGCATTTATTTCCTCTAGGCTGGACTATTGTAATTCATTATTATCAGGTTGTCTGAAAAGTTCCCTAAAAAGCCTTCAGTTAATTAAAAATGCTGCAGCTAGAGTACTAACGGGGACTAGAAGGAGAGAGCATATCTCACCCATATTGGCCTCTCTTCATTGGCTTCCTGTTAATTCTAGAATAGAATTTAAAATTCTTCTTCTTACTTATAAGGTTTTGCATAATCAGGTCCCATCTTATCTTAGGGACCTCGTAGTACCATATCACCCCAATAGAGCGCTTCGCTCTCAGACTGCAGGCTTACTTGTAGTTCCTAGGGTTTGTAAGAGTAGAATGGGAGGCAGAGCCTTCAGCTTTCAGGCTCCTCTCCTGTGGAACCAGCTCCCAATTCAGATCAGGGAGACAGACACCCTCTCTACTTTTAAGATTAGGCTTAAAACTTTCCTTTTTGCTAAAGCTTATAGTTAGGGCTGGATCAGGTGACCCTGAACCATCCCTTAGTTATGCTGCTATAGACATAGACTGCTGGGGGGTTCCCATGATGCACTGTTTCTTTCTCTTTTTGCTCTGTATGCACCACTCTGCATTTAATCATTAGTGATCGATCTCTGCTCCCCTCCACAGCATGTCTTTTTCCTGGTTCTCTCCCTCAGCCCCAACCAGTCCCAGCAGAGGACTGCCCCTCCCTGAGCCTGGTTCTGCTGGAGGTTTCTTCCTGTTAAAAGGGAGTTTTTCATGGAAAGAAAAGCGGAGGGACGCGCCACGGAGCCGTTCATTATGTGGGACAAAACCACCTCGGTGTTGGTCTCTCAGGACAGCTTTCAGGTGGATTTCAGACGGATTCCGGTTGCTTTCCAGTCGTGTGAATATCCGATTGTGATTGTGCATGAGCTGGACATGCCAGAACATGTCCCGTGAGGCTTCATCACGGCGTTGCTTTGCGCCGAGCGGCTGCACCGCGACGCGTGGAACTCCTCCGCACGTCTGTCTTAATGTGCCGGAAAAGTGCTGATGTCCACGTCTTTTCACAATTCCTGTGCTAGTCAGATGACATACCGGATCAAGACAGCGTCCAGTTTAAAAATGAACGGCACATTTCACTGTTACAGGAGTTTTTGTCATGGAAAGAGAAGCTGCTCCACCGCGCATCGCAGTGCAGCCGCTTGGCGCAAAGCAACGCCGTGATGAAGCCTTCCAGGACATGTTCTGGCATGTCCAGCTCATGCACAATCACAATCGGATAATCACACGACTGAAAAGCAACCGACAGCCGTCTGAAATCCACCTTTAAACCGTCCTGTGAGACCAACACCGAGATGGTTTTGTGCCGCGCCATGAGCGGCACGGTGGCGCGTCCCTCCGCTTCTTTTTCCATGAAAATAACTCCTGTAATGGTGAAATGTGCCGATAAAGTGCTGATGTCCACATCTTCTGCCTTTTTGTGAAAGTCAGACGAGGTCCCGTATCAACAAAGCTTTCACGTTGGAATTGATCTGGTTGTTCCAGCGGGGTGTCAGCCTGTTGATGGGGGCTCCACTCCCTTGCCAACCCTGTTAACATGTTTCTTCCTTATTTCAGTGGATTATGGGTCTGTACGCCTAGCCACATCTGTGTTTCCACACTATAACTTGACAACACTAACTGATTTACTTTTAATTTGACATGTAATTTGGTGGTG
The DNA here is from genome assembly GCF_902500255.1 of Thalassophryne amazonica. Classification (NCBI taxonomy): domain Eukaryota; kingdom Metazoa; phylum Chordata; class Actinopteri; order Batrachoidiformes; family Batrachoididae; genus Thalassophryne; species Thalassophryne amazonica. The sequence goes on from NC_047106.1 coordinate 48,212,429, forward strand.
GGAAGTGCAAAGGTGGTATTAATAATGGGCACAAGGTATTGCCACCTAGTGGCACCAGGTGATGCCATCTGAAAATGGTTTCTGTATGAAAATGTTTTGATAGATTGATTTCAATATTGGTATGTAGATTGGTCTTGGGTAGGGGAAGGTAGGCATTAAATAGGGATCTAGCGGCAGTACCTAGCTCGACCAGGTAACATCAACTGAAAATAATTTCTGTGCAATAACTTGCAATAACACTTTGACAGATCAACTTCCAATTTGGTACGTAGCTTGGTCTTGGCCAGTCAAAGGTTACCAGTGATGCTTTTCAGTGAGATACCTGATGCTGCTAAGCATCAGGTGTCTCACTGAAAAGCATCTCTGTTAGATGACCTGACACCACTTGGACTTCAAACTTGTTATGTACTTCAGTCTCGTGTAGGGAAAGGTTAATATTGAAAATGGGCATGAGGTGGAAATACCTACTCAAATTAATTGATGTTAGTTTTTGCATATAACATTGCATTTGATTTTTATGTCATTGTCTCATGTCTCTGTGAAGGCTCTCAGTTGTCCAGGTGGTTTCCATAGTAGAGAAGCTTGAATCTTCGACTGGACTGGGTTGCTTGATGTTTAGTCACTAGCCAGTGTTTCATCACTAGCCAATAGCAGTCTGCCTCTCGGTAGGAGGGGTCTGGTTAGGTTTAAAACGCCAGCTTTTGTGGCTCCTGTTTTGTTCTTCTCTACAAGGGTCAAGACAGAAGTCAGACTACCAGAGCAAGAATTTTAGCTGAGGAAGCTTCTGCGATTTGAAGTGAAATGTCCTCGCATCAAGCAACCCACTCCAGTCGAAGATTCAAGCTTCTCTACTATTGTTCTCATGAAAATAACCCTATCTCACACCATTTCATGATGACACCATGAAAAGTATATTAATCTATTGGTTTGTGATAACACGTTCGTTTTGTGATAACACATTTGGAGTACAAATTCATTTTGTGATGGTAGCACGAAATCCAGGGTGGCGTGGGGGGTAGGTCTGGAGGGGTTATGGTTAGGGGAAGGGAGAGGGTTAGGTTATGGTTAGGGGAAGGGGTAGTGTTAGAATTAGTAAAATAAAAAACCTCGCATCACAAATATGTGACTCATTTCGTGATAGGAGCTTGAAAAAAGTGCGAGACTGGGCTGGAACCAAAAAAATACACATATCTGTAGCAAAAATTAAAGTTTTTATTTCTTGTGCATTGTCCTTCAGTCCGGTGAAGAATGGACAAGTTGAATGGGCTGGTTTCCTGTCTGGGTGGTTGCCATCCAGGACTCAAGGTGGTTCTGTGGTGTCATGGATGCAGTGAAGCGCAGCACCAGGACATGCTCCCACACGACTTGTTCTTCAGTCTTCATTTAGCTGAGCACCAGAACTTTCAAGTGTTAAGAGTACCATCTTCCACAACGTGCTCTTCCACTTCACTTGTTTTGAACATTTTATGTGAAAATCACTGAATAGTTCTTGTCATTTAGTGCTTGACTATAATTTTGTCTGAAAAGAGTTAGCAATCCTCCCTATTGTTCCATATGGCAGCTATGCCTTGTTGCTGCCATCTCTGAAGATGTCCATCTATCCTTTCTGTCAGACTTGACAGATGCTATCAATAGAGGCTGTGACCAGAGAAGCCATTAAGGGATCCAGACAGAAAGGGGGAAAAAAAGAGGCACAGGAGAAGAGATTGAGATGCTGCAAAGCAAGAATGATAAAAGTGATAAAATCACTGATCATTCCTCTTTACAGAGGCTGGATTTTATGTGGTGGCAGCTTTCTTTGTCCTCACTGAGGATAATTCTTTGCTCTCCAAATATTCGATTTAATGTCTCCTATAACCTCAGTGCTGCACAACAGTCATGTGGAAGGGAAGGGAAGGAAGACATGAGGCATTTAAAGACCCTGACGCCCATTGGTGCCTGTGCGTATCCCCAGATTACACCAGAGGTTGCGTCCCTGGCCAAAGCCATACCTATTTGCAGCTGGATAGACTGGAAAATTGTGGAAAAGTGTCTTGTCTAAGAACACACACAGGTAACATGACCATAATCAAACCCAGATCTACATAGTGGTAGTCCAACCCCTATCGGAAAGGGAAGGGAAACTTGACTGCACCCTGTCCTCTGCATCTTCTCGCATGCCCTCCCTCTCCACATCTGTAAACCTCCTCTTTGGCCTCCCTCTTCTCCTCTTGCCTGGTGGCTCTAGCCTAAGCATCCTTCTCCCCACATTCATCCTCTGCACATGACCAAACAATTAAATCTCATCTCTGTCACTTTGTCTCCAAATCTTTCTGCCTGTGCTGTTCCTCAGATATGTTCATTCCTAATCATCTCCATTCCAAGGGAGGTTGGAGCATTTTCAACTCAAACCACTACCTTTAACACAGGAGTCACCAACCCTGCTCCCAGAGATCACCTGCCCAATATGTTTGTCTGATCTCCCTGCCCCATACCTGCTTGTAGAGTAAGTAAGATAATATGCTGGACTACCTGGGTTTGATTCCTGGTCATGATACTTGTTTGTGTACTTGGACAAGAGACTTCATCTGCATTGTCTCCTTCAACCCAACTATAAATAGGTACTTGGATGGCCTTGGATGGAGAAGTGACTTAACGCCAGACTGGTGTTCTATCTAGGGGGAGTTACAGATTCTCCTCAGCTTCACAATACGGAATCTGAGGATAAGTACCAGCACTAATGGCCCTCAAGACCTACATAGGACATACTTCTTCCTGTTCCACTTCCCGTTCCACACAATGCTAATTAACTAAGTCAGTTGTGATTAGCTAGTAAAGACCTAGGAATAAAAAAACGTGACTAAACGGCTGTGGTTGCAGCAGGTAATGAAAAACATGCAGGGTAGGTGATCTCCAGAAGTAGGGTTGGTGAACCCTAAAAACATACATCCATAAGCCATAGACTGTAACTGGTCTCACTATGTTGTAAACTTCCGTTTCACTCTTGCATCTGCAAGAGTATCTGAGCTGGATGGATGAAGGGTATCATCACAAATAACATCACTCCAGCTACTCTTCCCCTTCGGTTTTATTACTTTTAACAAGTGACCCTCGACAACAGTGGTCCAAATTATTTCAGAATGGACCAAAAGGGTGCAGGTTTTCTTTTCAGCCACTGACTCCAGCAGGTGATTTCACTGATGAACTCATCCCATCTGCTCAAAGTGATGCTAATCACTGAAATCATCTGCTGGAGTCAGTGGCTGCAAAGAAAACCTGCACCCTCTTGGTTCTTTCTGGAATACTTCACTGGAATACTACCACTGCTCTACAATATACCTTCAGCACCTCTACTCCTTGCAGCCACACTATCGACTGTGCGTCCTCATATTTACACACATGTACTCCGTCTTGCACCACAACAGGCCTGCCTCAATCTGCTCCCCACTCAGTACAGATATAATGTTACCTGCAAACATCAAAGGCTGTGGAGACACCTGCCAGATCTTGTCTAGGACCCTGTCCATCATTCTTGCAAACAAGAAATGGCTCAGCGCTGATACTTGATGCAATATGTCCTGAAACCTGAACACATCTCTCATTCCTATCACACATCTCACCGCAGACTATCCTCATACATATCCTGCACCACTCTCACATAATTCTCTGCCCTCACAGCACTCACTTTCCCCAAGACAGCCTTTAGTTGGACACCTGCCGTGGCCCAGGGCTACACACCACTTAAACAGCGGTTTACCACTGCTCCTATACTCATGTAGCTGGGCCCTAGCCGCAGTTTACGGTGGAGATCGACATCTCTGATACCGGGATCGGGCGGTGCGTCCACAGAGTGGGGTTGATAATCGTCTGCATCCCTGTACATTTTTTTCACACCACCTGTCCCCAGATGAAGTCAACTGTGAAGTATCTTGAATTATCTTGACAAATGCATCAAATTCACTGAAGTTATAGCTGAGACATGAATGAGTGAATAACTAAATATGGACTTGGTGACCATGTCACAGCTGCCTTCAGCTTTCAAGTAAGTGGTCATTTATCTCCGCAGATGGAATTTAAGCAGTAGCGAACATGTTTTTACACCTCTACTTGTTCTTTGTTGCAAAAAGATGAAAGGGTGTCCTGAAATTTGACAAGGTGAGAGTGACCCTAGATGTCGATCAGTGGGATGACAAATCTTTATGAAGTGTCCTTCGTGTTCCCTGCAGTGGAAAACTTTTGATCAAATAAAGGTAACAATGACTCAATTATTCAACTTTGTGAATTTTTGACTGCATTATGAATGATGTTTTTGTGTGCATGAACTTTGTGGCTTCTAGGTATGGGTGTCAGATCAGAGTTTAAATCATTTTGCTATAGCATGATTTCTTTATCTTCTGACTTTATGTAGCACATATTCCCAAACATCTTAATCTGTTGTTGTTCTGTTGTTAAAGCTACAGTGTTCAGGATGAAGGATTGTTAATCAACAGAAATGGAATATAGCATTCATAGCCATCTGGTCATGAGTGAATAATCGGGTATCACAGTCTCATTTGAGGGCAAACGCTAAAGAGGTAAAGACCTTAAAATATGACGCATATGATGTATTTTCTCTACTTCCAGGAGACCAACCATGGCATTTTCAATGGGTTTTTGGGCAAATTACATGCAAACAAAGTGAAAATGCAAAGAAAAAGTGATAATGCAGTGGGAAAGTGGGCATGTGTTGCGGTTTGTTTATGATCCGGAGTACAAATGTGTAGAGGCGATTTTGCAGGCGAGAGAACGGAGCTACTCTGGTTAGCTGTGTAGGCTGACACTTAGCAACACGTCTCCCATCTGCCACATCTTTTGTTCTCCACTGGGAACCGACAAAACAAAAAACTTTTCGCTACTGCCTCGGTGATTGCAGCTGAAAACAAAACCATTTATCCATTTATCCGTGTGAACTTATGCTGTGTACATATTGCGCAAATGGAGCTGAGGTGCCCCTAAGTGGTCAAATCCCACGATATCACGAGACTGTGGTACCCCATTACATGCAACAATGAATCAACGTGTTTTTTACATTTAGAATGAAGTCTTCATATCTACACGGGAGCACGCCACCTCACAGAGGCTGCCATGTTGTACCGCCATGTTGATACAGTAACCCAACAGACAGACATTTCGCATTTCGCATATTGCAGTGTGGCGGGAAGATGGAAGAAAGAAAGAAGAGGAATCCGTGGTTGCTCCCCTGTACAGTCTGACAGTTGCTACTGCAGGCTAACACGTTTTACAAACTTCATTTTGGTGAAATGGAGAATCGTACAAATATCGCTTATCACAACAAAGGAGCATGAATCCACCTCACCAAGGAAGCGAAAACATCAAGAGAAACAAAATGTTGACTGGTGACAGCATAATGCAGTCTGCAAGCTCATGACTATATGACATTAAATCCTTAAAGGAATAAATAAGGCTTTTCTCAATCATGTTCAGCAAACAATTTGAAGCTATTCAGTAAAAGCCTGTCACACTACACTGGAGCCGTGTATTAGAACAAATATCTGGATTCAAAAATTGCAATCTGTACTTATTTACAGTAGTCAGGACAGAATCTACTCCTCTTTGAAAATGCTAATTGGCCAGCCCTGCAATATGAACCATGAACTGACATCATTAAACTAAATATTGCAAAATATCACAGGTGCATACAATCAAAACAATATTTTTTATTAATTTCTTCACAGTCCATTTGTATATTCTGTCACGCTGCCCTTCTCTGAGCCTTAAATCCACCATTTGACCATTTCCACCTTGCCCCCTTTTTACGTGTGTAACGATATTAATGTTCTGTAACGTCCATCACCAATGCTACAAAAGGTACATGCAGCTCAATTATAGCATTTCTACAACTTACAGATTTCTTTTTTCACCCTTTAAAACAAACAAACAAACAAACAAACAAACAAAAAAACAATGATGGGATGAAGCTCAAGGAGACAGCCAGTCATCAGTTGAGCTCCTTTTTGCAATGTGTATGCAATCACTATGCTGGACAGTTAAAGCGCCGTGCATAGAAAAATCAATCTTCTCTGCACTTAACGACTTATGCGAATAATTCAGTGTCCTCTTTACAACTCTTTCCTTAGGCTTATACCCCAACTACAAAAGCTGAAATAGAGTTTGAACTCACTTTTCAAATCAAAGACCTTTTAATCCTCCCAAAGGTAAAGAGTGCTCATTGAAAGAAGTGAGATGGGAGGAGGACGACGAGTGATTGTCGCAGATGAAAGTGACACGCGATGATCTGCTCACATCCCGGCAGATTTCTTGACTCATTATCTGACGATAAGCATCACTGAGCAGTCTCATTTGGGCGATCAAATCAATAGTGGGCAGAACTGTGTTAACTGCGCTCTTTCTTTTACCCTTGTCAGCTGGTGGCAGATTTCAATTTAAAGGACAGTTTAACTGCACACTTTCATTCACTCCTTGTTCAAAAGTTTGTCAAATACAGGCTAAGAACTATTCTTAATTACATTATACATCAAAACCCAAACAACATATTCCACAGTCACTAACTCATGGTTACAGTACATTCTAAGGGCCTCTTCACACATAGTATGAATGTGGCCAAATTGCGCATGAAGCAGGAATCGTATGCAATATGTGTAAAATCGCAGTTGCCTCTAACGCCTCATACACCTGTTGCTACAACTATTTGCACACACAAGTGGCTGAAAGACAGAGTGTGCGCTGTGAGAGCCCATCGAACCCTCTCGGATCAGGTGTTGGCCAAATTCCAGCTAACACACACAAACATCGAACACCGCTCATTTGGCACTTAGAAAACGTGTGGCCATTCGCACTGTTAACACAAAAACAGTCAGCAGATGATCACTGTCAAGCTGGAAGTGAAATTTGTCTAAATGCCCCCACGAGTGTGGCTTTGCAAAACAGGAACACACATGTGAGGTGCCAGAGTGCCCCCCCTCCCCCTGCGTACATATGTGCCATGCGGGTGAATCGCGTTGCGCTTCACTCCATCCGTAAACATGTGGCGTGCTGGGGTGGGCGTGGGAGCGCGCTTCCTTGAGCCACTGATATATGGATGTACAGATAGTGTGTTGTGTGTGTACTGGACTGATAGGAGGTGTCCGCCGACAGCTGCAGGTGTTGAGATCTCTGGTTGTGGACCTCACAGCTGCAGAACACTTACCATGTTTTGACAGACACGTGTGTGTGTGCTTGCTGTCCTCACGTGGAAATACATAAAAACATATATTGCTTTTGTGACGGGCTGGAGAGTACACAGAGCGCAGACACTGACAGGCTGTCCAAGCTGGAACAGACTGGCAATTCATGTGGACATGCAGCAGGCGATCTGAATGTCTCATCTGTCTGACACGCATGTCCTTTGAGCGCCACAGGACCATATGACAAGCCAACAGTGCGACAAATACACCACTTTCAGTCACATATCAGCAGAAATACATCGTAACAAAGGCCGTTTGGTCAGTTATCTGGCGCTTTTTTCTCTATTTAAAAATGTGTTTATCTGCTTGTTGATTTTAGCCATTTCACGCTCCTGTTATAAGATAGTGTAACAAGAAGCCTGCCTGCAATATACAACCTCCTACGTTTGCATGAAGCAAAGGTCATAAAACTTCGTTAATGGAGAACCCAGCACAGCTCAAGTTCTGGAATATATCTAAGGGTCAAAAGCAGGCTTTCATGAACCTAACACAGGACGGCCAGGTGTCATAAAACTGCCCCGTACCAGGATTTAAGACTCCCTAAAGTGCATTCCTCACAGAGTCTTGGCTCCTTATCAGCGCCCAAAACCAGATGACGAGCGCCTCCTTTTTCATCTAAAAAACACAGACCCCAGAAAGACATTGTTTTCCCCAAAGTCCAAAAACTGTGCCTTTACAGCACCATTCCAGTACGTCCATACCACAGAAGAATCACCATCAACTTGGAGATCACAATACAGTTTTTCTGTTTAAAATTGACCTCATATTGACAGATTTAACATTTTATGATGAAATCCAAAAATGAGCTTCTTCTAGTCCGTGGAACAAGAGTGACCCCTTATGGGCAAATTGGCGAAGGACATGTGCCCAATTTGTGAGTGTTATAAATTGAAGATTACATTGTAAAAATTGTACTAGTGTCATTGTAACCAGAAAACAAAGAAAAAGGAACAAACGTGATCATTTAATCTCACACATGGAATGTATATACCTTGTATTTGTGCTCTGCTCATAGATTGTAGAAAGTTCATCAAATGTGTGTTTTTTTTCATATATGACTGTGTTGTGTGATATTTCTAAGGAAATTGTGCACTAGAGTTTCATAATACAGGACTTGCTTGGTTTTAAGCGGGAATTTAAGAAAGCAGACACCGATTCATTATAAAACTAGACAAAGAAACGCAGAGAAAAGCTACAGTACCCAGAATTTTTGGGGGTGGAGCTTTTAATCCTTTAAAAGCATGCGCCCCCTGGGGAACTCACTCTCTTATGTTCTTCTCTTCCGCCGACTCTTCCTCCTGCATCTTTCTCTCCTTGGGACGCTGCCTCCGCCGTCCAAAACTTTACGACCCTTTGTTCTTGCAACCACGTGTTGTTGAATTGATTTCTTGTCTGTGTGCGCAACAAGAAATTATTTTTTTCTTTTTCTACAGATAACTTTTACTCCACTTTTGAAAAGTTAAACACGCAGGAGCAGTAAACTTCCTTTGATGATTTTTCAAATTAAAACCTTTTTCTTCTTGAACTCCAAATTCACCTCGTGAACATTTTTCTTACAAAGTCAACTATTTTTGTATCGAGTTTTGATTCAACCTGGTTTCCAAAGACGAAGACAAATTTTTGTTTTGCGAATAGAGAATAAAGACACTCAAACCTTTATTCTGACGATCCCAGACGACAAGCGCTGCAGTGATAAAAACATCCAGGTCAGCTAAGCCGCGACAATGATTCGAAGCGCCACCACAAGTCACAGCATAACAACTGAAAGCGCCCCTGGTAACCAATGAAACCGGGCGCGGTGACCGGCAGAGTCCCTTTGCTAAGATCCCGGAAGCAGCTGTGCAGACGAACGATTCATCGTCTGGAACAAGACGGCTCCCAGCATCTGACCCCACGGAGACCAGCTGCACTGCGCATCAAGTAAGACCTGGGTTTGGTATCAGAAATAAGCAGAGTGGCTTTATTTAATTCTATTCCCTGTCACTAACCACATCTCACATTAATAAATACCAAAGTAAACCCCTGGCTAATTAGGATGGAATTTATTCTTAAACTCTGTCATTTTATCACGGGTCACTTTAGACAATGTACTTTGGTTTTAATTGCACTCCTCCCACTGCACTGTTTTTTTCTGTTCCTCTTTCTTTCTGTTTTTCTGTTGCACACAGCCTTTCATATTTCATGTCATTTTTATCTTATATTTTGTCTTACTTTGGCACATATTGTATATTTTATCTTAGCATTTTATATTGCTCTCTGTTTAATGTTGCACCATTATATCAAAGCAAATTCCTAGTCTGTGAATCCTGTTCATTGGCAATGGCAATAAACTTCTTCTGATTCTGATTCTAAACCAAATTACATAAACGTCATATAATAACTGTTCATTGAACTCCGTCATCATCAAAGTGCTTACTGTGATATGTCCTGTTATTTAACTCCTGACTGAGTTAAATAAATGTTTTAAATGTATGAAGTTGTTAGATTAGATTAGAGACTGATTTAATATTTCCTATTGACTGGCCCTAAAATCACTGATATTATAACATCATTCAGTCATAGATGGTGCCCCCATTATTCGAGGTAAAATTATCCACAACTGATAATTTCAATATATCCTAAAACACATCTTCCCGCTACAACAGTGATTGCAGCGCAGTGATAAAGTTTCTGTCTGGTAATCAGAGCTTGCAGGTTTGAATCCTTTTAACTAGGGTTATTTAACCGTGGGGTTCTGTATTGATACCCACTAATTATACAGCTAGTTTTATTTTACTTTCTCCACATCAGCAGAGCTATGTGGTGCACCACGTCCCAGCTGCTCACACTGTGTTCCTGCTCGCACAACACTGTTGCGTACACGATACCATCGCAGTGGGATCATGTACGCCTGCCCGTCGGCTCGATGTTTTTGTGGTTCACTCATACGAGCTGTTCCGCCGTGATTTGTATTTATTTGTACCCTTGTATTTATTCGGGCCCTTAAGGATGTTAAGGATGTTGTACTTTTAAACAATATATGAGCAGATATGTTGTCCAAATCAATGTAACGTGTTCCCACTGCAAGGAATGTCACCCTTTCACTTTTACCCCCCACCTGTGGCATCCATTATCTCACTTAATTGAGTATATGCACTTGCAGTATATCATCATAATTATCACCGTAATCATTTACTTCACACACGTGATTAAGATTTTAATCACTATTACACAGCTCCTCGTGCTCACCTTGCCAGCAGGCACCGACTGTTAGCTGCATATCAATTTGGGAGGGGTGAATGGGCCAGTCATCTGTCACCAGATATGGGTCATAGGTCACTCCGTCCACATACAGTGTTACCACGGGGAACTCTACATTGATGACGTAGTAGTGCCACTCCTTGTCACAGATCTGACAGAGAAAAAGAGAGAGAGATTATTTTATTCATGGTACGAAGAAAGGGCTGTGTACTTTCCGTGCATTAGATTTCCATTTGTGAAATACAGATCAGAAAAGAAATATCCAACCAAACAGAATTTTGTGCAAAACTCTAATATCATATAGCAAAATAAAAAATAGAGACTATTTTGTGATTTATTCACCAATTAATTAATTATGTACATGCCAGTGTTAAAGACATTTTGATGAACTGATGTAGTTCTGTTCCTGTTTTCAGCAAAGCAGCAAAACTACACTCAATTTTTGTTGATTTTGTTTTATCATGTTGGTAAAGTCCATTATCTTTTACTGGCAAATTACCCCACTGTCACATCTTATACAAATGTTTGAACACAACAGTAAATCATCTCACCCAGGCAACTGTATTGTCCTGCTGCTGCCAACTTTTTTTTTTTCCTTTGCTTGCATTGTCATGTGATGTCTTTGCATTTGGGTCTCACAGATTTGGGTTTTGTTCATAACTGTCAGTTTAAATTGGATTTACTGTACATCTGATTCATACCTGATCTCACTGACTGACTGTTCACATTATAAATAACAAGTGACAAGCGTCAGTTTGTGTGTTTGTGTGCCATGCATTCCTCAATTTCTGACTTTACACATCATTTATCTTTGATAATACTTTTATTCCACACTCTGTGTCTTCTGTGACTTTCATGGATGAGATTTTAGAAGTTAGTTTGAGCTTTTTTGTGTGTATGTGTTTTTTATTGCCTCATTTAGCTGAACAATGGCTGTCAACTGACAGCATGTTCCTGTGACCACACGTCATGTCGAACATTTTGTTTTCTTTTTTTGGAGTGAGTGGTGACTGATTCATTGAAGAAGGGTGAACACTGACAGGACCTGGAAGAGATAATGAGTGAATAAGTCTGTAGTGACTCTAAGCGACAGGGAGAAAGCGCACCTGCCCCTGTCCCGCCAACTTTATGTGGCATTAAAAGTCACAGACATAAAACAAAACCACCCGGAATTTTGAACATGCAGACCAAAATAGATTTGAATCACATTTCAAATCATCTACAAATGAGTCTTGCAATGGATTGGGGGGGGGGGGGGGGGTCGCTAATTTCATGCAACCTTTGACTTGTCAGACTTCCAACATGAGGTCAGATTCATATCAGATATGTACATAAACTGGATTGTTACTGGCAGACTGAACAAAACCTGTGAGGTCCAGGAGAGTGGAAATCTATACAGAAAATTATTTCATTATGTTTCAGTATAAAACCTTGGCATTTGTCGATGACCTTGCCATGACTCGTGTTGTGACAGGATAGTCTATTGAGGTTATCCACCTTGTTTGATTGAAATTGCTCTCTGTGTTCCAGAAATTCAATGAATGGAAGGTACACAAACCTCTGCATATCATGTATGGATATCTAAGAAAGTCAAGCGCTTCTTTCACAGGAACAAACTGTTTGTATTACTTAGTTGGCAGCTTTATTTTTCTAGTATTAAAGATATAAAATACCTATTGTTACAGAGGGCGCAATGCGGTGTAGAAATGAAGTGGGGGGGGGGGGGGGGCAAATATAGTGCATCTAGAAAGTATTCAAAGCTTTTCACTTTTGTGAAACACTTTTGTTTCACTTTCACCCACATTTTGTTATGTTACAGCCTTATTCCACAATGGAGTAAATTAAAATTTTCCTAAAAATTCTACTCACAACACCCCATAATGACAATACAAAAAAGTTTTTTTTGAATTTTTTGCAAATGTATGAAAAAAAGAGAAAAACTAAGAAATAACTTGTACATAAGTGTTATGTGTATGCTTCAGTGCCTGTTGTCGTTTGGTGTGTTGAATTATTACGTCCTCTGTATCTCAGCCCTGCATCTTCCCTCGTCTGTCTGGTTCTCTGGTCTGTTCGTGCACCTGTTGTGTGTGTGTGTGTGCTTCGCTGCCTGTTATTTTGTGTGTTGAATTTTACATCCTTTGTATCTCACCCCTGCGTCTTCCTTCGTCTGTCTGGTTTTCTGGTCTGTTCGTGCACCTGTTGTGGGTCATTTGCCATGTCCATCTTTGTCTCCCCTGTCTCAGATTTGGTTGTTATGCCTATGTCCTTCTGTGCGAGTTTGGCATTCGTGCACGCACTTCCTACATGTGTTGGTTGTTCTGTGTCGGATCATGTGCATAATGTCTGTGTGTTCATGTGTCTTGCCTCTCTGTTTCGTGTTAGTCCCGTGTGTGCGTCTGTGGTGCAAAACCCTTCAGTGTTTTGTCTTTTGCTTTGTCGAGTATTTTCTGTTGTGAGTATGTGGGCGTGTCTCTGTCTGTGATTCCTCCATGTCCCTGCGATATTACCCCAGTGTTTTCTTATTTTAGTTATTTGCATTTGTTGTTTTGTTCATTTAGTGTTACTCACAGTCCAGTGTGCTATTTGCATTTGTTGTTTTGTACATTTTGTGTTTTCCACTTTTCTGTCTTTTCTGATTTTGATTTTTGCATTTGTTATTTGGCTCATTCTGTGTCTCTGTTTGAAAAAGATTAATCATGTTGTTTGTTTTTTTATTTATTTAGGATCTTTATCTTATTATGCTCAGTCTTTTGTTGATTTCTTAGTATTTGCTGCCCCCTTGTGGTTTTTGTTGTTAGTACTTGTTCCTGCTCTTAATTATTTACAGCTGTGTGTCATTAAGCTTGAGTATTTAAGTCACTTCTGTTTGGTTCATGTTGGGGTTCCATTTTCGTTGTTCCTGCTTCAGTTCATGGTTTGTTGTGAGTATTCCAGTTTTTGAGAATTGCACTTTTTGTCTTGGCTTTTTGATTTTCTCCTCACCCAGAGTTTGGGTAGTAGCATGTATTTTGGTTTGTGCCTTCCCACTCCTTCAGTTCTTGGTTACCTCACCCTGAGTGGGTTATTGTGCATTTTTGTTGGACCTGTTTTTTGTAATTGTGGAAGAATAAACTCCTGTAATTTTGAAACTATCTTTGAATCCCACTGACCTGCATTCCGGGGCTCTACTCCTTTGACTGGTAGTCCAAATCATAACGCAAAAGTATTCACAGCGGTTGCCTTGAAGCTAAAAATTGAGCTCCTTGAGATGCTTCTGCAGCTTAATTGGAGTCCACCTGGGGTTAAATTCAGTTAACTGGACAGGCACATACACCTGTCTACATATAGGGTCCCACAGTTGACAGTGCATGTCAGAGCACAAACCAAGCATGAAGACAAACTGTCTGTGGACCTTCAAGACAGGATTGTCTCAAGGCACAAATCTAGGGAAGGGTACAGAAACATTTCTGCTGCTTTGAAGGTCCCAATGAGCACAGTGGCCTCCATCATTCATAATTGAATGCACTGCCAACTCTGGGACCTTATATGTAGACGTGTGTTTTTCCAAACCATGTCCAATCAGCTGAAATTATACCAGGTGGACTCCAATTAAGCTGTAGAAACATCTCAAGGATGATCAGTGGAAACAGGATGTACATGAGTTCAATTTTGAGCTTCATAGCAAATGCTCTGAAAACTTATGTACAATTGTGGGCACAGTTCCACTAATTATCAAAGATAATGTTTTCATTATTGGATTAGCTTTTCAGATAACTTTGAAAACCATCATCGGACCAGTTATCTTCCGATACGTTTTTGTCCGATAATGTTTAGTCCGCTAACATTTTTACAGATGTAGCTTTTAGTTCTATCCTCTATAAACAGAGACGAGCTGGTTCTAGAATAAACCACTCTATCCTCTGCAGACAAAGAACTAGTCATAGAAAAGAAAAAAATCTCATTTCTTTTGACCCTATAGTGATACACTGGCAATATCACCTAAGTCATCCAGAGGCACAGTTTTAACTTATGGTTAAAAATTTAACTAAACTAATTTCAGACAAATTATTTAAATTAATGTCACGTCTGAAGTTTTATAAAGTGAAAATATCAGATATATGTTTTAGTTTTAAAATATTAGACTAATTTTAAAGGTTTTAGTGTGGACATGGTGTGTGCGCAGTGCATTCTGGGTAAAAGTTCACAACAGGAGAAATGCATTTGAGGCGCTCTAATCAGGCTCCACATGGACAACAGCATTAAACTCTTTGTATATTGTGCCTAAAACGCTTGTGAATATATTCTCTGGGTTTATAGACATTGTTATTGTGTTTGTTTTATGTAAAGATGCCAGAAGAAGCCCAGGTTGCTTCCTCCAAAAGCTGAAAAGTCTGTTAAATTGTGATTCAGGCCATGTGATATAACTGGTGTCAAAATGCATAGAACACTGCCATCTACTGGCGACCGGTTATATCACAGTGTTGTCGACTACAGGATTTTAAAATGATCTGTAGGTTTCCAAAACCTGACAGACCACACACGTGGAGATAAAAAAAATGTCATAGATCTGACAGGTTTAGTTGTACAGTGTGTGGTGTCAGCCACATGGTAAAACAACACACACCAACAGATTTTACACACAAACATTCCCAGGTCAAACACCTCGCTTTCTGACTGGCTGCATGTCACATTTAACTCCTCACGTCCTTCTTAACACACCACACACAGCAGGAATATCTGATAAGATTATATTTAGCGTCATCACGATTGTCGGGGTGTCATTAAGCTTGTCGGAAGTGGAAGATCGGGTCCAATATCGACTTAATTATCTTGCCATGTGAACCAGGCTTGATGTTATGACACCACACGGAGCGACTGATTGATCCATTATAACACCGCACTGAGCTGCTAACTGAGCGGATGTTATGACTCCTCACGGAGTGACTGATGCGTTATGACACCGCACCGAACATGTTTTCACTATTATGGAGTGCCGCTCTCGTTGGAGCGAAATCACTGCTATTTTGGCATTGTGGGATAGCTGCTCACCCGCAGATTGAACTAGCCGGACTACTTTTGCCACCGTGCCGCTCTCGTTGGAGTGACAACATACAGAATGTGTCTCTTCTCAGACAGATCTCTTTTAGTGTAGCTTCTGGTTCTGACTGTAACACAAAGTTAAGTCTTTCATCGCCAACTGTAGATGGTAATCAAAACATTCCAATCGTATCTTTCTAATCTCTTCCGCATCAAACTCCATCGTGTCAATAGTTACAATGTGCTTGAGCAATAACAGGTGAAATTGCTCATAAACTTTAAGTTTCTTAAATATTTATTATGGACACTCTTAAAACTTCAGTTGTCTTTATAATTTTCTTACTGGTAAATTTTAGAATTAATTTAGATGAGATATACTCATTATCTCACAGGAATATATCACAGTTATCTGGGACCTACTTTTTGCGGAAGAATTCATCAAGCACTCGGCTGCGGGTGCATACTCACACAGAATACCCAGAAACTGGACAGTTGTTTGGCCAAAACAAGAGCTTGCCATAAGCTAAGCTAGTGGCGCCCGTGAGAGTATGGGGTAAAATATGACACATATGATGTAATTTCTCTACTTCTGGGGACAGAAACATGACACTTTCTGAGTTTTTGGGCAAACAAAGTGAAAATTCAAAGAAAACGTGACAATGCGGTGGAAAGCGGACATGTGTTGCAGTTTGTTTATGACCCATAGCTCAAAAGTGTCGAGGCAGTTGTGCAGGTGAAAGAACACAGCTACTCTGGTTAGCTGCATAGGCTAACACTTAATGACATGACCTCTCACATTTGCCTCATCTTCCCTTCTCCACTGGGAACTGAAAAAAATCTGCACGTTTTGCGACTGCTTCGGTGATTGCAGCCAAAAAAAACAGTACACCATTTGCCAAGTCGCCCTACTGATGTATCCCATAATCCCTTGCATGCTGAGAGAATCGCTGCAGTGAAACAACATATAGAGAATCAACACGATGACAGTTGTAAATTAATATTATACTACAAATGTATTTTTTATGCTTTTGTCACGTTAATAAGAGACTGCTGCATGATACCCTGAAAACTTGCTAAAACAATTATAACAAATAATCCGTGTCTGCTACATTTAATCTGCGTGGAATTTAATAAACGCAAATCGAATTTCAGACATATTATATATATTAGTCTCGAACAAAGAGGACAAATAGTGTTGTAAAGAACAATAAGACGTTAAAGAGCAAACTTCACTTTCCTCCAGAACGACATGAACAGGAAGTCAGTGTAGCTCACAGCAGCTCCCATTGAAAATAACAGAGACAGCCTGTGATTCTCGCATATTTACATAAAACACACGCAATAACAATGTCTATAAACCCAGAGAATATATTCACGAGAGTTTTAGGCACAATATAAAAATAGTTTTATGTTGCGATGTTAATGCTGTTGTCCATGTGCTGCAGTTAAAGTGCAGGGTGATCAGAACGTCTCAATGCAGTTCTCTGTTACTGAGATCTCGCAGCGCGGCGAACTCTCAGAGGTTTTGCGGGATTTGAAACGTCAATAGGGCGAATGTGGACTTATGCTGTGTATATATTGCGCAATGGGAGTGGTTGTCCCCATAAGTGATCAAATCCTGCGATATCACGCAGGGTTCAAACGAAACTGTGCTGCCCTATTACAAAAAAGAAAAAAGTATCAGGGTAATGAAACAAATTTAGTAATTGTATGTTTTCATAGTTCAGGATTTCAGGATCAGTGTGCTACAAAATATTTTCAAATACTCAAGTAGGTTGAGTAAGGTCAAATGGACTTATTTAGTTTCTTCTTCATCCAGTTACAGTAGTGAGAGGCTCAAATATTTATCTTCTGTTGGGACACTGCAACATGCAAAGAAAGCCATTAAGAGTGGTTTGTCATCAGTGGTCAGCTGAGTTCAGGTGTAAGTTGCCATTGTTTCTTGTTTCTTCTCTAAGTTGAGTTTGTTTCTACATTTTCTTCACTTCCCTTGTGTGTTTTTCGGAATGTCAGATGAGCTACGTCAGTCATCGGAGCTGCGTCAGTCACAGTCAGTCAGAGCTGCGTGTCGTCAGAGCGAGCTGCAAAAAGTTTGTACCTGAGTTTTCAGAGGTGGTGTTTGTAGTTGCCATCTGCCACGCCGGTGTTTGCCAACCTGGACAGTGGGAATACCACCTCAACCGGCAACTTAGCCCCGCGACTGGACAGCAACAACGTCCGAGGCCCGCCCAACGTGGTGAATTCACTGAGGCCGCGCGCTGCGTCATTAGAGCCGCGCGTCACAAGTGCCGCTTCCCCGAGGCCTCGTGCAGCCACCGCGGATCCATCACCGCGGAAACACCGAGGCCGCGCGGCACCAGCGCAGTGCAGATCCATCCCGGTGACAAACAACGCAGGCTGTTAACATCGGCGATCGACAAGCTGCTCATAAGCCGACCATGGGGCCTAAGAAGGTTCTGACAGCGGAGGAAGGTGACGATATTAAAAAATCTCTGGACTTTCTATCAGAGGAGATTTCTGTTGTGAAGCAGCAACAGAAATCAATCATGGATCTGGTGGAGGAGGTGAAGGCATTACGGCTCCAGAACGCCGAGAAAGACCGGCATCTGGTGCAGCTGGAAAATCGAGTGGCTGAATTGGAGCAGTACACCAGAATTAACGACGTCATCATCACAGGTCTTCACATCAAACCACGGTCCTACGCACGGGCGGTAACAGATGAGAGTGGAGGGGAGCCCAGTGAACAGGAGGTCAGCTCTGTGGAAAAACAGGTTGCTGATTTCCTCCTATCTAAAGGTATAGAAATGGATTTAAATAACATTGAAGCGTGCCACCCTCTGCCCCGGAGAAATGACGGTGATAAACGAACCGTCATCATGAGATTCATCAACAGAAAACACAAAACAGCACTGTTAAAACAAGGAAGAAAACTGAAAGGGACAAACGTATTCATCAATGAACATCTCACCAAACGGAATGTCGACATCGCCAGGAAAGCACGCTTCTTAAAGAAACAGGGAAAAATCCAGCACACATGGACTTCAAACTGTAAAATATTCATCAAACTGAACGGATCACCAGAACAAGCAAAAGTCATGGCAATAAGGAACATGGAGGAGCTGGACAAATATGAACAATAGGTATGAGGACTCAAACACATCACAGCACCATGATGCAGACTGGAGCAACCCAATCATCCACATCATCTACACCCGGAGACAAGACAGACATAATGACTAAGGATAATGATCCGTTTATTTCTGCCCAGGAGCTCTGTCTAGATACATTTAATTATAATAACTCTGCTAACCACCCCTTCGAATCTGAAAATGATCCTGATACCTTTTTCAGTGAGAATATTGTGAGACAGTGCAAATATTTTACAGAAAAACAATTCAAAAATTATAAAATCAATGATGAAAATTTTTCAATTATACATTTCAACAGCAGAAGTCTTTCTCGTAATCTGTCCACTATTAATGATTGTTTGAAAACATCCAAAAAACATTTTTCAGTTATTGCAATTTCAGAAACATGGTTAAATGAGGATAATAAAGATCTGGTATATCTTGATGGTTATGAATTGTTCCTGGTTAATAGGCAGACGAGAAGGGGCGGAGGCGTTGCATTGTTTGTAAGGTCAGATTATAACTGTAAACTCATTAACAACATGTCATCATGGAATGTGTTACCATAGAAATGACATCTAGAAACTCCAAAAACATAGTTGTTAGTTGCATTTACAGAGCTCCTGGTACAAATATTGACACCTTTGAAGACATTATCTTAGGAATGTACAACAAAATCAACAGAAATGAGCATTTATTTGTCTGTGGAGATTTCAATATAGATTTTTTAAACCCTCACAATCATCCACAAATTACCTCATTTATAAACACCTTGTACTGTTTAGGACTGTTTCCAACCATCATTCATCCTAGCAGAATAACTATGGACTCAACAACTCTCATTGACAATATTTTAACTAACGTTATATCCGGTAATCTTAGTGGGGGACTACTGGTCAGTGATATCAGTGATCACTTGCCAGTTTTCTCAGTCTTTGCATTGGAGGGTTGTATGTATCAAAGCAATATCAAATTCATGAGTAGAAAAGTAACACCTGAAACAATTGATAATTTAAGGGAGGATTTATCAAGTCAGAATTGGTCAGATGTTTTTGTTGATGATGTTGACAGGTCATATGATGCTTTCATTTCCATTTTTTCCAGTTTGTATAATAAACACTGTCCATTTGTTGACAAAATATATAGAAATCAATATAGCAACAAACCATGGATAACTAAGGGACTTCAGAGGGCATGTAAAAAGAAAAACGTACTATATAAACAATTCATAAAACTACGAACTAAGGAAGCTGAAAGTAAGTATAAAACATATAAGAATAAGTTAATCAATATCACGAGACTCAGTAAAAAAAACATATTATAATGAGTTACTTGTCAAAAATAGAAATAACATCAAAAACACATGGAACATATTAAATGAAATAGTAAAAAAGAATAGAGTAACTAGAGATTATCCTTCATTTTTTCAGAGTAACAACTACATCACGATTGATAACGACAAGTCTATTGCTGAACACTTTAATGAATACTTCGTTAATGTGGGTAAAAATCTTGCCAGTAAGATTGACTCATCAATTAATAACTTCTGGGTAAATAATTCAATGTTTAACAAATCTGTTTCAATGTTCATTGGTGGTACTCATGAAAGGGAAATACTTGATCTGGTTCATGGTTCAAAAAGTAAGAAATTGACTGATTTTAATAATTTGGATATGGCTTTATTAAAAAAAGTTATTGATTGTATAGTAAAACCGTTCAATTATATTTGCAATATGTCACTAAGTACTGGTAAATTTCCTTCTCAAATGAAAATAGCCAAAGTAATTCCTCTGTTTAAAACTGGTGACAAACACACATTTTCTAATTATAGACCTATATCACTCCTGCCACAATTTTCCAAAATTTTGGAAAAAATATTTGCTAAAAGATTAAATGATTATTTACTGAAGCATAACAGCATTTGTGAAGAACAATATGGATTCAGAAGGTCTCGAACTACATCACATGCTTTGATGGACTTTGTGGAAAGTATAGCAACTGCAATTGATAATAAACAATACACAATAGGTGTTTTTTTTTTATTTACAGAAAGAGTTTGACACAATTAACCATGGAATACTATTAAGTAAACTGCAGAAATATGGAATCAGAGGTCTGGCATATGAATGGATAGCTAGTTATTTACAAGGCAGATTTCAGTATGTTCAATTCAATAATACAAATTCTGAACTCAGGGATGTCACATGTGGGGTGCCGCAGGGCTCAGTGCTGGGTCCTTTGTTGTTTATAATCTATATAAATGATATAAGTTGGGTGTCGAGTTCACTGAGATGTGTCCTTTTTGCGGATGATACAACTGTGTTCTGTAGCGGTGAAAATCTTGAACAGCTTCTGGACATAGTGGAGAAAGAACTGGAAAAATTTAAGGTTTGGTTTGACGCTAATAAGTTGTCACTCAACCTTGGGAAAACTAATGTATTATATTTGGAAATAAACAGGCACCCAAATGTAAAAATTTAACTATAAACAATAAGGAAATTGAGTTAGTAACAGAGAATAAATTTTTAGGTGTTATAATTGATAATAAACTTAGCTGGAAACCACATATAAATTATGTGAAATCAAAATTGTCAAAAACTATAGCCATTTTGTATAAAGCCAAAGACCTACTGCCGCAAGAAGGGTTACTTACTTTATATCATTCTCTGATGGTACCATATATGACATATTGTGTTGAGTCATGGGGAAACACTTACAAATCAAATACCAATCCAATATTCCTTTTGCAAAAACGAGCCATACGAATCATCTGCAATAAACAATATCGTGAACCAACTCATTCTCTATTTGTGTCTTTAAATTTATTAAAATTCATTGATTTGGTCGATTACATTGCAATTCAAACTTTATTTCGAGCGAAAAACCAAGCCTTACCGAGACATGTCCAGAGTCTGTTCCGATTGAGGGAATCCAGATATAGTTTAAGAGGTTGTGCAATTTTTATGAAACCACCAGTAAGAACAAATGTAAAGGGTTTTTGTGTGTCTGTGGTTGGGGTGAGGAAATGGAACAAATGTTCAACAGAGGTTAGAATGAGTAGTACCTTAGTGAGATTTAAGAAACTACTCAAAAAGAACATTATGTCTAAGTATCATAAAGAAGCAAATATAATTTGATTTATATGGAATGTTCAATTTATAAGTGGGACTTATTGTATATTTGAATGTGTGGGTATGTATATGCGTATGTAGATATATAGATATGGGTAGGTGTATATGTATATAAGTGACTGTGTATATGTATGTATATATTTATGTTTGTAAAGTATATACGTATGTATATAGGTATATGTGGCACAGCCCAAGCAGAGGGTCACCCCCAAGAGCCTGGTCTGCTTGAGGTTTCTTCCTTATAGGGAGTTTTTCCTCACCACAGTTGCCTAGTGCTTGCTCTGGGGGTTGGTAAAGTTAGTCCTTACTGGCATAAAGTGCCTTGATTTGACTTTCTTATGATCTGGTACTATATAAATATAATTATAAGTGAATAGTATATTGATGTGTATGTCTGTGTGTCGACATGTAGTAGTGAATTTATATTTATGTAAATATGACTGATTAGAATTGTTGGACTTGTACTAGCAGGGGTGGGCGCTAATAAGCTTTGCTTCAGCCCACACCCTTTCGGACTCACTAGTTTTGTCTGTGTTTGTTTGTGGAATTGTTCATTTTTTTCTATTTGAATATTTTGTGTGCCGAATTAAAACTTTGTCAAACTTGTTGGTTGAAATAGTATGCATCTAGACAGGGGCCTGTCATCTAAGGGGTCCACCATCCTGTCAAACAATCGACCAAGATACCATCATCCTCACTGCCAAGGGACTGCCATGATGACGCCATTGTTCTTAACGTCAATTACAGATGTGGTGTAGAGCCGTCTGGACAAATTCAAACTGGTTTCAATGCTGAAATATCCAAAATAATGCTTTTCTCAAAGTCACCTGTTTCCATGGAGAATATACCATTAATTAAAACTGCCCGAGGTAAAACTCTTGAGCTACTCACCAGTTACAAGTATCTGGGACTAATTACTGTTACGGCACTTTCCTTTAAAGTTCATTTTAAACACTTGGGCTCTAAATTAAGGGTGAAGCACAGGTACATCTATAAAAACAAGTCATGGTTCTCCCTCGGAGCTTGGAAGCTTCTGATAACTACTCCTTTTTTGCCTGTACTGGATTAAGGCGATGTTGTGTATACTGTATGTAATGTTGTGTGGGCCGCTGAAGAGGAGGTACTGCTGGCCCACCACCAGCAGATGGCACCCTGCTTGGAGTGCGGGCTTCAAGCCCGAGAGGGCGCCGGAACCACTGGGAGTGACAGCTGTCGCTCTTCATCAGCACCAGCTGTCACTCATTCAACCCATCACCATAAAGGCCGGACTGCAACTCCACCTCCTCGCCGAGAAATCATCTACCATACAGGTAATTCTCTGCTGAATCTAAACCGAACAATAGTCTGATCTCTTTTGCAGCCGTTTTCCTGTGACGGATTCCTTGTCTGCTGTGTTGGCATTTGGTGTGGACTGCGACGGCTTCGCCTCCCACCCCACCCAGATAAGTGGTTGTCTCAGGAGCTGTCCGAGTGTGTTATTGGAGGTGGAGGTTCTCCCTCCTAACTGAACACAGACTGTGGGATTACTGAGTGTGCGTACTCACACTCAAACTGTTTCTGTTCTCTGCCAGCAGTACCGGGTCTGACTGCTGAAGACAGTGGCCACCTGGGGCGCAGGGCTTGGCGGCTCCGGTGTTCTTCAGATCCGTTGGTGGTGGAAGCTGTGTGGGTTCCGGCTCTTCTATCACCAGACGTCTTCTATCTTCGAGCCTGCCACACGCCACCTTGTGTATGATTGACATTCCGCAATATTGTTATTGTCTGTACTTCGTTGTGCGCTTCACAACATTAAATTGTTACTTTTTGGCTTATCCATTGTCCATTCATTAACGCCCCCTGTTGTGGGTCCGTGTCACGACACCTTTCCAACATGTAAGTTTCAACCAGTTCTCTACAGTCCTTGACTCAGGTGTGCCATTGTGCTCTGAGATTCATCACTGGTTGTAGCCGCCTTCCCCACCACTGTGAGCTGTATGCTAATGCTGGCATGCCTTCTGTGAATGTAAGGCGATACACACGCTGGATGACCCTGATTTTACAAGGCTTTCTTCAGAAATCTGAAAGCCGCTATGCTTTACATTTAAATATGTTGTGCTTTCGTGTACATCGTATTTGGACTGAAACGGGAAAGAAGGCTTTCAGTTTTTGTGCACCCTCTGCTTGGAATGCCCTCCAAACTGAACTGCAACTCTCTTCGATGATTGCTCTCAGCACTTTCTGATCTATTTTCCGAAATTGAGAATGGAAATCTTTTGGTGCAGTGGCTGTTTTTAAATTATAAACTATCTTTAAACTTACATATTGATACAGAGCTGGAAATGATTGTTTTATTTGTTAATTTCTTGCATTTTATTCATGTTAAATTGTTGTCTTGATGTTGTTTTATTTTGTATGATGTGTTGCTGCCTTCCTTGGCCAGGTCGCCCTTGTAAAAGCGGTTTCAATCTCAGTGGGTTATCTGGTTAAATAAAGGTTATATATTGATACAGAGTTGGAAATGATTGTTTTATTTGTTAATTTCTTGCATTTTATTCATGTTAAATTGTTGTCTTGATGTTGTTTATTTTGTCTACTATGATGTGTGTTGCTGCCTTCCTTGGCCAGGTCGCCCTTGCAAAAGAGGTTTCAATCTCAATGGGTTATCTGGTTAAATAAAGGTTTAATAAATAATAATAAACAGAGCTGCAGCAATACAGTTGAAATTGTAAACACGAATAGCTTCCTCTACACCTCACACTGACTCAAATTAATCACATTACCGCTTCTGAAAGCTGTTTGGCCATCGCACTCTACAGCATGGTTCACCATTTAACTTCCATCCATCCATCCATTTTCTATACCTGCTTAATCCTATTAAGGGTCATGGCTCATGGTCATGGCTGGAGCCTGTCTCAGCAGTCATAGGGCGTGAAGCAGGGTACACCCCGAACAGGATGCCAGTCTATCACAGGGTCACATATAGACAGAAACACATTCACACCCACAACTACAGACAATTTTTTAGTTTCCAATTCACCTAACCTGCATGTCTCTGGATGTGGGAGGAAGCTGTAGCACCCAGAAAGAACCCATGCAAACATGGGGAGAACATTTAAACTCCACACAGAAAGACCACAGGTGGGAATCGATCACATGACCTTCTTGCTGTGAGGCAACAGTGCTGTTGTGTAGTTTAGCTGCTTGTGGAGCTCCTCTCTCAGCTCTTCTGATATAACCTATGACTACTTACTGCCATTATCCTCCCTCTCTACCACACAGTGCTCCACAGCCTGCTTGTTAACAATGTGCTACCCCGGCAGATGGCCATCCTAATCACTCTGACTTAGTTTCAGCATTACTGAGGTGCTGGATACAACATTTGGCTTATTGATGATCATTTGAAACAGCTGCTAAACACTTGTGCGGAACATGGATCTGCTGAGTCAGGGCTCAGAATCGATGGTGGATGAGGTGCTTGGGCTTTGGAGGGTGCATCTGATGCAGTCGTTACTGATTAGTTTGACTTTAATATGCCTTCACTGGCTTGTTGTGAAGACGCATAAAACACCCTGCAGCTCATCACTCACACGTTCAATTTTGTGTGCAGCTTGTATACAAATTGTGCATTAATCCATATAATTTTCTCTACACCTGCTTGTCCTGTTGAGGGTTCACAGTGGTTGGAGATTTTAGCACCCATTAGCAGTGAGGGGAGTGCACCGCAGCCTCGCACAGCGTTAAAACATATAATTACACTTCATTTGACAGCCTGTTCAAATTATTGAAACAGGGCCAAAGCCAAAGAACAGGAGGAAAGCACTGGACCACATTTGGAACTTTCTGATTCAACAAAAAAATGTAAATGTAACACTTTTGTTTTCATTATAGTTTTTCATGCATTAAAGTAGGAGATCTAAGATTGTTCTATTTGCAAAAAAGAAAAAACTAAACTAAAAAAACAAACATATTCCTCTTGAACTTTGCAAATATGTTAAAACTCCATGTTTGTGAGGACTTCACCTTTGCCAACGTAAACCATCCACTTTGCAGGCGTGGCATATCGAGATGCTGATTAAACAGCATGATTACTGCACAGGTGTGCCTTCTGGTGGTGCCACGCAGTGCTGCTGCAGTCACAGTACGCAGTCATTTTGGGTCCTGTATGGCAACCACCCAGGTAGAAAACTGATTAATCCCCACCTCTCGAAAGTAGCATTCTATCTCCCACAGCCAGGTGAAATGTGAGAGACCCCTTAGGCCTCTCCAGCTGCTGCCTATTCTCATTCCAGAGGGACCCAAGGATCCTCCAACGAGCCCAAGGTACATTTGAGGGTGTGGCGAGAAAGTCGATGACCCCGTTCAGACTGGGGTTGGTAATCTTGACCAAATCAGCCAGATTGTTTTTTTTTTTTTTTAATCTGGACGGCGCAGGCCGGATTGTTTTCTACCCAGGTAAAGCCTGAGCTGGATTTGAGTGGGAGTCACTGAGGTCTCAATGCGAATGTGGTTAGAATTCAACTAGCTCAGGGATCATGACGTCAAAGTTCCATACTATGTCCGTGTACCCACAGTGTCTTCTCCATGGGTGCCAAATTGTTTGGACGCGCTTGTATGATTAGCAGGATTTAAAAAACAGCTCAGAACATGAGCCAGCTAGACAGCAATCTGGACTGAATCTGACTCACACTGGATTGCCAACCCCAGGTGTAAGTCTCCTCAACTAATACTGTCCTGGGACCGACTGCTGCGTGTGTGTGTGTGTGTGTGTTATCCCTCCGATGTACACACACATTGTTGACTGGTCTTCTGGTTATGTCGAAAGTGGTTGGTGCTGATTCTCTGATCAGGGCAGAGGCTGTGCTCTCTGTGGGTCAGTGCAAAACCCTTGGGTCTTTGTTGGAGTTCATGTATGAATCTATATGTGCAATGCCTGAGGCATCAATCAATCCAAAAATCAATCTGAAATTTAAAACACTTTAGATTTCAAACCTTGACATAAGAGTGTCTCCAAGACAGACTGAAATCTGAAGTATTTTTTGCAAAAAAAAAAAGTCAGAACAGCACACAGCTTATTGTAATAACACATTCTTCAAAATTGGCAGTAAACACACTTTGCTTTCACACAGAAGCACTTCTGGCATTTTAAGATGCACACAGACAATACTCTTGCTGTTCTACCATTTCTGGCAGCATTTTAAAGAGAAACTGAGCCC
Source organism: Thalassophryne amazonica (assembly GCF_902500255.1). Classification (NCBI taxonomy): domain Eukaryota; kingdom Metazoa; phylum Chordata; class Actinopteri; order Batrachoidiformes; family Batrachoididae; genus Thalassophryne; species Thalassophryne amazonica. Next base: position 48,239,359 of record NC_047106.1, read on the forward strand.
ATGTGGGATTGAATTGTCTAATGCACAACTTCCTGTTGTAGGCTTCAAAGAGGAGGAAGCAACGCTGCTCAAGAGCAGCCTGACTGTGACGGGTTGATACGCCAGTTCAAGATACCTCGATAGAGGGATCCGCATAATGCTGGAAATCACCTGTCAGTACTCATCTGAAAAGCAGAGTCGGTTCTTGGAACCAGGTGTAGATCCACTGGGTATCTGAAGTAACATGAAAGTGAAATCAACACAAATGTGCCTGGTGTGACACTGCTTATTAATAATTTTTGAAAAATGCACAACCTCAAATAGAGAAATTTTGAAGACATTTGTAACTGCATTTAGACAAATCATGTCAATCAATCAATCAATTTTTTTTTTTATATAGCGCCAAATCACAACAAACAGTTGCCCCAAGGCGCTTTATATTGTAAGGCAAGGCCATACAATAATGATGTAAAACCCCAACGGTCAAAACGACCCCCTGTGAGCAAGCACTTGGCTACAGTGGGAAGGAAAAACTCCCTTTTAACAGGAAGAAACCTCCAGCAGAACCAGGCTCAGGGAGGGGCAGTCTTCTGCTGGGACTGGTTGGGGCTGAGGGAGAGAACCAGGAAAAAGACATGCTGTGGAGGGGAGCAGAGATCGATCACTAATGATTAAATGCAGAGTGGTGCATACAGAGCAAAAAAACCAAAACTGCAGTTGCAGTGAGGACAGTAAAACTTATATATAATGCATTCATCCATCCATTTTGCACACTTATCAAGGGATGGGATGATGTGGCAGCAGGCTAAAGGAGAAGCCTGAATGAAGATAATGTGACAAGAGATTTGCCTTCAACCATTTTTATTGCAAATCAAGTCTAAGAGCATATGCTGACGCCACACATCACCACATCCACCGCATTACAGAACTGTCCCAAATCCTGGATGGCAAACACCTAGGCAGAAAACCAAACCATCCCAGCTGACTAAAGTAACCATCTATGTGCCTCAGCCAAGTGAAATGCAAGCATCCCACTGGCCTTCTTCAACCACTGCCGTCCACTTTCTGCTCTGAGAAGAAACACTTGACTAATTTTAAGTAAAATTAGAAATGGCGGGGCTCTGTTGAGGTGTTATATAAAACAAATAATTGATGTTTTTCATTTGTACAATGGAAAGAATATTTTCATTCATCGAAAGACAGACTACGCCTTGTGAGATGGTACATTCCATCTTTCAATTCATGCAAATATTCTTACCATTAGGGGTATAACGATTCATCTACTACATCCGTGGATTGATTTATATTCCTGTGATCCAACTACATCGATCTGTGCTCAGCAAGTTGACCTTCTGGACAACGCATAATCGATCTAACATCATTTTAAAAGGTAATCAATTGACTGTATTCATACTAGGGAATAACACACTGGATTTAAACAAGGCAGACTTTATATGGCTGTTAAACGTTACTTGATTCACTCTGCCTGTCTGTGATGTCATCGCCACGCACCAGCAGACAACAAAACATAGCATGGCAGATGGCAGAGGAGAAGCCGGTGAATGAGAAATTATCAGTCAACCATTACGGTCCAGTGTGTGGAAACACTTTGACTTTTGCAAAGATGGAGATGTTCTATCCAGCTATTTATTTCACAGTCACACTGGCTGAATTTTTGGCTATAAAGTTACTGAACTGATTTCAAGCCACTGAATCATTTCGGATCGTATCGTTCTAAATGAACCAATATTGTCCTTGAATCATATTGGCAACCAGGAATCATTATACAAATCGAACTGTTGCTAAAACAAATCATTACACCCCTTCTTACCATTGTGTCTAACTGTAATTCTAATCCAATTACATTTTTTCCATGAATCTGATTGGTTAAGCGTGTGAGATTTCAGACCGTATAATACTGGGGGATGGCAAGATATTCGACCGTTTCACATTTGGATGTATTACTCGGCGGCCTGACCGGTGTTCTGATGGGATGTCATTCCTGTCCTCTGTGCAACTACGCATGCACACGTGCAATATTGTCGGGACACGGAAGTGTCGATTTCTGCGATGAGATGCACAATTCGACAGAACACTGGCTGCGCACTGCTAGCTCTTAGCGCTGTTAGCTGAGAGCGAGAGAAAGTCGCGTACCACCACCGCTGCCTAAATTAATTAATTTAAGCTACCATATGAAAGTATCGATGTGGATTCTGATTGTCGGGATGTGGAACTGTTGATTTATGCAACAAGACGCACAATTCGACAGAATATCGGCTGCATGCGCTGCTAGCTGTTAGCACTGTTAGCTGAGAGAGAGAGAAAGTCACGTACCACTGATGCCGCCTAAATGAGTGAATTCAAGCTACCATACGAAAGTATTGATGTGGATTCTGATACATTTGATGGATTTTCACATTTGATGGATCACTCCGTGCCCTGACTGCTGTTGGAGCGACGCTGCCTTGGCTAGATGGTAAGCCTTGCCCATCGAATTACTTACAGAAAAGTAAACCGTGCAAATGATGGAATTGAATTAGAATGGGAATAACTCCCTTGTGTCTGATGATTTGCGGACGTTTATGCTGTTATACAGTCGCAATAGCCGTTTTATGGCTCCACTAACGTGTCACCACTTTTTACTCCATGAATGTCCGCAAACCATCAGACATAACAGGGTTATTCCCTAATTAGAATGGGTTCAATGCAGAGGACAAAGGTTGGCGCATGTATTTAAAATGACAATAAAAGCCCTTTTTCTTTGCACTCACAAACATTATTTTTATACTAACCAATTTAGTTGAGATAGTTATATTTTTATTCAACAAAGCCAGCCAGTTGGTTGATGAACAAAAGTTTGGCATCTTTCAGAATAATGATTAGACTGTCAGAGAACAGGTGCACTGATACGCGTGGAGGAAATGCCAGCTGGACACAGAGCGAGAAAAGAAATGGTGGTGTGGACGTGGTGTGTTTAGAGAGGCTAATCAGTAAGCAAGATCTCAGAACTGGAAATATCTCCCAGTATGGCACAAGCTCAAAACTACAATGCAAAGCATTGCCACAGGCGTGGGTGTGACTAAGAAAGTTTTGTATTTCCCAATCTCCCCACTTTTCTGTGAGTCTGCCTGATGCAAACAGATAGACTGAAGGAATGAATGAAATAAATCCCACAAACAAAGGAGAGGGAGGACGTCAAACAACCAGAGGACAAACAGAGTGAGAGCGATAGATTGGGAATGGAAACATCACACATCAAAGATCCATCATCATCTCTTGGGGCACTCCATAGCGAGAAGAAAACAAAATTGCTATCTGCCCCCTCCTCTGTCTCACTTTCTTTTTTCTCGCTGCAGTTTATTTGGTGTCTTTTCAGTCTTTGCCTGTCTCTCCATTAGAACCTGACTGTGGGAGTTGTTGCCTCAAGTTCTTTGGAGTTGAAAGTTTTTAAGAGATCTGTCACCCAGCCGCACCTTCTATCTTCAAACAAGAGATGGAGAAATGAAAAAGAAAGGGGGAAAAAAATCTGATAAATGAAGAGAGATTTGAGGTCAAAAGGGACTTGGAAAAAGACATGACGGGGAAAAAAAATCAAGTGAGTACGACGATAAAGGAAAGACAGGGTGGATGAGAGGGAGATACAGAAAAAGACTAAGAAAAAAGAGAACGATGACTGATGGAGAATGTAAGATATACATCTGTAAGATTTATAAAGCTGATATACGTGACCAGTGATGAGCTTCAGTAAAATACGACATCAGAAAATAACAAGTTACAAATTAAAAACTTCTTGTGTGTCATTGTTCTCAGCACAACTTAACAAATGACTACTACAATGAGGTTGTACAACTAAAACTAATAAAGTTTTGTAACTTGGAATGAGAACTTAGCATTGCGGACCAAATTTCTGACAGGAAGTATAAATTCAAGTCAAGTCTGGTAGCACGCTGCTGCACATAGAACTGTCTTGGGACCTGGATGGCAACAACCCAAGTAAGCAAGCAATCCATTCCCACCTCTTGAAAGTAACAACAACCAGGTGAAACCTGGGCATCCATCCCCCTGATGTTCTGAAGTTGCTGGAGTCCTCAACACTGAGGCACCAGTATCATCATGCCCTGAGAAACACACAACATTGAAAAAATGTCATAGCTGATGTTGTAGCTCTCTCACAATGCAAGTTATACTGCTCATCTTGATTGCCTAAGTCATTTGCAACAAAGCCATTCCAAGAGCATCCAAGGATCCTCTGAAGAGACCTAATACTAAAGCCATTCAGTTGTCATTTTAGGTCACTGGTAGCTGTCTAGGTCTAAGAACCATTTATTTTAAAATGACAAAGTCTGAAAAGTAGAAATATGGCCACTCTTCCTTGGCGTTAATGGTGTTTGGCAAACTTGCTTATTGCTGCATTACTGCTAAAACCAGGCCATGTTTTGTCCACTGCACATGGTCAAATTTCAAAGTCCCTCGACAGAGATATTTGACAATGCACAAAAACATAAATCCTATGCCTTCTCCACATAGATAGAACTCAATCTTTGTTTTCAGATAGTGTTCTGTGTCATGATTTGGCCCTGATTGGGGCTTTGATTCTATTTTTGCCTCTTTCTTTTCATCACCATCGGCCCCAGCTTTGATTTATGAGTTGTTTTATTTTCATTATGTGTTTATTCTCTGTTCTGTTTTGCTTTGCCACTTTGGTTCTTTGTTACTTTTCATACTTTAGCAATTGTTCAGTTCCATTCTAGTTTTGTTCAGCCGGTTTGTGTTTTCATTGCTCATCTCATTTGTGTTATCAGTTATGCTGAAGTGTCGGGTTTTGTTATCTGTTAAATGTTAATCTTTGTTTTGTCATCTGGTTACCTCTTATTGAATTCTTCAGTTATAAGTCAGTTCCAGCTTAGTTTTGTCTTAGTGTTTATTTTCAGTTATTCTCTGATCCGTTCTTATGGCATGGAAGCATGCTCCTGACCTGACATGTTCAAAGCGATTACATCTCTGTTATAAAAGTTAATGTTGATAATGCCATTTAAACCCATTTACCATTATAATTGTCTTGTGACTAATAGATTGCTATTTTATTACTGCTGTGTTAAATGCTGTGATAGCATTTAACACTCAGTGTATTGAAATGTTTTATCTGTCAAAGGTTGTATTGCACAACAATGCCATGGAAGAGGGAATGAACTAACAGCACAGATAAGAATGATGAGGTGAGACATTCTTTCATCAGTGCATGATGAAGGAAGAAGCAGAAACAGACTATGAGACTGATTGTCTTGTGTTATGTGATGAGGCGAAATATTTCATCAGTGCATGATGAACGATCAGGAACGGACTTAGAGACTGACTGTCTTATGCTATCAAATGATTTCATTCAATGAACTTTGGCACACCTTGAAACTGTACAAGGTCTGTTAGAAAAGTATCCGACCTTATTATTTTTTTCAAAAACCATATGGATTTGAATCACGTGTGATTACATCAGACATGCTTGAACCCTCGTGGGCATGCGAGAGTTTTTTCACGCCTGTTGGTTACGTCATTCGCCTGTGGGCAGTCTTTGAGTGAGGAGTGGCCCACCCTCTCGTCAATTTTTTCATTGTTTAGGAATGGCTCAGAGACTGCTGCTTTGTTTGATCAAAATTTTTTCAAAACTGTAAGGCACAACTGAGTGGACACCATTCGATAAATTCAGCTGCTTTTCGGTAAAAATTTTAACGGCTGATGAGAGATTTTGGTCTGGTATTGTCGCTTTAAGGACGGCCCACGGCACCTGACGGCGATCTGCGCTTCGAGGCAGCAGCGTCTCGCCGTTTCAAGTTGAAAACTTGCACATTTCAGGCTCTGTTGACCCAGGAAGTCGTCAGAGAACAGAGAACTTTCAGAAGAAGTCGGCACGAGGAGCTTATTCGGACATTCCATTGTTAACGGACATTTTGTAATGAAAGAACATGCAGGCAGAGTCGCATGTCAGGCCGGACCCGACCGCGGGGGGTCGCGACAGGAAAAACACCTCCGTTCGAAACCTTAACGGGCAAGTTGGAACATGCCCAAGCTGTTAAACAATTTCTCAGTTACTCACTTGTTGAAAGCCATCAAAAGCCGCCTGAATTTTACAAATGGTTTTCAACACGGAGGTGTTTTTCCTGTCGCGGCGCACACAGATTTGCCGAGTCGTCACGGAAACGATTCGGCAAATTTGCGCGCACGTCTTTCATTACAAAATGTCCTTAAACAGTGGAATGTCCGCATAAAGTCCTCATGCCGGCCTCTTCTGAATCTTCTCTGTTCTCTCACGATGTCCTGGGTGAATTAAGCCTTAAATTAGGATGTTTTCAGGTCGAAACAGGCCGACGACGGCGCCTGGAAGCGCTGCGCGACGTCCCGCTCTGTGGGAAGTCCTTACAGCGACAGAAACACCCCATAATCTCTCATCAGCCGTTAAACTTTTCACCGAAAACCAGCTAAATTTCTCGAATAGTGTCCACTCGGATATTCCTCACAGGTCCAGAAAAAAGTTTGATAAAGCAACGCGCGCCGTCTCGAGCAGCGTGTGAAACAAAAGAATTCAGCCGAGAGGGCTGAACCACATCTCACTCAAGGCCTGCCCACAGGGAAATGACGTGGGTTCAAGCATGATTGGTGTAATCGCACGTCATTCAAATCCATATAGTTAAAAAAAAAAATAAAAGTGTGGGTTTCTTATCTAATACACCTCGTATATAAGTGGCATAAAAACTGAATGTACTTGAATTTGTCTTCAGACCTGTACTCTGTACGATATATACCTTTAAAGCTTTACTTAACAAAAGATCTTAGAAACTGAAACCTGTTTTCCCTGGTGTCTCATTTGTTATCTGTGTCAGAGAGATTTTAGGCAATTTTTCTTAACACGCTCCAAACTGAAAGGCACAAGTGTCCTCAAGCATTTGGGCATTTGTCCAACAGCATTTATGTAAGGTATAGCTGAAGTTTTACCAGAGGGGGGGAAAAAAAACAGATAAATTGTCCATTTGACTGGAGACCAAGCATTTGTTGATCTATGGCGCAATCACTTTCTGCTGCCTCATGATGGGGGAGCCTGACTACACCTCAGTTTAAGACCAGCACAGTAATAGTTGTACAGATGACAGCAAGTACACTTTTATTTATACAAAATAGGTGCTGGGTGTGAAAATGACAACTAGGGATGGGACTGGGACCTGATCCCAGATTGGTATCAGGTTCCAATATGGACTTAATAGACGTAGCGGAAAATACAGATCCAATCCGCAACATTTTCTGATACCGGAGAAGAGCCACTGTGAATTCTCTCAACTGCTGTTGTTTGCTTTCTGCTTGTTTACTGCTGAGCGGGAGGAGGAGAGGAGGGAGGTTTTTGAAGTCGGGCTGTTTGAAAGAGCTCTTTTCCGCACTGTTCTAGCTGTGGTTAGTGGCAAATTTCTGCTCGGCTCTCGGGTTCAAATTGTCTGTTCGTCAAGCACAGATTTTCCGAAAAATTAACCGAATTGTTGCTGAAAATGTGTGCTAAAAAGTTAGTTGCTTCACTGTCTGTAGGCTGTGAAAAGCCAGTTCAGTGTGCGGCCGAGGAGGAGAAGCTGCACAGAGATTCTGTCCGCTGAAAGGGAAAAGGGGAGAAAAACAGTGAGAGAGAAAGAAAGAGAGAGACGGAGGGAGAGAGAGAGACAGACAGGCAGAAAGAGGGAGTCAGACAGGCAGAAAGAGGGAGACAGACAGGGAAAGAGACAGAGGACTTAATTTTTAATTTTTACTCTTAACACTTGCTTTGACAATGTAAACATATGTCTCCCATATCAATAAAATTCTTTTGAGAAGGAGAGACAGACAGAGAGTGCTGTCTTTTCTCTTTAAATCTATAAAAATAAGGTTATAAAAGTCTATAAAAAATAAAAGTACTTAATTCTTTCACCAAAACCTCAAATCTAGGCTTTCATCTTAGATACACCTTTTGGCAAATTGCAGCTAAACTTTCAGCTCTCCTTTAAGAAAATCCTCATATAAAATCAGCAATAGTGATAATAATATTAAAGCAAACAGAGCTCTGGTATCGGCTCAGAAAAGTATCGGTACCGGCAGATACCCAAATTCAGGTATCGGGATCAGATCGGAAGTGAATAATTGTGGATCGGTGCGTCCCTAATGACAACTGTGTTGTTTGGAAGTGAGCACTGACGTGCTGCACTGGGTGATTCTCTGTGTGAGATGCTGGACCAGGCACAAGGTGCCAGCTGTTAAAGAACTGTCAGCTGGAAATTGAGAAGAAGAAGAATACAAATACTGAAGTGGAATGAAATGTAGATTATTTTCGGAAAATGTTCAAAATAGTTGAAAATTCAAATTGAAGTAACAGTGAAGAGGAATGGTCACAAAGAAAAATGAACATTTAAACATGTTCCACATTCTCTGCAATGTCAGAATCGCAAGTTGCAGCTCAAAGACAGTGAGGGTTTGGAAGTGTAACTAGCCTGTTTGCAGGAGAGAACAAGATTTAGGGAGCACAGATGAGAGAGGGGGATTCAGGGGGTGGAAGAGGGAGAAGTGATATCAGGCCTATTGGTGGATCCACAAGAGAGATTGATGAGCATTGGAAACAAGGTGACTTTAAGCAAAGAGTGAGGAGGGGGGGACAATCTGTGAGCGAATGAGAAAGTTACTGTCGAGACAAAGCAAAAGGAGATGTACAAAATGAAAGGATTGGCCTAGCTGAGGGGATCAGATGGTGAGGGTTGGTATGAAATAAGCCGGAAAATGCTCATGTTATGACAGAGAAGAAGTTTCAATCCCATTTGACCAAGTGGGGTTTGTTTATTTTTGTGTGGGTGCGAATGATTCCTCCCCTCATCAGGAAGGCATGACTGCTCTAAAATACATCTGCTATTCAATCTTACCAACACACTCTCTTTGTAACTGAAGGTGGCGCCACATGGTGTGTGATCACTGCTTTTAAATATGAGAAATGTTTCTGTGGTGCTTGTGATGCAGACAGTCAAAGCTCTTTACAGCGACGCCTCCTTCCCCTCTAACTGACGAGAACATGCCCAGACGGTAGCATGCTGTCTTCCAATCACTTCCTTGCAGCTGTAAATTAGGTATACAAGCCTCTCGTTGTTTTGATAATCTGCATCTGCAAAGCTGTCTTCTCACCACAGTGCCCAAATTCACTGCTGCACACGGTGATGTCTGGCTGGTGCATTAATCCTACGAGGAGGAAGATGATGAAGCCAAACAGGTCAGGTGTTACCTCCCACTTCCACCTTTCACTGATACCCTGTCCGCTGAGGTGTTTTCATCTGGGTACTGGTGTCAGTTTTGTGGAATGTCGCATTTGTTATGTTCTCGGTATTTTGTAATGTCTTCTGTGTGCAGCTGCAGCCTGCACAGAGATAATACATAATACATCTCGGCACATCTGCACTAATCTTTATCAGACGTTTTTCAATTAACAAGATTTGAAGGCAATGCAATGGTGTCATACATCGACTTGAGGAGGAAAGGAGTCCTTGCAGGTTCCCATGTGGCACCACATGCTCTTTCTGTCAAGGGTTCAATTCCAGCACTGCCCCTTTTCTTTCTGTGTCTAGTTGCATGTCCTCCCCATGTCTCTGTGGGGTTTGTCTGGGTAATCCATTTTTTTTTTATATTTATTTCATTAATTTAAGAGAAAAAAACAGAAAAGCAGAAATAACAAAACATTACAAACCACTGAATGAAAAGGAGCAGATTGGAAGAACAAGTCTTATATATTCTGCCCCTTCTTTACAATACAATCTTGCAGTATCAAGGATCATTAATCAACATAATTTAACAGATTACATTTCTATGACTTTGTCACATGCCACCGACTTCTCATAATTTTAATTATTTAAAAGATTACATCCCTAATAGATTACATTTTAAACTTCAAACATTCTAAACATTATTAACAGATTACATTTTTAGCTTTATCACAGCTCACTGACTTATTTCATAGTTTCATATTTACAAAATACATCAAGTTTAATACGTTTTTTAAATAATTTAAGCGTCCTTGATTCTTTGATTTCTTTGATGAGGTTGTTCCATAATTTTACACCATTCACTGCAATACTCCGTTCCTTTATCTTGGTTCTAAATCTTGGTTTTTTAAAGACTTCTATGCCCTTCAAATTATAACTACTTACTCTTTTTTCAAACATATTTTGAATGTTTATTGGTAAGGTATTGTTATTCGCTTGGTACATTGTTTGTAATAATTTCAAATCAACTAAATCATGAAATTTAAGTACCCTATACTTAATGAACAATGGACTAGATGGATCTCTAAAACGACTGTTGCTAATCACTTTTAAAGCTCTTTTCTGCAAAAATAAATAAAGGCTGTGTATATGTTGTACATGTTGATCCCCAGATTTCTACACAATAAGTCAAATATGGAACAATCAATGAATTGTACAATGTTAATAATCCATAACTATTTAATGAATATTTAACTTTATGCAAAACAGCAATGGCTTTTGCTATCTTTCCTTTTATGTAATTTATGTGTGACTTCCATGTAAAATCTTCATCAATTATAACTCCTAAAAATTTTATTTCTTTTACCCTTTGACTGTCCTTTCCATCTATTTTTAATGACACATAATTTTTTTTACTCTGTCATTAAACAATATGAAATTTGTTTTATTAAGATTAAGTGACAATCTGTTTATATCAAACCAGTATTTAACTTTTTCCAACTCTGTATTTATCACTTGTGCTACTTCCTGTATATCTGATCCAGAGTAAAATAATGTTGTATCGTCAGCAAATAAAATGCTACCAAGTACATTAGATACATTCACAAAATCATTGATATACAAAATAAACAGTTTGGGTCCAAATACCGACCCTTGTGGTACTCCACAAATAATATTACACAATTCTGATTTAGTATTATTTATCTGAACAAACTGTTTTTTATTTTCTAAGTAGCTTTTTACCCACTGATGTGCAATCCCTCTTATTCCATATTGTTGTAACTTGTGAAGCAATCTTGAATGATCGATAACATCAAAAGCTTTTTTCAGGTCAATAAAAACACTTACAAAATAATCCTTATTATCTATTGCTGTTGATATTTTCTCTGTTAATTCCATAATTGCCATAGCTGTTGAATGTTTTGTTCTGAATCCATACTGAGCATTATTTAAAATATGATGTTTCTCAATGAATTTATCCAACCTTGTCACAAAAACATTTTCCATAATTTTAGAAAACTGTGGAAGCAATGACACTGGCCTGTAATTTGAAACGTTATGTCTGTCTCCATTTTTATATAATGGGACTACCTTGGCAATTTTCATTTCGTCTGGGAAAACTCCTGTTGACAGAGACAGATTACAAATGTAAGTGAATGGTTCAATAATAGTTTCTATTATACTTTTTACAGTCATCATGTCTAAATCTTCATAGTCAGTTGATCTTTTGCTTACACAGTTTTTTACAATATTCCTTATTTCATCTTTTTCCACATTGTGAAGGAAAATACTATTGACCGTATTTACAATTGTATTTAATTTATCTTCAAACGCAATAACAACGTCTATAAATCCAGAGAATATATTCATGAGAGTTTTAGGCACAATATAAAAATAGTTTTATGTTGCGATGTTAATGCTGTTATCCGTGTGCAGCAGTTAAAGTGCAGCCTGATCAGAGCGTCTCAGTGCGTTTCTCAATGTTACTGAGATCTCGCAGGGCGGCGACCTCTCCGAGGTTTTGCGGGATTTGAAATGTCAATAAGGCGAATGGGCATGCTCTATCGTCTTCCTCTCTGTTTTTTGTGGGAGCGTTACAGCGCCACATATAGGCCTGGCATATGTACTACAAAGAATTTGCCTCAAACATTTTTTGTAATCGAATTATCTGAATTACTTGATTAATCATTTCAGCCCTAGTTTGGTCTATATCCAGAGCTAAAGTCTGATGTTACGCCAGTCAAGAGAACTGAGCAAAGATGCAGTGTCCTCAAAAGGAAATACTTCGGACCTGAAAGTTTTGAACTGCACATCAATCTTTGAGTGGAGAAGACTGTTATAGCCATCAATTGCATCTGCAATGGAAGAGAAAAGTTTGGATAGTTCTGACATTGTGATACTTTTGGACCCTAAGTGTAGGTGGGGGGGCATATGAGATACAAAGAGGAAGGAAATATGAGGCAGAAGAAGCAGTGGACAATGTTGTCATGAACCTGGAGCTTGCAGATAGCGTAGGAATAGTGCAAAAGTCAAAGGAGTGTTATCAGATATGGACCTTAAGACTGTTCTGTATGAGCAGCAGCAAGGAGAGAAGGGATGTGTTGGGAACTGAGATTAAAACAGCAAAGTTACAGAAGCAGTACCTTTAACACACCAAGAGGAGCCATCAGAAGAAGAGACTTTATTTGTTATTTGTAAGTACATGCCATGAAATTTGTCCTCTGCATTTAACTCACCCTAATTCATAGTTAGACACACAATCCAACCACTAGCAGCAGTGGTCAGCCAAAGTCTGACGCTCGAGCACCAAATGTAAGTCTAAAGGCACTGTCTTCATCAAGACCAAGGAACGAGCATGAACATGTTGAACGTGTTCTCTTTATATATATATATATATATATATATATATATATATATATATATATATATATATATATATATATATATATATATATATATATAAATGGTGGAAGGAAAAGATAAATTGGAGGAAGACATGGAGGAGATAAAGACCTCATTAAACCGTATTTCAAAAGACATGACCAATTTAGACAAGTTGATGAAGGAGATCAAGGAGCTCCAAAATCTTGTTAAAGAAAAGGACAAGATTATTAAGAAACTTGAGCAACGGGTGGATGAACGTGAACAATATTCTAGAAAAGATGATGTTATAATAACTGGTTTGGAAACAAAACATCGGTCGTACGCAAGGGTGGTGGATTCTGGTGGAGCCAGTGGGGAGGATGCACCACCTGAAGAACTACAAACACTAGAACAGCAAGTTACAAATTTTTTATATCAAAAAGATGTCATACATCAAGACACTATATCAGACTGCCACACAATTCCATCCAAAGACAGTAAAAATAAACTACCTAATACGATTTACAAGCAGAAAATACAAAAATGTATTATTAAGACAGGCAAAGAATCTGAAAGGAACAAATGTCTATATAAATGAGCATCTAACAAAAAAAATGCAGATATTGCCAGGGAAGCAAGACTACTATAAAAAACAAACACATTGTTGCTACATGGGTCTGGAACTGTAGGGTTTGGATTAGAGTGAAAGAAGGAACAAAGGGTATACAAATCAGAGACATGGAGGACCTTACAAAGTACAGACCTGAGTAGACAAATAAATATGTCAGTTGGTAGTATGACCAACAAAAATCAGATCTAACATGGAAACTGATGATAAAATATATGACAGACACCAATATTGATGAAAGTATATTTGATTTGACTACAATTGGTTGTGAGTATTATATGAGTATTATTTTAACATCCACACAGATGCTGAGAATGACAGCCTCAACACTGCATTTAATCTATTATTAGACTCTATTGGCTTTGCTCAAAAAGTAAATGAGTCCACCCACCACTTTAATCATATCTTAGATCTTGTTCTGACTTATGGTATGGAAATAGAAGACTTAACAGTATTCCCTGAAAACTCCCTTCTGTCTGATCATTTCTTAATAACATTTACATTTACTCTGATGGAATACCCAGCAGTGGGGAATAAGTTTCATTACACTAGACGTCTTTCAGAAAGCGCTGTAACTAGGTTTAAGGATATGATTCCTTCTTTATGTTCTCTAATGCCATATACCAACACAGTGCAGAGTAGCTACCTAAACTCTGTAAGTGAGATAGAGTATCTCGTCAATAGTTTTACATCCTCATTGAAGACAACTTTGGATGCTGTAACTCCTCTAAAAAAGAGAGCTTTAAATCAGAAGTGCCTGACTCCATGGTATAACTCAAACTCGTAGCTTAAAGCAGATAACCCGTAAGTTGGAGAGGAAATGGCGTCTCACTAATTTAGAAGATCTTCACTTAGCCTGGAAAAAGAGTCTGTTGCTCTATAAAAAAAGCCCTCCGTAAAGCTAGGACATCTTTCTACTCATCACTAATTGAAGAAAATAAGAACAACCCCATGTTTCTTTTCAGCACTGTAGCCAGGCTGACAAAGAGTCAGAGCTCTATTGAGCTGAGTATTCCATTAACTTTAACTAGTAATGACTTCATGACTTTCTTTGCTAACAAAATTTTAACTATTAGAGAAAAAATTACTCATAACCATCCCAAAGACGTATCGTTATCTTTGGCTGCTTTCAGTGATGCCGGTATTTGGTTAGACTCTTTCTCTCCGATTGTTCTGTCTGAGTTATTTTCATTAGTTACTTCATCCAAACCATCAACATGTTTATTAGACCCCATTCCTACCAGGCTGCTCAAGGAAGCCCTACCATTATTTAATGCTTCGATCTTAAATATGATCAATCTATCTTTGTTAGTTGGCTATGTACCACAGGCTTTTAAGGTGGCAGTAATTAAACCATTACTTAAAAAGCCATCACTTGACCCAGCTATCTTAGCTAATTATAGGCCAATCTCCAACCTTCCTTTTCTCTCAAAATTCTTGAAAGGGTAGTTGTAAAACAGCTAACTGATCATCTGCAGAGGAATGGTCTATTTGAAGAGTTTCAGTCAGGTTTTAGAATTCATCATAGTACAGAAACAGCATTAGTGAAGGTTACAAATGATCTTCTTATGGCCTCGGACAGTGGACTCATCTCTGTGCTTGTTCTGTTAGACCTCAGTGCTGCTTTTGATACTGTTGACCATAAAATTTTATTACAGAGATTAGAGCATGCCATAGGTATTAAAGGCACTGCGCTGCGGTGGTTTGAATCATATTTGTCTACTAGATTACAATTTGTTCATGGAAATGGGGAATCTTCTTCACAGACTAAAGTTAATTATGGAGTTCCACAAGGTTCTGTGCTAGGACCAATTTTATTCACTTTATACATGCTTCCCTTAGGCAGTATTATTAGACGGTATTGCTTAAATTTTCATTGTTACGCAGATGATACCCAGCTTTATCTATCCATGAAGCCAGAGGACACACACCAATTAGCTAAACTGCAGGATTGTCTTACAGACAGAAAGACATGGATGACCTCTAATTTCCTGCTTTTAAACTCAGATAAAACTGAAGTTATTGTACTTGGCCCCACAAATCTTAGAAACATGGTGTCTAACCAGATCCTTACTCTGGATGGCATTACCCTGACCTCTAGTCATTTTTGATCAGGATATGTCATTCAAAGCACATATTAAACAAATATGTAGGACTGCTTTTTTGCATTTACGCAATATCTCTAAAATCAGAAAGGTCTTGTCTCAGAGTGATGCTGAAAAACTAATTCATGCATTTATTTCCTCTAGGCTGGACTATTGTAATTCATTATTATCAGGTTGTCCTAAAAGTTCCCTAAAAAGCCTTCAGTTAATTCAAAATGCTGCAGCTAGAGTACTGACGGGGACTAGAAGGAGAGAGCATATCTCACCCATATTGGCCTCTCTTCATTGGCTTCCTGTTAATTCTAGAATAGAATTTAAAATTCTTCTTCTTACTTATAAGGTTTTGAATAATCAGGTCCCATCTTATCTTAGGGACCTCGTAGTACCATATCACCCCAATAGAGCGCTTCACTCTCAGACTGCAGGCTTACTTGTAGCTCCTAGGGTTTGTAAGAGTAGAATGGGAGGCAGAGCCTTCAGCTTTCAGGCTCCTCTCCTGTGGAACCAGCTCCCAATTCAGATCAGGGAGACAGACACCCTCTCTACTTTTAAGATTAGGCTTAAAACTTTCCTTTTTGCTAAAGCTTATAGTTAGGGCTGGATCAGGTGACCCTGAACCATCCCTTAGTTATGCTGCTATAGACGTAGACTGCTGGGGGGTTCCCATGATGCACTGTTTCTTTCTCTTTTGCTCTGTATGCACCACTCTGCATTTAATCATTAGTGATCGATCTCTGCTCCCCTCCACAGCATGTCTTTTTCCTGGTTCTCTCCCTCAGCCCCAACCAGTCCCAGCAGAAGACTGCCCCTCCCTGAGCCTGGTTCTGCTGGAGGTTTCTTCCTGTTAAAAGGGAGTTTTTCCTTCCCACTGTAGCCAAGTGCTTGCTCACAGGGGGTCGTTTTGACCGTTGGGGTTTTACATAATTATTGTATGGCCTTGCCTTACAATATAAAGCGCCTTGGGGCAACTGTTTGTTGTGATTTGGCGCTATATAAAAAAATGATTGATTGATTGATTGATTGAAACTCCACTGGAACTTATTTTAATATTGTAATTTATACAAAAATGTAACTTCTCGTTGAACACAACAAACAAAGTGACAAATGACCTTTACAGAAGAATTATTAAGAGACACGCATTATGTATCTTTATTTTTAAACAAGATGACATATCCCCGGTCCCCACAAATCAGTAATACAAAGTGTTGGGGGATCATTCAAGTACTAAATATTAATTAAATTGGTCAACTGGTTCTTGAGATATCATGCTAAAAAGGGTGGCAATGACAATATCTTGAATATCTTGCTGTGACCTTGACATTGACCCCAAGGTCACTGTAATCGACTGGTGTCAAGGGATCACCCAAGTACACCCTTATGCTAAATATGAATGAAACTGGTCAACTGGTTCTTGAGATATCACATTAACATCATGGACATGCTGACTGCTATATCCCCCCATATTTCATACTGGGGGGATATAAAAAATCTATTTCTCACAAACGTGTCCATGATCTGCTGGCAATGTTAAAGTATGATCATACAGCTGATGGTTTCTAGCCCCAAATCTCTTCAAAACCCGCCAAAACACAAACAAAATGTAACTAGAAATACGTGTCATAAAAAAAAAAATCTATAACAGCCAAGTGGCCTCTGTCTGCATGTACATGTGTGCATGTGTATGGCTTTGATCACACAAAAAACGGGGAGAGCTGATGGCCCAGTCACACGGCACACGACGATTCCTGAACAAATGGAAAAAGTAAAAAATGTCAATTCGTTGAGAAAAGGTGGACGAAAGAGCTTTTATCACCAAACAGTCTGCGAAGCAAGAGCGCAAAAGGGACGAAAGAGGAACTTAAAAAAACGAAGCTCACGATCTCGACAAAACGCGCCTGGAGCCACAGCTGCAGCAGTGTGTGTCTGCATCCCTGAGTTCCAGGACTCGGTGCTGGGACGGAGCTCATAGCGCCTGAGTCCTGGAGAAACTGCAAACAGAAGCTGTGGAGATCTGTGTGCACATCAGTGGACCACCTGCTCTGGTTCCTCATCCAGAACAAAAGAGGGATCATCTCCATCATTATCAGAATCCACACTGTTGACACGCTGTGCGCTCCGTCTTCCTCCAATTAAAAAAAAAAAAAAGTGTGCTGTGGTCACTGCTGAATCACTGTATGTTCTAAGCCTTATTTATTTATTTATTTATAACAGAAAACTGTCAAAAGGGAGAATAAATATAAATATGTGTAAAGATGATTGAATATATCAGAGCAGTAATTAATCAGTGCGTGTGAACGCGCACATTGACTGATGTGCGGTTATTCCACCAGCTGATCACTGATCCACAACGTGAATTCTGCCTTCCAGAACAGCTCTTTATATAATCATTTTGATTCATCTACCTGTTGCCACATGTACAGAAGGACTGGATTTTCATTCCTACATTCATATTGTTATATTTAATACAAAATAATAAGCGGACACAGGAGCTCCTGCTGCCGCTGATGCCGTCGGAAAGTACCGTCGGAAATAACACAAACTTTTTGTTGTTTCAAATTCAACAGTTGCTTGTGGCAAAATAATTAATTATATCCACACAAAAGATTAATTCAGGCCTATGTAAGGTGCCTGAGCCCATTGAAGCTGACCCCCCACACAGATAAAAAAAATCCAAGCAAGTAGGCCGAGTTTGCCCTGTAATTTCCAACGGTACATGAAGCAACAGCAGCCTCAGTGCTCAGAAACCGGCTTCTGCACTGTGTGAAAACGTTCAGCTGCTCCAACTAAGTCAAATTAAACAATAACGTGAGAAAAACTACACAAACAATTAAAAAACGTCAAGAACGACAGCAAAATGAGACACAGACGAATTGAGGTTTTCGTTGCCCTTCGTTCAAATTTTTCAACAGTTTAAAAATCGTGACAAACGAGGCTGCGCGAAGGTTAAACAATGTCAACGACAGTCAACAAAAGTCCAGATTTCTTGTTTCGTCAGGGCTTCGTCACCCTTTGTTAAGTGCCGTGTGACTGGGCCTTGACATTTGCCATTTGGCATGCTTATGTATTTTGGGTATTTTTGTATTTTAGGGGAGGTGATGGTCTACTGGTTAAGCGTTGGGCTTCAGACCAGAGGATCTTTGGTTCAAATCCCAGCCTGACCGGAAAATCACTAAGGACACTTGGGCAAAATCCTTAACCCCCTATTTGCTCCCGGTGTGTAGTGGGCGCCTTGCCTGACATCAGGGTGAATGTGAGGCATTGATGTGTAAAGCGCTTTGAGCGCCTGATGCAGGTGGAAAAGCGATATATAAATGCAGTCCATTTACCATTTGGGTCAAGAATGAATGATGCGAAAACGAAAAGTTGATATGGCTAATATTTTTGGAGAACTTACCAATTTTAGCTAACCAATAAACAACAGATGCTGTGCTGCAAGGCACCATGGGAGTTTGGGATTTTAAGGTTTTAAATGGTTTAAGTGGTTTATGTTAGTTTAACAGTGTTGTTAGTGTTATTGATTTATGTGTTTTTATAGCTCAATTGGTTTAGTCAGTTTAGATACGTCTCATATTCGTGTTACCAGGAGTGAATTAAGTGTCATGTTGGTACCATGAGTGAAATGTTTAGTGGTTTTAATGTCTTCAGCCACTGTCGTTATTTGTCAAATTCAAAGCACCTGCTTATAGCAGCTGTGCATGCAACTTTGATCAAGGACAAACAGAGCACAGCTGACATTTGCCATTTGGTGTGCTTATGTATTTTGGATCATGAATGGCGCCAAAACGGAACACTGATAAGACTAATAGTTTTGGAGAAGCTAAAAATATGAGCTAACATTGCTAATTACATTTTATACTCACACTCCTTTCCCGCAGGTGGCAGTAAATCATCTTTATAATATGCATATGTCGCAGACATGAACGAGCGAAGCTCATCAGCATCTCACCATGTCATTTAGGTTCTTCAGACTTTATTTTGAGCAAATGCTTCAGGGAAGCATTAGCATGGCAAAAACCTTTCAGCTTCTGCCCCCCCCCCCCCGCCTTTTTAAGCATTTTTCTTTATTTGCTTCTCACATGCCTGGAAAAGCCCCTCGCCATCTAACCATGTCCTTTAGGTCCTTCAGACTTTTTTCAGTAAAATGGTTCTTGGGATCATGAGCATGACTAAAACCATTTAGCTTCTGGGGGGGCTCCCCCCCACCCCAGAGTCCCACCTTTTTAAGCATTTTCCTTATTATGCCTTTCAGCTTCTGGAGAGGCCCTGTCCCATACTCCGCACCTTTTTAAGCATTTTTCATTTTTTGCTTTTCAGCTGGCTCCCCCTCATTACAGCCCTCTTAGCCCCCTGCCACTTTAAGCATTTTTTAATGTAGATGTAAATTAATATTCAAAATTTTCAGCTCATTGACAGTAGGGCTGTACAAGATTGCCAAATTATCGTATCTCAATATTGTTATATACATTGTCAAGTAACTGTCACTTATATACATGCTGTCCATATTCTTGAGCTGCTTAGGTGGGTAGGGAGAGTTCCCATAGGATAAAAAAAGCTTTTCAACCTACCATCCCTGGTTCTCAAGACCAGGCACCTAAGTGGCACTACTCTCTTTGTTTAAAGATATTTAAGTGTACCTTAGTAAACACTAGTAGAGTTCCACCTTAGATTTGGAATGTATAATAGAAGATATACCTTACTGAATTTTCATATCAATATGATATACGATATGACTATGATTTGACACAAAGTGCAGCAACAGTGAAAACTGAACATTCTTAAACAAAACAGTAATAAGACCACACTCATTTTGCACTCATCATAAGGTTAGGATACTGTGCCCTCCAAAAGTATTGGAACACTTGGAATTTCACACATTTGAATTTGTTTATGTCATTTTAAATACAAGAAATAAAAAAAAATAAAGAATAAAATTTCTAAAATTATCTTCCTCAAACTCAAACTGAAAGCAAATCTCTAAAACTTGATAAAACCTGTAAATAATAATCAGTTTTATTGCCAGTTTTCTTTAGACAAGTCAGGGGATGGAAACATGAACATTTCCAAGTCACTGAATATGTCTTGGACTTTATTTACACCAATTACGAGGTCTGTCCAAAAAGTAACGGACATTTTTATTTTTTTCTAAAACTATATGCATTTGAATCATGTGTGATTGCATCAGCCAAGCTTGAACCTTCGTGCGCATGCGTGAGATTTTTCACGCCTGTCGGTTGCATCATTCGCCTGTGGGCAGGCTTTGAGTGAGCACTGGTCCACCCCCCTCGTCGGATTTTCATTGTCAGGGAAATGTCTGAATGATTTGGAGCTTTGCTGCATCAAATTTTTCCAGAAACTGTGAGAGACAGCCAGGTGGACACCATTCGCTAAATTCAGGTGGCTTTCAGGGACGATTTTATGGGGATCACACAGATTGAGGAGTGTTACAGCCGGTTTAAAGACGGCCCACAGCAGCTGAGAGCGCGCCGCGTTCCGAACGGCGATCGACAGGCTCAAACGACCAGATCATTTCCAAGCTGAACGCTGTGTTGATCCGGGACATCGTCTGACTACCACAGAAATGGCAGAAGACGTGGACATCAAGACTTTTTCGGCACATTCCACTGTTACAGGAGTTTTTGTCATGGAAAGAGGAGCGGAGGAATGCGCCACCGTGCCGCGAATGGCGCGGGACAAAACCACAGGAATTCGCGCGTCGGGACGGAGCCGCATGGTGCAAAGCAACGCCATGATGAAGCCTCACAGGACATGTTCTGGCATGTCCAGCTAATCCACAATTTCTCGGATACTCACACGACTGAAAAGCCACCGAAAGCCGTCTGAGCCATCTGAAAGCCGACCTGTGAGACCAATACGGAGGTGGTTTTGTGCCACGCCATTCATGGCACGGTGGCACATTCCTCCTCTCCTCTTTCCATGACAAAAACTCCTGTAACAGTGGAATGTGCCGAAAAAGTGGTATGTCCACCTCTTCTGCCATTTCTGTAGTAGTCAGACGACATCCCGGATCAACACAGTGTTCAGTTTGGAAATGATCTGGTCGTTTGAGCCTGTCGATCGCCGCTCGGAACGCGGTGCGCTCTCAGCCGCTGTGGGCCGTCTTTAAACCAGCTGTAACAATCCTCAATCTGTGTGATCCCCATAAAATCGTCCCTGAAAGCCATCTGAATTTAGCGAATGGTGTCCACCTGGTTGTCCCTCACAGTTTCTGGAAAAATTTGATGCAGCAAAGCTCCAAATCATTCAGGCATTTCCCTGACAATGAAAATCCGACGAGGGGGGTGAACCAGTGCTCAATCAAAGCCTGCCCACAGGCGAATAACGCAACCGACAGGCGTGAAAAAACTCACGGATGCATACGAAGGTTCAAGCTTGGCTGATGCAATCACACGTGATTCAAATCCATATAGTATTTGAAAAAAATAAAAAGTTCCGTTACTTTTTGGACAGACCTCTTATGAAGAAATACAAAAGTTTCTTTCACCAAAACATCATATCTAGACTTTCATCTGAAATGTACTTTGTGTCAAATTGTAGCTGAACTTTCAGGTCTTCTTTTTAAGAAAATCCTCCTCAACACCACTTCATCAGGAATAGTGCAGCAGCTAAGAGAATATTTAGAGCAAAATCATGCAAATGGTGATACAAGCACCAAAGTTGGCAGAAATACTCCTTAGACATTACTCTTTTGAAAAAAACAACTGGCCACTTGAATTTTCAATAACATATGTCACATGTTATACAATCCAGTGGACGTTGACCTTGTTTGACCTTACTTTGGAGACCAAACATTCAACACAATCAAAACTATTCCATTTATTAATCCTATTAGCTCAACCAATAATTTGCATCACTTTTTACCAAAATTGAAGGAACTTTAACTTTTGACCCCTGTACAAACTGAAACTGACCTTTGTCACCATTTTTGCTGTTTTTACCCCATAACTCCTGATCATTCAGTCACAGATAGTCCAAACTATACCTTTTTGGAATCTTTACGATCAGACAAATAATGTGGTGTAGTTTTCAAAATGATTTGAGCATTTTTAATTTTGACCCCTGTGTAATTCTTCAATTGACCCCTACCTGGCCGCCTATTGAAAATTCAAGTGGCCATTCAGTTTGTTCAAAAGAGTAATATCTAAAGAGTATTTGTACTAACTTTAGTGCTTGTATCACCATTTGCACGATTGTTTCAGTTATGTGCTGCACTAGAAGCTGGATTTTATATTTTTAATTATTTTATATCAAGTTGTAGAGAATTACTTTCAGTTTGAGTTAAGAAAGATAATTTTAGAAAAAAAATGTATTTGAAACGGAATAAACAAATTAAAATGTGTGAAATACCAAGTGTTCCAATACTTTTGAGGGCAACTGAGAAACACTGAGGAGCAGCATCTTATCTCATATATAGTGCAGCAGATAAGAGAATATTTAGAGTGGAATCCTGCAAATGGTGATACGAGCATCAAATTTGGCACAAATAATCCATAGACATTAACTCTTTAAAAAAATAAATAAATAAAACTGATTGGCCACTTGAATTTTCAATAGGCAGCCAGGTAGGGGTCAATCGAAGAATTACACAGGGGTCTAAATCACGGGTGGGCAACTTATTCCAGAAAGGGCCAAGGGGGTGCAGGTTTTCTTTGCAGCCACTGATTCCACCAGGTGATTTCACTGATTAACATCACTTTGAGCAGATGGAATCAGCTAATGAGTGAAATCACCTGGTGGAGTCATTGGCAACCTGCACCCTCTTGGCCCTTTCTGGAACAAGTTGCCCACCCCTGATTTAGACACATGTTCAAAATTAAAAGATGCTCCAATCATATAAAACTACGCCACATTATTTGTCTGATCATAAAGATTACAAAAAGGTATAGTTTGGATAATCTGTGACTGAATGTTATGGAGTTATAAGGTAAAACCAGCAAGAATGGTGACAAAGGTCAGTTTCAGTTTGTACAGGGGTCAAAAGTTAAAGTTGCTCTATTAATTTTGCTCCAGCTGTATTCGTGTGGAATTTGACGCTTCTATCACCATTTGAAGGATTGTTTCAGTTATCTGCTGCACTAATAAGCCAACAACAATAAGCCAACCTGAATTAAAGGAGAAATGCTGCTTTTAACAACCTGGACCTCATTTCTGACATAAAATATGGTCGTTTACTCACCAATATAAGTTTGGTGTGATGAGAAGTCCATAGTTCAAACGGCGTGTTCAGTTCAAATCTGGAGCAAACATTTTTTTTCTTCTAAGGTGGATTAGAGGTTTTTGTGGTACACAGCACAAACTACTGGACAGGAGGAACCTAGCAGTCAATGTGACTAACTGATTTGAAAATGCAGCTCTTTCAGCCAGATGTATGGTGCTGTGATCATCTGTGTCCAATCAGATTTCAGGAGAGTCCAGTGAAACCCCGGCCTCCACCCATGGCAGGAAGTGTTTGACATTTGAACATTTCCTGTTTCACTGTGACTGACAAATTGGCACTTCCTGTTTGAGTGTGAGCTTGCCACTGAGTTCTCACGAGATTCCATGGGATCTCGTCTGTCACTCCAGGAAGTGTTTGGCATTTGAACATTTCCTGTTTTACTGTGGATTTGAAAATTGGAAGTTCCTCTTTAGGACGCCCTGTACCATAAGTGAGCTTCGTACCGCTGCGCGATGCTTCGCTCATAATATTAAAAGCGTGAGTGTAAGTGCATATAATTCTAAATACATTAAAAATACATGGATGACACAAGAAAGTGAAAACACTTATTTCCATTGTGGTCCATTTAAAAATCAAAAGACAAAATAGAAGTAATAATAAAATAAAAATAATAATGATGGTGTGTATGTGACAACAACCTAAACAATTTATAAATACATTAAGACAGTATATTAACATTAAAATTACATAATTAACAGGAAATAAAAGGGCAGGGTTCCCATTCTAAAACTGTTGAGGTCTAAGGTTCTAAAAACATTCTGGACTCAGACACCATTACAACTCACTGCTTAATGTATTACCACCTTTGAAAAATGTCAGCTACCTATTATATAAACACTACCCAATCTACAGTCCATGGATCCCCACGGGCAACACGCTAGTATATATACAATATCTTAACTAAACATAAAGAAATACTTAAACTGTCATAGTTGCTTAGTGTATCATAAAAAAGCAATGCAGCCGAGGCATACATAAAACTACTACAGCAACAAATTCATTGTTTGCAACAAACCTAATTATTTGCCTTGCCACAGCCCCTGCAATACCTGCATTTTGGGAGCCACTAGATTACAGAATTGAACCTATGTCCCTTTGGTCACAAGCTTGTTTCAAAATTTGCCAAATGTAGATTTTTAAATAGAATATATAAAAATATTGAAGACTTAAACGATGCTAAGGATCATTGACTTGTCCTTTGAAAATAAACACAGAATATTCAAAATCATTATGATTGTTATTATTCAGCTACGCAACTCAACTTTGTTATGAAATTTACTAATGCCCCAGGAGGACATAGAGAAAGACAAACATGTCAACACACACAGGAGGGAACAACACCCATGTGGCCAAAGTTTTGTTTGGGTGGATTCTTGTTTAACAGCTCAGCGAAGTATGGCATCATTATAGCAAAGCTTCTCATCCAGCCCTGCTTGTCCATACTCAGAAACACTTTTTGCTAATGAATCCGGATTCATTAGCAAAAGTGCCATTTGGCAACACATAATTGTAATAAATCATCATCAACTCTGTGTCAACGTAGAACCATTATCATGTCAATTGTTGCAAGCATCCAAAATGGGGTGTCTGAGAGCCTATAATTATGAAAACAGAAGAAACAATTAAAAGGGAGCAATAGCAGAGAAACAATGTGTTTGTGTGTACTGTGTGTACTGTATATGTGTTGCTGTGTGTGTGTGGAATGTGTATTTGAAGGTGACTATGAATGACAAGCTAGTAAAAAAAAAGAATAATTAGAGCAGCAATTATACAACAGCTCCCAGCAGAAACTGGGAGTCAACAGTCAAATGACCTCACCACACGTTCATAATGGACCACTCATGCACACACGCATGCATACGTACACATGCACACATGTGAATATCCACTCGTTTTTTAGCCTGCTTGTCCAAATTACTGAGAATTATCAATCTGACTTTTTCACCCTGTTTGGTTTCTATGCAACACCAGCATGGTGACAATAACAATAAAAAAAAAGTTGACCGTGTATACTACTGGTAATTTGGATGTTTTTGGGATGCTCTGAGACGTGTTTGAAATCTGCAGATCAGTTTCGACCAAAGAACAAGGGTATAAGGGCACTTATTAGAACGTGTGCCTCTGCCAAGGTTGAAAATGCCCAATCCTGGAGTGCACATTATGCCCACATTATGTGCTGAAAAATGAAACCAGTGCTAAAGTGCCAAATCTTGCAGTTCTGTAGAGAAAATGAATGACAAGCTAACTATAGGAGTAACAGAACACCTAAATACAATGCTGTGCAAAAGTATTCGGCCCCTTGGTATTTCACACACTTTAATTTATGCCATTTCAAATACAATATGTAAATAAATCAGGCTGGTCAATATAAAAATTTCTAAAATGATCTTCCTTAAACTAAAACATAAAGTAAATCTCTACAAGTTGATATAAATTAATTAAAAATATAAACGCCAATATGAGGGTGTGCTGGTGAGTGATAACATGTAGAAAACAGTTCTCCTGACCAGGGCAAACTTTTTGTAAATATTTAACTTTTTTCGGTCAACCCCAAATAGATCTGACCAAGATATTGATCTATCAGACTTATTAGTTCCCAACTCATCATGCCATTTTTGACAGTTCGGAAGCTGCCAAGAGCAAAGATAGATCCGGTAAAGACCGGGCTGCTCGGGCTCTGCTAGAGCCTCAAACAACGAGGCTATGGATTTATCAGAGGTGATGGCAAGCATTGCAAGCAGTGACAGTAAGATACTGTTTCGGACAGACTTATGTACGCATGATTTAAAAATAAAAATATAAAATAAAATATAATAAAAATAGATTATATGGGACGACATGGCGAAAGAAGAGACTCGTGTGAAGGATCTGGAAGATGGACAGAACATGTACTCGGTTAAGACGACGGATATAGAGGGGGATGTCGGCCGGCTGAAGTTGAAGGTTATTATGCTACGGCTAAAACTAGATGACCTGAAAGGACGGCAGTGCTGATGAAATGCTTGCATTGTTAGGATAAAAGAGAGACTCGAGAACAGTGGATGGTCAACGGCCTACACGTTATTGCTAAGGTACCTTCAGGGGCTACCGGGCAGGCCTCACCTTCGTTTGGATTTTGGACCAGGCCCAACGCGGCCTGCAGCCACCACCCAGCGAACGAGAACCCCCGAGAGATATTGTGAAATTTCACTATTTTCAAGAGAGAGGTGGTGTTCCATAAAGCTGCTTGCACAACCTTACTGACCCTCCACAGCAAGAAAGTGAGCATCTTCCCCGACTAGACTGCCATGGTGGCAAAGGGGAGAGCAGCGTTCTTGGAGGCTAAGTGGCTCCTGCGAACCTGTCAAGGGATCAAGTTTGGGATCCTCTTCCCCACGGTTCTTTGAATCACCCTATCAACAGGCCAAGACAGATGATTTGACGACCAGTCTGTAGCAATTGACTTTATCCAGAAGAATCTAAAGTCTTAGGATAGGACCCTTTTTGAGATGTAGACAACCCAGTATTGACAACTAACAGGTATTAGTGGCTAAGTGCTAACTGCTAATGTGGACAGTTTAGGACACTGAGATTGTATGGGTAGAGAGATGAGATATACTTTATTGATCTCACAGTGGAGAAATTATGTTTACACTCCAGTTACCCACTCCAGACAGCAATTAGTCCACAATTATTACTTGTTTACCGTAATAATGGAACACATCAGAATTAAAGACAGTACATACACATTTGACATTGTTTATGTGCACAAAATTTGAAGAAGTACGTTATCCGAATTGAGGCAAGTAGGTGAAGGTCACGCAGCAACCCTGAGTTGCGCCACCAAGGGGAAGTTCCCACTTGGTTCACATTTCTTTTTCAATGCAGGATTAGCATGAAATGTGGTCTTAATTTTTATGTTTTGTTTTTTTTTTTAATAGAAAATGGTAAATGGTACAATCCCAATTCCAATGAAGTTGGGACTTTGTGTAAAATGTAAATAAAAACAGAATACAATGATTTGAAAATCCTCTTCAACATATATTCAATTGAATACACCACAAAGACAAGATATTTAATGTTCAAACTGATAAACTTTATTATTTTTGTGCAAATATTTGCTCATTTTGAAATGGATGCCTGCAACACATTTCAAAAAAGTTGAGACGGGAAACAAAAGACTGGGAAAGTTGATGAATGCTCAAAGAACACCTAAATGGAAACAGGTGACTGTCATGATTGGGATAAAAGGTGCATCTCCAAAAGGCTCAGCCATTCCCAAGCACAGATGGGGTGAGGATCACCACTTTGTGAACAACTGCGTGAAAAAATAGTCCAACAGTTTAAGAACAATATCTCTCAAGATTCAATTGCATTCCAAATGCATTCAATTGGAATTTAGGGATTCCATCATCTACAGTCCATAATATAATCAGAAGATTCAGAGAATCTGGAGAACTTTCTACACGTAAGCGGCAAGGCCGAAAACCAATATTGAATGCCCGTGACCTTCGATCCCCCAGGTGGCACTGCATTAAAAACCGACATCATTGTGTAAAGGATGTTACCGCGTAGGCTCAGGAACACTTCAGAAAATCATTGTCAGTTAACACAGTTCGTCTCTACATCTACAAGTGCAAGTTAAAACTCTACCATGCAAAGTAAAAGCCATACATCAACAACATCCAGAAACACCGCCGACTTCTCTGGGCCCAAGCTCATTTGAAATGGACAGAGGAAAAGCGGAAAAGTGTGCTGTCGTCTGATGAGTCCACATTTCAAATTGTTTTTGGAAATCATGGACGTTGTGTCCTCCGGACAAAAGAGGAGAAAGACCATCCAGATTGTTACCAGCGCAAAGTTCAAAAGCCAGCATCTGTGATGATATGGGGGTGTGTTAGTACCCATGGCATGGGCAACTTACACGTCTGTGATGGCACCATCAATGCTGAAAGGTACATCCAGGTTTTGAATGCCATCCAAGCAACATCTTTTTCAGGGATGTCCCTGCTTATTTCAGCAAGACGATGCCAAGCCACATTCTGCACGTGTTACAACAGTGTGGCTTCATCGTAAAAGCGTGCGGGTACTAGACTGGCCTGCCTGCAGTCCAGACCTGTCGCCCACTGAAATGTGTGTCACATTATAAAGCACAAAATACAACAACAGAGACCCCGGACTGTTGAACAACTGAAGTCATACATCAAGCAAGAATGGGAAAGAATTCCACCTAAAAAGCTTCAACAGTTAGTGTCCTCAGTTCCCAAATGTTTATTGAGTCTTGTTAGAAGGAAAGGTGATGTAACACAGTGGTAAACATACCACTGTCCCAGCTTTTTTGAAATGTATTGCAGGGATCCATTTCAAAATGAGCAAATATTTGCACAAAATCAATAAAGTTTATCAGTTTGAAAATTAAATATCTTGTCTTTGTGGTGTATTCAATTGAATATACATTGAAGAGGATTTGCAAATCATTGTATTCTGTTTTTATTTACATTTTACACAACATCACAACTTCACTGGAATTGGGGTTGTATATGGAAAATATGACTTATCTAATGGCCATTTACATTTATCAATTTCTAATGTATTTCAAAAGTCGTCAGTTTTGTTTATTCTCTGAAAAAACATGAAGGTTAGGTAAGGTCACTGAAAAGGAATTACTTTGTAGTTGAGAATATTTGGGGGTTGATGTTAAGAGAATGAAAACAAACAAGCAAACAAACATCTAAATACTTTAATTTGCTTGTTAAGTAATCTTGGCAAAAGATCTGTTTGCCCTGGTTGGGGCTTAAAGAGTTTGTACATGGTTATTGTCTTTGTTACACTGGTGATGGGGGGGGGGGGGGGGGGGTGAGCTCTCGGGAATTAATAGATCAGCAAGGGTTTTTGAGACTACTCTTTTTCTTTTTGTAAGTCACTGACAGGGAATTTTATTTTTCTTTTCCATCCATTTTGTTCTATGGAAAAAGATGTCTAATACGCAGAGTGTGGGCAACACTCGCGGACTGAGTTGGAATATAAAGGGGATGCATCGCCTTTAGAAAAATAATGTCAGAACTGAAAGATATTAAATGTGAAAAACTGCTGACTGTTATGTGTCGGACGCAGCCCGGAGAACCGACCAGCGTTTGAAGGACCCAGTATAAAATAAGCAGAGCACGGTACAAAGGATAACAGAGTTTAATAAACATAACAGTGATGTGAAAAAATATAAAAGTGCGCGGTCTGGCGTGGTGGATTGCGGTGCGCTCCCAGCAGCGCTAACGGTCCGGAGCCAGAACCAATTCGGACCAAGGACCCCGCCGACACCCCCCAGGTGGCCGCGACAAACCGAGTCTGTGAAAGAAGGAATCATTATGTGAGTCCACACTCAACACACAGAGAGAACGCTCAAAGGTGCACAAACAGCAAACACTTCCTGGCTTAATTACTAATCAGCTTCCCACCCTGCAGGCATGGAACATCCAGTTCACAAAACTCCACTGCAGAGGAAGCTGATTACATGACCAACATACAGCTCAATATAATAAGGTGTGAGGAACACCACATTTACTGACTGTATAAATGTTAGTCACAAAATCTAACGTACCTCAGGAAGTGTGCTGACGAGCGTGAGACCTCACCCCCTCCTCTTTCACAGACCATGCATCAAACCTGGACGTTCTCTGCATCCACTGATGATGAGATGGCTCTTGAGACGACAATCTCACCCGTCTGGTCACAAGGTCGAGTCTCTGGCAAATACACACTGTGTACTCCAGTCTTAAATGCCACCATGTTCCAATCCATTGTGGATGCACCACAGCTGTGAATCCTGACGAGCCGCAGGTGATCAGCCTCAGGTGATCAGGGTGAGGTCCTGATAAACTCAGCTACACAGCCACTCAGTCCCAAATGCAAGCCACCTGGAAGGAAAAACAAAAGACAGGACAGAAAACAGAAACAAAAGGCAGCCAGGCCCCCCCAGCCACACAACACTGACATTATTTTTCTACAGGAAACACACCTCTGAACAATGGAACATGCAAAACTAAGGGCCCATCACACTACGGCACAAAATGCCATATGAATCACACGAACTGGAAAAACAAACAGATTTTGAGTTGTATTTGTTTGGGACAGACATTCGTACAGCCATGTATGAGTGCTGTTTGAATACCCAGAATGTGGTTTGAAGCTGACTCAAATGATTCACGCACATTCGGAGAGCAGCAGCTCCTGCCTCCAGGTCGACTACCCAGAGTGTGTGGAAGGCAAGCGGGAGCATGACAGGATGAGCGCTGTGGTCTGCTTTGCCCTCTCGCATCATATTCAAGAAATTAAAGACTGTTCTTAACCCATCTGTGGCATTGAGCAAAGACACTTGACAGGGGAAGATGATTATTATCAGTTTTAGGGCACAGGCAAGATTACTTTGTCCAACACCTTTCAGTCGACCTGCAATCATGAGCCAGGTGGATGTGTCGACTTGTTCCGCATTGCAGAGGGTTTTCCAAGAAGCAGTGAGGAAAGGCAACATCAAGGAGCTGCACTTGTTCCAGAAGGCCAGATGACGCTCCACCAGTCCATCACTGACAGAAACTGGAGGTGGTAAAACTGGTGGTGAAATTTGGTGCAGATATCCGACTGGCCAACAGAGACGGGTGGAGAACAGTCATTTAGAGCTACACAGCTGTGACAGATTTAAGCAAAAAAAAAAAAAATAAATAAACTAAATAAACAACTTTGCAAGCATCACCACCACCACCAACCACTGCAAAGCAACCAAACATGGCACTCTTTATGCTCTCGAATCCAAAACACAGTGCTTCTTTTACATGGCTGTTTTGTTTAAATGAAATGAAACAGCCATGCCGGCCATTTTTGTTGGTACTGAAGTTTTCTACTTAAGTGTGTGTTAACTCCCATTGTGTGCCCCACTACAGCGGGAACCAATCCGTGTGTATGTATGTAAGCATCAGCGTGTGTGTGTTTGGAATCCCGAGTGCAGATGGTCCCCTTTTCACCCTACATAGTCTCCTCTTCCTCAGCGGGGGGTGCAGAGTCAGCCAGTCATCTTTAGTTTCTGTGCTTTTTAAAAATTGTTTTATGTCACAGTCGAACACAGCACTTGATGCTCAGCATCACAGTGATAGCCCATTCAGCCATGTGCGGTGCAGCGCGGCTCTGAGACTCACCTGACTGGGCTGTTACCAGCTCACGCTGTGTTCCATGGGACGAGGTGCACCACACTGCGCCACAGATGTGGAGGAAAATAAAATAAAAACCAGCTGAATAATTAGTGAATATCACTGGGTTGATATAAATAATACATAAAAGGGGATGCAATACAGAACCCCACGGTTAAATAACCCTAAAAAAATACCACTCACAGGATTTGAACCCACACGCTCTGATTACCAGACGAAAACTTTACCACTGCATTACAATCACTGTCTTGTAACAGGAGCGTAAAATTGCTAAAATCAACAAGCAGATAAACATATTTTCTAAAAAAGAAAAAAAAGCTCTGTGATAACTGACCAAACAGCGTTTGGTACTGAGTATTTCTGCTGATATGTGACTGAAAGTGGCGTATTTGTTGCACTGTTGGGTTGTCCTGGTCCTGCGGTGGACCGCTCACAGACTTTATGGCCCGACACGCCTGTCCTGTCAGATGTGACATTCAGATGGCCTACTGCGTGTCCAAACAGACTGATGGTCCGTTTTTATGTATTTCCACACAAGCACACATGCGTGTGTGTGGTTGTGTGGAAATACATACGATCAAAACTGGAGATGTCTCAACAGCTGTGGGCAGCCAGCCTCACCCCGTGCGCACAGACCAGGATGTCAGATGAGACATGCCTCGCCTGCGGCATCTCTTATCTGATGTGTTGGGAGGAGAAGGGGGGAGCAAGCAAAACACACGCACACGTGTTGTGGGGTGAGCCGACACTCTGGCACGCCACATGTGCACTCCACAACTACACAGTTGTGGGGCACTGTTGTCATGTTAATAGTGTTATGTGCCGACGCAGGTTGAGGAGCGGACCAACGTCTGACCGAACCCAGCGCTAAATAACCAGAAAGCGGTTCCACAAACAAAATGATTTTATTTCCCCTCCAGTGCAATAATTAGTGTACAACATAAATAATTGGTTTGTCTGGCGGAGTGAAGGACGGCGCACTTTCCAGCGCCCAAAAGGATCGAAGCCTCGGCGCTTCTGGACTCAGATTCACCGCCAAACACCCCCCAGGTGGACACGACAAACTGACTCTCTGATGTGTGCTGACAGCATGTGTCCCTCACCCGTCCTCCTTCACAGGCACGATGTGTCAAACCCTGGCGCGGTCCTCAGCGTCTCACAAACGAACATCACAAGGTCGGGTTCCCGGCAATTCTTCTTGAACCACTCATGGCTTAAATGCAGAACGCCATCTCATTATCTGCTTCAGCTGAAAGTCTTTAAGTTTGCACGTGAGCATCATCCACAGGTGCTGCGAGTCAGTAGGCCTGCACGTGAACATCCCCCACAGGTGCAGCTAATAATGCTGATGAGGGTGAAGGACTCTTCTGCCAGCACCTTCTCCACAGACAAAAACCAGTTTGCATACCACCTGGAGAGCAAAGAAAAGAAAACAACACAAAAACATCCAGCCAAACCCCCCAACACACAACAGTACCCCCCCATCAACGGGAAGCCTCCCGGCGACCGAACAGACCAGGCCAGAGAACAACACCTCGCTCCGGGGTCCATGACAGAAAGCAGACGGCAGGACAGGGCACCGCGGCTGGAAGGCCGGCTGGCATCAACAAAAACCCCAAAAAAGTCCCATATACAACCCAACATACAAGAAAAAACACAAAACCCACCCAAACCCTCCCCAGGGGACCGTCCCATCCAACCCCGGGAAGAAAAGAAAAACACCCAAATCCAACAACCCAACACAGCCCCAACAACACAATACAAACATAAATTCACAAAGAAAAATAACAAACAACCCCCCCAGAACGACTTGCAGAGCCCAACACCCCCCAGAAGACCTTTACCGCCAGTTCCAGGAGAAACAGCCAAAGCCGGAATCCCACAGAGGTCCCCAGGTACACATGGAGCAACAGCGCCCCCCAGAGGACCGTACCATCAACCCCAGGAGGCACCCTCCCCACAACCCAGGAACCCCAGACCCGGCCACACTTGGCTAGTCGGCCCCACAAGCCAATTCCCCCGCAGAGGACCGTCCCATCAACCCTGGAGGTGGAACCTGGAAGGAAACATAAGAAACACAAAAATCCAACCCCCGGCGGACTTCATTAAGCTACCCCGGGGGCAAATAAAACAACCGACAAACCCTGTTACCTCCCCCAGCACCCCGAAAGACCCCGGATCACTCCCAGAGCCTATCGTCGGCTCAATTTTGGCGAATGGCACAAAACTACCAAGCTGGGGAAGGAAACAGGAAAAACTAACCCGGTCCTATCCCCGAAGCGCAGCGGAAAACCGGAAAGACATCCGGTGGCCCAACCCGACCATACCACCAGCCTATCGGGAGGGGTGGAACTACCGAAATGGCAAACGGCAACAGATCGGCCCACCACTCCGACTGAGGTATGTTCCCGCTGCACCACACCCCGGTAACACCAATGACGAACGGTCAAAGGCCCACCGGGGCTGGAGAGGTACCGGGCCCTAACCAAACCCAAAAAAACACCCCTGACAACCCCCCCCTAGGTGCAGAGGTCTTCTGAGAAACGCTCAGCGTGACCAACCTGCACCACCCCACAACCCAAAAGACAAACGGTCTCAGAGCAATATGAGGTTGGGGTTAGGGAAGCAGGGAAATAAAAAACAACAAAACAAAATGACCCAATCCTCAAACAGAAAATATCTAAGTCCAAATAATGAAAACAAATGATTACCTGAGTCCAGCCGAGCTCCGAACTGCCAGTCGTTCACTCCACCAGAACCGCCTCTAAATCCCCAAACAATTTATAACCCCTTACAAAAAAAAAAAAAAAAAAATAGCCCAAATAACTAAACAACCAAAGGTTTTTTTTGTTTTGTTTTTTTTGTGTCCATTTTTATGCCTGTCCCAGAACACCTGGAGATACGTCATCACTATCTTTCTTGATGCTTATGTGACCGGGGCAATATGGCGGCTTCAGCTCGTCCGAGCTGCATGGGCTCATCCGCAAGAGGAGCCAGAGGTCCCGTCGGAGGAGTCGCAGTGGGGCGAAGAAGAGGCAGCCCAGATCTGTGTCGGGGAAAGCCCTGAGACAAAAAAACCCGCTCTGATGTCCGCCCTCTCTCGCGTCCACGCTCCTTTATCTGATCATCTAGACGAATAACCAAAGATATTAGGTCATCTAAATCTTTTGGTTCGTCACGGATTGCTAGCTCGACTTTTAATGAATCGTTCAAACCATCCACAAACACTCCTCTTAAAGCTGCGGCATTCCAACCGGACTGAGCAGAAAAAATTCGGAAATCCATGGAATAATCCGACGCACTCCGCCTCCCCTGCCTGAGATTCAGCAACCGTTGGGCAACGGTATTTGTTTTCACCGGATGGTCAAAAACCAAGCGGAACTCCCGGGAGAAATCCTTAAAGGATCCTAACAATGGAGAGTTATTACTCCACAACGCAGTGACCCAAGCTAAGGCGTCACCTCGGAGCAAATTTGTCACATATGAGACACGGCTATCATCAGAAGAGAAGGAAGCCGGTCGCTGAGCAAAAACCAGAGAACACTGCATCAAAAATGGAGCACAGGCTTCAACGTTTCCCGCATAAGGCTCCGGATGACAAATGATTGGTTCAGAAGCCGAATCTCTGGGTGACGGAGTTATCTGCACCGGTATCGATGGTGCCGCAGCTGGAGCAGCAGGAAGCGGAACGGCTTGCGCTGCAAGCTCCGTAACGCGGGCATCTGTTTGTTTAATTTGGTTTGTGAGATGCTGTAATTGCTCCCATATTTTTTCCAAGTGTTCTTGAACTCTTTCAGCAAATGGAACTGCTTCTGCCGCTGGGTCCATTTTGGAATGGCCGGGGACTACTGTTATGTGCCGACGCAGGTTGAGGAGCGGACCAACGTCTGACCGAACCCAGAGCTAAATAACCAGAAAGCGGTTCCACAAACAAAACAATTTTATTTCCCCTCCAGTGCAATAATTAGTGTACAACATAAATAATTGGTTTGTCTGGCGGAGTGAAGGACGGCGCGCTCTCCAGCGCCCAAAAGGATCGAAGCCTCGGCGCTTCTGGACTCAGATTCACCACCAAACACCCCCCAGGTGTACACGACAAACTGACTCTCTGATGTGTGATGACAGCATGTGTCCCTCACCCGTCCTCCTTCACAGGCACGATGTGTCAAACCCTGGCGCGGTCCTCAGTGTCTCACAAACGAACGTCACAAGGTCGGGTTCCCGGCAATTCTGCTTGAACCACTCATGGCTTAAATGCAGAACGCCATCTCATTATCTCCTTCAGCTGAAAGTCTAAGTTTGCACGTGAGCATCATCCACAGGTGCTGCGAGTCAGTAGGCCTGCACGTGAACATCCCCCACAGGTGCAGCTAATAATGCTGATGAGGGTGAAGGACTCTTCTGCCAGCACCTTCTCCACAGACAAAAACCAGTTTGCATACCACCTGGAGAGCAAAGAAAAGAAAACAACACAAAAACATCCAGCCAAACCCCCCAACACACAACAAATAGTGTGAATGGCCACATGTTTTCTAAGTACCAAACGAGCAATGTTAGATGTTCGTGTGTCACCTGGAATTTGTCCGACACCCGCCGCAAGAGGGTTCGATGAGTCTCTGTCTTTCAGCTGCTGCAGTGTGCAAATAGTTGTTGCAACAGGTGCACGAGGCAGCTACGATTTTACACGTTTTGCACACGACTCTTGCTTCATGCGCACTTTATGCACAAAATGACCAAATTTGGACTATGTGTGAAGGGGCCCTTAGGTCTGTATCTTGCAAACATTTGAAGTTACAGCCTTTGGAAATATTTGTGAATTTTTCACATCGTGAAAACTGTGTTTTCTCACAACTTTGCACGTTAATAATGAGCTCCCTATATGCCTCACTGCTTTGAAACTGCTCCTGCCAGGCTACCTTTTGGTGTAGAGTTTGAAAATGTTGGCAGTTTTGGTGTATCTAGTGTAATCTGTCTTCCACAAAGGCCTCAAAATGGTACAAAACCCAAATTTACATGTCGTTCATATCTTTGATTAGTTCAAAATCAAAGAAATATACTAGCTATGGCTATGGAACATTTGTATGATGGTTTGTGATGTAATGGAACATATTTACGCATTTAAGTGATACACCAGGTTGTTTTAACAAAATTTATAGTTGTTGAAAAAATGATCAAGTGTCAAAATATGACCCAAGATGTCAATGTGGATAGTTGACTATCATATTCATATTTTTACCATATATTCTTACATATCTCAAGATGGTGTTATTCAGCTTCCTTGTGATTATAAATAGAAACATTAGCATGACACATTGGCTATTTTGGGTGGCTCTGGACATCTTGGGTTTAGGCCACTTCATGAATATTGAGCAACACCTTGGTTGCGTCACAAGAAATTGGGAAAACCATAATAACCATATTTCCATTATGTTTAAAAATAGACAAAAATGGCAAAATATCTATTTTAAGAGAATTGGGTCATGCTGGGATTAGGTTGTTATTGTATGGCCTTGCTTTACAATATAAAGCACCTTGGGGCAACTGTTTGTTGTGATTTGGCGCTATATAAATAAAATTGATTGATTGATGATGTGTTGTGAAGAAACAAGCACAGACACGTGCTGCTGTCAGCAAACAGAAATGCAAGGAATACCAAACTCACCTTTATTTCTGTAAACCAGTGTAAAACAATAAATAGATCAGTCAAGATCAATTTACAAGATAAATAAGAGATGTTTTACCAACTCTTTTAACAAGAAACATATTCAAACTATGTATGTATATAATCATTGTGAATGTGAGCATATATGCCTTAATGTTCTTCATGACAATTGGGATTTTAAAATCTGAACAGTAAAAATCAGTTGAGATTATATCATTTTTGACAATTTATTAAGTAAAACAATGAAATTGCGTATGAGTAAGAAGGTCTATAAGGTTTTTTATTCAAATAGCATATTTGTTATCATGATTCTGCCAAATATATATATATATATATATATATATATATATATATATATATATATATATATACTAGGTCTGTTAGAAAAGTATCCAACCTTATTATTTTTTTCTCCTCCGCACGTCGTGATGAAGCCTCACAGGACATGTTCTGGCATGTTCAGCTCATGCACAATCACAATCGGATATTCACACGACTGGAAAGCAACCGGAATCCGTCTGAAATCCACCTTTAAGCCGTCCTGTGAGACCAACACCGAGGTGGTTTTGTCCCGCGTAATGAACGGCTCCGTGGCGCATCCCTCGGCTTCTTTTTCCATGAAAAAAAACTCCTGTAATGGTGGAATGTGCCGGAAAAAGTGCTGATGTCCACATCTTCTGCCTTTTTGTGAAAGTCAGACAAGGTCCCGGATCAACAAAGCTTTCACGTTGGAAATGATCTGGTTGTTTGTGCGGGGTGTCAGCCTGTCCATCGGCGCTTGGAGCACGCTGTGCTCTCAGCAGTTGTGGGCCGTCCTTAAAGGGGCAGTAACACCCCGTAATCTGTTTAATCCCCATAAAATCGTCCCTGAAAGCCATATTAATTTTTCGAACGGTGTCCACCTGGAGGTCTCTTACAGTTTCTGGAAAAAAATTGATGCAGCAAAGATCCAAATGGTTCAGACATTTATTCGCAATAAAAAATAGACGAGAGGGGTAGACCACACCTCACTCAAAGCCTGCTCACAGGCGAATGAAGCAACCGACAGGCATGAAGAAACTCACGCATGCGCACGAGGGTTGGCTGACGCAATCACACGTGATTCAAATCCAGATGGTTTTTGAAAAAAATAATAAGGTCGGATACTTTTCTAACAGACCTCGTGTGTGTGTGTATATATATATATATATAGTTGCGACTACATTCTCATTTGAAGACAAAATCACATGAATGAAGCTCAGTGACACCATATTTGCAGCATATCATCTTGAGATATGTAAGAATACATGATAAAAATATGAATATGATAGTCAACTGTCCACATTGGCATCTGGGGTGACAAAAATCAGTATATTTTGATACTTTTTTAAAAATAGAAAATGGTAAATGGTACAACCCCAATTCCAATGAAGAATGAATGGGATGTTATGTAAAAATGTAAATAAAAACAGAATACAATGATTTGCAAATCCTCTTCAACCTATATTCAATTGAATGAACCACAAACACAAGATATTTCATGTTCAAACTGATAAACTTTATTGTTTTTGTGCAAATATTTGCTCATTTTGAAATGGATGCCTGCAACACGTTTCAAAAAAGCTGGGACAGTGGTATGTTTACCACTGTGTTACATCACCAATGCTCAAAGAACACCTGTCTGGAACATTCCACAGGTGAACAGGTTAATTGGAAACAGTTGAGTGTCATGATTGGGTATAAAAGGAGCATCCCCAAAAGGTTCAGCTGTTCACAAGCAAAGATGCGGTGAGGATCACTACTTTGTGAACAACTGTGTGAAAAAACAGTACAATAGTTTAAGAACAATGTTATATATATTTCTTATAATTATAAGAAATAAAAACCTGCACTTAAGTATTTGACATGAAGCTCAAAATTGACCTCAGGTGCAACCTGTTTTCACTGTTCATCCTTGAGATATTTCTACAGCTTAATTGGATTCCACCTGGGGTAAATTCAACTGGACATGATTTGGAAAGACAAACTCCTATCTACATATAAGATCCCACATTTGACAGTGCATGTCAGAGCACAAACCAAGCATGAAGTCAAAGGAATTGTCTTTAAACATCTGAGACAGGATTGTCTCAAGGCACAAATTTGAAGAAGGGTACAGAAACATTTCTGCTGCTTTGAAGGTCCCAATGAGCACAGTGACCTCCATCATCCATAAATGGAAGAAGTTTGGATCCATCAGTACTCTTCCTAGAGCTAGCCACCCATCTAAACTGAGTGATCAGTGGAGAAGGGCCTTCATCGGCGAGGTGACCAAGAACCTGATGGTCATTCTGTCAGAGCTCCAGCATTCTTCTGTGGAGAGAGGAGAACCTTGCAGAAGGACAGCCATCTCTGCAGCAGTCCAGCAATTCACCAATCATGCATGTATGATAGAGTGGCCAGATGTAAGCCACTTCCGTCTGGCTTTCATCACTCTTTGGCGTGAATGCCAGGGGTCGTATGTTTGGAGGAAGCTAAGCACCATCCCTACAGTGAAGCATGGTGGTACCAGCATCAAACTGTTCTTCATTGGCAGGAACTGCCAGGATTGATGGAAACATGAATGCAGCAATGTACAGAGACATCCTTTATGAAAATCTGCTCCAGAGCACTATTGACCTCAGACTGGGGCAACAGCTCATCTTTCAGCAGGACAATGACCCTAAGCACACAGCCAGGATATCAAAGGAGTGGCTTCAGGACAACACTGTGAATGTCCCTGAGTGGCTCAGTCCAGACCTGAATCAGATTAAACATCTTTGGAGAGATCTGAAAATGGCTGTGCTCCCCATCCAACCTGATGGAGCTTGAGAGGTGCTGCAAAGATGAATGGGAAAAACTGCCCAAAGATAGCTGTGCCATTTGCCGTTTGTGGCATCATATTCAAGAAGACTTGAGGCTGTGATTGCTGCTAAAGTTGCTTCAACAACGTACTGAACAAAGGGTATAAATTTTATTTTTAATACATTTGCAAAAAAAAAAAAAAAAAACAACTCCCCCTTGAACTGTCACCTTATCGTGGTGGGGGAGGTACCTGGATGATCCTAGGAGCTATGTTGTCGGGGGGTTTCGTGCCCCTGGCAGGGTCTCCCATGGCAAACAGGTCCTAGGTGACGGGTCAGACTAAGGGCAGTTCAGAAGCTCCCATGACTGATACGAAATCAAGGACCGAGACATCGCCCGGTATGGCAGAGCCAGGGCCCCACCCTGGAGCCAGGCCTGGGGTTGGGGCTCACGCGCGGGTGCCTGGTGGTTGGACCTTAGCCCACAGGGCCCGGCCGGGCTCAGCCCGAAAGAGCGATGTGGGCCCGCCCTCCTGTGGGTTCACCACCTGCAGAGGGGGCCAAGGGGGTCAGGTGCAGAGAAGACTGGGTGGCAGTCGAGGGCGGGTGGCCCGGCAGCCCGGTCCACCCTCACAGCCTCTGGCTGTTGGGACGTGTAACGTCACCTTGCTGGGGGGGAAGGAGCCTGAGCTTGTGCGGGAGGTTGAGAGGTACCGACTAGAGATAGTTGTGCTCACCTCCATGCACAGCTTGGGCTCTGGTACCCAACTCCTGGAGAGGGGCTGGACGCTCCACTTTTCTGGCATTGCTCACGGGGAGAGGTGGCGAGCTGGGGTAGCATTGCTTATTGCTCCCCAGTTCAGTCACCATGTGTTGGAGTTCACCC
This sequence comes from Thalassophryne amazonica, assembly GCF_902500255.1. NCBI lineage: Eukaryota > Metazoa > Chordata > Actinopteri > Batrachoidiformes > Batrachoididae > Thalassophryne > Thalassophryne amazonica. Next base: position 48,280,435 of record NC_047106.1, read on the forward strand.
CGATGAACGAGAGGGTCGTGTCCCTACACCTTCGGGTTGGGGACAGGTCTCTCACTGTTGTCTTGGCCTATGGGCCGAGCAGCAGTGCAGAGTACCCAATCTTCTTGGAGTCCCTGGGAGGGGTACTAGATAGTGCTCCAACTGGGGACTCCATTGTTCTCCTGGGGGACTTCAATGCCCATGTGGGCGGCGACAGTGAGACCTGGAGGGTGGTGATTGGGAAGCACGGCCTCCCAGATCTGAACCCGAGTGGTGTTCAGTTGTTGGACTTCTGTGCTAGCCACAGTTTGTCCATCATGAACACCATGTTCCAGCATAAGGGTGTCCATAAATGCACGTGGCACCAGGACACCCTGAGCCAAAGTCAGTCAATGACTGACTTTGTAGTCGTATCATCTGACCTTCGACCACATGTCACGAACACTCTGGTAAAGAGAGGGGCTGAGCTGTCGACCGATCACCACCTTGTGTTGAGTTGGATCCACTGGGAGAGGAGGAAGCCAGTCAGATCTGGAGAAGGTGTTTGACCGTGTCCCTCCCTTTGCAAAAAAAAACAAAAACAAAAACAACAACAACAAGTTTTTCCATGTTGTCATTATGGGGTGTTATGAGTAGAATTTGGGGCAAAAAATTAATTTACTCAATTTTGGAATAAGGATGTAACATAATGCTGATGACACTGTGTAAGAAATTCAATAATTGTGATTTAAGACATCATAAAGAAAACCTAATCTTCTAAGATGACATCATAACAGAGACTCGGGTAATATTTTTATTGCTATTTGTCTGTCTTTGTTTGAATTATTTGATTTGACTTATTGCCATACAAAAACAAACTATTCTGCAATTGCAAGGTGTGTTTTGAGGGTGTTTAGAACTTTGTTGTTAAAAACAAAATGTGAAGTGGTGGAAGTTATGCCTTTGATGCACACACCTTTGCAGTAGCGTTACTATTCTTTTCACACAATGGATTTTCAAAGAACCAACAGAGGCGTTGATTTGCTCGACAGCAGTTAATTACATAGCTGAAGTGCTGCTGATTAATCTGTGTGCTTTTTACACTCCTTTGAATTAAATTGTATCAACTAATGCACTGGGAAAGATCATGACTTTACCATTCTGCACCCAATTTTAATTTGTAAATTAAAATTGGGTGCAGAATGGTAAAGTCATGACCTCAGACTATTGAAACTATCTGGAGCCTACACAAAATTTGGCTTTTTTTGCCAGGAAATCAACAATTTAGTTGAACTGCAACAATAAGGCTCTTCTGAAATTCCAGTCACTTAGATATGGCTTAGTTTCCACCGTAGTGCAAAGCTGGCTCATAGCGAGAAGGTTCCAGGTTTGCTTCTGACCTGGTCCTTTCTTTGTAGAGTTTGCATCTTCTCCTGTGTTTGCATCTTCTCCTCTCCAGGTAGTCCAGCTTCCTCCCACTTCCAAAGACATGCAGGTTATGTAAAATCATAACTTTAATGTGACCCGAGCTGCAAGTGAGAGTGTGAATGCATTTTGTGTTCTACAAGTGTTGGCCCTGAGATAGATTGGTGGCCTATCCAGGGTGTACACTTCTTCTTGCCCAATGACCACTGGGATAGGCTCCAGCCCAGTGTGTGTGTATATATATATATATATATATATATATATATATATATATATATATATATATATATATATATATATATATATATATAAATAAATTTATTTATTTATTTTTGATGGCACATCGCGGCACTGTGTGGCTACCTGTCTCACATTCAGTGATGGTGGAATTTTACACCATCCTCTTATTGAAAACAATGGAATATTTTGTTCATTGACCACCACACTCAAAAAAATGGCTCTTTGGATGAACTCAATTGACTTATGTGCAGGATTTCCACATAATAAATGTATGTAGCTCCAACTCAAATAAAATACATCCATGCAAGATAATGTAATTTAATTGAGTTGGGACTACATATATTTATTAGATGGAATCCAATCCAATGAGTCATTTTATCACACAAACAAATAATTCACTGAATGAACTCAATTAAATTATGGGCAAGATTTCCACATAATAAATATATGTAGTCCCAACTAAATTAAATTAAATTATTTTGCATGGATGAGCTTTATTTGAGTTGGGGCTACATATGTTTAATTGGTTGGAAATCCAGCACATAACTGAATTGAGTTCATCCATTACATCAGTTTTTTGAGTGCAGTGTTGTCACAGTAACTTTGAAAAGTTACTTTATTAGTTACTTTTTACAGGTACATTTTAGAGTTACTTAATTCACAGCTGTGGACAAGTTGTCAGTAGCTGCTGAATGTAACTAATAAAGTATCTAGTAATCTAACTTGGTTATTTTTAAGACTGAGTATTCAGAAAGGTAACTATTAGTTAATTTACTGATTAGTTACTTTGCTGATTACTCAATCTTAAGAGTAAAAGTTAGATTACTAGTTACCTTATTAGTTACATTACTTATTAGTTATAAGTTGTCGGCAGCTGCTAGTAAAGTAACTGCATAAAGCTGCGTATGAAGTAACTGTATAAAGTACCTGTATAAAAGAACAACAAAAGTAACTAAAAAAGTAACTTTTCAAAGTAACTGTGGCAACACTGTTGACCATAGTCTACTAGTGTGTGAATCCAGTATCAGAAGTACTTTGTTGCAATTATTTGTAGAGAACAGAAGTTCTTTATTCAACTACCAAGCTGTAACAGTGATGTTTTGCAGAGCTGAAGTGAACCTTTTAAATAGGTGTCATGCACCAGGCATCATATACCATGTGGTAGTATTTCTTTTAACCCACATTTGAACCCACTAGAGGGATCTCAGAAGAGCCTAATTCTGCCAAGAAGAGCAGTCATGTATCTAGACTCAGAGTCCTTCTCTAGTCCACATTCAGTAGTCATTCAGGAAAGCAGTGACTTTTCAGAAATATGTTCAAAAATCACATTCATGGAGTTAAAATGCCTTTGACTAAGAAACCACATAAGTCTGGCTTTCCCTCATTGGGGCCCACGGCACGTGGGATTAGCAAGTGAGAGGTAAGGGAGACGCAGAATGGTCCAAAAACACAGGAAACTATCACAAACACAGTATCCAAAACAGCAAGCAACGATCACTGCGAAAACAAGGTTGGGAAACGAGAAGTTGTACACTGGAAACCGCTGGAAATAAGGGCAAGAAAGAGAGCAAAAGCACACAACACTCAGGTGACACACAGGAGGAACACAGGGGTATAAATACACACTAAGGGTAATCATACACATGTGACACAGGTGAGGGTAAACAGTAACTGAGAACAGCTGGGGAGAAACACAGGAAGAAAGTTAATAAAACACACAAGGAAACCATGATCACCAAAATAAAACAAGGAGAACTAACTACAATAAATACAGAAACAAAACCATGATAAAACAAACACAGGAATGAAACAGAATAAAATGAAACTGCAATAACTCAACCGTAGAACATTTAAATAAACACCAAAGACATACAAGGTTAAAGCCAACACACAGGCATGAAAACCCACAAGGACCCAAAACATTATCAACAGTAGGAGCAGTCACAATGGGGAGCCGGAGGAAAAGGACAGACAGACAGGGATCATGACCGTATCTACTGCAGTCAAGCTACTGATACAGCCAAGTACAGAAAGGATTAGCGGTGAAAGCATAGCAAAAGATTTCGATAGCAACACCAACAGTATTCAGACCAATGTGGGGTTCAAGACTGTGATAATATGATCCCATTGTTATGCATGTGCCAGTAAAAGCAGTTTTTTTTTTTTTCTCATATGCTTTGGAACCAGAAGATACATTGTAGTGCCATTATTTAAATTAACTCAATTTGTTACTACTGTAATAGGTAAACAGTTACTGTATTGATAGCCAAGTGGTTAATGTGCTTGGTTGCAATGCAGAAGGTTCTGGGTTGAAAGCCCACCCCTACCACATTTCTCCATGTGATGTGGAGTTGTGTTGGGAAGGGCAGCCTTTGTAAAACTTGCATGCACATCGACGTTGCACATTGTCAATCCCGAGTGGAAAAAACAAGGGAGCGGCTGAAGGGACTTACTATTGTTTCTGTGGCTCTAAAGTTACATTTTAAGCAACACTTTGATCAGTATTGTGTTCTTTGGTCTTGCAACTCTTATTCCTTCTTTTTTCTTTGCATTTGTGAAGTCAAAGTGGAGTTCTGTATTGAAACTAAAATTTTCAAGATTGCAGCACCTGAAACTCAATTTCATGCCTGGAAAACAGGCTGTGTGCAGAATACACAAGAGATTAGAAAATACTGATCTCCTGTAAGGCAAAAATTCATTGACACATCTGCAATGCAGAACAAGTGTTGAGCACCAGGTTAAACACCAAATGTGGAGCTTGTCAAGAATAAATTCAGCTCCATGCATGATGCTGGATTTGCTGTCCTATGGGGAGAGTAGATGGAGTGAGCCACACACTGTCTCCTCTGAGGCAGAATGCCACATTTCAAATAGCAAAATATTTCTCAAAAGAGGAAACAAATGTGGCATACTGACTGTGAGACAGAGCGAGAAAAGATTTGAGACAACAGCAGATGATCGAAAGTTGGTGGAGGAAAAGTAAAGTTGGTCTCATGGGTTTAACCTGTCAGTGATGCAATGCTGACTGTATCCTCTCTTGGGACAGAAACATTATTCCAGGTTACCTTCAGCCACCCTGCATCCATCACACACCTCTTCCTGATTATCTGAACTTCAGCAACACCTGCAGCTCCAACATTCCTCCTACTCCTTTCTACCCCTGCCTCTCTATCGCCATCTCTTCTTCCATTCATCTCTCCTTCGCATGCTTTTCTTTGCAACACGTAAGGTCAGGGTGAGATGTGGACAATAAATCTTCACTGCAGATTCTAACAACCACCCTCAGTCCAGGAAGTGGTTCAGCCAGCGGAAGGCAAGACATAAACTTACCCCCCACCCCTCCCCTTAAAAACTATTTGAGGTTGCAAAAGTCTGGCAGGAGAGCTGGAGAAATTTGTAGGGATACAAAAGACAGAGCGAGGGAGGCAAGCACAGAGGGTAAAAGCAGAGATTCGCTGGGAGGTGAAGGGATCCAGTGAACCCATTTGGCTCAGATTAATATGATGAATGGCACAGAACAGCCGCTTTTACAGCACCATTATTTTCTTTTATTTGGCTTTTGTGCTCCATTTTGCCACAAAGTGTTATCAAATGTCTTCGGTTTCTCACACACACACCTGCACAGATAAAGAGCACAACTATACAAATGCACATTAGTCGTACATGCAAAAACACTTCAGACCAACACCTACAAATTCAGCAACACCATGTGAGTCACAGGGAGGCATCAAAAGCCTTTCTTATCCATTGCCTTTCCTTGCTACTGGTTAAATACAGCTTGATATTAGCTGGGAAAAACTTGCTAAGAAAAAGTGAGAGACATTTTCCCAAAATACGACATTATTTCTTATGTAAAAAATGCTTGACAAGATTATTTTTCTATTTATTCAAAAAATAAGTCAAAGTTTCTTTAAACAAGTCTTTTTAAAATTTCTTAGATACCAGTTTTTGCAGTGTACCTATCTAATCTGGCTGTGCATCTCTGACTCATAAAACATCAAAATATGTATCTAATTACATGGTTTATATATCATACTTTTTTATTATGGAAAGATTCAGTTCTCTGCAACACAATCCAATCAGACACAATTCTTTGTTGGATGTAGTCATTTATTTTCCATAACAAATTAGAAAAAGCCAAAAGTGGAAATGCTTCAAATTAATATTTTATGAAAGGCCAGCAACCTTCTTCAGGTTTTTACTACTACTGTGATAGTTCACGGCAGCTCATAGACTATACTGAGAATGATCTCTTTGAGCCACTGCAGTCTGCTTTTAGAAAATATCATTCCACAGAGACAGCTCTCACTAAAGTGGTGAATGATCTTCTGCTTACGATGGATTCGGACACCACTATGGTTCTGGTGCTGATAGATCTCAGTGCTGCATTTGATACCATGGATCATCATATTGTACTTGATAGGCTGGAAAATCATTTTGGGATTATTGGGAGTGCCCATGCATGGCTGACATCATACTTGACCAGTCGTTCTCACTGTGTTTTGTACAGTAACACTACCTCTAACCTCAGTGACATGAAATTTGGGGTTCCACAGGGGTCCATCTTAGGCCCCCTAAGTCCAGACTTGAAAGTCCTTGACGCACTTATTTTCCCTTTCGTATGGCTAGTATACTGCCATAGTTTTGTCTTACGCTTTTTACTCTTTTAATTCATTTTATTAGGAAACTGAGCAGGCCACAGCCTCAACTTTCCCTAAATACTGTGTCTTTTAGTGAAGCTTAGGGCTAGTGGCCGGCGATCACCTTAGTATTTCTTGTTTTTTTCTTGTTGTTTAATGCTGACAAATTATACTGTATTTCTTGTCTTTCTGATGCCTGGTTCTGTTTTTTCTCTCTGTTTAAGGTGCAGCGCCATCCAGAGATAGGAACTGTATTTGTGTTTCTGTGTAGGCTATCAGTTATCCAGGTGGTTTCAATAGTAGAGAAGCTTGAATCTTCAATGCCCATAATAAGATGACAAAGTTCATAGTTAAAATTCAAATGGCTGAGCATTTAAAAAGTAAGGAGCGGCAAATCAGGAAGTTTAACAACCTTTTGGTGGAGAAAAGGTGTACTTTCAGTGGGAGCAGTTTTAAAGATACACCCAGACAAATTAGTGACAACAGGAAAAATTGGATAAAGAATCTCTCCGACAGGGTTCTTAAACAGACAGAAAAGGATGTGCTCGCTAAAGGACTAAATTTCTCAGTGACCCCTAAACATATACCGACAGTAGATTACATCACTGCAGTAGAGTCAGCCATTAAACATAAGAGTTTGTCAGAGTCAGAAGCTGGGGACCTCCGAGTCACAGCAGTGCTAAACAGTGCTAAGCATCCTCCGTCCAACATCACGGGAGAAGAACGGAAAGCTTTGTCAGCACTGCAGAAGGACCAAAGCATCCTTATCCTGCCAGCGGATAAAGGCAGATGCACGGTGGTCCTGAACACATGGGACTACGAGGCCAAGATCAACAACTTGCTCAGTGACTCCAATACATACGAATGTCTGAAGAGAGACCCCACAAGTGGCTATAAGAAGAAAATCATTAGCTACCTCCAAAACCTGGAGAAAGAGGGACTCATCGACAGGCACGCATACTACAGACTGTACCCTGGGGACACCACTCCATGCATCTATGGACTGCCCAAAATCCACAAACAGGATGTGCCACTCAGGCCTATTGTATGTAGCACAGATTCCATCACGTACAATTTGGCCAAACACCTCAAGTGGATTTTGGCTCCTCTAGTGGGTAACTCAGACCACCATGTGGAGAACACACAAGATTTTGTGAACAAGATCAAGGACCTGCAGCTGGAGGCAGATGAAACTATGGTGTCATTTGATGTGACATTGTTGTTCACCTGCATCCCCACCGCTGAGGTCATCTCTGCTGTGAGGCAGAGACTGCTGGAGGATGTCTCTACTTGACAGGACTCACACCAGACCACATCTGCCAACTCTTGGAGATCTGTCTTAACACCACATATTTCCTGTTTAGGGGGAATTACTACAGGCAGATCCATGGTTGTGCAATGGGGTCTCCAGTATCCCCCATTGTGGCCAATCTGTACATGGAGCGAGTGGAGAAGACAGCCTTGACGTCTTTCACGGGCATCCCTCCCAGTCACTGGTTCAGATATGTCGATGACACATGGGTTAAAATCAAGCAACAGGAGGTTGAGGACTTTACAGAACATATCAACTCAGTGGACTCCAATATCAAGTTCACATGTGAGAATGCCAGAAACAACCATTTAGCCTTCTTGGACTGTGATGTTACAATTAGAGAAAACAGGCAGCTCCAGACAGGGGTTTACAGAAAACCCACGCACACTGACCAATATCTGTTCTTTGACTCAAACCACCCCCTTGAACACAAGCTCGGGGTGATCAGGACTCTTCAGCACAGAGCCCTACAGATGCCCACAACTGCAGAGGGAAGGGCTAAAGAACAACAACTTGTCTGGAAAGCCCTCACAGTATGTGGGCACCCACGATGGTCCCTGGACAAAGTGCAGAAGTCCCAGAGAACAAAGAGACCAGATAGACAGGAGACAGAGACAAGAAGAAGAGGAGTGTCTCTCCCTTATTTAGCAGGAGTAGGGGAAAAACTACAGAGGATTTTCAGACAGCACAAAATCCCAGTTTACTTTAAACCGGTTAACACCTTGAGACAGAAATTAGTAACAGAGCAATGTAGTGTATTCTATCAGATGTCAAGAAAACTGTAACGAACACTACATAGGTGAGACTAAGCAACCTTTACACAAAAGGCTATACCAGCACCACAGAGAGGGCGCCAGTGGACCTCAGTCTGCAGTTCATCTCCACCTTAAAGACACTAAGCACACGTTTGAGAACAAGGAAGTTAAAATCTTAGCCAGAGAGAAGAAATGGTTTGAGAGAGGGGTCAAGGAGGCATTCTATGTGAAACAGTTGAAATCCAGCCTTAACCGGGGAGGGGGTCTAAGACACGCTTTATCCCCTGTTTACAATGGGGTACTCAGGTCAAAGCAGTTTCAATCTTTTGTTCATGGTAATGAGTCATTCACGTCATCAGGAGAGTCGTCAAGGGAGCCGGCAGGAGAGGCGTCCATCCCATCATTAGGAGGGACAGCTGCCCTGTCATTAGGAGGGTGCTAACTAGAGCACAATAGGTGCTAATTAGAGCTATTGTTTAGTCACTAGCCTATAGCAGTCTGCCTCTCGGTAGGAGGGGCCTGGTTAGGTTTAAAACTCCAGCTTTTGTGGCTTCTGTTTATTCTTCTCTACTAGAGTCAAGACAGAAGTCAGACTACCAGAGCAAGAATTTTAGCTGAGGAAGCTTCTGCGATTTGAAGCAAAACGTCCTTGCGTCAAGCAACCCAGTCCAGTCGAAGATTCAAGCTTCTCTACTATAACTTTATTTGTGCTGGAAACCCTCCTGTCCTGTGCACCAACAGCATTTCCTGTATATTCGTTTTGTGAATTGTTTCTGTGGATTGTTCTCTAATTTATGTCTGTAGCATGGCCCAAGCAGAGGGTCACCCCTTTGAGTCTGGTCTACTTGAGGTCTTCCTTTTTGGACACTGATCTCCATTCTAGTGGTCTTTACAGATCTATGCTCAAACACAGGCTGACACCTCCTGCAGACAGGAGACGGATGTGATGACAGATTTAGAACCAAACAAAGTTGAGACAAAGTTATTTTAAAAAATGTTTTTTGAATATTTTGAATGTGTATATATGTCCTGTGCATTCTCAAATGGGCCCGCACTACACTTTATATGCGCCGTCAGCATGAATTCTGCTGAATGTAACACATTTTGGAAATATTTTCAAAGCATAAGAGCTTGTTGTCAAAATTGGCGAGAGGTTTTATTTCAGTTTTTATTTCATGCAATAACACGTTAATTTCATCTTCATCAGCATTTTAAAACACTGACGAATTATCGTCCTCGTCATTTTTTGTCATGAAAAAAAAAGTCATTGCAGAAGATATTTTGTCTTGTCTCATCTGACAAAACTAACACTGCAGTGAGTCTTTGAACTGCACGCACAGTGACTGCTGTGCTCACTGGACAAATAACACAATCTGAACTGAGTTTTAATTTCTTGGATTGTAGCCTGGCATCATCAAAATAACTGAGATCCATATTTAAGCAGACATTATTTTTACAAGTGTGTAACCCAGTAGAGAAAATGACCCTTTCCCCCTTTCTGTTTGTGTCATTGCATTTGTGCAATTTTATTTAAAAAAAAAAAAAACATTTATTTGAAAAGGAGAAGTGTGATCCTCTTTCTCTTAACTTTCATTCCTGGTCACATTGGGTGATGATGGCCTTCTCACTGGTTAAGCGTGATAGTCCTCCCTTCCATGGACTAAATCGCACCTTAATTTAGCGGTCTTTTGCGCTCTGAGAAGGAACAAGCTACCAGGGCCGTGTGGTTCTGTACCTTGCCGTGTGAGAGCTGTTACTTCTTCTTGGTTACATTTTTTTTCCTTCTGAAGATCTAAACCTGGATCGGTTTACTGGATTCACTCTGGATGGAGATGTCAAGCCTGTGCCCAGAACTGAACTGAACCTTCCTCTGAAGAACCACATTCTCTTCAGTGACAAACACCACCGTGGTAATCACTAAAACTTGCCACCAAAAAGAAAAGGAACTGACCAAAGAGATTTTTGACTTTACTACTGACTAGACCAACTAATTGAATCTTGAGCTCAATAGGACTAGGGACATTTTGATACACTAGTTATATTGTTACTGCTGTTAACGTTATCATTGTATTTAATGTACGTATACTGTTATTTATTTCTACAAAATAACAAGCATTGTTCTTGCTCATTACCTGCCTCCAGCCATTTCATTCCACATTCACCTTAGTTTCCTATTGTAATCCTGCTGAACCTAGCAACTGGTCCGTGTTTCTGGCTTATCCTTAACTACTTAATGTGAATCCGGGGTTACAAGTGGCACTGATGAAATAAGAACGAATGCCATCTGTACAAATAACAGACGCACGGTGTGTGTGGTCCAGCACGGTATGCAACAAATACTCAATACAGCCTATGTGCAATCCTCCACTGTGCTTTTGCTTGAACAACAAGTTGTGCGCCTTGGCAAGGTGCTGCCGTGTATCATGCTAAGCAGCCGCATGTCCTGCGGTGCCGGAGCACATCCCGTCGTGCCATGCTAATCTCCATCTACTCCTCTGGTGCACGGTTACAGCACCACTACACACGATCGCTGCCTCCTCTGAAATTGCTCTGCCTCAAAACATAAATAAACCTGCATTACATTTTAATTTCAGCCTGTAATTTTAACTTGGCATCAAAGTGACTGTGCAGCTAAATTAACATTCAAGCAGAAATCATTTATCTCAAGATGTAGCAACAAAATAAATAGCGGTCATCTGTAAAAAAAAAAAAAAAAAACTAATGTAAAAAATGTAAAATGTATATCACTCCCTGTCTTCACAGGTTACAATCTGACTGTTCATGTTTGCATAGATGGGTCACAGCATCACAGATTTTTTTCTACATTTCAAAACCTTCACAATGGGTTACAACTGTCTGCAATGCCAGGATTGCCACAAATTGTTTTTTACTCACTAACCAAATGGGTGCCCAAAAATCGTCAGGGAGATTATGCCTAACATCAACAAATCTCATATAGGCACAGCAATGTTATCCAGGAATGTGAAAGAAATAAAAGTGATACAAAACCGCAAGCAACTTGGAGTTTTGAAAGCTATTTGCAAGTAATAAAGGATGATTTAATCTTAAAGCAGGCTGCAATAATGGAGGCTGAGATGCCTCAACATATTGTAAGAAGACATAATGCTGTCTTTGATGAATGAGCGATATAACAGCCAAAGGATTGCAACCATGAGCCCGCCTGCTTCAGTTACACTTATTAAATTGTTTTTAATGCATATCCTTGTGACTACATATACCATACATTTTGTTTGTGTGATATCAGCAGCAAGAAGCAAGTCTTTGGGAAGCATGATGTGTCCTTTTGCTCAGGTTCTATTTTTTCCAGCTATTATTATTACCTTGTATATTGGGATGCATCTCCCGAGAAACTGTTCAAGTCAGTCTTTGCCTTAATTCCCTCCTTTTCTGTCTTTCTTCTCTCTGCCTATTTTTCTCTGCCAGTCTTTGTCCCCTGAGGTCTTTTTCTCTTTCGTCTACCATTCCCCCTCTTCCTGCTGCTCCTGTCTTCACTCTTTCATTTTTGCACGGTTATTGATTTCTGCTGTCAAAAAATTCTGCTTCTGAATACAAACAATGCCATTTGCATGAGTGCCAATCAATATCAAAAGCCACGGATGGCTACTGCATGGATAAGTCCGCTGTTACACTGTAAACACACGCTATATAGTAACAAAATGTGCAACAATAGTGAGAACTTTATTTCAGAGGCACTGACAGCAAATCTAATGCATGATTTGCACACTTCCCCTGGTGCAAGTTTACAGGTAGAGCAGAATGGGGGTATAAAGAGTGTAAGTCTGTCCTCTGCTTTTCTGCTCTGGGATGGTGATCACAGTATTTGTGTGTAAAGCTATCAGAGTTTTGCCTTGAGGTGTTTGTTTTTGGCATGCTGAGTTCAACATCTTTTTCACAAATAAATAAATAAATACAATTTTACATCCTTTACCTGACATTTTCATCTTCTTCTTCTTCTTCCATTACGGGCCCCTTTACACATAGTGCGAAGTATGGACGAAGTGCACACTTAGTGCACATGATGCAGGAATTGTGTCCAAACCGTGTAATGTCGTCCCTGTCACCAACGCCTCGTACACCTGTTGCTACAACTATTTGCGCACTATTTGTAATTTACGCACAGAAATTGTGCAAATTGTCTATGTGTGTGTGTTGCCCCCCCGCAGACGAGGCGCATCTCATCTGATCACAGAGTGACACTTTGGTCTGTGTGCTGAACGGACAGGGGCATAGCAGTTGTTGACATCTCTGGACCTGGACATCAGAGCTGCAGAACACGCACTGTGTGTTGACGGATACACGCGTGTGTGCACGCTTACTGTACGCACATTGAAAACATAGCTGGACCTGAGCGTGAGTTTATGTGGACATGCAGCAGGCGATGTGAACGTCAGACAGTGAGCAGGGAGCCGCAGGACCATATGACAGGCCAACAGTATGACAAATACGCCACTTTCAGTCACATGTCAGCAGACATACACTGTAGCAAATGTTGTTTGGTCAGTTATCACAGCGCTTTTCTTTTTTTGAGAAAATGCATTTGTCTGCTTGTTGATTAGAGCCATTTCACGCTCCTTTTACAAGACAGTGATTGTGGTGCAGTGGTAATCTGGTAATTAGAACACGTGGGTTCAAATTCTGTGAATGTTGTGGGTTTTTTTTTTTTTTAAGAAGAGTTATTTAACCGTGGAGTTCTGTATTGTTTCCCCCTTTATGTATTATTTATATCAACCCAGTGATATTCACTAATTAGCTGGTTTTTATTTCATTTTCCTCTAAATCAGCAGCGCGATGTGTTGCAGCTTGTCTCATGGAACACAATGCGAGCAGCTGCAGCAGCATGAGCTGCTGTTCATGCTCAACAAACACCGTTGCGTGCACAATCCGATGTGCTGGCGTCGTGCATGCCTGCCCGTCGGCTCGATGTTTCGTGGTGCCCTAATTTCAAACTGTTTCGCCGTTTTCTTCCACACGTCGTCCACACTTCGCACTACGTGTGAAGGGGTCATAAGGGTTGCCATAGTAGATCAACTGTTTTTCATCCTGTCCTCTGTAGCTTCCTCTGTCACTCCAACCACCTGCATGTCCTCCCTCTCCACATCCATAATCCTCCTCTGTGACCTCCCTTTTCTCTTTCTACCTGGTGGCTCCATCCTCACCTTCTTTCTCCTCAGCATCCTATACCCTGGGTCCCTCCTCTGCACATGTCAAAGCCATTTCAATGTCACCTAAATTTGTCTCCAAACCGTCCTACCTGTGCTGTCTCTCTGATATGTTCATTCCTAATTCTGTCCATCCTCGTCACTTCCAAAGAAAACTGCAACATCAACATTGCAATCTTCAGCTCTGCCTCCTGTCTTTATTAGCTCCCCTGCTTTTAAGCCGTAAATCATAGTATAGCTGTATATACAGTATACTGTATATACAGTATAGCTGGCCTCACTATTCTCTTGGGGCCCATCCACACGGAGAAGAGTTTAGGTGTTCCAGCAAAAGTTTTGTATTGTATCGCGTTTGGTCCACACACGACAGGCATTTTCTGCCTAAAAATGCTACTTTTTGAAAACTGGTCCCAGAGTGGATCATTTTCAAAATGTTCCCTTTGTGTTTTCCACAACGTTTGTGAAACAATAATGTCATAGCCTCGCCTCTCGAACCACAGCAGGCTATATGTGCATGCTCCACAGCTTCTTCTTCCAGTGCCACATACAGGCCTGGCATATATATATATATATATATATATATATATATATATATATATATATATATATATATATATATATATATATATATATATATATATATATATATATATATATATATATACACGACAGTGTTTTCTGTCATTTTCAGTGGTTTCATGTGAACACATATTTCTTAAAAAGTTGTTGTGTTTATGTTACACATTTTGAAAACGACAAAGAAAAAGACCGTATAGGAAAAGTTCTGTTTCCATGTGACAAAGCATTGTAAATTTTCCCTTTCCCTTTTGCCGATATCCTTCTGTCACAAATCACTCCTGCCAGCTTTCTCCACCCACTCCACCCTGGCTGCACTCTCTTCTTCACCTTTCCACCTGTCTGGATCTTAATCAGATGAACCCAAAAAAAAGCAGACAGTGAACACACAGAATGTAAAGTAATAAGTTTTGCATTGTTACCAAATATTCTGTCCACTCCCAAAATACAGAGCAGTTAAACAGTCAGGAGTGAGGACAGAGAATCGGTGCAGGAACATGGAACCGGGGAGCAGACAAGGAAATAACAGGAATGCAGGAGAAGGAGAACAAACAGCAGGACCCGGAACACGTGAGAACCACAATAATCCAACAAACCAAGCCTGTGAAGTGATTAACTTAAATAGTGACATGTAATGAGGAGATGAGGGACAGCTGTGTAAATTCTGCTGGAGCACAGCTGTGGGAGCACCAAGTGATAAGGCAATAGCTACAAACACACAGACACTGACTGATAAACACAGTGAACCATCAACCTTCAAGAAATCCAGGGTGAGTACACAATGCAGCATTCCTCTGTGGAGAGAGGAGAACCTTCCAGAAGGACAATGATCTCTGCATCAATCCATCAATCAGGCCTGGTAGAGCATCCAGACAGAAGCCACTCCTTAGTAAAAGGCAAGTAAATGATAACTACCAGGCAGCTCACCTGGAGTTTGCCAAAAGGCACATGAAGGACTCTCAGACCATGAGAAACAAAAGTTTCTGGTCTGATGAGACAAAGATTGAACTCTTTGGCGTGTATGCGAGGCATCATGTTTGGAGGAAACCAAGCAACATCCCTCCAGTGAAACGTAGTGGTGACAACATCATACTGTAGGGATGTTTTTCAGCAGCAGGAACAGGGAGACTTTTCAAGACTGAGGGAAACATGAATGCAGCAACGTACAGAGACATCCTGGATGGAAACCTGCTCTAGAGTGCTCTTGACCTCAGACTGGGGCGATGACTCATCTTTCAGCAGGACAATGACCATCAGTACACAGAATCAGAATCAGAATTGCCTTTACTGTCATTATAATTTGCATTACAACGAGATTTGAGTGCAGCTCCAAAAAGGTGCTTTCCGTGGTGCGAGTAATTTTTAGCCAAATAAAAGATAGTCAAATTTAACAGTAAATTATTCAGAGTATATGTAAAATAAAATAAAATGAAATGTGGACTAAGTAATTTAAAACGAGAATTATATACAACTGTGGAATCATATTGCACGAGAGTATTGCACATGGTTTACATATATTGCACAAGAAACTTGAAGGTGCGGATTAGAGTGATTTGTTTTTGTTCAGTGCAGTGATTGCTCTGGGGAGAAAGCTGTCCCTGAGTCTGTTTGTCCTAGTTTTGTTTGACCTATACCGTCGGCCGGAGGGTAGTAGGTCAAACAGGTGGTTGCTGGGGTGGGATGTGTCTTTGCTGATTCTGGCAGCTCTGCTGAGGTAGCGAGAGCTGGCAATGTCTTCCAGGCTGGGCAGAGAGCAGCCAGTGATCCCCTGGGCCATTTTGATCACCCTCTGCAGCGCTCTCCTGTCTGCTGCTGAGCACCCCCCGTACCACACTGTGATGCAGTACGTCAAGATGCTCTCAATGGTGGCTCTGTAGAACAATACCAGCAAATTCTCCTCCAGATTGTTTTTCCTGAGCACCCTCAGGAAGTGGAGTCGCTGCTGGGCTTTCTTCACCACCACTGTGGTGTTGGCAGTCCAGGAGAAGCTGTCAGAGAGCTGCACTCCCAGGAACCTGATGGAGCTGACCCTTTTCACACAGTCCTCTTGGATGTAGAGCGGGGCTGGGTCAGCCCTGTTCTTCCTGAAGTCCAGCCAAGATATCAAAGGAGTGGCTTCAGGACAACTCTGTGAATGTCCATGAGTGGCCCAGACAGAGCCCAGACCTGAATCTGAGTGAGCATCTCTGGAGAGATCTGAAAATTGCTGTGCACCGATGCTCCCCATCCAACCTGATGGAGCTTGAGAGGTGCTGCAAAGAGGAATGGGCAAAACTGCCCAAAGACAGGTGCACCAAGCTTGTGACATCATATCCAAGAAGATTTGAGGCTGTAATTTCTTCCAAAGGTGTATCAACAAAGTATTGAGCAAAGGGTGTGAATACTATGTACATGTGATGTCTTAGTTTTTTATTTTTAATAAATTTGCAAAAATTTCAAAAAACATTTTTTTTTTCATGTTGTCATTAAGGAGTGTTTTGAGTAGAATTTTGAGGGCAAAAAATTAAGTTACTCCATTTTAGAATAAGGCTGTAACATAACAAAATGTTGAAAATGTGAAGCACTGTGACTATTTTCCTGATGCACTGTAAATTCAACCCCAAGTAAGAGACTCAAACACCCAAACATTAACAATAAGAGAACTCAAACAAAGATCTGTGCCAGAAAACCAAAGCAGAACTCAAAAATTGCAAAAGCATAAAACAGGTAAAGTGACCAAAATCAACAACATCTAACCAACAGGACATCAGACAGGGACAAAGGGTGGAACACAACACACACACACTCTTCATTTCTTTTGACAGTTGACCCCAAGTATTTGAACCCATCCACTTTCACCACCTCTACTCCTTGTAACAGTACTATTCCACTGGGGTCTCTTTCATTCACACACATGCACTCAGTCTTGCGCCGACTGACTTTCATTACCCTTCTCTTCAGAACTTATCTCAACCTCTCCAGGATCATCTCAACCTGCTTTCTACTCTCACTACAGATCACAATGTCATCTGCAGACATTATAGTCCATGGAAACTCCTGTCTGATCTCATCTGTCAACATGTCCATCACCATTGCAAACAAGAAAGGACTCAGAGCTGATCCTTGATATTATCCCACCTCCACCTTGTATATGTCATTCCTACTGTGCATCTCACCGCTGTCAAACCATCCTTGTACATATCTTGCAGCACCCTCACATACTTCTCTGCCACTCCACATTTCTACATACAATATGACAACTTTTCTCTTGGCACACTGTCATGAGATTTCTCTAAATCCACAAACACACAACGCAACTCCTTCTGGCCCTCCCTGTACTTCATCAGCATTCTCAGAGTAAAAATTGCATCTGTAGAGCTCTTTCTCGGCATGAAACCACATTGTTGTTCACAGATCTTCACTTCCTTTCGAAGCCTAGCTTCTACTTCTCTTTCCCATAAGAAGAGAAATACTGACCTAATCTGCCATCTATCTCCGACATGCCTGCCACAATCTTGCCTGCCTTCAATGTGCAAGGTTTTAACAATGTATTATCTGCAGTACCAATTGGTGGCCAAGTGGTTAATGCGCTTGGTTTCAGTGCAGAAGGTTCCGGGTTCCAATCCCACCCCCGCCACATTTCTAAATGTAATGTGGAGTTGCGTCAGGAAGGGCATCCGGCGTAAAACCTGTGCCAATTCAACATGCAGATCCACCTTGGATTTGCTGTGGCGACTCCGAGTGCAAACAAGGGAGCAGCCGAAGGGAGTTACTATCTGCAGTAGCAATTTGCATCCTGTTTCATTAAATCTTTGTGGTGTTATTGTGTATAATGTTTTAGAGCCTCCGCCCACTGAGGGGTCAAAATCAAAAATGGAAATACCGCCAGTGTTGAACTTGTCCGAGGTGTTGGTCACCTTGTGCACCATGCTTCACCTTGATGCACAAAGTATTTTCCAAGATATTGTGCATAAAAGGTTTCAAAGACTCTGCCTCATGGAGGCAACAATTACAACTGAAACACAGCCACCATCAAACTTGCTTAAGGTCTTTGTGGGGTAACCTTGGGTACAATGTTTCACATACATTCTTTGCCAAGCAATCATGTACACACTGACCACACTGCCATATAGACAAATGCACACAGGCCATTAATAGAGCTTCCCTGCCTTTTGTGATACAGGTAAAAAAGTATAAAAGGTAAAGTTAAATACAAAAAAAAAAAAAAAAAAAATCAATGTTTTAAAAATGATATAAAGCATCTAAGAATCAAATATTTTAATATATTTCAAAAACAAAGTGTGGTGAGCTTGCAAACCATGAAGTTTCCTTTTGTGGGACTACATGGGAGTGTGACTCTTTGGTGGAGCTGATTCTTGTGAAGCTGATATTGAAATGTCATCTCCACAAGGTCATAAATGCTCTTTGTAGGCATCATGGGGTCATAACACACATTGCAACTGAACATCATCTTCTGCAAATGCAACTACATCGATACAATAGTGGGTTTTAATCTCCCCATCGTCCACCTGTAGCCTCTGACTGCATTCATCACGGAACACAATTATTTGGTTAATTCTGTGACAACATGGTATGTGATTTTCCTTGAATAATTATTAGACGAAACAATACCATGGTATCACCGTTTTCTGTATTGTCTGCGCTGTGGTGTTATTGGTTGTTATTAAAAATGGTGTCTAACAGACTACAGTCTATGTTCACTTCAAACATACATTCAGGACGTCCCTTCAAAAGCCTGTGTTTGTGTGCTTGTGAGACACTCTTTGGAGCCACTTGGTGCAGTGGAGCTCTAAATATAGCAAGCTCTTTAGTAGAAGTCATCTATCATTCAACACGACCCCTCCCATGAGGATGTCAGTGCTGCGATTGTGTGTGTGTGTGTGTGTGCTTGTGTGACAGACAGGCAGAATCCAGCAAGAAAAGGAGAGAGAGAGCTGCTTAATGGCACTGAGACCTTTATTATTCAGGCATATTGGACACTAGTTTTGTAACAATTAAGCGATACAAATCAAAAGTAAATTTTCAAGTAAAAAATATGACATTGATAGTTGGATCCCTGAAATGATTTGAAGGTGCAGTGAACCAATCGATGCCCTAGTTTGAACTTTCTTAAGGTATTACATTGCTACTTCTGTGTCTTCAAACTCAAAATTCAAAGATCAGCATGAGGCTCACAAGCGCCTTGGGGCAACTGTTTGTTGTGATTTGGCGCTATATAAAAAAATTGATTGATTGATTGATTGATTGACAAGAACATAAATTTTTCCTGTAAAGTTTAACCTTTATGTTCAGTTCACAACTTGATAATACTGTTATAGTGGTTCAGAACAGGAAATTTATGCAATGCTATTTTGACAGACTAAAAATGGCTTGTTTCTGCTTCTGGGATTCTTCTGTGCTGCACCTTCTAGTACTGTATTTGGGGCTGCCCCCAGTGGTGAACAAAAGAAGAGCAGAAGCAGTACAAAAGTGTTGCATCACAGTAGCAAAACTCTGAAGAAGGTCCTTGGTCTTGAATGAAATGTGGATTTGAAGGTAAACAATCCCACTCTAACTGTGTCAAATCCAGTCATTCCATATAGAAAGCAGGGGTGGAAAGTTATGTGCTACAGGTAACATGCATGAGTAAAAAAAAAAGCTGGGTTTTTTCCCGACAAATTAGTAGTTTTCATGTTTCTATGTAAAACCTGTATTTATACTCTTACTCAAGTCATTTTTGAGCCAGTAATATACATTTTCCTGAAGTACATTTCACATAACAGCTTCGTTACAATCAGTAAATGTGGCAAATGTAGTGGTGACATCGCGCACCACTTCCACAGGTGCCCAGGCACATGGCGTAGATGGAAAGAAGGGCCATGGACAGATGCCAATACACTGACAGAAAACCGATCAAGTGGCAGCTAGCAGCAACCGCTGGTCACATCTGACGACAGGCTTATTTCCATAAAAACTGCAGGATTTTATATGGAAACAGGAAGGGAAGTAAAAGTGTTAAAAGAAAGAAGAGAAATTCTACTGGGAGAACTTTAAATTGGAAAGCAGTGGAATTTGGAGAAATATGCGGATGATCTGCAGCTCATGAGTGAATGAAAGACCTCAAGGTACTAGTGCCTGTTCCATACCCAGACATTTTAGATTATCTTGTTTTTGGAATTGGTGGTTAAGTTACACTAGGGAGGGGTGTTATTTCAAAAAATTTGGAAATCTATAAATGTTTGCATGGAATATGGAAATGTACATGGAATAAACCATAGCAGGATAAATTTTGGGTCATTTGTTCCAAAAACCCATATGGACGAAGCGTTTGAAAATTTCAAGTAACGCGTGTGTTGTATATGTGCTGTTAACGTAGAAAACCACTCTGTTGCTTATAATTAGTTCATTGTGTCATTCTTTACATGTGATGATTATACCCAACTAATGCTCCTGAAATAAAAACTACATAGATTTTGTTTGTTACAATTGATCGTAACATATGTACTGAAATTAGGTTTTTTCTCAATTACTCTTAAAAAAAAACACCAGATAGGCTTATTGTTACTATAGAAGTTGAATATATACTTGGGGTCAAGCAACATTTGGAGCCAAATTTCAAGTCTCTAGGTGCAGTGGTTCTCAAGATATGACATTTTCATCTATATTTTTGACACTTGTAATGCATTTTTGCACTTTTTTACTGAGAAAGTGGAAAGAATTAGAGCCAATATTCAGACTTCTTCATGTAACCCTTTTCCAGACATGCCATGCTCATCTGTTATTTGTCATTTTGAGCCAGTGTCTCTTGCATGTCTGTCTAAAGTTGTCTGTGAACTTAAGCCTATTTCGAGTCCACTTCACCCTGTTCCTCCTTGACTGTTCAAAGAAGTCTGGACAACTATTGGTCCTAATGTCCTTGACATTATAAATAGCAGTCTGCTGTCTGGTGTTGTTCCTCTGTTTTGTAAAGAGGCAGTTATTGAACCCTTTCTGAAAAAACCTAGCCTTGATTCTGCAAATGTCTGCAATTTTAGGCCAATTTCTAAACTGCCTTTTTTGGCTAAAATTTTAGAGAAATGTATTCTTATGCAGCTGCAGTTTTTCCTAGAAGCACATAGCATTTTTGATATTTTTCAGTCAGGTTATAAAGCCCTTCATAGTACAGAGTCTGCACTTTTAAAAGTTTTTAATGATTTGTTTTTAGTGACTGATTCTGGTGATTCTGCCATTTTATTTCTTTTAGACTTGTCAGCTGCGTTTGACACAGTCAACCACACAACTCTTTTAAATCGTTTGGAAAACTGTGTGGGGGTTAGGGGAACCGCCCTGGAGTGGTTCAGGTCTTATCTAAGTGGGAGGAGCTGCTCTGTCAAATTTGGGGATTTCACCTCTTCCTCTGCATCTCTAAAATATGGAGTACCGCAGGGGTCAATCCTAGCGCCTGTTCTTTTTGCCCTCTACCTCCTCCCACTGAGTCAAATCTTTAAAAATCATGGCTTACAGTATCATTTTTATGCAGATGACTGCCAGATTTACATGCCACTCAAAAAAACTTGCTTCTGCCCCTTTGGCGCCTCTTTTGAATTGTTTGAGTGACGTCAAGGCTTGGTTGGCCCACAACTTTTTAAGTCTAAATGAGGATAAAACAGAGGTCATTTTATTTGGAAATATTGACCCCCTTTTGGACTTGGGCCCTCTTAAACAGTACGTGAAACAGTCTGTCTGTTGGAAAAATTCACATATGCCATTAAAATGATCATTTACTCATATATATATATATATATATATATTTTTTTTTTTTTCTTTTTTCTATTTGACCATCATTCTCCTATTACCACAACCTGAGATGAGCCCTGTGAAAATGAATGCTTAACATTCCAAAACCGTCAAGGTTGCAAACAGAGGCTTGATCAAGGACTGCATGTCCCTGTTTGTGGTTTAACATGTGCCAGCAGAAACTGATTAGTCAGAGGAACAGAATGCTCCACAGCAGCCTTGAAGTGCCTTGTGTCTGTCTGCCTGCGATGTGCATCATATGATCACATGTATGTAAATGAATGATTCACCCTGTAACCACCCATGTTTGTGTCTCAATAAATAGGCTCTGCAAAGTGGGACCTCTTCGGAAAAAGACTGCACAGAAAAGCTGCAAGTTCTGTTGAGCTCTTCCCCTTTGCGCAAAGCCACCAAAGGAATTCCTACTCTCTGTCTGGTTCTGTTGAGTATTGTTTTTGTATGTGCAGGTAAAAAGGGTTAAACCTGACACTGTCACCAACCTCGGCGTCATTATTGACAAAGATTTTAAATTTGACAAGCAGGTAAATGCCGTTGTCAAATCTGGATTTTATCATTTGCGTCTTTTATCTAAAGCTAAACCTTTTTTTTTTATCTTTTAATACTTTCGAACAAGTCATGCATGCTTTTGTCTCCTCTCGTTTAGACTACTGTAATGCACTTTTCATCGGCATCAGCCAAAATGCACTTTCTCGCTTACAGTTGGTCCAAAATTCTGCTGCGTGTCTCTTAACTGGTAGCAGAAAGCAAGAGCACATCACTCCGGTTTTGGCGTCTCTGCACTGGCTTCTAGTTTGTTTTAGAGTTGACTTTAAGATTTTATTGTTTGTTTTAAAAGCTTTGAATGGACTGGCCCCGACGTACATTTCGGACCTCATCCAAATTTATCAGCCTCCCCGTGCTTTGTGGTCCGAGGGCCAGCTCCAGCTTGTGGTGCCTGTGATGAGACTTAAAACCAGAGGAGACAGGGCTTTTTCTGTGATGGGCCCTCAGCTGTGGAATGATTTGCCCCTTAAACTGTGTTTGTGAAATGTGCTATATAAATAAAGGGTATGGTATGGTATGGTATTTTTGGTGATTTTTGAACCCGATATCTTCACTGGCTCCATCCATATGGGTTTTTGGAACCAAATAACCCAAAAATTTATCCTGCTATGGTTTATTCTATGTATAGTTCCATATTCCATGCAAACATTTATAGATTTCCATTTTTTTGAAATAACACCCCTCTCTAGTTACACTTTACAGGAGATTAAAAACTATGAGATACTTGATGTTCATGAAGAGTTTTGCAGTGGGTAGGTGCAAAATCTGCCCATTCACAAGAGCGAGGATGCACTCCTCTTTTTGAACTACTGTCAAACAAAATGCAAAACTTTGGAATATTTTGCCAAGTGGTTGGTTTATCCAGTCATTAGCAGTGGGATGGTCGATAGTAGCACACAGTAACCCAGATTGTTTTAGGTGAGAAGATGTAACATGAATGGGTGATTCTTAGACTACGGGCACTTATTATGTCCTTTGATCATATTGTATGAAAAACAGAAAAAAGGGGAAATTTCACACTTTTATAGTTATCTTTACAATGAAAGTGTGTTAAGAAATTTGTTCTAGTAGTCTATGATGACTTTTTCACCTTTTTTCAGCATCATTATATGCAAATATTGCCGTTTTGTGCTTGTCCCACGCCCAGACTTTTGATCTTCAATGCTAAAAATGAATGGTAAAGAAACGTTTTTTCTAATGTTTTAAAATATCTCTGAATAAAATATCACTAAAATAATCAAAACATTGGGTATTCGATGTCATACAACTGTTGTGATTTTTTTAAACAAAATGTAGTTGTCCCACACTATTGCCGTAATTTCCACCACAACACTGTAATGTCCCTTTAAACAGTTTGTATGAAAGATTGTTTGGGTAGTTTCTATGGAGATAAACAGTGACATCAGAGCACATGTATATAGCGCCAAATCACAACAAACAGTTGCCCCAAGGCGCTTTATATTGTAAGGCAATGGTGTGGTGGAAATTACATTTACAAGGCCAATAGTGCCCGTAGTTAAAGAATCACCCGAATATACCGTGCGGGCTGAGTGGACGGACAGCACTTACCATCAAATTTCTTTGCTCAGGATTACCACAGATCTGACATACATGTTGGCACAATTTTTACAGCGGATGCCCTTTCTGACATAATTCTACATTGTATGGAGAATGGTCATGAGTGGGCTTAACCTGGAAACCTTCTGCTTTGGCAACAAGTGCACTGACCATGTGGTCACCACACTGTCCTGTTTTATCTTTCACGAATGCCAGAGTTTGACTATTTAAGAGCGTTTCCCAGTTTTAATCAGGCAAATGTGAATAATTTTAGCTTTTTTAAGACTGTCAGCACATCAGCAGTGCAACAGAGTTTGACCAACAACACACACGTTCCTGTTTTAATTATTCTGACACAAGTACAAAGTGCACTGGTGCAGCACAACAACTGTAGATGTGCACATGCATCATGATGATGCGCACATTAAGCTGTACAGCTGGAGTGGTTAAAGCCCAAATGGAGTCAGTCACCATATATAAGCCCACACTTACACAGGATTAAAACCCTTGGACAACCCCACCACCACCACCAGGTTGTAGAATTTTCATGGGACAACGGCAAGAAAACAACCCGATAGGAGTGAAGAAAGTGACTTTGTTCCTTTATGGGAGTAGGTTTCTCAAGGCTGAGTTTTCACTTTTACTTGAGTCATTTCTATCATAGCAACTGGAATTTTACTTGAGGATGGATTTTCAGTAACATCCCTGAATCGTAGCATAGCCCATGTACACAGACATGTCTACAGGACATGCCTAGAATAGAAAAAGTGAAAATGTAATCAAAATGATCAACAATCAAAAGAAAAACTACAGCTAAGTCTGTGTTGACTGCTATGGGATACAATACTTTCTGCATGATTTACAGTACTGAAAAATCAAAAAGGATGAAAACATAGATTATGTTTGTTGTAATGACAATCATTTTGCAGTTACCGTCTCCACTATTACTGCCATTATAAGTCAAGAAACATCAGTTAAATATGTAAAATGCAGCATTTGCACACCTATACTTACATTCACAAGGCAGTGCTTGTGCATCACATTTGCATACCCCTCATTTGCTCGCTAATTTGGTGTAAAATTCTGAATGGCTGGATATGCTATTTGACACTGTCGTGATGGTGTGACTCCTGATAGCAGGTCTGGGCATGAGAGACAGGATGCCACGTATCTTCCAGAATCGCAACTTCCTTCCTCCCCTGGCAAAACATATGTTGTGTGGACATTGAAGGTTTCTTGCAAACAACTCCATTTTTCCAATAAAACAACATAATTTCATAGCCACATCAGGCAGAGCATTCCCTCAGCATACCCACGGTTTACTAACAAGGAGTTTCTGATGACAGCAGCACATCCACACTTTGAAATTGCCAGATGCCCAATGTTCACACATAATGATGAGTCCACACATTTATTCTTTATTCCTTGGCTATTTAAGAGCAGTGAGCACAAAGCGAGGCAGAGTTGTGTGTGAATGGGTGAATGTGAGGCATCACTGTACAGCACTTTGAGAATTTTCCTCAGATGTAAATGTACTATAGAAATCCAGTCCATTTACCATTTACAAAGATATCATCATGTCATAACTGTCCAACAAACACATTTTCCATGACATTGCTAGGACCAATAGGGTGATAGAGGGGATCATCCGATTGATTTGTCACTTTATAGCATAAGTGGTGAGCTGATTACATCACTAAAATGTCAGGAATTGACACCACTATAGTCTAAAAAATACGCAACATGCATGCCCAGGGTATACATTGCCCCAGCCATGCCTTTTGTTGAGTTAATGAGGTTGTAATGTGTATCTATACTGATCAAGTATCTGATTGGTGCAAGCTGCAATATCACCCAATACAAGTATAAGTATTTTAACAACTTTCCTTGGAATGAGCAATGGACAAAGGAGAAATTGTGCCCTAAAGATTTGAGAAATTGGTTTGACAGCACAAAGTGATAGATTCAATCCCAAATTAGACAGAGAAATTACTAGTCTTGATTAACATTAAATACTGATACTGTTGGAGTCTTTTGTACATACTTCCCATTCATTTTTTTTTAGATCTACCTCAGACGGCTTTTCTCTCATTCTTTGTGGCAAATGAAAAACTCACGGCAACTCCATTGAGCTCATTCTCTTGTCAGTGTTCTCATACACGGAGAGGGAGCTGCACGGTGCAGGTGTTTGTTTGAACTGTGCACTGAGCATTTCCATTCATCTTTCTGTGAGGGACACATTCTCAATCCCTTTGAGAACAAGGCTGCAATGAAGCACCACTGACTGCAAATATTTTGCAACTGTATCAAAAAAATTTACATTTTATGGTCCCAATGTGCCAAAAATATAAGCCACCAACATTTCACAGAAAGCTGCGCAGCAGCTATAAATATGGAAATGACTCACAATGATTTACCAATGCAAATGATTGCTTTGGAGATGCACCGATACTGGCACATGTATTGCTACGGGCAAGAAACCTGACATTATTTTCCTTTTCAGGTATGTGCCACATGTGTGCACTCAATGTGCTAAAACAGGTTTCTTGCCCGTAGCAATACATGAAAGGCTCATTAAAAGCCTGATAACGAGTCTTTCATTGGATTCAGGTGTGTTGGAGCAAGGAGACAACTAAGAGTATCAGGAAGGTAGCTCTCGAGGACCGAACTTGAGCACCCCTGAGCTAAAACAAGCAACTTTTCATCATCACACCATATGATGGTACTTAAGTTATGAAAGCTAATGCTCCTATACATCCTGAATGTTCCACACAAAAAATTCTGAAGGTAGCAAAAGCAGGTGTTCCCATTGGCAACACCTGTGGCACAAATTCTGCTTTGATACAATGTTGGTCAGAAGTAGCATGTCATCATTTCTACTAGTGCAGCAGCTAAGAGAATATTTAAAGCAAAATCTTGCAAATGGTGATACAAGCACCAAAGTTGGCACAAATATTCCTTAGATATTACTCTTTTGAACAAACTGACTGGCCACTTGAATTTTCAATAGGAGGCCAGGTAGGGGTCAATTGAAGAATTACACAGGGGTCAAAATTAAAAATGCTCAAATCATTTTGAAAACTACACCACATTATTTGTCTGATTGTAAAGATTCCAAAAAAGGTATAGTTTGGACTATCTATGACTGAATGATCAGGAGTTATGGGGTAAAAACAGCAAAAATGGTGACAAAGGTCAGTGTCAGTTTGTACAGGGGTCAAAGATTAAAGTTGCTCCAATTCTGGTAAAAAATGATGCAAATTATTAGTTGAGTTAACACGGTTTTAAAAAGGAATAGTTTGGACCATGTATCATGCTTAGTTATCATGTTACGGGGTAACATATGTCACATGTCACAGAATCCAATGGACGCTGACCTTGTTTGACCTTTACTTTGGAAACCAAACATTCAACACAATCAAAACTATTCCATTTATTAATCCTATTAGCTCAACCAATAATTTGCATCACTTTTTACCAAAATTGAAGGAACTTTAACTTTTGACCCCTGTACAAACTGAAACTGACCTTTGCCACCATTTTTGCTGTTTTTATCCAATACCTCCTGATCATTCAGGCTGCCTATTGAAAATTCAAGTGGCCAGTTGTTTTTTTCAAAAGAATAATGTCTAAGGAGTATTTGTGCCAACTTTGGTGCTTGTATCACCATTTGCACGATTGTTTCAGTTATCTGCTGCACTATACTCAGACTAGTGTCACGTGTCAGAAGATTTTCATAACTGGGCATCATAGTCTCGCTTGTGGGTGGGCGATAAAGGGATTAAATCAAAAAGCATATGGCATAATAATCCTACTTCCTGGGACAGCCCCATTATCATTATTCACATTAAATCTGGCTAAAACGTACTGACAGAAAGGGGCGGACGTAATAACTTGGAGGACAAATTGTGGCAAGATGGTGCCTGTGTGTTTGGCATGCCATCAGCCCTGTCTTTACCGCTCGTTGAGTTTTTTGTTATTTGTAGCTGTTTTTTTGCTCTGTGTGTTCTGCCGGGACATCTCTGCCTTGGTTGTGTATAATCGTCAGTCTCTCTTGGACATTAATGCTCTTTATGAGCCGCTGCTGTCGTCTGGGTCCGGGCTGGGAGGGCCTCACCCTGCTCTGCCACCTGTGCTCGCGGAGGTCCTGCTGCACCTGCTCCGTTTTCCTTGCACTCCTCTCCGGAGGTGCAGAAAGCGGAGTGGTGCGTTGGTGAAATTTAAGTTCTACCTGGCAGCCTTCACTAGAGGGTCTGATCATCGCCTCCTCTGGGATGGACGATATTTTTGGGCGTGGGAGCGCGCGCTGCGCATGAGAGGCTGCTGGATTCGTCCTGTTGTTCCCGGACTGTCCTCTCTGATGACCGGACCAGCTCCGCTAAAGCTGTGCCCGTTTTTGCCGCAGCTTCCTGTTGCTGCCTCTCGTCGGGCTGCGGAGTTTTTACACCGGTGCTGTCAGCTGCAGGCTCGCAGACGCGGTGTTTCACCTGAGCTCCTCCAGCCGCTGAAACACGCTGCGTCACTGGCTACTGAGGAGCTGAATTTCCGCATGACTTCATTAATCAATCAATCAATCAATCAATTTTTTTATATAGCGCCAAATCACAACAAACAGTTGCCCCAAGGCGCTTTATATTGTAAGGCAAGGCCATACAATAATTATGTAAAACCCCAACGGTCAAAACGACCCCCTGTGAGCAAGCACTTGGCTACAGTGGGAAGGAAAAACTCCCTTTTAACAGGAAGAAACCTCCAGCAGAACCAGGCTCAGGGAGGGGCAGTCTTCTGCTGGGACTGGTTGGGGCTGAGGGAGAGAACCAGGAAAAAGACATGCTGTGGAGGGGAGCAGAGATCGATCACTAATGATTAAATGCAGAGTGGTGCATACAGAGCAAAAAGAGAAAGAAACAGTGCATCATGGGAACCCCCCAGCAGTCTACGTCTATAGCAGCATAACTAAGGGATGGTTCAGGGTCACCTGATCCAGCCCTAACTATAAGCTTTAGCAAAAAGGAAAGTTTTAAGCCTAATCTTAAAAGTAGAGAGGGTGTCTGTCTCCCTGATCTGAATTGGGAGCTGGTTCCACAGGAGAGGAGCCTGAAAGCTGAAGGCTCTGCCTCCCATTCTACTCTTACAAACCCTAGGAACTACAAGTAAGCCTGCAGTCTGAGAGCGAAGCGCTCTATTGGGGTGATATGGTACTACGAGGTCCCTAAGATAAGATGGGACCTGATTATTCAAAACCTTATAAGTAAGAAGAAGAATTTTAAATTCTATTCTAGAATTAACAGGAAGCCAATGAAGAGAGGCCAATATGGGTGAGATATGCTCTCTCCTTCTAGTCCCCGTCAGTACTCTAGCTGCAGCATTTTGAATTAACTGAAGGCTTTTTAGGGAACTTTTAGGACAACCTGATAATAATGAATTACAATAGTCCAGCCTAGAGGAAATAAATGCATGAATTAGTTTTTCAGCATCACTCTGAGACAAGACCTTTCTGATTTTAGAGATATTGCGTAAATGCAAAAAAGCAGTCCTACATATTTGTTTAATATGCGCTTTGAATGACATATCCTGATCAAAATGACTCCAAGATTTCTCACAGTATTACTAGAGGTCAGGGTAATGCCATCCAGAGTAAGGATCTGGTTAGACACCATGTTTCTAAGATTTGTGGGGCCAAGTACAATAACTTCAGTTTTATCTGAGTTTAAAAGCAGGAAATTAGAGGTCATCCATGTCTTTATGTCTGTAAGACAATCCTGCAGTTTAGCTAATTGGTGTGTGTCCTCTGGCTTCATGGATAGATAAAGCTGGGTATCATCTGCGTAACAATGAAAATTTAAGCAATACCGTCTAATAATACTGCCTAAGGGAAGCATGTATAAAGTGAATAAAATTGGTCCTAGCACAGAACCTTGTGGAACTCCATAATTAACTTTAGTCTGTGAAGAAGATTCCCCATTTACATGAACAAATTGTAATCTATTAGACAAATATGATTCAAACCACCGCAGCGCAGTGCCTTTAATACCTATGGCATGCTCTAATCTCTGTAATAAAATTTTATGGTCAACAGTATCAAAAGCAGCACTGAGGTCTAACAGAACAAGCACAGAGATAAGTCCACTGTCCGAGGCCATAAGAAGTTCATTTGTAACCTTCACTAATGCTGTTTCTGTACTATGATGAATTCTAAAACCTGACTGAAACTCTTCAAATAGACCATTCCTCTGCAGATGATCAGTTAGCTGTTTTACAACTACCCTTTCAAGAATTTTTGAGAGAAAAGGAAGGTTGGAGATTGGCCTATAATTAGCTAAGATAGCTGGGTCAAGTGATGGCTTTTTAAGTAATGGTTTAATTACTGCCACCTTAAAAGCCTGTGGTACATAGCCAACTAACAAAAATAGATTGATCATATTTAAGATTGAAGCATTAAATAATGGTAGGGCTTCCTTGAGCAGCCTGGTAGGAATGGGGTCTAATAAACATGTTGATGGTTTGGATGAAGTAACTAATGAAAATAACTCAGACAGAACAATCGGAGAGAAAGAGTCTAACCAAATACCGGCATCACTGAAAGCAGCCAAAGATAACGATACGTCTTTGGGATGGTTATGAGTAATTTTTTCTCTAATAGTTAAAATTTTGTTAGCAAAGAAAGTCATGAAGTCATTACTAGTTAAAGTTAATGGAATACTCAGCTCAATAGAGTTCTGACTCTTTGTCAGCCTGGCTACAGTGCTGAAAAGAAACCTGGGGTTGTTCTTATTTTCTTCAATTAGTGATGAGTAGAAAGATGTCCTAGCTTACGGAGGGCTTTTTTATAGAGCAACAGACTCTTTTTCCAGGCTAAGTGAAGATCTTCTAAATTAGTGAGACGCCATTTCCTCTCCAACTTACGGGTTATCTGCTTTAAGCTACGAGTTTGTGAGTTATACCACGGAGTCAGACACTTCTGATTTAAAGCTCTCTTTTTCAGAGGAGCTACAGCATCCAAAGTTGTCTTCAATGAGGATGTAAAACTATTGACGAGATACTCTATCTCCCTTACAGAGTTTAGGTAGCTACTCTGCACTGTGTTGGTATATGGCATTAGAGAACATAAAGAAGGAATCATATCCTTAAACCTAGTTACAGCGCTTTCTGAAAGACTTCTAGTGTAATGAAACTTATTCCCCACTGCTGGGTAGTCCATCAGAGTAAATGTAAATGTTATTAAGAAATGATCAGACAGAAGGGAGTTTTCAGGGAATACTGTTAAGTCTTCTATTTCCATACCATAAGTCAGAACAAGATCTAAGATATGATTAAAGTGGTGGGTGGACTCATTTACTTTTTGAGCAAAGCCAATAGAGTCTAATAATAGATTAAATGCAGTGTTGAGGCTGTCATTCTCAGCATCTGTGTGGATGTTAAAATCGCCCACTATAATTATCTATTAAAATCTGCTAATCCCACCGAGATCCTTAGTTTGGGTCTCATTAACATCAGATCATTGTCTCTGAAGTCATTGCTGGTGAATGATTTAATTGTGCATCATCGCCTGGATATGCTTGGATTATGTGAGACCTGGTTTAAATCCACAGCTGTCCTTCCTCTGAATGAGGACACTTTTAGTCATTTCATGTGATGTGAGGAAAGGCGTGGGTGTTGCTTTTATTTATAAATCCAGGTTACTGCGGGGGTCATAAATATAATTCTTTTGAGCATCTGATTCTCTGCTATGCCCATGATGCTAAGTACTGTCAAGGTCATAAAACTGGAAATCAGCTTTGTTATACTGTCACTGTCTATAGGCCTCCTGGCCCATACTCTTACACTACACTACTCTTACACTACTCTCTACACTTAGATGAATTTGGTGCGTTCATCTCTAGTCTTTCAACTAGTGTAGACAACATTTTGATTATTGGTGACTTTAACATTCATATAAATAAGCCCTCTGATCCCCTTGGTAAATCATTTATGGAAATCATGGATGCATTAGGATTTCAGCAGTTCATTCATGATTCAACGCATATCAGTGGTAATACTCTGGATTTGGTTCTTGCACGTGGCCTTGCTGTCACAAATATCGACATCCTGCCTCTTGCATCAGCGGTCTCTGACCACTCGCTTATTAGGTTTACAATTATGCTGCCGCGTTTAGTGGAGCAACAAACTTGCCTATCACTGCAATGACGTATTAAACCTTCAAGTTTGACTGAACTCGAAGCGAGACTACCAGAAATCTTAACTTCAAGCTTGATGAATTTTCGGTCGGTAAACAGTCCTGTGGATAGCCTGAATTTAGTGCCAAAAACCACACTTGATAAGACTGCGCCTCCTCTATTAAGGCCTTCCCAAGGCACAGACACCTTGGTTTAACAGTTATTTGCGCGACCTTAGGCAGAAGGCTAGGGGGTTGGAACGGAAATGGCGTAGTTCCAAACTAGAGGTGTTCCACCTTGCGTGGCGTGAAGCTATTTTAGATTATAAGCATGCTTTATTGGCTACGAAGCAGGCCTATTACTCTGAATTGATAAACAAAAACAAGCATAACTCAAAGTTTTTGTTTGATACGGTGGCATTTCTTATTCGTGGACAGCCACCTGTTGGTCCTTCTCCCTTTTCAGCACAGGACTTTCTGGACTATTTTGAAAAGAAAATAGAAGATATTAGGTTGAGCACATCTCAGCATACTTTGGTCCAGTCATTGTATCCAGCTATTGAGCTGGGGACTACCACTGAGGTGCTACCTGGATTCACGGAATTTAATAGTATTTCACTAGGTGTGCTGATGAAACTCGTGATGTCTACTAAAAGCACAACTTGTTTATTTGATCCTATACCAGCAAAATTGTTAAGGATCTTTGGCCCATTCTTGGGCAGACTGTGCTGGAAATTGTTAACCTTTCACTAAACTCTGGATCTGTTCCAAATTGTTTAAAATCTGCAGTGGTTAAACCACTACTCAAGAAATCTAATCTTGATCCTGGTGTATTGAAAAATTATAGGCCGATATCAAATCTATCATTCTGCTCTAAACTGTTTCGGGATTACTGGAACTGCTCTTGCGTGGTTGACGTCTTTCATGCAATGACACTACCTCTGATTTTAGGGGCATGAAGTTTGGGGTTCCACAGGGATCCGTTCTGGGTCCCCTGCTTTTTTCCCCTGTATATGGCACCCATTGGGAACATTTTGTGGCATTTTGGGGTTGCTTTTCATTGCTATGCTGATAACACTCAGCTGTATATGCCGATAGCTGGTGGAAATCCTGTCCACATAAAATATTTACAGGACTGTCTCGCAGCAGTGAGAAGTTGGATGTCTAGCAACTTTCTACTTCTGAACTCTGATAAGACTGAAATGATGGTTCTTGGTCCAGCAAGACATCGGCATCAATTTGATCAGCTAACACTTAGCCTAGGTTCATGTGTTATACATCATACTGACAAAGTGAGGAACCTTGGGGCAATTTTTGATCCTACGTTGTCCTTTGACCTCCACATTAGGGACATTACGAGGACTGCTTTCTTCCATCTAAGAAATATAGCAAAGATTCATCCAATCGTGTCTATGGCTGATGCTGAGACTCTGATTCATGCTTTTTTTTCTTCTAGATTGGACTACTGTAATGCTTTGTTTTCTGGTTTACCACAGTCCAGCATCAGGGGTCTTCAACTGGTTCAAAATGCTGCTGCCAGACTTCTGACACGAAGCCGAAGGTTTGACCACATTACGCTGGTTCTGGCATCCCTTCACTGGCTTCTGGTCTCTTTGAGATCGGATTTTAAAGTATTACTATTTGCCTATAAAATAGTTCACGGACTGGCACCCCCCTATCTGGCCGGCCTGCTTGAGTCCTATGTGCCAGGTAGGGCTCTGCGTTCACAGGGTGCAGGACTATTGTGTGTCCTGAGGGTGAAGAAAAAGTCAGCGGGTTACAGAGCTTTCTATCACCGCGCCCCAGCTCTGTGGAATGATCTGCCTGCGCAGATACGACAGTCGGACTCTGTGGAGACTTTTAAAGCCAGGCTGAAGACACATTTTTTCCTCCAGGTTTTATCATTAATATTTTATAGGATTGTGTGTCTTTTTTTATTCCTTTTATTTATTTTACTTCTTTTACCTTTTTATGGTTAAATTTTTATTGTGTTTAATCTTATTTAATTTTATTCTGCTTTTAAACGATGTTTGTGAAGCGCCTTGAGGCGATAAGTCGTGATTTGGCAATATATAACTTAATATATTATTATTATTATTATTATTATCTCTCCCATTTTCCTCGTCTTCCCTTCTCCACTGGAAACTGCACTTTTTGTGACTCCTGTGATTACAGCCAAAAACAAAACAGTACACCATCTCTCCGTGTGAAGGGATGCTGAAGTTACTGTGTTTGTGTTGTGCAATGGCAGGCAGTCCCCGGAAGTGGTCATATCCCGCAATATCACACAGGGGTTCAAGTCTCACAGTGGAACTAATTTAACAAACATTCAAAAACTATCTTTAGAAATCAGCCACTTATTTTGATACCCTGGACAAAAAAGGTAAGACATCGATAACTAGTTAGTTAGCTATTTACAATGATTTTCTTAAAAAGGAGATTACTGACAGAGGATTCCACTGCCATCAAAGTCAGGTTATAGTAACCAAACAGATGTTAATAGTTTACCTGGAGCCAGAACATCTGACATAGCTTCTCATCTTAACTCTCTGTGGTTGTCCAATTCTGTGTTTCATCATGTTTCTGTTCATGTGAGCAAATGCGCCGGCACAAGCTTGCTCATGGTACAAGGAGGCCCAAACCGGAAGTGCCAAATTTGGAGTCCACAGTGAAACAGGAAATGTCAAATGTTGAACACTTCCTGGACCCCAGCACAGGAGATTAACCTGTTTTTCAGTATGTTGTTTTTGCTATGGTATGTTTAATCTCTGTAAAGTTTTTTATGTAACTTTTTGTTTGTCTCAGTAAAATAAAGACATACGAGGTCTGTTAGAAAAGTAACAGACCTTTTTATTTTTTTCAAAAGTATATGGATTTGATTCATATGTTTTTACGTCAGCCAAGCTTGAACCTTCGTGCGCATGCGTGAGTTTTTCCACGCCTGTCGGTTGCGTCATTCACCTGTGGGCAGGCTTTGAGTGAGCACTGCTCCACCCCTCTCGTCGTTGTTTCATTGCGAGGAAATGGCGGAATGATTTGGGCTTTTTTTTCCATCAGAATTTTTTCAGAAACTGTTAGAGACAGGCAGCTGGAAACCATTCGAAAAATTCATCTGGCTTTCGGTGAAAATTTTACGGGCTTCACAGAGAATAGGGAGTGTTAGTACAGCTTTAAGGACGGCCCATAATGGCGCACGGCGCGCCGCGCTCCGACCCGCCATCGAGAGGCAGAAACCACCACATCATTTCTAAACGGATGGCTGTGTGGAGCCGGGATCGTCGTGTGCAATTTCTCTGGTTATCACAAGAGCTGGACATCAGCCATTTTCCAGCACATTTCACTTTTAACAAGAGATTTTGTCATGGAAAGACGCGCGGAGGCTTCGCGCGTCAGGACCGATTCGCTGATGAAGCGAAACAAAGGAACACCTCCGTTTCGGAGTGTCAGAGGACAAGTTGGGACATGCCCAGCTCTCCACAATTTCGACTCGACTGGTAAGCACTGAAAGCCGAGATAGGCATGTCCCACACCATTTTTCGAATGGTTTCCAGCTGCCTGTCTGCCTGCCTGCCGCCATTTCCTCGCAATGAAACAACGATGAGAGGGGTGGAGCAGTGCTCACTCAAAGCCTGCTCACAGGCGAATGACGCAACCGACAGGCGTGGAAAAACTCACCCATGTGCACGAAGGTTCAAGCTTAGCTGACGTAAAAACATATGAATCAAATCCATATAGTTTTTGAAAAAAATAAAAAGGTCCGTTACTTTTCTAACAGACCTCGTATATGAATACATAAAATTTTAAAAAGACAGATGAGATCTCATGCGAATGGAGGTAATCTTGCAGGAATTCAGTGGAAAGTTGACACTGTAACCGGAAATGGCAGATTTTCAGTTGACACTGAAACCGGAAATGTTGTTTTTGCCATGGTATGTTTAACCTCTGTAAGGTTTTTGTGTAACTTTTTGTTTGTCTCAAATAAAAAAAAATAAATAAAAAAAATAAAAAAAGACAGGAGTTTTTTTGTGTAACTTTTTGTTTTATGTAGATAAATCTAACAAGCAGAGGTCTAGAAAAGAGAAAATATGGTGAGAGAAAACAGAGATTCTGCTGGAAACAGGGCTCCACTGTAAAAGTGATAAACTCAGTTACTATAGCTTGTTTCTATAATCTTAGATGTGTCAACATAACTTATGCCCCCATCACACGAGAGCACGAATTGCACGAATGCCGTGCAAATTGACATTCAAACGACATTTGTGCAATTTAATGCTGCATTTGAACTGCACTCAAACACCTGGTACAGCATTCCTACAATAGTCAGCACATTCGTCTGACTCTTGTGCTGGAAAAGATACAAACGGCGGTGGAGTCAGTCGCACTGCATGTGTATTGCTGTAGGAATGGACATTTGAATGCCATTCATGCAATTCGTGCTGCATTTGAATTCCTCTGACAGCATTCGTGTGGCACTTAGGGAAATATGCCAAACTGGCAGGCCAGCACGAATGTAGAGAACAGGCACACTACTGTCATGCTGCATTCGAACTGGGGAATATTTGTATGGCAGTTGTACTGCTGTGTGACTGCTAGCTCGAATGGCATACAAACTGACATATGAACTGGCATCCAAAATGGCAACCCACCAGCATTTGGAGCAGTCTGATTGCGTAGGCACATCCCGATTGTGCCCCCAATGAGCCGAACCCTCCGACCCCCGTCCACATCCTGGTGTACAAAGGAAATATTATAATGTGCCAAGTCTGTGGCACGCAATTATCATGTGCACTAGACGTGAACGCAATCACATGAAATACACAGTGTGTCACAATGAGAAGGCAAATCTATGTGATGCATTGACGCGCACTGCGGCTGTCTGGACGGGGTTCAACAGCAATCTTCTTTGTCTTTCGGCTGCTCCCGTTAGGGGTCGCCACAGCAGATCAATCGTTTCCATCTCACCCTGTCCTCTGTATCTTCCTCTGTCACACCAACCACCTGCATGTCCTCTCTCAGCACATCCATGAACCTCCTCTTTGGTCTCCCTCTTCTCCTCCTGCCTGGTGGCTCCATCCTCAGCATCCTTCTCCCTATATACCCTAGGTCCCTCCTCTGCACATGTCCAAACCATCTCAATCTCACCTCTCTGACTTTGTCTCCAAACCGTCCCCCTCTCATTCACACACAAGTACTCAGTCTTGTTTCTACTGAC
Organism: Thalassophryne amazonica; assembly: GCF_902500255.1. Classification (NCBI taxonomy): domain Eukaryota; kingdom Metazoa; phylum Chordata; class Actinopteri; order Batrachoidiformes; family Batrachoididae; genus Thalassophryne; species Thalassophryne amazonica. The sequence continues at coordinate 48,317,764 of NC_047106.1, forward strand.
TTTCATTCCCCGTCTCTCCAAAGCATATCTCCACTTCTCCAGACTAGACTCAACTTGCTCTCTACTCACATTACAGATCACAATGTCATCTGCAAACATCATAGTCCATGGGGACTCCTGTCTGATCTCATCTGTCAACCTGTCCATCACCACTGCAAACAAGAAAGGACTCAGAGCTGATCCTTGGTGTAATCCCACCTCCACCTTGAATGAGTCTGTCATTCCGACTGCGCATCTCACCGCTGTCACACTATTCTTGTACATGTCCTGCACTACCCTAACATACTTCTCTGCCACTCCAGACTTCCTCATACAATGCCACAACTCTTCTCTTGGCACCCTATCATAACCTTTTTCTAAGTCCACAAACACACAATGTAACTCTTTCTGTCCTTCTCTGTACTTTTCCAACAGTATTCTCAGAGCAAACATTGCATCTGTAGTGCTCTTTCTCGGCATGAAACCATATTGCTGCTCACAGATCTTCACCTGTTTTCTAAGCCTAGCTTCTACTACTCTTTCCCATAACTTCATGCTGTGGCTGATCAGCTTTATGCCTCTGTAGGTACTGCAGCTCTGCACATCACCCTTGTTCTTGAAAATAGGAACCAGCACACTTCGTCTCCACTCCTCAGGCATCCTCTCACTTTCCAAGATTTTATTAAACAATCTGGTTAGAAACTCTACTGCCATCTCTCCTAGACATTTCCATGCCTCCATTGGAATGTCATCTGGACCAACTGCCTTTCCACTCTTCATCCTCTTCATAGCAGCCCTCACTTCTTCCTTGCTAATCTCTTTTACTTCCTGATTTACTCTCACCACATCATACAGCCTTTTCTCTCGCTCATTTTCCTTATTCATCAACTCTTCAAAATATTCCCTCCACCTTCTCAGCACACACTCCTCACATGTTACCATGTGCATCTTTTACCACCCTAACCTGCTGCACATTCTTTCCAGCTCTGTCCCTTTGTCTGGCCAATCGGTACAAGTCCTTTTCTCCTTCCTTACTATTCAACTTCTTGTACAGCTCGCAATATGCCTTTTCCTTTGCTTTTGCCACTTCTCTTCTCGCCTTACGCCGCATCTCCTTGTACTCCTATCTACTTTCTTCATCTCTCCAACTATCCCAAAACTTTTTCGCCAACCTCTTTCTCCTTATGCTTTCCTGGACCTCTTCATTCCACCACCAAGTCTCCTTGTCTTCCTTCCACTGTCCAGATGTCTCACCCAGTACTGTCCTAGCTGTCTCCCTCACCACATCTGCAGTACTTTTCCAGTTGTCCAAAATTGCTTCCCCTCCAACTAGTGCTTCTCTCACCTGCTCGCTAAATTTCACACAACAGTCTTCCTCCTTCAGCTTCCACCATCTGATCCTTTGTTGAGCTCTCACTCTCTTCTTCTTCTTTACCTCTAAAGTCATCCTACAAACAACCATCCTATGCTGTCTAGTGACACTCTCTCCTGCTACCACCTTACAGTCTCTGATTTCTTTTAGTTTGCATCTCCTATAAAGAATGTAGTCCACCTGTGTGCACCTTCCTCCACTCTTATATGTTACCCTGTGCTCCTCCCTTTTCTTAAAGTAGGTATTCACCACAGCCATTCCCATCGTTTTTGCAAAATCAACTACCATCTGTCCTTCCCCATTCCTATCCTTGATACCATATCTACCCATTACTTCCTCATCACCTCTGTTCCCTTCACCAACATGCCCATTGAAGTCTGCTCCTATCACCACTCTTTCATGCTTGGGCACACTCTCCACCACCTCATCTAACACACTCCAGAAATCTTCTTTCTCCTTCATCTCACAACCTACCTGTGGGGCATATGCACTGATGATATTCATCATCACCCCTTCAATTTCCAACTTCACACTCATCACCCTGTCAGACACTCGCTTAACCTCCAACACACTTTTAACATACTCTTCCTTTAAAATGACCCCAACACCATTTCTCTTCCTGTCCTCACCATGGTACAACAACTTGTACCCACCGCTGATGCTCCTGCTCTTACTTCCCTTCCACTTGGTCTCTTGCACACACAATATGTCTACCTTTCTCCTCTCCATCATATCAGCCAGCTCTCTCCCTTTACCAGTCATACTACCAACATTCAAAGTCCCCACTCTCATTTCCACCCTTCTAGTTTTCTTCTTCTCCCGCTGTTCGTGGCAACGTTGGGGTTCAACAACAATGATTACATGAAAATACAGATGAATCCTCTGGCATATGAGTTGGCTGATAATGGTTGTGTGATTCCATGCTCATTCTGGATGTTAGACCACTATCACGGGCACTGCCCGTCAGTGCGTCTCTGTGATATGTTGACGTATACTGCGACCATGTGGACGGGGTCTAACAGCCATGATAAAATGATAATATAAATGAATCCTCTGACACATGAGGTGGACTGGCAATGGATGTCCAGGATGAGCATGTGTCATGATAGGCGCTGTGTGTCAGTGTGTCTCCATGATGCATTGACATGCACTGCGCCGTGCGGACGGGGTCTAACAGTCATGATAACATGATGATACAGATGAATCCTCTGACGTGAGGTGGACTGACAATGGAAGTGTGATTACATGCTTATCCTGGATATTAGACCATGATCACAGGCGCTGTGCATCACCGCATCTCTGTGTTGCATTGACGTGCACTGTGGCCGTGTGGATGTGGTCTAATAGCCATGATAACATGATAATACAGTTATATGCAAAAGTTTGGGCACCCCTGATAATTTTCATGATTTTCCTTTATAAATAATTGGTTGTCTGGATCAGAAATTTCAGTTAAATATATCATATAGCAGATGAACACACTGATATTTGAGAAGTGAAATGAAGTTTCTAGTATTTACAAAAAGTGTACAATAATTCTTTAAACAAAATTGGGCAGGTGCATAAATTTGGGCACTCTTGTCATTTTATTGATTTGAATACATTTAGCACTAATTTTTGGAACACAAAATTGGTTTGGTAAGCTCAATGACCCTTGACCTCCTTACACAAGTGAATCCAATCATGAGAAAAGGTATATAAGGTGGCCATCTGCAAATATTTCCCCTCTTTGTATCTCTTCTCATGAGCGGCAATATGGGAGCCTCTGAACAACTCTCAAATGACCTGAAAACAACGATTGTTCAACATTATGGTTTAGGGGAAGGATACAAAAAGCTATCTTAGAGATTTCAGCTGTCAGTTTCCACTGTGAGGAACATAGTGAGGAAATGGAAGACTGCAGGCACAGTACTAGTTAAGGCTCGAAATGGCAGGCCAAGAAAAATTTCAGATAAGCTGAAGCGAAGGATGGTGAGAACAGTCAGTCAACCCACAGACCTGCTCCAAAGATCTACAACATGATCTTGCTGCAGATAGTGTCTCTGTGCATTGTTCAACTATACAGCACACTTTGCACAAGGAGATGCTGTATGATGCTATAATGTAGAGGAAGCCTTTTGTGCATACATGCCACAAATGGAGTCGCTTGAGGTATGCTAAGGCACATTTTGACAAGCCAGCTTCATTTTGGAATAAGGTGCTGTGGAGTGATGAAACTAAAATTGAGTTATTTGGACATAACAAGGGGCGGGACGCATGGCAGAAAAAGAACATAGCATTCCAAGAAAAATGCTTGCTACCTACAGTAAAATTTGGAGGTGGTTCCATCATGCTGTGTGGCTGTGTGGCCAGTGCAGGTACTGGGAATCTTGTTAAAGTTGAGGGTCACATGGATTCCAGTCAATATCAGCAGATTCTTGAGAACCATGTTCATGAATCACTGGCAAAGTTGAAGTTGCTCCAGGGCTGAATGTTTCAACAAGACAATGACCCTAAATACTGCTTAAAATCTACTAAGGCATTCATGCAGAGGAACAAGTACATTGTTCTGGAATGGCCATCTCAGTCCCAAGACCTGAATATTATTGAAAATCTGTGGTGTGATTTTAAGTTGGATGCCCATGCTCGGAAACCAACAAACCTGAAAAGTTTTGTAAAGAAGAATGGTACCTTCAACCAGAATCCAGACTCTCACTGGAAGCTATAGGAAGCATTTAGAGGCTGTTATTTCAGCAAAAGGAGGATCTACTAAATATTGATGTATTTTTCTGTTGGGGTGCCCAAATTTATGCACCTGCCTAATTTTGTTTACATAATTATTGCACACTTTCTGTAAATCCTATGAACTTCATTTCACTTCTCAAATATCACTGTTTGTCTGCTATATGATATATTTAACTGAAATTGCTGATCCAAACAACCAATGATTTATAAAGGAAAATCATGGAAATCATTGGGGGTGCCCAAACTTTTACATACAACTGTACAAATGAATCCTCTGACACATGAGGTGGACTGACAATGGATGTGTGATAACTCACGCATTCTGGACATTATACTGCGATCACAGACACTGCGTCAGTGAGTCAGTGCGTCTCAGAGCTGGCTGACCGGGCTGTCACTGTGACGCTAAGCATCACAATGTCAGTGTCAATTTTATTTATATAGCACATTTACAACAACAGCAGCTGCCCAAAGTGCTTCACAGTAAAAACAATATCAAAAACCATAGCACCAAAACAGAGCATTAAAATTCCAAAATATACAAAAACACATAAAACCAGACACACACAGCTTAAATTGTATTAAAAGCCAAAGCATAAAAATGAGTCTTAAGAACAGATTTAAAAGACTCTAGAGATGGAGCAGCTCTGATGTGCATAGGCAAACTGTTCCAGGGACTAGGCACAGCCACCGAAAAAGCCCGATCACCTCGAGTTTTTAATCGAGATCTGGGCACATTTAATAAAAACTGGCTTTCTGACCTCACTGATCTGACCGGAACATAAGGAGTCAAAAGCTCAGAGAGGTATTCGGGAGCCAAACCATTTAAACACTTGAACACAAGCAGCAGGATCTTAAAATCAATCCTAAATGTGACTGGGAGCCAATGGAGCGAGACCAACACAGGGGTGATGTGCTCTTGTTTCCTCATCAATCAATCAATTTTTTTTTATATAGCGCCAAATCACAACAAACAGTTGCCCCAAGGCGCCTTATATTGTAAGATAAGGCCATACAATAATTATGTAAAACCCCAACGGTCAAAACGACCCCCTGTGAGCAAGCACTTGGCTACAGTGGGAAGGAAAAACTCCCTTTTAACAGGACGAAACCTCCAGCAGAACCAGGCTCAGGGAGGGGCAGTCTTCTGCTGGGACTGGTTGGGGCTGAGGGAGAGAACCAGGAAAAAGACATGCTGTGGAGGGGAGCAGAGATCGATCACTAATGATTAAATGCAGAGTGGTGCATACAGAGCAAAAGAGAAAGAAACAGTGCATCATGGGAACCCCCCAGCAGTCTACGTCTATAGCAGCATAACTAAGGGATGGTTCAGGGTCACCTGATCCAGCCCTAACTATAAGCTTTAGCAATAGTTCCCATCCCCGTGAGCACTCGTGCAGCAGCGTTCTGAACTTGCTGCAGAAGCTTTAGAGACGACTGGTCCAGTCCACAGTAGAGTGAGTTACAATAATCTAAAGGAGATGTTATAAGCAAATGAATAACTCGCTCAAAATCACACGCTGGGAGGTAAGCCTTCACTTTTCTCAAAATTCTAAGTTGGTAGAAACTGGCCTTTACCACAGAATTAATTTGCTTGTCCATTTTGAAGGAGCTGTCAAAAATGGCCCCCAAATTTCTGACAGAATCATGCACACAGGAAGGCAAAGGACCAAGCACATTATATGAGCCAGATGACCATGCAGGGCCAAAACTAACTATTTCAGTTTTATTCTCATTGAGAATTAGAAAGATTTGAGCCAACCAAGTTTTCACTTCCTGCAGACAATTTACCAAAATAGTCAGAGAATTTGATGGGAGCTTAAGTGGCAGATAGATTTGCAGGTCATCAGCATAAAAATGAAAGGCCAAGTTGTATTTTCTGAATATGGTGCCAAGTGGCAGCATATACAGTGAAAAAAGAGCAGGACCCAAAAGAGAGCCTTGTGGAACACCATAATTTAAGGGTGCTGAGCTGGACTGGTGTGGCCCAGGGTGCACAGAGAAACTACGGTCTCTAAGATAAGATCTAAACCACTCCAGTGCTGTGCCTTTAAAACCTGCATAATACTCCAGACGGGACAGTAAAATACAGTGATCAACCGTGTCAAAGGCCGCAGTCAAATCCAGCAAAACTAAAATCCCAGAGCAACCAGAGTCAACAATTAAAAGGAGATCATTAAAAACCTTCAACAGTGCTGTTTCAGTACTACGAAGTGATTTGAAGCCAGACTGGAATTTTTCAAAAATGCCATTAGAATCCAAATGAGACTGAAATTGATCATAGACAATTTTCTTTTTCAAACACAGCAATCATGTGCTGTGTTTGACTGTGACATAAAACAAGTTTATTATATAGTTAATATAAGGGCCCCTTCACACATAACACAAAAGATGCATAAACTGGAAGACGAAATGGGGAAATCAAATCAAATCAATTTTATTTATATAGCGCCAAATCACAACAAACAGTTGCCCCAAGGCGCTTTATATTGTAAGGCAAAGCCATACAGTAATTACGGAAAAACCCCAACGGTCAAAACGACCCCCTGTGAGCAAGCACTTGGCGACAGTGGGAAGGAAAAACTCCCTTTTAACAGGAAGAAACCTCCAGCAGAACCAGGCTCAGGGAGGGGCAGTCTTCTGCTGGGACTGGTTGGGGCTGAGGGAGAGAACCAGGAAAAAGAGATGCTGTGGAGGGGAGCAGAGATCAATCACTAATGATTAAATGCAGAGTGGTGCATACAGAGCAAAAAGAGAAAGAAACACTCAGTGCATCATGGGAACCCCCCAGCAGTCTAAGTCTATAGCAGCATAACTAAGGGATGGTTCAGGGTCACCTGATCCAGCCCTAACTATAACCTTTAGCAAAAAGGAAAGTTTTAAGCCTAATCTTAAAAGTAGAGAGGGTGTCTGTCTCCCTGATCCGAACTGGTTCCAGAGAGGAGGAGCCTGAAAGCTGAAGGCTCTGCCTCCCATTCTACTCTTACAAACCCTAGGAACTACAAGTAAGCCTGCAGTCTGAGAGCGAAGCACTCTATTGGGGTTATATGGTACTATGAGGTTCCTAAGATAAGATGGGACCTGATTATTCAAAACCTGATAAGTAAGAAGAAGAATTTTAAATTCTATTCTAGAATTAACAGTGAACAATGAAAACAATGAAGAGAAGCCAGTATGGGTGAAATATGCTCTCTCCTTCTAGTCCCCGTCAGTACTCTAGCTGCAGCATTTTTAATTAACTGAAGGCTTTTCAGGGAACTTTTAGGACAACCTGATAATAATGAGTTACAATAGTCCAGCCTAGAGGAAATAAATGCATGAATTAGTTTTTCAGCATCACTCTGAGACAAGACCTTTCTAATTTTAGAGATATTGCGCAAATGCAAAAAAGCAGTCCTACATATTTGTTTAATATGCGCATTGAATGACATATCCTGATCAAAAATGACTCCAAGATTTCTCACAGTATTACTAGAGGTCAGGGTAATGCCATCCAGAGTAAGGATCTGGTTAGACACCATGTTTCTAAGATTTGTGGGGCCAAGTACAATAACTTCAGATTTATCTGAGTTTAAAAGCAGGAAATTAGAGGTCATCCATGTCTTTATGTCTGTAAGACAATCCTGCAGTTTAGCTAATTGGTGTGTGTCCTCTGGCTTCATGGATAAATAAAGCTGGGTATCATCTGCGTAACAATGAAAATTTAAGCAATGCTGTCTAATAATACTGCCTAAGGGAAGCATGTATAAAGTGAATAAAATTGGTCCTAGCACAGAACCTTGTGGAACTCCATAATTAACCTTAGTCTGTGAAGAAGATTCCCCATTTACATGAACAAATTGTAATCTATTAGATAAATATGATTCAAACCACCGCAGCACAGTGCCTTTAATATCTATGGCATGCTCTAATCTCTGTAATAAAATTTTATGGTCAACAGTATCAAAAACAGCACTGAGGTCTAACAGAACAAGCACAGAGATGAGTCCACTGTCTGGGGCCATAAGAAGATCATTTGTAACCTTCACTAATGCTGTTTCTGTACTATGATGAATTCTAAACCCTGACTGAAACTCTTCAAATAGACCATTCCTCTGCAGATGATCAGTTAGCTGTTTTATAACTACCCTTTCAAGAATTTCTGAGAGAAAAGGAAGGTTGGAGATTGGCCTATAATTAGCTAAGATAGCTGGGTCAAGTGATGGCTTTTTAAGTAATGGTTTAATTACTGCCACCTTAAAAGCCTGTGGTACATGGCCAACTAATAAAGATAGATTGATTATATTTAAGATCGAAGCATTAATTAATGGTAGGGCTTCCTTGAGCAGTCTGGTAGGAATCGGGTCTAATAGACATGTTGATGGTTTGGAGGAAGTAACTAATGAAAATATCTCAGACAGAACAATCGGAGAGAAAGAGTCTAACCAAATACCGGCATCACTGAAAGCAGCCAACGAGAACGATATGTCTTTGGGATGGTTATGAGTAATTTTTTCTCTAATAGTTAAAATTTTATTAGCAAAGAAAGTCATGAAGTCATTACTAGTTAAAGTTAAAGGAATACTCGGCTCAATAGAGCTCTGACTCTTTGTCAGCCTAGCTACAGTGCTGAAAAGAAACCCGGGGTTGTTCTTATTTTCTTCAATTAGTGATGAGTAGTAAGATGTCCTAGCTTTACGGAGGGCTTTTTTATAGAGCAACAGACTCTTTTTCCAGGCTAAGTGAAGCTCTTCTAAATTAGTGAGACGCCATTTCCTCTCCAACTTACGGGTTATCTGCTTTAAGCTACGAGTTTGTGAGTTATACCACGGAGTCAGGCACTTCTGATTTAAGGATCTCTTTTTCAGAGGAGCTACAGCATCCAAGGTTGTCCTCAATGAGGATATAAAACTATTGACGAGATAATCTATCTCACTGACAGAGTTTAGGTAGCTACTCTGCCCTATGTTGGTATATGGCATTGGAGAACATAAAGAAGGAATCATATCCTTAAACCTAGTTAGAGCACTTTCTGAAAGACTTCTACTGTAATGAAACTTATTCCCCACTGTTGGGTAGTCCATCAGAGTAAATGTAAATGTTATTAAGAAATGATCAGACAGAAGGGGGTTTTCAGGGAATACTGTTAAGTCTTCAATTTCCATAACATAAGTCAGAACAAGATCTAAGGTATGATTAAAGTGGTGGGTGGACTCATTTACATTTTGAGCAAAGCCAATCGAGTCTAACAATAGATTAAATGCAGTGTTGAGGCTGTCATTCTCAGCATCTGTGTGGATGTTAAAATCGCCTACTATAATTATCTTATCTGAGCTAAGCACTAAGTCAGACAAAAGGTCCGAAAATTCACAGAGAAACTCACAGTAATGACCAGGTGGACGATAGATAACAACAAATAAAAGTGGTTTTTGAGACTTCCAATTTGGATGAACAAGACTAAGAGTCAAGCTTTCAAATGAATTAAAGCTCTGTCTGGGTTTTTGTTTAATTAATAAGCTGGAGTGGAAGATTGCTGCTAATCCTCCCCCTCGGCCCGTGCTACGAGCATTCTGGCAGTTAGTGTGACTCGGGGGAGTTGACTCATTTAAACTAACATATTCATCCTGCTGTAACCAGGTTTCTGTAAGACAGAATAAATCAATATGCTGATCAATTATTATATCATTTACTAACAGGGTCTTAGAAGAGAGACATCTAATGTTTAATAGACCACATTTAACTGTTTTAGTCTGTGGTGCAGTTGAAGGTGCTATATTATTTTTTCTTTTTGAATTTTTATGCTTAAATAGATTTTTGCTGGTTATTGATGGTCTGGGAGCAGGCACTGTCTCTACGGGGATGGGGTAATGAGGGGATGGCAGGGGGAGAGAAGCTGCAGAGAGGTGTGTAAGACTACAACTCTGCTTCCTGGTCCCAACCCTGGATAGTCATGGTTTGGAGGATTTAATAAAATTGGCCAGATTTCTAGAAATGAGAGCTGCTCCATCCAAAGTGGGATGGACGCCGTCTCTCCTAACAAGACCAGGTTTTCCCCAGAAGCTTTGCCAATTATCTATGAAGCCCACCTCATTTTTTGGACACCACTCAGACCATGAAACCATGAAACATTCCACCTGAGTGCTTTGCGAGGTGGTTTCACACGATCCAGCTGCTTGCACTGTGTTTGTGCATGCACACGGCTGTACGAATGTCTGTCCTGTACGAATTCTGTTTGTTTTTCCAATTTGTGTAATTTGTACAGGAGTCGTGCGCTCATGTAACGGGGCCCTTAACAATGTGAGTTTCAAAATGGTAGTTGGATTTTCTTGAAGTTGAATTACTTCTGTTTAATGGCAGCAATAGAACTTAAGTTTTGATTTTAAATTGAATCAACCAGATAATTTTTACAGTGTATAAGAGATGATGAATTCTGCTGTGAATGTATGGAAACAAGAGGCTCACTGCAGGCAGAAAGAAAAACAGATCTCAGCTGAAACTAACCCCAGCTCAAGCGAAACTAACTAACAGACTACAGTGAGTGAGGGACAGCCCAAAAATGCACCTGTAAATTATTTACGTATTTGGGAAGGAAATGATAAAGAATGCATCAAATCACATCAATGCTGATTGAATGATTTGGCTGAAGCAATTACGTATGCACCGTCTACAGCTATCTGATACCTGATGTTACAACAGATACTGTAACTTTTACTTATGATGATGAGTGGTCAGTATGTCAAACAGGATTTGAATTCCCTGATGATGCTGACAATGGCCAGAGAGCCAACAACACAGCATGACTGTATGGCTTGAAGGTAAAGCGAAAAATGCTGTCACTAAATGTGCTATGTAATGCAATAACTTTGAACCTTGCCCCTCTGTACTTGTCCGAGCTCCTGAAGGTTCGGAGCTCAACCAGAGCCTTGAGGTCCTCAGATCAGCTCCTGCTGGATGTCCCTCAAGTGAAATATAAACACTGGGATGATCAGGCTTTTTCAATCGCGGGGCCCAGACTCTGGAACAAACTGCTCCCCGACATGCGCACTATCACTGACTTTGGCCTCTTTAAATCTAGGCTTAAAACTCATCTTTTCAGACTGGCTTTCAACACGCAGTAGCACAGTGACACTTTACCTGAATGTATTTTCCTCTGTTGTGAAAGTGTTGGAACACGGACCCACAACAGGGGGCGCAATGAACGGACAATGGAGAAAGTAAATAAGTTTTACTGTTGTGAAAATGCACAACCAATACAACAATTGACAATTTGGGTTTACACCGAATTCCACTGGTGTCGTGTGGGTAGGCTCGAAGGTAGGAGACGTTCGTCCAAGTCGAGCCGGAACCACCCAGATCTCCCCTGCCACCGAACCCTGGAAATACTGGAACCGCCAAGTCCCGAATTCCCAGGTGGCCACTGCCTCCGCTCGTCGGATCCGGTACTGCTGGCAAGAGAACAAACACACAGGTGTGGATGCGGCTGCACCCAGTACACAGAGAGGGAAGAAGCTGACTCCACCTCACGTCAATACTGCAGAAAGGTGAGTACTTCTCCAAGCAATTTAGCTCACAATAATCAGCTGTCCTGCAAAGGTTTAACAAATCCTTTAGCCAGTTAATCAGAATATTAATGCAGAGAACGTTACCTTTAACGTAAGGCGATATCTCGGCACTGAGGTGGAGACGCCGTCCTCCTGATATACCTCTGTGCTGAGTGGAACAGCTGAGTCTGGTGATGGGTGACAGCTGTCACCCAGGCTACTCCCATTAGGCGGCAGCGCCCTCTGGTGCCTGGAGCCCGCACTCCAGGCAGGGCGCCCTCTGGTGGTGGTGGGCCAGCAGTACCTCCTGTTCAGCGGCCCACACAACATCCTCTTTTAGTTGTGCGCATTTATGTATTGTTTTAATTGTCTTATACATTTTAAATTGTTTTTGTTTTATTGTGAAGCACATTGGTCACCTTCAGTGTTGTAAAGGGCTCTATAAATAAACATTGATTGAATGATTGATTGAATCACAAACTAAGAATCACTCCCACAGTTCATTCACCAATTTACAACGGTATGGGACAACCACGTGGACCTAACCAGAGACAGTATTGAGCTCTATTTCTGCAAAATATAAGACCAAACATTACAAATGCCTGTAAAATAGCTGTTGGATCATGGAGAGAAAATCATGGAACACTATTTAGACACTACTTTTGAGTTAATGACCATACATAAAGAGAAAACTTCTTCCACTCGTAACCCATGTCCTTCTGAAAAACAGGTGAGTCAACAGGTGCACAGCAACCACTCAAACCTACAAGGAAGTAATCAGCAGCCGAAATATGGCTACCAACAGGGACTGCAGAGCTTCTGTCTGGTTCAACAGATTTCAGGAGGAAAGGCCTGAATGCTGGAGGGAGCTGATGCGTTCCAACCAAATGCACGCCACAACAGAATCCTCATCAAAATTCTAATCAGGCATAGGAAGGACATGGAGATAAAGGATCAGTGCCTGCAGAAGCTCAACCTGTCATTCAAACAGCAACAATTAGGCGACAATTCTGCAATATGCAAAAAGGCTAACAAGATCACCTAAAGCAGATCCATTAATGCCAATTGAAGTTAATGATACATAATTGTAGCGTCATGGCCTCGATTCACCCTAATTAAATAAATACATTAATGCTGTCTCAACAAGAACCTGAGTTTGGAACTGCAGACAAAGGACTGTGTTTTTTTCCCTCTCAGTTGAGAAATTCCTAAGTCATCTGGAGATCTTAAGATAAGCTTGGGGACACCCCCCATGGCCCAACACTGGGATTCGCAGCAAAACGAAACTGTAATTCAAAGTTCTTCAAAGGGGAGACCTTGCCTTTTTATCAGTGAATTTTCAGTCATTATGAATTACATGACATTATAATGGCTTCACATTAGAATCTGAGTTTCTCCAAGCCAGAAGAACCTACCTTTATGGCCTCACGCTAAGGCCAGAACCTCTCAAGACTGCAAAACCTCCCCCACGACAAGACGTGGCCATAACTCTTTGAGTCTTCACAACCAGCTATTATACTTAGGTCTAAGCAAAGGAAAAGACATTCTTTTAAAATAAAAGAATTGCATCAGTATTCTTTGATTCACATATATAAAGACTTCTAATGGTGTTGGTATTGATTAATCAAACAAAATGCTTTGCATATAATCATTCCATTTAATTGACATGTGTTCCTTAACTGATGTGTGATCTTTTTGCATTATCAATATTGTTGATGGTGAAATATTCTGGTTTATCCAAAGGACGTGTTTAAGTAACAATTAATAATGTGTATCCATTCGAGTGTCTTAGAACAATAGTATAACAAAATAGTTAATGTGTTTAAATAACTGAATCATTTGTGTCTGCATATTCCTATGTTTGTTTAATATTTTTCTTAATAATTGGCTTCAAATTTCATCATTAAATTCTAATCAAATTTATTCACTTAAAGTCTTTAAGCTTTATCTCTCTCTCTTTCAATGTCTCATGAGTGAGTAAGAAAAGTGTTTCCATGAATGAACTTATTTAATCACTGTCCACGAAAATGCCAGTAAACTGTTCATTACTTGTAAATAAATTGTAAATATTTCTGCTGTGGTTCATTTTGTGTTCAGAAAGAAATCCTTGGTTAATTGTATTGTGAATTCAGACTTTCAGATCAGAGACTGATTAATTGAGACTGATTTACTTAAATTGAGACTGATTAATTCATTTGAGACTGATAAATTAATGAATGTTTAAATTAAAGTACCTATGCTATGAATAGGTGGTGCCCCGAATAATTAAATAATAAGTATTAAACCCTAAAATGTTAATTATTTTGGTGACTCATCAGATGGGGCCTAACCCAATCTAATTCAATTTGGGAGTATAACTGCTTATTCACTACCCTCTTATGGTGCTCCGGTGTGAGCTGATCTAGATTTAACTAAATTGTTACATGTTTATGGTCCCCCATGTGGAGGCTTTATTAAATATCCGCAACATGCATTTATTGGTGCTCCCGTGTGGAGGCTTTAATAAATAAATGCACTACATTCTTTTCATCCCCCGTTGTGAGGCCTGCATATCTGTAAATTTATTAAACACTACATAATGACACAACAGTTGATATTCTGGTCGATGGTGGAGAAACAATATCAACAGTAAAAGTAAAGGAGCAAGTTTGTGATCCAATAACTAATTTGACAACTACAGTGGAGGTTTCAGGGGTCCCTATAGCAGAACCAATGTTGATAGGCTGTTGATTCGCTGAGTCGGAAACGACTCTGCGAATTTGCGCACACGTCTTTCATTAAAAAATATCCTTAAACAGTGGAATGTCCGCATAAAGTCCTCATGCCGGCCTCTTCTGAATCTTCTCTGTTCTCTCACGATGTCCTGGGTGAATTAAGCCTTAAATTAGGATGTTTTCAGCTCAAAACAGGCCGGCGACGGCGCCTGGAAGCACTGCACGACGTCCTGCTCCGTGGGAAGTCCTTACACCGACAGAAACACCCCATAATCTCTCATCAGCCGTTAAGCTTTTCACCGAAAACCAGCTTAATTTCTCGAATAGTGTCCACTCGGATATCCCTCACAGGTCCAGAAAAAATTTTGATAAAGCAACGCGCTCCGTCTCGAGCAGCATGTGAAACAAAGGAATTCAGCTGAGAGGGCGGGACCACATCTCACTCAAGGCCTGCCCACAGGGAACACGCGTGAAAAACTCACGCATGCGCACGAGGGTTCAAGCATGATTGGTGTAATCGCACGTCATTCAAATCCATATAGTTAAAAAAAATTAATAAAAGGGTCGGTTTATTATCTATTAGACCTCGTATGTTCAGGTTTTTCTATTCCTTTGCATTCAGGCAGCCAGTATCTGTTTCCATTCACATATAACGTATAATATAATTATAATATATAATATATATATATAATATAATGAGGAGTGGTCCTCCTCACTCAAAGCCTGCTCACAGGCGAATGACGCAACCGACAGGCGTGGAAAAACTCACGCATGCGCACAAGGGTTCAAGCTTGTCTGACGCAATCACACGTGATTCAAATCCATATGGTTTTTGAAAAAATAATAAGGTCGGATACTTTTCTAATAGACCTCGTATAATACAAAATATTGTATAATGTTTATTTAACAGGGACGATATATACAACATCGCCACAAAGAATGGGAAAATGTTTAGCTTCAGTTAATTTGCAGTCTTGTCTCTGGTCAGGCTTTAGAATAGAATAAAATATACTAAAAAACTAATACAATGCAAGGATACAAATACAGTGAACAATTCCATGAATGAATAAACATTGTTGCACTTGTATATTACAAATTAAAGCACAAATTAAATTTAATATTAAATATGGGTAAAGTGCTATTGTATTGAGAAATTAATTAATTAATCTTCACATTTATGCTGCTGCTTGAGCCAATGCTTAACTTTCAATCTAAACCTCTTCAATTGTGTTTGGGATTCAATTTCTGATGGTAAGGAATTCCACAGGTGTGTATCTTGCACTGAGAAGGATGACTGGCCAAATGCTGTTCCGTGCTTTCAAATTAAGATTGGTTATGCTCCTTGTCCTTGTCAACAGTTTTCCTACATCTTTTTAAAGATCTGATGCAATTATTTTAGTAGAAGAAAATGTATGTAAATTTACAAATAAATTGACAGACTTTAAGCAGATAGGACAAAAGACAGATTGACTGTTAACCTGGGTGTTGGTGTCTGTGCATTCTGTGTTCTTGTTCTGTGTCTAAAGTGGGCTCTCACTGTGTATTCAAATATTCATAGCTGAATATTGTTAAATGCTTAAGTGTGTGCTATTACATTGTGTGTGAACGTCTTCTTCTGCACTTTGGAATGTTTGGTATCTGCAGCTCCCATTATATTGAGGTTGTTTAGGAACAAAGTGTGTTTAAACACTCAAGTCAGAGACAAAATTTGTGACTTCTCACACTCAGTAAGCCAGCTTTGTATATAAAGGGAAAAATACAGAGGAACTGATAGAAAACAAAAACCTAAATAAAAATGTTTACTTTTAGGTCCTAAATCACACAGATCAGATGTCTGTCTGGACTCCATGGACAACAATAGCCAGCACATATGTCTGTTTGAGACAAACGTTGTCCTGGGAGGCTGACAGCTCTCTGTTCTAAACCAACTGAACCAAGTAAACAGGACTCCAGCTAAATTATTACATTTAATTAAAAGTTAGCAGAGATTTGGGGAAAAGCAGGCATCCATCTTCCTCTACAGGTATCTAGGAGACTTTGAAAGCCTTCAAATGATCCTATTCATCCATTTCCATTAGGTGCTAATAAAGTTTCTTGTCTTTGTCTCCCAGGTAAAAAAATGGCCATACTTATACCAGGTTCTGGTGGTGAAAAGAACAGCTGTAAAGGTGGATGGAAAGGGAAAATGGGTTCACGTGAGAAGATGCCATCAGCCACCTCAAGCTAGCTTGAAAGCTGGCTCAGAGGAAAAGAAGGATCCCAGGGCATGGTGGGGGCTGCCAGTCCTCACCCTGTTGCTGGGGTGGTCTAAGGAGCTCCAGGATGATCCAAACACATTGGAGGAGAACAAGCGAGTTGATGGATGTGTCGAAGCTGGCAGGTGCTCTGACCTGTCATTTCGAGTGAGTGAATACTCACAACAAATGAAAGCTGATAAAAGAGCGGCAAGCATTCCACTGCTGAGCAGCGATAATGGAACAGTGGGGTTTGGCTTCATAAATATGAAGAAAAGTGTAAAAAAATAGGTTGTTGAACAGGTACATGCTAAACTATATCTTGTTCTGTGTCCATGCCAAGAGTAATGAAAGGTACAGCTGTGTGGGTCTTCAACCCAACTCTCCGACCTACGACCCTCCTGCCACTCCATGTAACAAACACAATTATTCTTTATATCCTTTATATATTTAATGATGACTATCATCTTTACCAAAAATACCAGTTAAAACCAGTTTTGGTAGACATATGATAGTCCACATCACACTTGCACCTTGTGAGAGATCAGGTTATGAGGCATTTGAGGATGAGTGCTACAGATGTGAAAATGTTTTTGTACTGATCAATGTATTCTTGTGTATTACCGAGGAAATACACCTGAGGAAGAGAGGACTGGCAGCACAGCATGAAGGTAAAGCTAAAAATGCTGTCATTAAATGTGCTATGCAATGTAATAACATTTCACAAATTGTTCACTGCACCAGGGAAGCAAAGAGTCACTCCCACAGTTCATACCGAATGGTATGGGACATCCTCGCATGCCTAACCAGAGACGGTATTGAGCTCTTTATCGTTCACATATTTCTGCAAAATATAAGACCAAACATTACAAATGCCTGTAAAATAGCTGTTGGATCATGAAGAGAAAATCATGGAACACTATTCAGACACTACTTTTGAGTTAATGACCATGCATAAAGAGAAAAATTTTCCCATGTCCTTCTGCTAAACAGGTGAGTCAACAGGTGCACAGCAACCACTCAAACCAACAAGGAAGTAATCAGCAGCCAAAATATGGCTACCAGCAGGGACTGCAGAGCTTCTGTCCGGTTCAACAGATTTCAGGAGGAGAGGCCTGAATGCTGGAGCTGATGCGTTCCAACCAAATGCACACCACGACAGAATCCTCAACAAAATTCTAATCAGGCATAGGGAGGACATGGAGATAAAGGATCAGTGCCTGCAGAAGCTCAACCTGTCATTCAAGTAACAATTAGGGGACAATTCTGCAATATGCAAAAAGGCTAACAAGATCACCTAAAGCAGATCCATTAATGCCAGTTGAAGTTAATGATACATAATGATACAACAATTGATATTCTGGTCGATGGTGGAGCAACAATATCAACAGTAAAAGTAAATGAGCAAGTTTGTGATTCAACAACTAATTTGATAACTACAGTGGAGGGTTTCAGGGGTCCCTACAGCAGATCCAATGTCAATAGGCTCAAATATTACAGTAAACAGCTCTCAATTGGAACATTCATTTATAATTACTAATAACAGTCCTATTAATCTGATGGTTAGGCATTTGCTATTTAAGCTGAATGCATCCATTCACTGTACTCCAGATGGATTATTCTTATCCATCCCTGATAAAGATATACAGGCCGTACAAGGCTTAAAAAGGCACTGACTAGCTTAAGGACCGGGGAGAGGATTAATTGCACATGAATTGAGCATAACAATTATGGGCATTCGTTGTCGTCCACAACAAATTTGGCCAAAAATGACAAATGTACCAGTATGAATTACAGATATATCAATAATGTATAGCGAATATACACTCAACAAAAATATAAACGCAACACTTTTGGTTTTGCTCCCATTTTGTATGAGATGAACTCAAAGATCTAAAACTTTTTCCACATACACAATATCACCATTTCCCTCAAATACTGTTCACAAACCAGTCTAAATTGGTGATAGTGAGCACTTCTCCTTTGCTGAGATAATCCATCCCACCTCACAGGTGTGCCATATCAAGATGCTGACTAGACACCATGATTAGTGCACAGGTGTGCCTTAGACTGCCCACAATAAAAGGCCACTCTGAAAGGTGCAGTTTTGTTTTATTGGGGGGGGGATACCAGTCAGTATCTGGTGTGACCACCATTTGCCTCATGCAGTGCAACACATCTCCTTCGCATAGAGTTGATCAGGTTGTCAATTGTGGCCTGTGGAATGTTGGTCCACTCCTCTTCAATGGCTGTGTGAAGTTGCTGGATATTGGCAGGAACTGGTACACACTATCGTATATGCCGGTCCAGAGCATCCCAAACATGCTCAATGGGTGACATGTCCTGTGAGTATGCCGGCCATGCAAGAACTGGGACATTTTCAGCTTCCAAGAATTGTGTACAGATCCTTGCAACATGGGGCCGTGCATTATCCTGCTGCAACATGAGGTGATGTTCTTGGATGTATGGCACAACAATGGGCCTCAGGATCGGATCTCGTTACGGTATCTCTGTGCATTCAAAATGCCATCAATAAAATGCACCTGTGTTCTTCGTCCATAACAGACGCCTGCCCATACCATAACCCCACCGCCACCATGGGCCACTCGATCCACAACATTGACATCAGAAAACCACTCACCCACACGACACCACACACGCTGTCTGCCATCTGCCCTGAACAGTGTGAACCGGGATTCATCCGTGAAGAGAACACCTCTCCAACGTGCCAAACGCCAGCGAATGTGAGCATTTGCCCACTCAAGTCAGTTACGACGACTAACTGGAGTCAGGTCGAGACCCCGATGAGGACGACGAGCATGCAGATGAGCTTCCCTGAGACGGTTTCTGACAGTTTGTGCAGAAATTCTTTGGTTATGCAAACCGATTGATTCAGCAGCTGTCTGAGTGGCTGGTCTCAGATGATCTTGGAGGTGAACATACTGGATGTGGAGGTCCTGGGCTGGTGTG
The DNA here is from genome assembly GCF_902500255.1 of Thalassophryne amazonica. NCBI lineage: Eukaryota > Metazoa > Chordata > Actinopteri > Batrachoidiformes > Batrachoididae > Thalassophryne > Thalassophryne amazonica. The sequence continues at coordinate 48,337,277 of NC_047106.1, forward strand.
GTTACACGTGGTCTGCAGTTGTGAGGCTGGTTGGATGTACTGCCAAATTCTCTGAAATGCCTTTGGAGAGGCTTATGGTAGAAAAATGAACATTCAATACACGAGCAACAGCTCTGGTTGACATTCCTGCTGTCAGCATGCCAATTGCACGCTCCCTCAAATCTTGCGACATCTGTGGCATTGTGCTGTGTGATAAAACTGCACCTTTCAGAGTGGCCTTTTATTGTGGGCAGTCAAAGGCACACCTGTGCACTAATCATGGTGTCTAATCAGCATCTTGATATGGCACACCTGTGAGGTGGGATGGATTATCTCAGCAAAGGAGAAGTGCTCACTATCACAGATTTAGACCGGTTTGTGAACAATATTTGAGGGAAATGGTGATATTGTGTATGTGGAAAAAGTTTTAGATCTTTGAGTTCATCTCATACAAAATGGGAGCAAAACCAAAAGTGTTGCATTTATATTTTTGTTGAGTGTATGACAAACAATCACGGATATATAATGCATGTATTGAGGAAACGGACCGGATGCAATGTGATTACCTCTGCAGTATTACGGATGTATTGTTAATGCATCGCGCACATGTTGCATGTGCACGGCATCTGCATTGCAGTCATAAAAGAAGCGCACTTGGGCCTTTCGGCATCACTGTTCACACCAACACCACAGCCTCTGGAGCAATTGCTGGACTCGGACAAGTTGATTGGTATTGCAATGATCATAGAGTTGATGTTCATGTTGTCATGCAAGGGTTAACTGTTCATGAGTTTGAGGAGCGGGAGGGGTGAAGCTGCTCAGGGTTGTGAGATGGTGTTTTTTTTTTTGAGAGTGTCATGAAAAGAGAGAGTTCAGCGTGAGTCGCAGCTGTAACAGCAATTCTCCCTTTTGTTGGTGTTAAATAAAAGTCCTGAAAGAGAACCGAGGTCCACGGATGACTTGTCTGCAGCTGGGGATTTACAGTATGTTGTTGGATGGCAGCAGCTATTACGTCTTTGGGGATCCATACCTACATCTGTACGTTTCCACAGCTGGACTGGCACTGACTGGCAGGTATGTCGATTTCTGCCACATATAGTACTTATGCATTCGCAGATTGTCCGCAAATCAGATGCAAAGCAGACATAATACAAACGCTTTATTCGTGGCCAATCTGTATGCATTCGCTACAACTTATTTTAGTCCGTGATGTGGACATGATAGGCACACTATATATCCATTTTACACACTGTCCCAGTCAGCTGTCAAGCCGCAAATCCCTGTCAGTTGCGGATATCAGCTGATAATGGCGGATATACAGCACATAGATTATGTACTGAGTATGTAAGGCAGATGTCATCCGCAACCAAAATTTTGTGCAGCTCAAAATCCTGGCGATAGAAAAACGTGCCTCTGCTGATAATTGCGGATGTGCGCGGGTGTCGGCCAACTCATACAAGCATGTTTCACGGATATTGTGGATGTTTAGCGAATATGAGCCAATTTTGTGCGCAATCCATACGCAAATCTTCCTAAACGCCAGTGGGACCGGGCCATTAGTGTTTCACCGTGTATCACATAGTGCCACAAAGAGGCTACCCAACTCATCACGTACTGGCGTTCAATCAAAATGAAGCAAACTTCAAAGTCAGTTCAAACAACTCAAGCTGTGTGCTACATACATGCTAACATGCCTCATTCACATACAGTGCCCTCTAAAAGTACTGGGCCCCTTGTTATTTCATACATTTTAATTTGTTTATGCCATTTCAATTACAAAAAGTAAATCAGGCATCTCAGTATAAAACTTTCTAAAATTATCTTCCTTAAACTCAAACTCAAAGAAAATCTCTACAACTTAATATAAATTTATGAAAAATATAAAAGCTAAGATGATGGGTTGCATAAGTAATGGGTCTCTTTGGTATAGTACCTGTAAACAGTAAGTCCCTCTGGCTGCTCCCTTGTTTTCATTCGGGCTCACCACAGCAGATCCAAGATGGATCTGCATGTTGATTTGGCACAAGTACACTGAAAAAACTGAAACATCAATGCACTTCATTCAAAGTACATATTTACCTTGGTCTAATGGAAAATTGTGGTTTGCCTCCTACTAAAATGCATTGTTCACATGATTCTCTAAAACACTCCCTCTAATACCCCCGTCACACATAGCCGGAATCACGCAGAGTGGTGTCGGACTTATGAATTGGCGCACATCCAAAAGGTGTCAGATTTCAGTTCTAGAACGTTCTGGCAGCCATCTGCAGAAGTTCACACAATTGGTCAAAATCGCCCGGCGGCCCCGAGTGTGATGTACATGTTCATAATTCTCCCTGCGCTATCGAGATGGGACACCTATCCGACAGCGGTCCATGTGTTATCTGAGGACCATCTAACTCCAATTTACATATTCTGATGGTGGCAAAATGGGATCCGAAATGATTTGAGTGCATATGAGGGAACCTTGAGATAGATTTGGCACAGTATGACCTGCATGTGCCACACATGTCCACCCCGGAGTGCAAAGGAACTGTTGAAATGTATGTGGCACGCTTCATTACAATAATAATTATGAATTATTATCTTGTACAGTGAATGTGAACAGCAGCTATCAAACTGAAAGCTCTGCATGCATGGTGCTGTAAATCTGAACAGGCTGTTATATCCACAATAGACCTCAGAGTACAGATATTTGTCCATTCCTTCCCATGGGCAACGTAAATTATGTGAACTATTGTCTTCATCATAACACGGACAACTGTGCCTCTCTGTGCTGCGCAGCAACGTGTCATTGCTCCGTCAGGCTCAGAGCCGGACGGATCTCAGGTTGTAATAAGTGTTCACCTTCTAAATCTGTAGGAGATATAACATGGAGCTTGTGGCAGGCCGTTACACCATTAATAGACATGCATCTTACCTCCAACAGCAGTCCAGGAGTGTTTGACAGGGCAGGACATGGACATGAAGCCAGGACAGCAGCCTGTGGTTAGAATCCTCTCACCCAAAAGAAACAAATTAATTCCATGTGATGATCCAACCATCGCGATGTCCACAGTTGTGTTGTGATGCTGAACTCAGCAAAAAAAGAAAAAGAAAGTTCCCTGGAAAGACGCTCTGTCTGAGGGACAGCATAGCCAACTGCCAGCAAACTTTGGAGCAAAGCTGTGCAGTGACAGGTGCCCCGCATGCGCGCTTAGTGGCCCATGCAGCGCTATGCACAAACACACACACACACACACACACACGGCTGAGTGATAATTACAGCCCCACACACGCACACGTGTGCGTGAGGAAAACAGTATTCCAGTCTGCCATCCAGACATTTGGAGATCGGGTAGTCTGCAGCACCTTTTATGGCTGGCTGACAGCAGTCTGTATCATCCACCTGCTGTCTACATAAGCTTTGGATGCCATCCTGCAGGTGTGGATGGTACTCCGGATGTGTTCTGACAGAGCTGGCCCCGCCTCTTTTCCTCCCGACTGCGTCAGATTATGGCAATATTTGCCAACAATTTCCCAGCTCCCTCTCTGCCAAGTCACTGCTGCTGCTCTGCTGCACCTCCAGCATCCACCTGTGGGCTCTGACTGGGGAGAAGATACGTGTGTGTCTAATCATCACTCCCTTATATTACAAGCAAGCATATGACTGAAATGAACCTTCTGCATCAAAATATGACGAGTTGAGTGTGAGACTGTGTTGATGTGGAGCACCTGTGTAAGTTTTACGAGTGACCTGTTGTAAACAACTATTTAATGTGGCACATATCCTGGTTATTTTCTTGTCAAATTTTTAAAATGTCTGGTCAATAAGCCAAACACATATGTGTGCATGACTTTTTAATGTATTGTGAAGGACTAACCATGCAAAACCCAATATATTGCATGCCTTATTCAATATATTAAAATATTTTACTATTGTGTTGGACATCTTTCTCAGTAATTGTGAAATGCAAAGTTAAATTGCACAGAAAATGTTTAAAGTGTATAAAAGCTGCCTGGAACACACCCTTTATGTTGAGGATAAAGTCTGTAAAATCTGCTACCCGTTTTCATCATCCAACCACAGTATTTATCATCCTTAAATAATGAAAATGTTTTGAAAGTCTGGCTGATTTTATTCATGTGGTGAATTTTATTACTCTAGATCAATGGAATAATGAAGTCTCACTTGCAGTTAATAGACTGTGAAAGAAGCAAAGTCTGTGTCGGGGTGTTGAATTCAGTCAATGCGAGTCACTCTCAGTGGCAGATTGGAAGTTTCCTGGACACTTTGCGATTGCCACAGGCATTTTTTTTCAGACCGTGCAGACTTCATTCAATTTCCTATACAATGACAAGACGCTGCAGGAGCTCATTCAGCATCAGCTCATACCAAAAAACGTGTTTCTGAAGGATAGCCTCCATTGAGTAGTTTTGAATTAAACTTAGCATTTGTAGTATATGAAACCGTATAGCGGGTACACATTCAATAAAATCTCAATGCAAAACTATTAGATGGTGTCAGGACATCTCAACAATACACAAACTGCAGGTGGTAAAGCTTTTAAAAAGAATCGCAATGAACACAATGTGTGTATATGTATGAAGCTGCAAATTGAAATCTGTGTATTCTTAACATAAAGGTTAGCCACTTATTTAACAGTTAAAATTAGTATCTCCAGCCATCTTTTACAGTCCTTCGCTCCAGTCAATATGCACCAGCAGCAGGCAGCGTCTGATTGGATTCCACAAGAAATTAATTGGATGCCTGTGATAAAAACCAATGCATGGAGGACAATAGTCTTCTGTATCTTCCTGGGTTGCAGGTATTCATAAATTCATTTTGTTTAAGACACATTAGCAGTTGTAGAGGAAGTACTGAGAGTAGCGGAGATAGCAAGTTAATGAAAGTTGCTATCTCCGCAATGCTCCGGGCTTTCAGAGACGACTATTAAGAGGAGGTAGGAAGCTGGGAGACAATTGAAAGATTTTAAAGTGCTCAGGAAACTGCACTTTAACAGCTACTCTTTGGCCTGTTACAAAGAAAACTTTTTATCACCAAGAGCTAATAGATGGTGGGGGGGAATTACCCAGCTGAGATCAATTTAGACGAGGCCATAGAATTAATGAAAACTCAACAGAGATGCAGAACCACACTGTAAAAATATCAGTGTTCAAGCAACTTTGACAGAGTTGATTTAACCATCAATTATATGTTCATCTCTGATAAACAACCTACAGAGCTGTTCAAGATTTAACACGGGAAGTGTTAAAATACCACATTAAAAGTTAAAATTAAATATTGGTAAGATTTTAACTGCAGTTTTTGCTGTGCATATCTGCAGCACAAACCAGTGCCGCATGCTGAATGATAAATGCTACTCATGAGAGGTGTGCATCTCTGCCTGTTAAATGCAATACGTGAAAAGAAAAGACTGTTCTGACTGTTTTTTTTCTGTGTTGTCCCGGAGACTGAGAATAACAGAATTTCAATTCTCAATATGTTTGTGTATGCACTGCAGAATTGACAAATAATGTTGACTTAGGGCCCCTTCACATATAGTGCGAAGTTTAGGCGAAGTGCGCATGACGCAGGAATTGTGTGCAAACTGTGTGAAATCGTCCCTGCCTCAAACACCTCATACACCTGTTGCTACAACAATTTGCGCACACCAGCAGCTGAATGACAGAGTGTGCGCTGTACGAACCCATCGCACCCTCTCACGGCAGGTGTCAGCCTAATTCCAGGTGACACGCACGAACATGTAACACCACTTACATGGCACTTAGAAAATGTGTGGCCAGTCGCATTGTTGGCACGACAAGAGACTGCAGACTGTCTACTGTCGTACTCACTGTGAAATTCATCTATGTTCCACACGACTGTGGAGTTGCCAAGATGTGGCGTCCGCCGGCTCCCCCCACAACAGATGCATGCATGTGGTTCGCGCACCCCCCCCCCGCAGGTGAGACGCATCTCATCTGAACAGAGAGTGACACTTTCGTCTGTGCTCTGAACGGATGGGGGTATGGCAGCTGTTGACATAGCTGGTTCTGGACATCAGAGCTGCAGAACACACACCATGTCTTGACAGACACGTGCGTGAGTGCGCTTGCTGTACTCACATCAGAAACATAAAAACATATATCGCTTGAGACGGGCTGTAGCACACGCACACTGACAGGCTGTTGCAGCTGGACCGGAGCGTCAGTTTATGTGGACACGCAGCAGGTGATCTGAATGTCATGTCTGTCTGACAGGACAGTGAGTGGAGAGCCGCAGGACCATATGACAGGCCAACAGTACGACAAATACTCCGCTTTCAGTCACATAGCAGCAGAAATACACCATAGCAAATGTTGTTTGATTAGTTATCACAGCACTTTTTTCTTTTTTTTTAGAAAATACTGCTTGTTGTAGTCTGCTTGTTGATTAGAGCCATTTCACGCTCCTGTTATGAGACAGTGATTGCGGTTCAGTGGTAGAGTTGCTGTCTGATAGTCAGGTGATGTGGGTTCAAATCTTGTGAGTGGTGTTTTTTTGTTTGTTAGTTTTTTACCAGGGTTGTTTAACCGTGGGGTTCTGTATTGTGTCCCCCTTTATGGATTATTTATATCAAGCCAGTGACATTCACTAATTACACAGCTGTTTTTTTATTGCATTGTCCTCCAAATCAGCAGCGTAATGTGGTGCAGCTTGTCCCAAGGAACACAATGCAAGCACCTGCAGCAGCATGAGCTGCTGTTCTTGCTCAACAGACACCGCCTGGCTGTTGGCGCAATGTTTTGTGGTGTAAATTTGAAGTGTTTTGCGCTGTTTCGCTGTATTTGTCCAAATGTCGTCCAAACTTCGCACTATGTGTGGAGGAGCCTTTAACATTTTTATCAGGGATCTATGTGTCAGTGCATGGGCTATGAGCTAATTCAGGAATGATCCCTTATATTATGGAACAATTCAATTCTATGAAGGTTCCATTCAGTGCAAAACGGTGCAACTGATACAATTTTTTTTAATGCAGATTTTCATTTTCCATGACAAATTATAATAAGCCAAATGTGCCATTGCTGACCTTGAAGGAACATTTGTGCAAGCTGAATTGGAGTTAAATGTTGTGTTTTACTCTTTTCTTGCCATTACAAAGGAAGGGGATGAAAACCTTTGCACTCAAGCTGTATAAAAATGGCTGCATTCCTTAAATGTTTAATGTGATGTTTATGTTGAACCCCTTGAATTAAAGCTGGAAGGCAGCACTACAAGCTCATATTGATTTTATTCATTTAAAAATAAATCTGGTGGTGTAAAGAGGCAAAATGATAAAAAAAAAAAAAATCAAAAATAACAAAAACATTCTATGTCCAAATACCTATGTCCTGCAGAAGCCAGTTCTGCACCAGACACAAAGATAGAGGACTTTGAATCCATTTTATTGGGGCTATGGATGCTGAAATTGCTGAAGGTTTAAATAATTCACTTTACTGAGCTTGTGGCTGGTATGCTGTCCTGGAATGTGATATCACCATGCCAATAACCAAACTCATGGCGAACATTCCTGATCCTTTTCCTGCTGTTGGCAGCACATGAGCACAGCGACGTCACCAACTTTAGACTCCTGCTTAGCAGCCACATGCAGACGCGCAAACTCCACACAGAAAGGAGCAGGTCGGTAGCGGCACAAATCCACTGTGCCGCTTGGGAACTGAACACATATATTTGTGATTATAAAGGGATTTTAAGAAATGTAGAAGTGTAATCCAGATGCCTATGAGATTTCATGCAGGTGAAATAATTCATTGCATTTTTCCACTGCCATTTTAATTTTCAAGAAGCAGATTTGGACAGTTCACTCGCCTGGCATAAATGTTTTATTATTGCTGTTAGCAGCTCTCCCTGCATCCCACAATCAAGTTTTATGTCTCTTTTTTTCAGGACAGCCTGTACTTTCAGAATATATATGCTATAGTTGTGTTTTATAAGTGTAATAAAGGTTTACAATCAAAAATAGGCAAGGAAAAAATAAAGCGGAAAATAATTTTCCACACACATTTATTCAAAACGCACAGCAAACTATAATAAACAACTGTTTTGACACTTTATAAAGGTAATTTGAGGTCTTGTGTGAAAAACTGTACAACAAAAAGATTCAAACATTCATTCATTCATCTTGTACCGCTTAGTCCAATTAAGGGTCGCGGGGGGCTGGAGCCTATCCCAGCAGCCATAGAGCGAGAGGCGGGGTACACCCAGGACAGGACGCCAGTCTGTCACAGGGCCACAAACAGACAAACAAACACAGACACACCCACGCACACACCTACGGACAATTTAAAGATTCCAACCCACCTAACCCGCATGTCTTTGGATGTGGGAGGAAACCGGAGCACCTGGAAGAAACCCACGCAAACACGGGGAGAACATGCAAACTCCACACAGAAAGACCACGGGAATTGAACCCACGACCTTCTCGCTGTGAGGCAGTGTAGGCAGACATTGCTAACCACTAAGCCACCGTGCTGCCAAGATTCACACAATAAACACAAATGCACATTTTGAACAATATATACAAAATGGTCTATGCGTTTTGTTGTCCATTGATATGGTAAACAGTGCTTTATGTAGACAAAGCTACAGAGTTATCCAGTAACATTCACATGCAAATTAATGGAGCAATCCTGATAGTTACACACTCTTTGTTTGAGCATGTGAAACTGTCATCAGAGGCTCTCCGTGTGCTCCTGCTTTCACTGATCGCTGTGCGTAATGGCGCAGGGCACACTGATTATGTACTAATAGTATGTACTCATTGGAGCACTCAGGGGGCTATTCAAACGGGCCAACTAGTAACACATCACTCCTGAAAACGATCTTTGGCTTTTCACGTGAGGTAAATCTGCCCTACAATTGGATTATGGAAAACCATGTGACGGTGAACCAATTCCGATTGGACATTCACATTGTGCACATCATCACACAGCTTCTATGAGGAGTACAAAGATGGCCGATGGCTGGCTCGAAAGTCTGCGGAGTTAACTTTTCAGCAAAAAAAAAAAAAGTTTCTATCTCATCAATCAATCAATCAACATTTATTTATAAAGCGCTTTACAGCACCGTCTGGTGTCCAAAGTGCTTAACATTAAAAACACAAATTTATAAAATAAAACACATATAAAATAAAATTTTAAAACAACACATAAAAAAAGAACATAAAAATAACAGAACATGTCACCTCCCCACTAAGTGTTAAAAGCCAGTTTAAATAAATAAGTCTTTAACTTAGATTTAAAAAGTGCTAGGTCAGGAATAGTACGTAACTCAAGAGGTAGCTCATTCCACAGTCTGGGGCCAGCTACCGCGAAAGCATGATCACCCCAGCGTTTATATCTTGACCTTGGAACATCTAAGTAAAGCTGGCCAGACGCCCTTAACGTCCTACTGTAGGTGCGCAAAGTTAAAATTTCAGACAAGTAGGGAGGTGCAAGGCCATAAATAGCTTTAAAAACAAACATTAAAATTTTAAAATCAATTCTAAAATGAACTGGAAGCCAGTGGAGTAAGTATAGGATGGGCGCAATATGCTCACGTCTAGAAGTGTTTGTCAAAAGACGAGCAGCAGCATTCTGCACCAACTGGAGACGCGCAAGAGACGACTGATTAATGCCCGCATAAAGTGCATTACAATAATCAAGTCTGGAGCTGATGAAAGCATGAATGGCCGTCTCAAGATCACGTCTACTGAGAAAGTGCTTTATTTTAGCCAAGAGGCGAAGTTGGAAAAAACTAGCTTTGACAACAGAATTTATCTGTTGATCGAACCTCAAACAGCTGTCAAATATCACTCCCAAATTCTTGACAGCTGGTTTTACATAGTTAGCCAAAGCACCAAAATTTGGTGTTACCACATTTGGTATGCCAGTGCGCTCAAACACCATGATCTCAGTTTTACCATCATTCAGGTAAAGGAAGTTTCGGGACAGCCACTGCTTTACATCACGAATACAATTAAATAATGATGACAAAGCATCACTCCCATTAGTCCTCACAGGCAGATAGATTTGCAGATCATCTGCATAACAATGAAAGGACAAATTGTGCTGGGTTATAATTGACCCCAATGGCAGAATGTACAAAGAAAATAGAATCGGCCCAAGGACAGATCCCTGCGGCACTCCACAGCACAGAGGAGCAGTTGATGAGGAAAGGTCCCCAATCATGACAGAAAAGCTCCTTTCAGCCAAATATGATCTAAACCACTCAAGTGCAATACCATGAATGCCAATAAAATGTTCCAACCGGGAAACAAGTACTGTGTGATCCACAGTATCAAAGGCTGCTGTGAGGTCCAACAGAACCAGCACAGCAGGATTCCCTGCATCCACCGACAGAGTAATATCATTATGAACTTTTAAAAGTGCTGACTCAGTGCTGTGTCGCGATCTAAACCCAGACTGGAATTTTTCAAGGATGAGATTGTCTTCTAAAAATGATTGTAACTGTAAAAAGACAACCTTTTCTAAAACCTTAGATAGACGGTTTCATTCAAAAGTTATTTATAATTTAGTCTGGTCTTTGCCATCATATACGATGGCGTCGGCCCCGGAGGGTTAACAGTTTAACAGAAAACCTTGCACTTTGTGCAACTTTGCTCTTAAAGGGGAGGACAGAAGACAATGTGATTGGTTTATTTCATGTTCTGTTCAAACCACGCTCATGGTGAATTAAGTCACTAAACAGAACCGCTTTGTGTCCAGTGCACCACTTTGTGCTCTGATAACAAATGCTGAATAATAGTTAAATTGATCTGGACATGCTCAATATGCCTATGTGTCATGTACTTTGGCCCTCTGACCCAAAAAGTATAGCAAATCTGTGTTACATTTGGAGGCCATCAGTTTATTTGCTGTTGAGTGCAGAGAGAGAGATAGGCATAGAAAAGAATGCTACTCAGAGATGCGATGCATTGAAGATTATTACATAGTAACAGTAAATGAAGAAGTTCAAAGAGAAAATGGCTTCTGACTGCATCCAAAGTGCATTTTAAATTGCAGGCAATTACAATGAATTTGCAAGGGATTTTTGCTGGAGTGTTTTTCACAATAAAATGGGGTGAGGAAGCTATTTTTCTAACCAGTTCAACTAAACGAGTCATTATAAAGAGCTAAAGGTTGACAGCAAAATTGCTGCCTACAGATTTATCTTCTGTAGGAAAGAGAAAGAGAAAAACGATTGAAGGATGATGCAAACATATTAGTAGTGGGATTTCATTTCTGAGGCTTAGTTGATGTAGATAAATGAAAAAATAAAACGCCATGCTGAAATACCCTCGGCCATATGGGCATAAAAATAGGAAACAGAATTTGACCTTTTGACCTCGTAAAACAGGTCAAGGTTAGCCCTCTTTTGAACTTGTCTAAGGTCTGTCTCCCAAAAATGTTCCCTGTGAATTTGAAGACCCTGGCAGTAACAGGAATGGAGTTACGCTGAGCACAGACAGAGGGATGAACAGATGAACAGACGGACGCAAACTTTTTGCAATACCTGATGGCCATATTTTGGATTTGGGTGACAAAAATGTAGGGGAAACTGTGGTACTCTATATAAAACATCTAAACTTCCTGGTGACCTGGGAGGGTGAATTGCTTTGTTTATAATTACTACACATTCATGAAGGATTAAACATTAGTTGTTATGGAAATCTGTTTTGTACAAGACACCTCATGCTTACTGGTTGTACTAATCTTTATGATGTCATAAGGCTGAACGTCTAAATACTGAGGAAGAGCTTGAAGGAATTTTAAGAAAATAATTGCAAATATTTTGAATCACACAGAAACCTGCCTCCAAATATACCTGACTGTTCCCCAACCCAAAAAAACATCTCCCCTCAAAAGATTGTCATTTGGCAATTTGTGCTGTACTTTTAAGTTATGGTGTACACATTGAAAAAAAACATACAAGCTGTCTCCTCATCTGTCTGTTGGTCAGGGCAGCTCTTGGCGCATGTACTGGTGCTGCATATTGCTGCATCAAACACATTATGACAATATGTCTGCTAGCAAAGGCTAAAAAAGACATTAATTCAGCCCTATGTCCATCAACATAGGGCTGAATTCTTATATCCCATCATATGTTTGTAATGAGTGGTGTAGATGAAATGAAAGTGACAAATTCAAAGTGAATCACCATGATTATATATTACACAGAATGGTAAATAAAAAGGCAAATGTTTGAAATGACACCTACATTTAGTATATTTTATTATAAACAATATGAACCCATGATATTTCATGTTTTGTGTGGCCAGCTTCCTTTCATTTGTCTTTCAGGTCTGAAACACACTCCAAAAAGTTGGAATGCTCAAACATTTACCACTTTGTAATGTTGCCATTTCTTCTCCGAAAACTTAAAATATGTTTTGGCATTGAGGATACCAAGTGGTGAAGATTTTTAGTTGTTAGTGTATCCAATTCTTCCTGCCCAATTCTTCTTTCAAAATTCTCCACACATTCTCTACTAGGGACAAGTCAGATCTGCAGTCAGGCCAGTCCAGTACCTGCATCCTCTTCTTCTGCAGCCATGTCTCTGTAATGTGTGCAGGAATGCATTTTCATTGCCTTGTTGAAACATGCATGAAAATCCCTGGAAAAGATGTCATCTTGAAGGCAGCATATGTTGCTCTACAATCTTAGTCTACTTTTCTGCATTAATGTTGCCATCAATGAAGTGTCAATTAACATTCCCAAGGGGACTGACACAACCCCATACCATGGTCTGCATTTGGCCTGCACATGGACTCCATTTATATACCACTTTTCCATCCTCATCAGACGCTCAAAGCGCTTTACACATCAATGCCTCACATTCACCCCGATGTCAGGGTGCTGTCATACAAGGTGCTCACTACACACTGGGAGCAACTAGAGGATTAAGGGCCTTGCCCAAGGGCCCTTAGTGATTTTCCGGTCAGGCTGGGATATGAACCGACAATCCTCTGGTCTCAAGACCAGTGCTTAACCACTACACCATCACCTCCCTTAATACCATGACAGACCCTAGCTTTTTAACTTGCTGATATCAGTCTGGATGGTCCTTTTCGATTTTGGTTCGAGGGATATTATTCCAAAAAGATGTGGAATACTGATTCATCTGACCACAATGCACATTTCCACTGTGTGATGGTTCAATCCAGATGCCTCTGATCCCAAAGAAGTTCTTCTGGACAAGGTTAAGGGTCCCTCCGCACATAGTGCGAATATGTACAACTCAAGGCGACTCACGTCGTAACAGGTCGTATGCGCTGATGGGCAGGTGTGCACGATGTTGGTGTGACAGTTCCTGCTTGTGGGAACACAGTGCCAGCACCTGCATGATGTGGGTACACATTGCGCAGCTGCTGTGACAATAAAAAAATAAAAATTACATGCCACCCACAAGAATCGAACCTGCACTTTCCAAAAGCTCTGACTGCCAGTCAGAAACTTTATCATTGAGCTACCATCACTGTGCTGTGAAAGGTGTGGGAAACTGCCTAATATCAGCAAGGACATGGAGGTATTAAAAAAAATGAATAAATAAAACCACACACGATATAAAAACACAGCATTTTATTGAATCCCTCTTATCAAGCGGGCAATACAAGTATGATCCGTCTGTTGCTCTGTAGATGGCCCATGGTCACAGACATACAGTCATAAAATGACATACAGTCATGACATACAGACATACAGTCATGAAATGACATGAATGTGCAGCCGGCCCCGCGCGCATGTCCTGCCCGACATGCGTGTCTTGTGGACGGCGCACCGCAGGACAGCCGTCCCTGGCCATGATGTTCTGAACATCCCCAGCCGTGACATCCGGATCCATAGCTCCCCACAGCTGCTCCTGTCAGCGGCCACACCTCTTGTCAGTTCAGCGCAAAGTGGCTGTTTGCAAAGCCACACTTGTAGGGAACTTAGACAAATTTCACATCCACCTCGACAGTGATTGTCTGCTGACTGTTGTGTTAACAGTGCAAATGGTCACACATTTTCTAAGTGCCATGTGAGTGCTGTTAGATGTTCATGGGTGTCACCTGGAATTTGGCCAACACCTGCTGCGAGAGGGTTCAATGGGCTCTCACAGCGCACACTGTATTTCAGCTGCTGGTGTGTAAAAATAGTTGTAGCAACAGGTGTACAAGGCAGCTAAGATTTTACACGTTTTGCATACGATTCCTGCTTCATGTGCACTTTATGAGCAAATTGACCAAATTCACACTGTGTGAAGTGGCCCTAACATACACTGTAGGTGGATAAATACACAAGTCCATAACACCCGTTTTTTAAGGAACATTGTTTTAAACATTTCACTACTTTTCCCACACATTTGTTGACAAACTGGAAATCCTCTGCCCATCTTTGCTTCTCAAATACTCAGTTCTTTGTGGATACTTCACTTTACTATTGAGATGGGACATAATCTGAGTGCAAACAGGGTGCAGGGCCTAAAGCAGTTGGATTAATGTCCTTAATTAGTCATGGGCATATTTTGGGCATAACATGAACTAAACCAGCATCTCATCTGTCATCTCCAACAGAGCTGCAGTGCATCCACTGCACTACTATTTTGACAGCAGACTCAACTGAGAGGTCTTCTGGCAAGTTAAGGAATCTGTGTAAACACATTACAGAGTGCCAGCAGACAGCAGCCTCCAAAGCTCCCTGAGGAGAAGCAGGGAAGCAGTAAAGTTAAGTTTTGCACTTTTCTATTCGTGTGTTTACTTTTATTCCATCGAATGGTTGTGCTCAAATCAGTTTTGTTGTGTATTGTACACAAGCACAGTGCACAGGCATCATGAACTCACTAATGTAACTTGCATCTGAATACTGCATCGTATAAACAGCAGGATGAATGTACACTCAAACTTTAGACAAGATTATTGGTGGTGCTGTGATGCAAATACTCTGCCTCTTCCTGAGAACAATCCAAAAGTGCTCCACCTGGCCACATTTCATTTTCAGTCCAACACACCTATGGGATTATAACTGAGCATGATTCCCAGAACTATTTAGCCAACATAACATATGTGCTGGGTGTGAAAATTACAACTGTTGGTTGTACACTGGGAATGTGTGCTGCTCTGCTCTGGGTTGAAGATAGAGCCTGTAGTGTTGTCAGACAAAGAACAAATCAACATAAAAAAAAAATGCAACTTCCACTCTCCATTTAATTGGCACAGCTATCAGGTAAGAAGTAGGCTAATAAAATAAATGAGAAAAGTAACAATTTTCTGCTATGTAGTATACACATGCAAGTGTTCAGAAATCATGCCCGAGTTTATTGGCTCCGGGGAACGTTTTCTTCTACTTTTCCTGGCCAGAAATCGAAAATTCTCAGCTCCCACTTCAAGGCGAACACCCTTGCCAATATGTCTGAATTAACACACACACACACACACACACACACACACACACACACACACACACACACACACACACACACACACACACACACACACACACACACACACACACACAGTGTAACCTCTTTTCTGCTCTCCTCCATTAAAGACTAGCGAGCTGTCTGATCAAATTAGCTCTGTGTGGTGCATCTGGATCTTGAGGCTCAGCTGCGTCTATCGCATGTGATCCCTGCAGGAGTGTCCTGTCTGTAAGGTCAGGTCACCTGTCAGACTTTAACACAAGCATCCATGATCAGCAGACACACATACTACAGATCACTGGGAACAGGTTTGTTGTGGCTGTGCAGATCCATCAGATGCTGTTTGACGGCTGATATAAGAGAGGGTTGCCATTGTCTGCCACTGTCTCAGTCTACAGGAGCATCACTGTGGCGCATAAAGCAGCTGTAATAGAAAATCTATCTAGACTCAGGTTGATTGGAGCAGTATAACTCACAGATCTTTGGATTGCAGCGCGTTTCCTTTTTTTTATGATTTGACACATTTCTATGAAGTTTCCCTAAATCAGCATGGCAGTTATTTCCACTTCTGATTCACGTCAGGTAACACGCAGTATTTTTCATCTGCGAACATATTTGATTACTTTGACAAACATTTGGATGATATGACGGAAAATGAAATAAGGCAGAAG
The DNA here is from genome assembly GCF_902500255.1 of Thalassophryne amazonica. NCBI lineage: Eukaryota > Metazoa > Chordata > Actinopteri > Batrachoidiformes > Batrachoididae > Thalassophryne > Thalassophryne amazonica. The sequence continues at coordinate 48,353,327 of NC_047106.1, forward strand.
AGCAAATAAAACAGTTAAAGCTGTAATAAAATACAAATAATATATTCATATCCATGGAAAATTTTACTCAAGAGTCATAAAACTCTTACGCATGCGCAGTCAGTGAGGAGAGATGAATCAAAAGCTTTTTCCAAGACTTTCAAAGGTGTTTTTTTTTTTAGTTGAAGAAATATGCACCATTTCACTGCACAAAACCACAATTTGGCTTCAAACTGTTGTGAGTGCTGAGGTGAGGCATAGCAAGAAATTAATTTGGTGGGGAGGGACACTGTTCACAACCAGTCACCATATTGTCTTCAGTCATTTGATACAGTGCATTTGTTTTTGTTTTTTGATTTGTTTTTTGAAGGGAGTGTGTTATTTAGTGTGTCAAACATTTTACAAGTGAATCATGAATGAATTCAATTTAAATTTATTTATCTTTATACAGCGCCAAATCACAACAAAGCTGCCTCAAGGTGTTTCACACAAGTAAGGTCTAACCTTACTGTTAAAGGCAGTCGACATGATACCCCCATGAGTAAGCACACAGGCGACAGTGGTAAGGAAAAACTCCCTCTGATAATCAATCAATCAATCAATCAATCAATCAATTTTTTTTATATAGCGCCAAATCACAACAAACAGCTGCCCCAAGGCGCTCCATATTGCAAGGCAAGGCCATACAATAATTATGTAAAACCCCAACGGTCAAAACGACCCCCTGTGAGCAAGCACTTGGCTACAGTGGGAAGGAAAAACTCCCTTTTAACAGGAAGAAACCTCCAGCAGAACCAGGCTCAGGGAGGGGCAGTCTTCCGCTGGGACTGGTTGGGGCTGAGGGAGAGAACCAGGAAAAAGACATGCTGTGGAGGGGAGCAGAGATCGATCACTAATGATTAAATGCAGAGTGGTGCATACAGAGCAAAAAGAGAAAGAAACAGTGCATCATGGGAACCCCCCAGCAGTCTACGTCTATAGCAGCATAACTAAGGGATGGTTCAGGGTCACCTGATCCAGCCCTAACTATAAGCTTTAGCAAAAAGGAAAGTTTTAAGCCTAATCTTAAAAGTAGAGAGGGTGTCTGTCTCCCTGATCTGAATTGGGAGCTGGTTCCACAGGAGAGGAGCCTGAAAGCTGAAGGCTCTGCCTCCCATTCTACTCTTACAAACCCTAGGAACTACAAGTAAGCCTGCAGTCTTAGATCGAAGCGCTCTATTGGGGTGATATGGTACTACGAGGTCCCTAAGATAAGATGGGACCTGATTATTCAAAACCTTATAAGTAAGAAGAAGAATTTTAAATTCTATTCTAGAATTAACAGGAAGCCAATGAAGAGAGGCCAATATGGGTGAGATATGCTCTCTCCTTCTAGTCCCCGTCAGTACTCTAGCTGCAGCATTTTGAATTAACTGAAGGCTTTTTAGGGAACTTTTAGGACAACCTGATAATAATGAATTACAATAGTCCAGCCTAGAGGAAATAAATGCATGAATTAGTTTTTCAGCATCACTCTGAGACAAGACCTTTCTGATTTTAGAGATATTGCGTAAATGCAAAAAAGCAGTCCTACATATTTGTTTAATATGCGCTTTGAATGACATATCCTGATCAAAAATGACTCCAAGATTTCTCACAGTATTACTAGAGGTCAGGGTAATGCCATCCAGAGTAAGGATCTGGTTAGACACCATGTTTCTAAGATTTGTGGGGCCAAGTACAATAACTTCAGTTTTATCTGAGTTTAAAAGCAGGAAATTAGAGGTCATCCATGTCTTTATGTCTGTAAGACAATCCTGCAGTTTAGCTAATTGGTGTGTGTCCTCTGGCTTCATGGATAGATAAAGCTGGGTATCATCTGCGTAACAATGAAAATTTAAGCAATACCGTCTAATAATACTGCCTAAGGGAAGCATGTATAAAGTGAATAAAATTGGTCCTAGCACAGAACCTTGTGGAACTCCATAATTAACTTTAGTCTGTGAAGAAGATTCCCCATTTACATGAACAAATTGTAATCTATTAGACAAATATGATTCAAACCACCACAGCGCAGTGCCTTTAATACCTATGGCATGCTCTAATCTCTGTAATAAAATTTTATGGTCAACAGTATCAAAAGCAGCACTGAGGTCTAACAGAACAAGCACAGAGATGAGTCCACTGTCCGAGGCCATAAGAAGATCATTTGTAACCTTCACTAATGCTGTTTCTGTACTATGATGAATTCTAAAACCTGACTGAAACTCTTCAAATAGACCATTCCTCTGCAGATGATCAGTTAGCTGTTTTACAACTACCCTTTCAAGAATTTTTGAGAAAAAAGGAAGGTTGGAGATTGGCCTATAATTAGCTAAGATAGCTGGGTCAAGTGATGACTTTTTAAGTAATGGTTTAATTACTGCCACCTTAAAAGCCTGTGGTACATAGCCAACTAACAAAGATAGATTGATCATATTTAAGATCAAAGCATTAAATAATGGTAGGGCTTCCTTGAGCAGCCTGGTAGGAATGGGGTCTAATAAACATGTTGATGGTTTGGATGAAGTAACTAATGAAAATAACTCAGACAGAACAATCGGAGAGAAAGAGTCTAACCAAATACCGGCATCACTGAAAGCAGCCAAAGATAACGATACGTCTTTGGGATGGTTATGAGTAATTTTTTCTCTAATAGTTAAAATTTTGTTAGCAAAGAAAGTCATGAAGTCATTACTAGTTAAAGTTAATGGAATACTCAGCTCAATAGAGCTCTGACTCTTTGTCAGCCTGGCTACAGTGCTGAAAAGAAACCTGGGGTTGTTCTTATTTTCTTCAATTAGTGATGAGTAGAAAGATGTCCTAGCTTTACGGAGGGCTTTTTTATAGAGCAACAGACTCTTTTTCCAGGCTAAGTGAAGATCTTCTAAATTAGTGAGACGCCATTTCCTCTCCAACTTACGGGTTATCTGCTTTAAGCTACGAGTTTGTGAGTTATACCACGGAGTCAGGCACTTCTGATTTAAAGCTCTCTTTTTTAGAGGAGCTACAGCATCCAAAGTTGTCTTCAATGAGGATGTAAAACTATTGACGAGATACTCTATCTCACTTACAGAGTTTAGGTAGCTACTCTGCACTGTGTTGGTATATGGCATTAGAGAACATAAAGAAGGAATCATATCCTTAAACCTAGTTACAGCGCTTTCTGAAAGACTTCTAGTGTAATGAAACTTATTCCCCACTGCTGGGTAGTCCATCAGAGTAAATGTAAATGTTATTAAGAAATGATCAGACAGAAGGGAGTTTTCAGGGAATACTGTTAAGTCTTCTATTTCCATACCATAAGTCAGAACAAGATCTAAGATATGATTAAAGTGGTGGGTGGACTCATTTACTTTTTGAGCAAAGCCAATAGAGTCTAATAATAGATTAAATGCAGTGTTGAGGCTGTCATTCTCAGCATCTGTGTGGATGTTAAAATCGCCCACTATAATTATCTTATCTGAGCTAAGCACTAAGTCAGACAAAAGGTCTGAAAATTCACAGAGAAACTCACAGTAACGACCAGGTGGACGATAGATAATAACAAATAAAACTGGTTTTTGGGACTTCCAATTTGGATGGACAAGACTAAGAGTCAAGCTTTCAAATGAATTAAAGCTCTGTCTGGGTTTTTGATTAATTAATAAGCTGGAATGGAAGATTGCTGCTAATCCTCCGCTACGAGCATTCTGACAGTTAGTGTGACTCGGGGGTGTTGACTCATTTAAACTAACATATTCATCCTGCTGTAACCAGGTTTCTGTAAGGCAGAATAAATCAATATGTTGATCAATTATTATATCATTTACCAACAGGGACTTAGAAGAGAGAGACCTAATGTTTAATAGACCACATTTAACTGTTTTAGTCTGTGGTGCAGTTGAAGGTGCTATATTGTTTTTTCTTTTTGAATTTTTATGCTTAAATAGATTTTTGCTGGTTATTGGTAGTCTGGGAGCAGGCACCGTCTCTACGGGGATGGGGTAATGAGGGGATGGCAGGGGGAGAGAAGCTGCAGAGAGGTGTGTAAGACTACAACTCTGCTTCCTGGTCCCAACCCTGGATAGTCACGGACTCAAAGGAGTGACCCTCTGCTTGGGCTGTTCTAACAGTGACGAGGTTTTACAAAATTTTACCAAGCTGAAGAAACAGGGTGGGGGGGATGGCATCATAAACAAAGTGTATTACTGAGATGAGCATATAATTATTGTTGCCACAGGCAGGGTGTTGTGGGATAAGTGCTGTGCCCTCGGGTGCAGGGCCAGCACCCATCCATTGTCAGTTTCACTTTAGCAAAAGCTGTCTGCATGGAAGACTGTATTCCGAAAGCAGACTGCAGTGGCTCAGACTTGTGAATTACACCAATTTTACTGAAATAATTCCTCGTGTTTCAAACTTTCAACAGTAAGACATTTTCTGAAACAAGTGTTTTATTTAGTCTTTTGAGCATTTCAAAACAATCTATTTATGAAACAAGTGTTTAATTTTTTAATGAATAATTTTCGCTGACTATTTCAAGCATTTTGAAAAGGGGATTTGTGTGAAGCAATTGGTTCATTTACAGTTTTGTGCATTTTCAAAAAAGGGAATCATCTGAAACAATTGTTAAGCCTGGTTCATGGGGCAGGATTTTAAAATTATCTGTAGGTTTCCAAAACCTGAGAGACTACACACGTGGAGATAAAAAATCATAGATCTAACAGGTTTGGTTGTACAGTGTGTAGTTGAGCAGCCACATGGTGAAGTCAACACACCACACACCAACAGATTTCACACACGAACATTCCCAGGTCAGACAGGAGATCTCACAAAAATCTCTCTCGAGATTAAACGTGACTTCAGACTAAACAAACGGAGATAGTTTGTGGACTATGTAAAACAGATGGAAAAAATGACACAAAAAGAAAAAGAAAAGGTGTTCTTTAAAAGAGTGGAGACAGTGCGACCACTGGAATTTCTGGTAACTCAGAACAGCTGTTTTGATTTTAATTTCCACTCCATGCGTCCATAACCTCGCTTCTCATTGGCTGCACGTCACATTCAGCAGGATGCACGCTCGTTTGTGCTCGGGGGACACACTACACACTGCGATATCGAGCCAAGGCAATCCAACATGTTGAATATCCCCGATTTGCAATCGGAGCACCCCTGAAGGCCTTCTGAGGAGATCAGAGTGCTCTTAACACACCACGCATGGCAGGAATATCTGCTAAGATTATCTTTAGCATCATCACGATTGTCGGGGGGGTCCTTAAGATTGTTGGAAGGGGAAGATCAGGTCCGATATCGGCCTAATTATCTTGCCGTGTGAACCAGGCATTAGATTTACTGTTTTGATTAACTGAAATTGTGAATCAATAAACACTGATTCATTTACTGTTTCAAGTATTTCAAGGCAGTGGAGCAATAGGGCACCTCTGTCTCATTTGAAGCCTGCGTGATATCGCGGGATCTGACCACTTTATCGGGACAACCGCTACTGTTGTGCAATATATACACAGCATAACTTCACACGGAAAGATGGTGTACTGTTTTGTTTTCGGCAATCGCAGAAGCAGTTGTGAAAAGTGTTTTTTTTCGGTTCCCAGTGGAGAAGGGAAGACGAGGCGAATGGGAGATGATGTGTCTGCAAGTGTTAGCCTACACAGCTAACCAGAGTAGCTCTGTTCTCTCACCTGCACAACCGCCTCAACACGTTTGTGCTCCGGGCCATAAACAAACCACAACACTTGCCCACTTTCCCACCGCTTCATCACTTTTTCTTTGTATTTTCACTTTGTTTATGTGTAATTTACACCAAAACTCAGCAAAAATGCTGTGTTTTTTTCCCCCGGAAGTAGAGAATTATTTTACCCATTTAGCGCCCGCCCTCAAACAAGACTGTGGTGCCCAATTGGATTGTTTGGTTCAACCTTTCAAAACAGCTTTGTTTTTGCCATTTTATGTGTGGAATATTTTAGGAGGATTTAAACCCAAAATTCACAACAGATACATCTATGGTGTCAATGTACCACCTGTTAGCGCAGACAAATAATGTGTAACGTGTCCAGTAACCGACAGTCTACACATAAAATGTATGACATATCCTACCATATCTCACGGCATGTCATGATTCAGCATCACGAAATATACATTAATCTATTGGTTCATGATATTGCCAGGAAAAGTTAACAATTTTCGTAACGGGAGCACAAATTTATTCTTATACATTCCGTGTCGGGTGCAAGAAACTAAAAGTGATTTGGGAAGGCTTATGGTTAGGAGAAGGAGTAGGATTAGGTTATGGTTAGGGGGAGGAGAAGGGTTAGTAATAGTTAGATAAAAAAAGTCACGAAAATTTGACTCATTTCGTGACGGGAGTACGAAAAAACCTGTGAGACTAGGTCGGATATATCTGCAGATAAAAATCAAATCCTTACCATGGCTGAAGTCTAAATCATACCTAAGATGTATCCAAGTTTCCATATTTACAAAAATTAGGTCAGAAGTCTTACCTGCTCCAGTTTCCAGTGGAACTCAGCAGGTCTGAATGTGTCCACCTGAGTAAAGTCTCTTCTTAGCAGAAACACCAGACGGCAGTTGTGGACGTACAGAGAGTAATGATGACGGTTCATCTCTACAAAAAAAAAGAAGACACCATCAATCAATGTAACACAGCTGCTCGCTGTCAGTAATCTGAGCTGTACAACCTTTCAGTCTTGGACGAGTTTTGTTTTGGTCTTGACAAGGAACACTCTCTTGTGTGCAGGTACCGTGATGTTCATACATTTGTTATATTGGGCAATTACAGAATAAACATGATACATCTTTTGAGCAACCAAATTATGTTGCAGACATAATTTTCCAGGCACCTGACCTTAAAATATTCAAACTCACTTTTCTGTATTGCACATATACTGTTTTAACAAACAATATGCATGTTAAATCTGTAATTGCTTGAGCTTTATTTTATTGAAATTATCTATTACAACATTTTAGTTTCTGGTTAAGGGTAAAACAAACAAGGTGCTTGGTGTGAAAGTGCCTCAAATAATAAATAAAAAGGTCCTGTGCCTGTTCCTTTAAATGGAAAAGAGTCGGTGCTGGCCACACCCACTCTCCAAATAGAGAAGCATTGTCTAGCTGTCTCTCTACCAGAGTACATGTGGGTGTGTCACACAGCACACAGACTATCTTAGGGGGGATGACTGACAGAGAATGCAGGAATCCACACAGGGACTTCTGTGACATATGTTACCCAATTACAATACGAGTAGTTTCAGACTTGCATTTTCCATATAGCAAGGCTGTTTCTACCATAGCCAGATAGATGGTTGGTCTTTTTCAGTTGCTGGGGTCCTGAGGCACATACTGGATCATGCCAAGAAAAATACACCACATGACCAAAATGCTGCTATTCATGTTCTCTCCATACAAGTGATACTCTTCATCCAAGTTTCTCTAAGTAACAGCCATTCAAGGGCTATTGAATCCTCCAAAGAGACTGAGTTCCAAAGACATTCAGTCATCAACTTAGGTCACTGGTTAGCATCCATGTGTCACAACCATACTGCAAGACAGGATCCACCAGGACCCTAAAGATGTGGACCTTCATTCTCCTGCAAAAAAAAAATTGGAACTGCCAAACATGTCTCATGACATCATGACTCCAAAATCTCTTCCCAGGCATCTCTGCACATAAAGGTCAAGGAACGAGAGACATGAATGTCACTGCCAACATAACTGACCATCTCCACAGGTTCAACACTTTCACTTCATAGAGATACACGTTTGATTGCTGAGTCCAGAAAATCATTGAAAGTTTGGATCTTAGCTTATTAAATACTGCAATTAGGGCATCCATTGATTCCACAAACACCCACAAAGCCAACATCAGTAAACCTTAACTTGACTAAAAATGCACCTGAGTTTTCCAGAAGCTACTCCATGCAGGGACTGAACAGTATAGGAGCTAGAACACATCCCTGAAGAATACCAGCAATTACTGGTAATACTGCTAGTATATACAGCACTCACAGCACCTATGTAGAGACTGGACATGGCGTCCAGCGATTTTTCGGGCTTTGATTGATTTCTCAGAATGTCCTAGACAGCAGCAAGTCAACTGAATCAAACAACTTTGTAAATCAACACAGGTTACAAAGAGGCACCACCAACGTTCATGCTTTCATTCAATAAGTACTTGAGGAGTTAGGATGTAGTAGATTGTTGACTTTGTGGGTGTGAATGTTCTAGTCAGTGAGCAGCAAGTAACTGGGATTGAATCCTGTTCAGAATAATGCTCAACATGGACAGACATGGAATTAAACTGTGGGTCAATTTTAATGTACATTAATAGATTGTGCATTATATGAACCAATCAATATAACAGTGTTTAAAAAAATGACCATATTCCCAAACAAAGCTCATGCATGCTGAAACACTGCAAAACACTCAATTTGATTTCTTCTTTAAAAATACATCCCAAGCTAATGTGACACCCTGCTGCAAGCAGGAACGAGTTTGGCAAGTACGTGCACAAAAATAGACTGAGAGGGGAATATTTTTGTGTCAGTGTCAATCCCTGACTGTCATGCTCACACTCACCAGTCTTGTCAGAATTACAGAGGAGAGTTTCCTTCTCAGCTCTAAGCCCAGGACTGGGGCCATGCTTCATCCAGGTTGCTATGGTGAACTGGTCTGTCAGGTTCTGGGGAACCACCCAGTCTGGGATTTTTGCTGCCTGATGACCGTCAAACCTGAAGATCAAGTCACTGTCCCTCCCGCTGTCGGTCACCAGGGATGATGTCCAGTTGGTGGACGAGCTGGGGGCGGGAAGGAGGTCACTGCTGCCTGAAGAGGCCCCTATTCATTGTGGAAGAATAATAGCAGGTGTGACAAAACACGTGTCAATAACAATCATGGCAGATATGCACTGTATATCAGCCTAACCTTGGCTATGATTATGTATGACTAAGGCAGATGGCAGCGCTCAATATGTAATCAATGACCTGAGATGGATCAAGGGTATGGGCATTGATTCATGGCAGATGAACCTGACTTTCAAAAACAACAACAACAACAAAAGAGCTAAGGGGCCAACATTCAAACACTTGGCACATGGCTCAGCACTAAAATGTGGACATATAGTGCATATATAAAATATTCACAGCGTTTCACTTTTTGCACATTTTGTCATGTTACAGCCTTATTCAAAAATGGATGAAATTTATTTTTTCCTCAAAATTCTACACACAATACCCAACAAAGTTTTGCAAATTTATATCCCATGGGAGAGTTCCCATGGGATAAAAAAGCTTTTCAACCTACCATCCCTGGTTCTCAAGACCAGGCACCTAAGTGGCTCTACTGTACTCTTCCTTTTTTGATATTTAGATATACCTTAGTATACACTAGTAGAGTTCTACCTTAGAATTAGAATATATTATAGAAGACATACCTTACTGAATTTTCATGTACATAAGTATTTACAGCCTTTGCCATGAAGCTCAAAATTGAGCTCAGGTGCATCCTGTCTCAACTGATCATCCTTGAGATGTTTCTACAGTTTAATTGGAGTCCACCTGGAGTAAATTCAGTTTAATTGAACATGATTTGGAAAGGCACACACCTGTCTACATATAAGGTCCCACAGTTGACAGTGCATGTCAGAGCACAAACCAAGCATGAACTCAAAGGAATTTTCTTGTAAACCTCTGAAACAAGATTGTCTCGAGGCAACAATCTGGGGAAACTTGCAGACATATTTCTGCTGCTTTGAAGGTCCCAATGAGCACAGTGGCCTCCATCATCTGTAAATGAGTGATCAGGGGAGAAGGGCCTTAGTCAGGGAAGTGACCAAGAACTCAATGGTCACTCTGTCAGAGCTCCAGCATTCCTCTGTGGAGAGAGGAGAACCTTTCAGAAGGACAACCATTTCTGCAGGAATCCACCAATCAGGCCTGTATGGTAGAGTGTCCAGATGGAAACAACTCCTTAGTAAAAGGCACATGGCAGCCCACCTGAAATTTGCCAAAAGGCACCTGAAGGACTCTCAGATCATGAGAAACAAACAAAATTATCTGGTCTGATGAGACAAAGATTGAACTCTTTGGCGTGAATGCCAGGCGTCACGTTTAGCGGAAATCAGGCACCATCCCTACAGTGAAGCATGGTGGTGGCATCATCATGCTGTGTGGATGTTTTTCATCGGCAAGAACTGAGAGACTAATCAGGATTAAGGGAAAGATGAATGCAGCAATGTACAGAGACATTCTGTATGAAAACCTGCTCCAGAGCTCTCTTGACCTCAGACTGGGGCAACAGTTCATCTTTCAGCAGGACAATGACCTGAAGCACACAGCCAAGATATCAAAGTTGTGGCTTCAGCACAACTCTGTGAATGTCCGTGAGTGGCCCAGGCAGAACCCAGACCTGAATCCAACTGAACATCTCTGGAGAGATCTGAAAATGGCTGTGCACCGACGATCTCCATGAGGAAGTTTGAGAGGTCCTGCAAAGAGAAATGAGCAAAACTGCCCAAAGATAGGTGTAGCAACCTTGTGGCATCACATTCAAAACTTGAGGCTGTAATTGCTGCCAAATGTGCATGAACAAAGTATTGAGCAAAAGGGTGTGAATACTTACGTACGTACACAGTAAATTTTGCAGAGTTAGATTACTCTGCTGGGACACCATTTGGTCCCAGTGAGTGGTGGGCACAATGCTAATCCGATAGCAGATAATTATCGAAGCTAATGTTTTTGCTATCAGATTATCTTTTCAGATAAGTTTTAAAACCATCAACGGACCAATTATTAAGTTAAGATTTACAGAGTTAAGATTACTCTGCTGGGATACCATTTGGTCCCAGTCAGTGGTGGGCACAGATCAGCTAATCCGATAGCAGATAATTATCGAAGCTAATGTTTTTGCTATCGGATTAGCTTTTCAGATAAGTTTTAAAACCATCATCGGACCAATTATCTTCCAATAAATTTCGTTCTGATAACTTTCAGTCCAATAAGATTTTCTTTGCTGGTAAAGTTTAATGTTTGTAAACCCTAAAATCAAACATTTTAGTCTGTTTATGGTGTGTTTATAACCACTGAGCAGACTGGCTGCCTGTCGCTTGCTGATGGCATCATCATTAAGCGCAAAACGTGATTGGCCGGTCGACACAGGGAGCATAGTGGGTAGTGTAATTCAGGTTCACTTTGGATGTTACAGTGACTTGTCCACTCGACACAAAAACAAAACAGACTAATTTTAACATTATTTTATTTTATTTCTTTGTGGCTGTAATTTAATCACCAAGACTCGGTAGGGGAAGAGGAGGTCTCACGGTGCAGCTGTGTGTACAGAGGGAGGGACTTTTCTTCACATTTCGACACTGTTTTGGATTGTAAAAAAGGACTGTTTATGTGGATTATTTATTCAGATGAATCCCACTGAAACTAACAGGTAAGAATTTATATTTACTATGTGTATTTTACTCTGCCAATCAATGTATTAATGGATGTATTTTGGTTGTTTAAGCCGCAGGGTTGAAAGCGTGTGAGAAAAACAGCAGCTTTTGTTCGTAAATGACGGTGTATCTAATACCGAGATAAACTGTAACTTCTAATACTGTGTTTTACTGCTTTTGAAAGATGATGACAGTGTTTGGGGTTTTATTTTTTTGTTTATTCATTTTTTGTCTGTTCTTTGTGTTTGTGATCCTTGAATTTACCCAGCAGCCCCTGCGGCACTTAAAGTGAAACTGGTTTGTCATAAGTCAACAATGTAATCTGATGTGGCCGCTTCCAAATCATTACTAATGGTTATCGGTTATCTGTAATAAAGATAAATTTTTTAGCAGTTTATCGGTTAATCGTCATAAAAGATAACTTCTCAGTTATCTGATTAATGGTTATCAAAGCTAATTTTTTGCTTAGCTGTGCCCACTGCTGGTCCCAGTCAAAACAGAGTTACTCTATCACGGTGCTAAATCAACTCTATCACAGTGTAAAATCAACTTTTGTTGGAGTACAAACACTTGATGTGACAAGACGGGAGAGCTGATTTCACTGTATAATCGAGTGTACGAGGTCTGCGAGAAAAATAACGTACCTTTTTATTTTTTCAAAAACTATATGGATTTGAATCATGTGCGATTACATCAGCCAACCTTGAACCCTCGTGCACATGCGTGAGTTTTTTCACGCCTGTCGGTTACGTCATTCGCCTGTGGGCAGGCTTTGAGTGAGGAGTGGTCCAACCCCCTCGTTGGAGTTCCTTTGTCTGACTTCTTCCTGAGAGACTGGCGCTTTGCTTTATCAAAATTTTTTCAGAACCTGTGAGGCAGATCGAAGTGGACACCATTCGAGAAATTCAGCTGGTTTTCGGTGAAAATTTTAATGGCTGATGAGAGATTATGGAGTCTTACTGTCGTTTTTAGGACTTCCCACGGAGTGGGACGTCGCGCCGCGCTCTGAGGCGCCGTCGTCAGCCTATTTCGAGCTGAAAACCTCCAAATTTAAGCCTCTGTTGACCCAGGACATCGTGAGAGAACAGAGAAGTTTCAGAAGAGCTCGGGATCAGCAGTTTATCCGGACATTCCACTGTTAAAGGAGATTTTGTAATGAAAGACGTGCGGACGATTGGTTTCTAAGCCTAGCTTCTACTAGTCTTTCCCATAACCTCGTGCTGTGGCTGATTAATTATGTCTCTGTAGTTACTGAAGCTCTGCAAATCACCCTTGTTCTTAAAATTAGGAGCCAGCACACTTTGTCTCCACTCCTCAGGCACCCACTCACTTTTCAAGATTTTATTAAACAATTTGGTTAGAAACTCTACTGCCATCTCTCCTTGACATTTCCATGCCTCCAATGGAATGTCATGTGGAAAAACTACGTACTCTTCATAGATGCCCTCACTTCATCCTTACTAATCTCTTGATTTACTCTCTCCACATCATCCAGCCATTTCTCGCTCTCATTTTCTTCAATCATCATCTCCTCAAAATATTACCTCCACCTTCTCAATACACTCTTCTCACTTGTCAGCACATTACCATCTGCATCTTTTACCACCCTAACCTGCTGCACATCCTTTCCAGCCCTGTCCCTTAGTCTGGCCAATCGATACAAGTCCTTTTCTCCTGCCTTACTATTCAGCTTGGGACTCTGACGAGGGCAGTCGCATCTCCTCCACTCTCCCTTATATGTGCTCTCTGCTCTCTACTTCACGAGACTGTGAATTCCTCAAATTATATTGGATACTGGACCTATTGGACTACTACTGGATTAACCAGCTGATCAATTAACCAACTGATCAGCTTGTCTCTGAACGCTATTGACACTATCTTTTCTACAAGACGGTCAGGTCCGGGGGATCCTACCTTCCCAGATGGAACGTATCCTGCAGGCTATGTTCTCGACTCCTGAGGGTCGTGGCATGTGGCATGCTTTGCGCCTTTCTCTGTTGAGGACATTGAGGATTTATTCATATTTGGTCTTATGGTAGCAGGGCTGGTACTTTCTGGCTTATGTGCTGCCCTGATCTATTGGAAAATTGGCAAGACGACGGCATCAACAACGATGGCCCCTCGCTTGTCCGCCATGATTAACGAGGTGGGCAAGGCAGTGCATTCTCAGTCTGCGATGACTCTTGAACTCAGACATAAATTGGATGACATCTTGGAGCAGATGCATGCCTTGCAGATAAAGATGAAGATTTCGGAGGAAGGGGAAAACAGTAGTCTTAATTCAATTTATATAGCGCCAAATCACAACAGAGTTGCCTCAAAGTGCTTCACACAGGTAAGGTCTAACCTTACCAACCCCCAGAGCAACAGTGGTAAGGAAAAACTCCCTCTGAAGAAGAAACCTCAAGCAGACCAGACTCAAAGGGGTAACCCTCTACTTGGGCCATGCTACAAAACATAAATTACAGAACAATTCACAGAACAATTCACGGACGAATATACAAGAAATGCTATTGGCGCACAGGACAGGAGGATCGCCAACATGAACACAACTCCCATCTCTGGATGGAGCTGCACCTTAAACAGAGAGAAAAAACAGAATCAGGCATCAGAAAGACAAGAAATACTGTATAATTTGTCAGCATTAAACAACAAGAAAAACAGAGAAATACTAAGGCGATCGCTGGCCACTAGCCCTAAACTTCACTAAAAGACCCAGAATTTAGGTAAAGTTGAGGCTGCCGCCCGCTCCAATTACTAATAAAATGAATTAAAAGAATAAAAAGTGTAAAACAAAACTGTACCAGTATGCTAGCCACATGAAAGGGAAAATAAGTGGGTCTTAAGTCTGGACTTGAATGTCTCCACAGAATCTGACTGTTTTATTGACGCAGGGAGATCATTCCACAGAACAGGGGCATGATAAGAGAAAGCTCTGTGCCCCGCAGACTTCTTATTCACCTTAGGGACACAAAATAGTCCTGCACCCTGAGAACGTAAAGCCCAGGCCGGTATGTAAGGTTTAATTAGGTCAGCTAGGTAGGAGGGTGCCAGCCCATGAATAATTTTATAGGTTAGTAGCAGAACCTTAAAATCTGATCTCACTGGGACAGGAAGCCAGTGAAGGGATGCCAAAATGGATGTAATGTGGTCGAACTTTCTGCTTCGTGTCAAAAGTCTGGCTGCAGCATTATGAACCAATTGGAGACCCCAAATGCTAGACTGCGGTAAACCAGAAAACAGAACATTGCAGCAGTCCAATCTAGAAGAGATAAATGCATGGATCAGGGTCTCAGCATCACCCATAGACAGGATTGGACAAATCTTCGCTATATTTCGCAAGTGGAAGAAAGCAGTCCTAGTAATATTTCTAATGTGGAGGCCAAAGGACAATGAAGGATCAAAAATTACCCCAAGGTTCCTCACTTTGTCAGTGTGATGTATGACACACGAGCCGAGGCTGAGCGTTAACTGGTCAAATTGATGCCGATGTCTCACTGGACCAAGAACCATCATTTCAGTCTTATTAGAGTTTAAAAGTAGGAAGTTTCTAAACATCCAACTTCTCACTGCTGCAAGGCAATCTTCTAAGGATTTTATGTGAATGAGATTACCAGCAGTTATTGGCATGTATAACTGAGTATCATCTGCATAGCAGTGAAAGGTAATCCCAAAACGCCGCAATATGTGCCCAAGGGGTGCTATATAAAGGGAGAAAAGCAGGGGGCCTAAGACAGACCCCTGTGGAACCCCAAATTTCATGTCATTAAGGTTAGACGTAGTGTTACTGTATAAAACACAGTGAGAACGACTGGTCAAGTATGACGTCAGCCATGCAAGGGCACTCCCAGTAATCCCAAAATGATTTTCCAGGCTATCAAGTAGAATATGATGATCCACTTTATCAAATGCAGCACTGAGATCTAACAGCAACAGAACCGTAGTGGTGTCAGAATCCACTGTAAGCAGAAGATCATTCACCACTTTAGTGAGAGCCGTCTCTGTGGAATGATATTTTCTAAAAGCAGACTGCAGCAGGCTCAAAGAGATTATTCTCAGTAAGATAGTCTACGAGCTGCTGTGACACCACTTTTTCCAGAATTTTAGAGAAAAATTATAGATTTGATATCGGCCGATAGTTTGTCAATACACTAGGGTCAAGATTAGGTTTCTTAAGTAATGGTTTAATCACTGCAGATTTGAAACATTTAGGAACAGATCCAGAAGTTAAAGATTAATAATTTCCAGCACAGTCGGCTCAAGAGTGGGCCACAGGTCCTTAAACAGTTTTGTTGGTATAGGATCAAATAAACAGGTTGTGCTTTTTGTTGACATTACGAGTTTTGTCAGCATGCCTAGTGAGATACTGTCAAATTCTGTAAATCTAGGTAATACCTCAGTAGTGGCGCCTACATCAATAGCAGGGTGTAGTGGCTGGATTAAGGCATGCCAGGATATGTTTAATCTGATGTCTTCTATTATCTTCCCAAAGTAATCCAGGAAATCTTGTGCTGTAAAAGAAGAGCGAACTACAGGTGGTTGTCCATGCAAAAGTGTTGCCACCGTGTCGAACAAGAACTCTGAGTTATGCTTGTTTTTGTTGATCAAATCAAAGTAGTAAGTCCGCTTTGTAGCCAATAATGCATACTTATAGTCTAAGATAGCATCACGCCACGCAAGGTGAAATACTTCTAATTTTGAACTACGCCATTTCCGTTCTAGACCTCTTGCGTTATGCTTGAGGTCACGCAGATAATCACTGAACCAAGGTGACTGTGATTTGGGGGAGCGCGGTTTTAACACAGGTGGTGCAATCGTGTCGAGTGTAGTTTTGAGCACTGAGTTTAAACTATCCACAAGTCTGTCTACTGACTGGGTATTTGTCAAATGTGAAGCTAAGACATCAGGCAGTCTAGCTTCGAGTTCAGTCTTAGTTGAGGAGTTGATGCATCGCTGTAAAGATATATAAGGTTGTTGTTCCACTAAACACGGCAGCGAAACTGTAAACTTAATAAGTGAGTGATCAGACACCACTGATGTAAGAGGCATGATGTCAATATTCATGACAGCAATAGCACGTGTGAGAACCAGATCCAGGGTATTTCCACTAATGTGCGTCGAATCCTGAATGCATTGCCGAAATCCTAATGCATCCACAATTTCCATAAATGATTTGCAGAGGGGATCAGAAGGCTTATTTATATGAATGTTATCTACACTAGTTGACAAGTTGGAGATGAACGCACCAAATTCATCTAAGAATTCAGAATATGGGCCAGGAGGCCTATATACAGTGAGAAAGTAATACGACTGATTTTTATTCTTCTGACCTTGGCAATGTGTAATATCCTGAGCAGAGCGGAGAATCAGATGTTCAAATGAGTGATATTTGTAACCCCCAACAGCTAATAAGCTAAACCTAGATTTATAAATAAGATCAACACCCCCGCCTTGCTTCGCATCACGAGGGACGTGACTAAATGTATATGCTGGTGGGCATGCCTCATTTAAGGGGAGGACAGCTGTAGGTTTAAGCCAGGTTTCACATAGCCCAATCATATCTAAGTGATGATCAATAATTAGATCATTGATTAACAATGATTTTGAGGACAGTGATCTTATGTTAATGAGACCCAGTCTAAGGACTTCAGTAGGGTTGACAGTTGAACTGTTTGGGTTTAGGGGTGGTTCCAGAGTAGCATATATAAGATGCCTAGAAGTAGGTTTGGGTTTAAGACATTCCACGCGCGCAGACACGAAATCTTTGCTGTTGCTGGAACAACCACTGGGCCATCCTCAATTTCAACATAATCTAATATATTAATGGGTATTAAGTTTGGAAAGCATATCCCTCTATGATTTTTATGGACATGACTACGGAAACAGGCCACAGTCTCAACTTGTTGAAATTCCCTCCCTGGCAAATAAACTACACTATCACCATAGTGGATTTTCTGCACTAAATGTCCCGCTAAGCTAATGGATTCCACACCCACATTTGTCATAAGCCTTGCAGGGTCTCTAATCACCTGCTCCGTGGCCTGCTGTAGATTCCTAATGTTACGCTCCCTGTAGAGCTCTATCTATGTTCGCAGACAAGATGGCGGCGCCTTCCCCAGTAGGGTGGAGGGCGTCCGGCATCAGCAAGCCACGGTGGCCCCAGAACGAAGGCCAGTTATCAATAAAGCTAAAGCCTTGCTGTCTACAAAACTGTGCCAGCCACCTATTTTATGATGTCAGCCTGCTAAATGCCTCATCAGTACCCCGGGAGGGGAGGGAACCAGAGACTATTAATCGATGCCAACACATCTTTCTGGCAAGGTCACAAGTCCTCTCTATGTCCATTTTTGTGACCTCTGAGTGCTTCATCCTGATATCATTGGTGCCAACGTGAATAACTATGTGACTATATCTCATGTCATGTTCCAACGTCTGTCTTCCCTTCTACAGCGTGAAGATGAGATGCAATGTTGGGAGCTCTGGCCCCAGGAATACATTTAACGTCAGCCAGCACCTGTAACCTGACTTTGCGGGTGATAGAATCCCCTATCACTAAAGTCCGGTGTTTCGGCCTGGAGACAGGAGTGGAAGTCACTCGTGGGCTCAGAGAATTCACATCTGGCAAATCCAAGGGGGAGAACCGATTCACAGTTCACACTGGCGAGTGTGATTGGTAGAGATGTGAATCGTACAACAACTCACGATTCAATTCGATTCCGATTCTTGGGGTGACGATTTGATTCAGAATCGATTTTCGATTCAAAGAGCTCTGAGAAAGTTATATTACTTAAAAAATGTTAATGTTTAAGAAAATGCAGCTTTACAAGGTTAATCAAGTGATTCTAGATGTAAATTTACTTATCTGCTTTGCTCATTCGGAGTTGGCTGGCAGTTTAGCGAAGCGCTGGTCAGTAGTCGGCAGAGACCGCTGCTCCCCTCTTTTAGCTCCAGTTGATAGCATAGCATGTGGGCTTGTGGATTTGAAATGTTTCCGAAGTACCTGACTTTCATTTTGCAGATTCTGCACACTGCATAAGACATGTCAAGCTCCTTCTTACGCAACAAATAATAAAATCCAAAATGCACCCAAACATTTGCCTTCAGCAAATACGGTGCTGGCTGAATTAGCTCTTCGTCCGCCATGCTAAGCTACAGCCACTGAATACTGCAGTGCACGAGTGTTTGAAGCATGCCGGACCACCCCCCCCCCTCGCGGGGACGCTGTAGTAGGGAAGCCGTTGCCTGACAAACAGTACACGCAGCAAGTAAGCAAGATTATGTTTAAAAAATGCTTTTAAAAATCGATTCTTGGACATTTTGGATCGATTCAGAATCGTAATAAAGAAGAATCGCGATTCAGACTTGAATCAATTTTTTCCCTAGTGATTGGGGTGCCACAACCAGGCACCAAGCCCTACGGGGCTTCCTCCGTCTCGCCACAGTCCGAAAGCCGTCCTCCACAGCCGGCGTCTCTAAGCTGATGCTAATGGGCTCGCTAGCCGGCCCAACACTAACCTCATCTGGAGTGCCCATAACATCTAACTCCACTGCGCTAAGAAGCTGCTCTAACTTACAGACACGGCTCTCTAAGAGAGTCACCCTATCTTCCAACATCACGCAGGATTTACGGAGGGTGTAACGTATAATAAGTAGTGTACTTTGTGCACTAAGAAATTCAAAAATGTAGCCAAGCAAACACGAGCTAACCAATAATGGATAAGCTAACCACTCCTAAGGCTCACACAGACGCAAATAAATGAAATAAAATTCACAGCAGTTACACTGAAAAACTAACAGAAGTATTAAACAGGTAAAAAAGCAGCAGCTATAAAGTACACTAAACAGTTAATTAACTAACAGGAGTGTAAAAAATGAAATGAAAAATTGATGAGAAGGGTTCAGAAATAGTTAACACAAGCTAACCGCTAGCAAAAATGCTAGCCACTCCTAAGATTTTACACAGGAGTAAAAATTACTTAAAATTCACAGCAGTTCAACTGAAAAACGAACAGAAGTATTAAACGGGTAGAAAAGAAACAGCTATAAAAAGTAACAACGGAGAGGGGAGGTGACCTAGCTAGCGCAAGCTAACCGCTAGTGAATGCTAACTGCTAGCAAATGCTAACTGCTAGCTAACTGTTGTTAAATAACGTTCAGAGTAGATACGATTAATAATCAGAAAAGTGCTAAACAGAAATAAAAGAAGCGTATACAACCGTGTGAAGTTCAGAGTGGCATCACAGCAACAAACAATCCGTCAGTTAATTCATAACTGGGAATATTCTTAATTCATAATTGGGATTTGGTTGTTCAAGCGAAGCTGTAAAAAGTGTTTTTCACTGCTCAAACCAGAACACGGCAGGCTTATCAGCCTGAAGGACAAATTGCCCTGCTGTTTTCCTCCAGAGGAATGTCTTCTTGGCCTTGGTGAACATTTGGCTGTTTCTTATCTCAACTCACAAAGACAATAAAGTGTTTCACAGGACTGAAGCATGCTCCACTCCCTCTCCCCACCCCCCTCCTACCCCCTATCAAACCCCCCCACTCCGGCTTCTGCTCACGTTATCCCTTTCCTTCTGTGGGGGTGGCGCAGTTTTAGCTGCAGCTGGTCTCCCCCCCCCAAGCTGACGGTGGCGCAACTCAGGGTTGCTGCGAGACCTTCACCCACTTGTCTCAATTCGGATAACGGACTTCTTCAAATTTAGTGCACATAAACAATGTCAAATGTGTATGTGCTGTCTTTAATTCTGATGTGTGCCATTATTACCGTAAACAAGTAATAATTGTGGACTAATTGCTGTCTGAGGTAACTGGAGTGTAAACATAATTTCTCCACTGTGAGATCAATAAAGTATATCTCAACTTCTTGTACAGCTCACAATATGACACTGCCATGAGTACAACATAGAGAAATGTGAAGCTTTATTGATGGAATAGCAATGATTATCGTATTTCTACTATATTAATAAGACATTAACCCTCTGGGGCCAACACCATCGTAAACAACGGCTGGGACCAAGCTTTACTAAATTATAAATAACCTTTTAATGATATGAGATAGAAACTTACTTTTTCTTTTGCGGAAAAGTTAACTCCACAGACTTTCGATCCACCGTCGGCCATCTTTGTACTCCTCATAGAAGCTGTGTGATGGCGTGTGGAATGTGAGTGTCCAATCGGAATTGGTTCACCGTCACATGGTTTTCCAAAATCCAAATGTAGGGCAGATTTACCTTACGTGATAAACCAAAGATCGTTTTCAGGAGTGATATCTTACTAGCTGGCCCGTTTGAATAGGCCCCTAACTCCTCCAATGCACCCTGCGCCATTACGCACAGCAAAAGTGAAAGCAGACGGAGAGCCTCGAATGACAATCTCACGTGCTCAAACAAAGAGTGTGTAACTATCAGGATTGCTCCACTAGTTTGCATTGAATGTTACTGGATTACTCTGTGGCTCTCTCCCTCTGGCGTAAAGCACTGTTTACCATATCAATGGGGTGAGGGAGAGGAGCCACTCCTCAGACTGTAGGAGCCAAAGTGTGAAATGAAAGCTGCTTGCAGAGTCAGACAGAAGACTCCAAAACACAGCAGAAATAGAAATTTGTGATGTAACCTTTGTGTAATAGCAGACAGAAATGGCTTTGAGATGAAGACAAACAAAAACGCATAGACCATTTTGTATATATTGTTCAAACTGTGCATTTGTGTTTATTGTTTAAACCTTTCTGTTGTACAGTCTTTCACACAAGACCTCAAATTACCTTTATAAAGTGTCAGAACAGTTGTTTATTATAGTTTGCTATGTGTTTTGAATAAATGTGTGGAAAATTATTTTCCGCTTTACTTTTTCCTTTGTTATTTCTGACTGTAAACCTTTATAACACTTATAAAACACAACAAAAGCATATATATTATGAAAGAACAGGTTGTCCTGAAAAACAAGAGACATAAAACTTGATTGTGGGATGTAGGGAGAGCTGTTAACAGCAATAATAATGCATTTATGCCAGGCGAGTGAACTGTCCAAAAAATGCCCTCGGACCCCAAAGGGTTAATATAATTCTATAGGTTCCAAGGTTGTTACAGCCAGGGATGGTAGTGGGGACAAGCTCCCACTACCTAAATAGTGCTCTCATATGGTGGTGCATCTCAAATAGCCTCTGGAGTCCAGCTCCTAGCCTGCTCATGTGGCTTAGCTTCTAAGCCGGGGGGAACTGCTTCTACTGACAGGAAAAGGGTCTCTGGCTCCTCAAAACCAGTTGCTTCTGGTAGATGGAAGTTGTCAACCTAGGAAGGCAGGAAGGCAAACTCTGATCTCAAACCTCCACTCCCTTACGGCTATATGCAGTCTTAGACAAGGCTTTCAGGAGTAAACCTGAAAGATGGAGATAGAGTCCCTAAGGTGGTCTGTTGCTGAACTTTAGCACTTTCTCAGCAACTCCTATGACGCTGCCACTGCCAAACTGCATTGGCTTCTACCTTTCCTTTGGACCGCAGTGACAACATGGGGGAGAGGGGGCTGCTGCATGGGCAACAGCTGATCTTCCATATTAGCCTGCCCAGGCTTTGTACCTCCACTGGAGAGGACACTCCAGCATCATCGCAAGATGCTGGCACAACATGAGAAGTCATTACAACAAATGCAGCAGAGATTGTCACTCGCGCATTGGACAGATAAGTCATTTGCGCAGGTGCAGATAGAAACAAAAGACAAAAAGTTCCTGTATATTTGTATTGTCAACTGTGTCGGTAGTATGGCCTAACCAGAGGGTACTTTGAGTCCTGTCTGCTTGAGGTTTCTTCCTCAAATCATCAGAGAGAGTTTTTCCTTACCACTGTCACCTGTGTGCTTGTTCTGGGGGATCGTAAGGTTACACCTTACTTGTGGCAGCTTTGTAGTGATTTGGCACTATATAAATAAAATAAATTAAAATTGAAGTGAAAAAGTGTTAAAAAAAAAAGAGCAAAAAACAAACTGAGTGCTACACCATCATCTCCAACAGACGGATGCCAGGAGGGTAATTCTACATCATCACCATTGTATTATTATTTATGGCTCAACATATTCAATTGTTCTAGTTCAGGATAGACTTCCTGAACTGTCATGTATGACCTTAGCTTTCGCAGCCCCCTACCCCACCCTCCCACTTCCTTTGTTGCAAATTTAGCCATTCTGTGATTACAGTGAGGAAAATAAGTATTGGAACACCCTGCGGTTTTGCAAGTTATCCCACTTAGAAAAAAACATAGCATTGTTTTGGAAATATAATTTTTTATGTGTATATTATTACACCTCTTTAATATTCTGTTGATCCAGGCTAGAAAAATGGAAGGAGGTGGACCAAAGCAGATGTCTGGACAAGGCTGAATTTTATGATGTAACAGGACAACAAAAAAGTCAAAGATGCAATTGGTGAAAGCAAATAGAGAAATCCTGATGATAGTCAATGAACAAAAACTATCTAATCAAGGTAGACACCAAAAAAAGAGCTTGCCACATTTTGTCAACACACCAGTGAACACTAAACACTGACCTCCACTGAACATCTGTCCTTATTACAGACATCAATGAGGAAATGTTTTCATGCCTCGTTTGTGTGTTTGTTTAACATTAAGCGGGCTAAATCAAAAACTACTGAACTGAAATTTAGTGTAAGGTGGAAAAATGGACAAAGGAGCAAAGCACTATTTTGGGGATCCATCGAATAAAGTAGATCCCTGATTTTTTTTTCCAACTTTTTTTGATATTGTAAGAGGGGATATATATACAGTGAGGAAAATAAGTATTTGAACACCCTGCAATTTTGCAAGTCATCTCACTTAGAAATTATGGGGGGGGGGGGGGGGGGGGGGGTGTGTGTGTGAAATTGTCATCTTAGGTGCATGTCCACTGTGAGAGACATAATCTAAAAAAAAAAAAAAGTGCAGAAATCACAATGTATGATTTTTTTTATAATTTATTTATGTTACTGCTGCAAATAAGTATTTGAACACCTACCAATCAGCAAGAATTCTGGCTCTCACAGACCTGTTAATTTTTCTTTAAGAAGCCCTCTTATTCTGCACTCTTTACCTGTACTAATTGCTCCTGTTTGAACTTCTTACCTGTATAAAAGACACCTGTTCACACACTCAATCAATCACACTCCAACCTGTCCACCATAGCCAAGACCAAAGAGCTGTCTAAGGACACCAGGGACAAAACTGTAGACCTGCACAAGGCTGGGATGGACTACAGGACAACAAGCTTGGTAGAAGACAACAACTGTTATGATTATTTATTAGAAAGTGGAAGAAACACAAGATGACTGTCAATCTCCCTCGGTCTGGGATTCCATGCAAGATCTCACTTTGTGGGGTAAGGATGATTCTGAGAAAGCTCAGAACTACACAGGAGGACCTGGTCAATGACCTGAAGAGAGCTGGGACCACAGTCACAAAGATTACATTAGTAACACATGATGCTGTCATGGTTTAAAATCCTGCAGGGCAGCGAGGTCCCCCTGCTCAAGCCAGCACATGTCCAGGACCATTTGAAGTTCACCAGTGACCATCTGGATGATCCAGAGGAGGCATCGGAGAAGGTCATGTGGTCAGATGAGACCACAACAGAGCTTTTTGGAATCAACTCCACTTACCATGTTTCGAAGATGAGAACAACCCCAAGAAAACCATCCCAATTGTGAAGCATGGGGGTGGAAACATCATACTCTGGGGGTGCTCTTCTGCAAAGGGGACAGGACGACTGCACTGTATTGAAGGGAGGATGGACGGGGTCATGTATTGCGAGATTTTGGCAAACAACCTCCTTCCCTCAGTAAGAGCATTGAAGATGGGTCATGGCTGGGTCTTCCAGCATGACAATGACCCCAAACACACAGCCAGGGCAACTAAGGAGGGGCTCCGTAAGAAGCATTTCAAGGTACTGGAGTGGCCTGGCCAGTCTCCAGACCTGAACTCAATAGAAAATCTTTGGAGGGAGCTGAAAGATCTAGAGAAGATCTGTATGGAGGACTGGATCAAAATCTCTGCTGCAGTTTGTGCAAACCTGGTGAAAAACTACAGGAAACATTTGACCTCTGTAATTGCAAACAAGGGCTACTGTACCAAATATTAACATTGATTTTCACGTGTTCAAATACTTATTTGCAGCAGTAACATACAAATAAATTATTACAAAATCATACATTGTGATTTACGGATTTTTTTTTTTTTAGATTATGTCTCTCACAGTGGACATGCACCTAAGATGAAAATTTCAGACCCCTCCATGATTTCTAAGTGGGAGAACTTGCAAAACTGATGGGTGTTCAAATACTTATTTTCCTCACTGTATATTTTACATGTAAATATAGAGAAGGAAAACATCTGGTTTCATGAGATTAATTTTTATTTTGTGTGAATTGATGTTTAGGATGCTGTTTCTGACTTTGTCTTGGTGCTGCCAAGGACATTTTTACCTACACAAGATGGCGGCTACAGCAACTGTTTTCTTTTGTATCCTGTATGTGTGTTGTTATTTTTTTATTATTTATTTAGATGGATTTCCTCATTACCTCACTGTGCTGAGTCTTGAACATTTTTTTTAAATATGTTATTTTTACCTCGTTGCTCACCTTGCACATCAATGTACTCTTTTTAACCTACTTAATATATATAACTTTATCCATCCAGTGACAGTAAAAAAAAGTCTTTCATATATTTAAACCACAATTCTAAATAATCTGTAATATTATTTGAATAGTAATTAATCACAGTGCTCTGTGATATTTCTAAGAAAGTAAAATAATTTGGGCAAAGTCAGAATTTAGCACGTCTCTTATCTCAGCAAACAATTGCAGTATATTGTACATCTTATTTTGGCGAATAACACAATACTAGCACATTAATCTGCTGTTTTCCCATCAGTAAAGCTTCACTTTTCTCTACATTGCACTCATGGCAGTGTCAATGTTCGGACTCCACTAATTAGATTCCCTTCGTAAATAAATACACATCGACTTCTCCGGCACTCAGCTGCAGCCTTCTCTTTGCCCAGTGTCTTTGTACATTATCTCAAATTGATTGTGCTTTAAAAAAGCAATTACAATTTATTCTCCTCGCTATCAGATAATGATTATGAGGTGCTTGCAAAGGACTCTTTAGTGGTAAGCCATGCATGGACCAAAAGCCAGGGGAGGTGGGCAGGGGACGATATGCATTCAAATGAGCTGGAATCGGGGCTTGTGAAGGCAGTTAGTCAAAGATGATGACTCCAGCCCCCCGCTGGCAGCGCAGTGTGGGTGGGAGGGGCAAAGCGGATGGGCACAGGCTGCTTTGTCGGCGCTCTGGGCACTGACACGGTGGCTCAGCTACTCATCAGTCACCGAGGAGAAAACGTGGCTGCATCTGCAGTGGCGAATGCCCTCTCTCTGTCGCATCATTAGTGACACAGCTTTAAGTTGCCATTCCAGCGCCTTCATTTAGCAAAGGGGGTTTTATCAGAGATAAAAAAGCAACACGGACCGGGAGCTGTCAGAAGTCAATTTAAAAGGTCTGAGAAAGACACCACGGGCTCCGTCTGACCCTGCTGCTCAGAGTGTGGATTTGACTAATGCTTTTAGCGGCAGCTATACTTTTAATTTACTGCACTGACTTTCAGTTTGCTGCTTCAGTCAGAAGACATCTTTGAACAGCCATCTACTGCATAGTCCACATTCTCACCATCCAATTTCCCCACAGCTGCACAACAGTAAAGCCCACTCAACATCAAGTCAGGTTCATATGTAGGTGGATGGTGACAGATTTTTTTTTTTTATTTTGCCTCTGTGCATCATCATGATGGAGCTGAAATGAAATGAAATGTGCTTGTAGTCAAGACTTTCAGCTGTAATTGAAAGGGTTAATAAAAATCGAGTTGGAATTATGATCATTTGCATACATATTGCCTCCATGTTCATACTCCAAAAGTAACTGGACATTCTAAATATAAGGATTATTTTAACCCCCTACCACTCACCTCATTTTGGCTTGTCAGTATCTCACAAATAAAAAATGGGATACACAGACTTAGAAGGGGTTAAATACAAACTATTAGTTTTACATTTTTCATTCAGGGGAAGGAAACATGAACATTTACAAGTCACTGAATATGACTTGGACTTCACTGACATCAATCATTACAACATACAAATAGTATGTTACTGCATGGTAAATCTGTCCACAGTAGACTCTAAAAATTGAGGGACTATGTGTATAAATCGTCATAATTCTAAAATGGTTTGTGATTTTTTTTGTGAAACCCCTTGAACTAAAGTTTAATGTTGATAGTGTAAAGACATATTGATTAATTTCATTTCCTTTGTGGTGATGTCCAGAAGCAAAATTACAACACACTGTATGTGTCACTGTCTGACTACTTATGAACCCAAGTACAAACCACTGTCACTCGGCTCACATGGATACAGAAATGGGACACATTTTTGCTGACGGCAGAACCAACCGCAAAGTTTCTGCAGAGATTTCTCAGAGTAGGTCTCACGGTCGCAGCCCTTCCCAATGTGGCTGGTCTGCAGCTCCACCGTGGTCCTCACAGATGACAGAGGGCCGCCACACGTCTCCAGGTGCATCTTGGGAAACAACTGTTTGCTGCCTGTTCCTGGATCGTAGTCCACTCGTTTATTCCAACCTGATAAAGAGATACAGAAGGAGGGAGAGCATTAGGGATAGAAGACATGATGGATTAAACTGTGGTTGTTGCTTACAATGGGTGATGAGATGTTTGGAGCCTGATCCAGGAAAAAAGCAAGGCGTGGTTCTCCATCTTTTGCATTCTGAGAAACCAGCATTTCTCAGGAATGTGTGAAATTTTGACTCACTGAATGTAATGTTGAGAAAAGTTGGTTTCTCAGAATGCAAAAGACAGAGAACCCCACCCTACTTTTTTTCCTGGATCAGCCTCAAAACATCTCAATCACCCCTCGTAGCAAAGTTGGAACAGCAGTGGAGCAAACGTAATGTTTTCAGTGCTGTTGTTTGTCTGTTCACGTCCCAAGTGGAAAGACAGAGTAGAGCACAACATACAGTCCACAACACAGGGTGCCAGGACCCGGATGGGAGTGAGGTTTAGGGGGTTGAGTGTGACAGAGACCAGCAGGTCTTTTGGCGTTGGGGAGTGAAATCTCACTCCCCAACGTCAAAAGACGCTCTGGCCACAGATGTCACAGCCCATGGGTTTTAGCCTTGTGGGCAGAGTGCCTGCCTCCCATGATGGAGCTCATGAATTTGCATCCCGAGTGAAGCAACGGAGTGGAGTACAACATACACAATGCAGAGGTTAAATTTGTGAGTGCACCAATCAAAGAAAAAAAAATGCCCACATGAATGTCATAACACTCACTCATCCAATACAAAATAGTACCTGTACACTCCAAAACTGATTTCTACAACACTGGTAGAAGTACATAAACCCCAGAACCCCCCTGTACATCTGGAAAGTATTCACAGCACTTCATTTTTTCCACATTTTGTTATGATACAATCTTATTCCAAAATGGATGAAAATATTTTTTTTCCTCACAATTCTATACACAATATTCCATAATGATGATGATGTGAAAAATCACATGTACATAGGTTTTCACAGCCTTTGCCATGAAGCTCAAAATTGTGGTCAGGTGCAGCCTGTTTCAACGGGCGGCCAGCTCTAGGAAGAGTCCTGATGGACCTAATCTTCCATTTAGGGATGATGGAGGCCACTGTGCTCACTGGGACCTTCAAAGCTGCAGAAATGTTTCTGTACCCTTCCCCATATTTCTGCCTTGAGACAATCCTGTCTCGGAGGTTTACAGACAATTCCTTTGACTTCATGCTTGGTTTGTGCTCTGACATGCACTGTCAACTGTCGGACCTTATATGTAGACAGGTGTGTGTTTTTCCAAATCATATCCAATCAACTGAATTTACTCCAGGTGGACTCCAATTAAGCTGTAGAAACATCTCAAGGATAATAAGTGGAAACAGGATGCACCAGAGATCAATTTTGAGCTTTATGGCAAAGGCTGTGAATACTTACATACATGTGATTTCTTAGGTTTTTGTTGTTGTTTTTTAATACATTTGCAAAAATCTAAAACAAAAAAACCCAAACTTTTTTCACATTGCCATTATGAAATATTTTGTGTGGAATTTTAAGGCCAAAAATTTATCAGAAGATAATTAGTCCGATAATGGTTTTCAAAGTTATCTGAAAAGATAATCCAATAATGAAAACTTTATCTTCGATAATTATCGGTTATTGGATTATCGGACCTGTGCCCACCACTGCTCATCTGACAAAAGCTAAATGCTTTGGTATGATTTTCCATGTAATAAACACCATATGTACCAGATTTTGTATCAAATGGACTATCAAATGAATTAAAATAGCACTTTTCCATCTGCGTCAGACGCTCAAAACACTTTACAATTATGCCTCACATTCACACAAACTCACTCACAAACCGATGCCAGGGTGCTCCCATGCAAGGCGCTCACTTCACACCGGGAGCAACTTGGGGATTAAGGACTTTGCCCAAGGGTCCTTAGTGATTGTCCAGTCAGGGTTTGGGGTTTGAACCGACGATCCGCTGCTCTCAAGCCCAACGCTTAACCACAAGACAATCACCTCCTCGTAAAGGTAAGGTGATAAAGGATTTTTGCTCACATCGGACAAAATGTCCCACTCCATCGCCCTAAAACAATTTCCTTCAGGGTTAACGAAGTTCTTATTTTTATTCTTAATGTATTTCCATTAAAAACCCCTTGCATGTACCAGACAGAGCAGTCTGGACGTGCCCAGTAATGTACGAAATAAAGTTCAGCACTGACACTAGCCGATTCGAGGAAAGTGGGTATCATATTTCCTTTATTAAAAGACTGGCTATTTATTTTTTCAAACTGTGCTCAGACCCGCCGCCTGAATGAGGCAGGACATAATTCAAGGCTGGCGATTATAAACAAATTGTTGCTTCCTGCCTGTGCTGTAATATGGTGTTAAGTTTCACACATATCCCTGAGTGTGACGAACCATGGACAGCCACTTTAGATCAGAGCCCTCTGTGTGGCTGCGAACCCATGCACCTGCTAAATGATGGAAACCACAAGAGCTGTGATTTGGCACTTTTCCAGTTTCACTCGTTTCTCTCCCGTCATATTTTGAAAGTTTTTGCAGTGCACATGACAATTACATTTTGATCACAAACAAATACGTTTGACAGAAAAAAGTTCACAAATATGACCAACTTTACAACAAGGAGTCAGAAAAAGACACTCAAATAACCCGCAATTCATGGTGGAAAATTACATGTACCGTACCGCTGGTTTGGAGGTTGATGATTGTATAAAGAAGTGGAGTCGACTCAAAGTCAGGATTTTAATGCTGACCTTGAGTTCTGGGGATTCCCCATAGATCATTCGGTGCCGTCCGGCTGTAACAAATCTATTACATACATATAAGAGATTTTGTCTGTTTTATACATACAGCGGATTTCAATTATAATGGGCACTGATCCACCTGAATCCATTATATGTGAGTTTTACTGTATATATAAAACAATACATTTTAAAGTGGATCCACATACAAAGCTGGATCCAGGAGGTTTTAAACATAACAAAAAACGCAAGAGAATGTGCATCTCTGTGCACTTTAAGTGTTGGCAGACTAATGCAATCTGAGTGTCTAGTCTTCTGAACAGCATGCTTGTTATTTTTTGGTTTCATTTTGTCCATTAAGGCAAACATTAAAACAAAAATACTTCCAATTTTCTTTGACAGTGACTGGCATCGTAACTCAATACTCGTCTGGTGGCATGTCCTCGCCAAATGAAATTGCTCCACTGTTTTGGAGTGGGGTACAGTACCTGCATTAGCAACAGTAGTCATTACGCCGTCATGTCTGTCAGCTGTGAATTGTGTTTGCTGCTCAGGCAGGCTATTATTTCATGCCATTGCAATGTTTTCACTTTGCCTATTTTTTTCTCCCAAATCCTTTGTGTTGGATTTGTCTCTTTGTGTTTGTCAGAGTTTTGTCCATTGCATCCTGATCCTGCTCGTTACCACAAATGGAACGACGAGCATAAGAAACATTTGCTCATTCTGAAGGTGCCCACGCAAGTTCTCAACCTCTTCTCTCGCTCAGAAAACTCGTGACATCATAACCAACATGGAATCATTACACAAAATAAAATCACACAACCACTTCTGTCTATCTGTAAAATAGAACAAACAGAATTTGTCTTTGTTGCCAACGAGCCTGTTAAATATGCAGTGTGCACTCTCTCATTCCATCATCAGCAACACACACACCTCACTTTTGTAGTTTTGTAGCTTTTCTGCAGCTTTGTTACCATGGGATTGTCAGTAGTTGTGATAAGAACAGACACCAACAATAATGCATGCTACAAAAGAACAACAAACAAGCGTGAATAACACCTCTTCTTTATAGATAATCATTCCATATTCTGTATATTTGTGCCATTCCAGCTACATTCATGCATTTCATTTTTTTTTTTTCATCCACAGCAACATATAATTAAGGGATTAATGTGGTACAAGATGGGAACAGATTTACAGTGTAGTAAACAGACGATTAGGCCGAACTGGACATAAGAGCTGGGAGTAATTACAGTATGAGCAGCTCTGCAGTAATTGCTCCTTTATTTACTGTGTAGTTCTAAAATGCTTTGTTTTGGCCGCTTTTTGGAAATTGAAAAGCATGATTTTGCATATACTGAGAGAGCGGTTAGCTCAGAAGGAAAAGGACCAATATGTACACCTGAGTTTGAGTCTCATTACCTGTCTGCTTCCTTGGAAAAAACACTTTATCTACATTGTCTCAGATCATCCAGCAGGAAATGGGTACAGGTCTTAGCTGGGGAGGTGACCTGTGATAGAGTGGTGTCCCATACAGGTGAAGTCATAAACTCTTATCAGCTACAGAATCTGGGGATAAGCACTGGCACCAATGGGTCTCAGAGAATCTATAGGGGTTTCTTCTTCTTCTTTGACAGTACCAGAAGAGGTACCAGTACCAGAACACTTGGTATGATCACATGATCTCTATTCCAGCATATTCTGAGTGAGAGGCCGTGTACACTGTGGACGCAAACCTATTACAAGTTGGACGCATTCAAGTCTAGTCAAGTCTGGAAACATGCACTGGTGCTGTGTCTAGCCACATCCACAACACCACAGAATGGCCTTGGGTCCTGACTGGCAACCACCCAGGCAGACCATTCCCACATCTCTAAAATAACCATCTATCTGCTGCAGCCAGGTGAAACATGGGCGTCCCCTTGGCCTTCTCCAGCTACTGGGGACGACCGTAACACTAAATTTCAATTTCAATTTATTTTCATTTATACAGTGACAAATCACAACAAAGTTGCCTCAAGGCGTTTCACACAAGGTCTTGGAATAAGGCAGAGCAAGCACACAAACGACAGTAGTAAGGAAAAACTCCCTCTGATGATTTCAGGAAGAAATCTCAAGCAGGCCAGACTCAAAGGGGTTTAGTTAATGTAAATGAATTTTAAGTTTAAAGGTGGCACAATGTATTTTCTTACCGGTTCATTTGAATGTAAATGACTCCAGTTAGTTTGGTCAAATTGGTCATGTGAAGCAAAAATATTTCTCATACTTGATGAGCGCACTCTTTCAATCGCACTCACACATAAAGGCCCTTGAGCAAGGTTCTTAACCCCAAGTTGCTCCGAGTGTAGTGTGCGCCTTGCATGGCAGCACACTGACATCAGTGTGTGTGTTTGTGTGAAGTAGTGAATGTGAAGCATAATTGTAAAGCGCTTTGAGTGTCTGATGCAGTTGGAAAAAAACGCTATATAAATGCAGTCGGTTTACATTTACATTTATAATTTTGTCAAGCCAGAGGACCTGAAGACCTTTGGCGGTGCAGACACAGCGACAAGATCTAAAATGGTCACTCTGGTCAACTGCTATATGAATACATTTTGACTTGACTTGTCTATCTGTCTGTCAGTCAGTCTGTCCATCTGTTGGTATATCTGTTTGTCTGTATGTCTATCTGCTAGCTGTCTAAAAGTGACATGAATCAGTCTTTGAGCTACTTCAAACGTCTTACCAATCTTTTAATGGTTCCTCGGCAAAACATGATGCACAGTTACAGCAAGTCACTTATTCAGCTTCACATATGCACCTTAAACTTGAGACTGCTTCTCCCTGCTGGTTTCATTCATTTCCACACGGTCTTTATGAGAATATAACAGCGGTCGTAGGTCTGCTCTGTGACCATAATGACTCTCATCAGAGTCTGAAAAACCCTTCAAATGTCTGAATTTCCCCACTAAACACTAGAAATGAAGAAACGTCTTGGATGAGTGGTAACCGAAAGTCTGCTACAACAGCAGAGTGGATGATTTGGCCTCCACTTCACCTTGGAGTGCCTGGCTGAATTAGATCTGTGGACTTCACTCTTTCCAAAAAAACACACTTTAATACAGCAAAGTTTCAACTAAATCACATTTATGTCTGGTAAACACAACTATCAGGCTTTTCATCAATATTCCCTTTTGCTGTAGTAATATTTCTAATAATGCATGCAGACCATTTTGCCCAAAGTAGTTTACACTCATATTTACACATTCTAGAAGCTTCCGTTAAAGTGCCTTGCTCGAGCAAACTCTGGCACATAGACAGGAAGATATTGGAATTCATGAACGTGTGTCTGCAAACATTCATTTTGGTCTTGTTGACAAAGTCAGATGAACTGAATCTTGCATGTTATTGGACAAATGGTCTAGTTAAGGATATAATAATGTTGAACCCTGTTCTCTCCTCGTTTTATGTCAACAATTAATAAATACAACCTACTACAAGCTAGTCTAGTGGTTAAGACATTGGGCTTGAGACCAGAAGATCCTTGGTTCAAATCCCAGCCTGACTGGAAAATCACTAAGGGCCCTTGGGCAAGGTCTTTAATCCCCTATTGCTCCTGGTGTGTAGAGAGTGCCTTGTATGGCAGCACCCTGACATCAGGGTGAATGTGAGGCATTATTTGTAAAGCACTTTGAGCGTCTGATGCAGATGGAAAAGCGCTATATAAATGCAGTCCATTTACCATCTACAACCCCAATTCCAATGAAGTTGGGACATTGTATAAAATGTAAATAAAAACAGAATACAATGATGTGCAAAACCTCTTCAGCCTATATTCAATTGAATACACCACAAAGACAAGATGTTTAATATTCGAAATGTGTTTATTGTTTATTGCTTATTTATTTGGATCTCCATTAGCTACAGCTGAGCTGCAGCTATTCTTACTAGGGTCCACACAAATCAACAAACACAATATACAGAAATCAAAAATGCATTCAAAAATATATAAAAGGAGAAATAATAAAAAGGGAAAAAACATAAAACAAAAACAATCAAGTTCCAATCAATCTAATCTTCACATCTCGTCAATTCATATATACAAAAAACTTATCTATAAATGATCAAAAATTAAACCCAGATTTTTTTATTTTGTCCATAAATGTTGTTTTAGAAGTACCTTAAAAGAACATTAATTTGTAATGAGTTTGATGCATTCTGGCAATGAATTCCATTCCTTGTCTTCCACTGCCTCCTTCCCTTCCCAGTCCTGAGATGTTGACTGTGGGACCTTGAGACTCTGGTGGACTGATTCAGGACTGGGACCCCCCCCCCAGGATGGACAGATAAGGCCTGATGGCGCCTCAAGGGCGGCTTTTCCGGGCTGTCTGAACACTGGACACATCCAAGTCTCGGCTGTTGTCTGTCATCTATTGTGTTTTTTTTTTTTGTTTTGTTATGACTGTTTTCTGTGCTATGGGTTTTTTTGCTCTCCAGTGGTGCTGCGGGTTCAACGCAGCAGCAATGGAGGTTTTTTTCCCAATTCTTTCCTTGTGTGTGCTTTTATATGTGTTCATGTACCGGACCGGCTTATGTGTGTTGTTGTTTGTTAAGTGTCTCATGAGGCCGGTCAAGGTTTGCTCAGCCCTGCTCGTGACCTAGGGCAGGGATATACATCTGGAGCTGGTCCCCGGTCACCAAAAAGGTGACCTCTGCTCCTAACTGGCAATTAGGATGGGTAAAATGCAGTAAACACATTTCATTGTGCAGGGAACATGTTCCTATGTGCATATGACAATAAACTTCTTTTGAATCCTTTGAATCCATTTCAAAATGAGCAGATATTTGCACAAAAACAATAAAGTTTATCAGTTTGAACATTAAATATCTTGTCTTTGTGGTGTATTCAATTGCATATAGGCTGAAGCGGATTTGCAAATCATTGTATTCTGTTTTTATTTACATTTCACACAATGTCCCAACTTCATTGGAATTGGGGTAGTTGTACAGTACGTTCCTTAGCCTGTCTGTGTCTTGCCTGTTTGCCAGCCTTTGTGCCAGACAAAAGTAAGTGAAATAGAGCTTTTTATTGGGTTTGAGGATCCTTCTCCTTTCACTGCCCTTGACTTAAGACAGTGCCTCTAGACGTGGAGTTGGTCCCTGAGTGCCAAACTGTGGATGCCCACTGCTCCTAGTCCTTGCAATGTGCATAATTAGGATTAGTTCAATGCAGAGAAAAAAAAATTCCTTGTGTATGCATGCATGTACAATGACAAACACAGGCATTTCTCTACAATCCTGCAACAGCTGGAGCCAAAGGACCTGTCAAGGACTTTGCTTTAAGAATGCCTAACTGGCTACAGAGTGGGATGGAGCATAGCCTGGTTAAAGATGCATGGGCATAAGTGAAGGACAAATAAGAGGTAATGAGTTCAGGGTGTAGAGTGGATAAAGATATGAGTGGAAGCGGTTGGTTGAGTTGGGGAGTGATTAAAGTATAAGGGTTAGAGAGCAATTGGCAAACATGAGGGATAGCTAAAGGTGCTGACTCTAGAAAGAGATTAAGATGGTTTCACTCTCATCTTCTACTAATGGTTTTTAATCTCATGGACTGAATTGCCTTTCGTCTGCTATCTGTATGAAGTCCAAGGTCCAATCCTTAATCCACTGTCGACTACATTCAACATACAGTACAGATACCGAGAGTCAGGCCAGGGCAGAGAGTAATTTACACATTAGGCTGACTGCACAGCTCTTTTATGACACTGTCACTATCTGGAGCAGAACAGGCCTGTCATGTTCACTTGACGTTGAACAATCACATAATCTACCAGCATGAATGTTTTGTACAGGATACTCGCAGTACTAACAATGACCTGGTCGAGGGATCCAAATTATTGGTATGACAGCACATTTTAAATTTCTTAATGTCTTATTATTTGTAGTAATTCTGGGATTCTCCAGCTGTGATAAAGAGGTTTTTGCTCCTTGTCATATACACTCTGCACTGAGAGCAGCTGTCCAGTGAATCACTTGAGTCACCTGGATTAACAGAACAAAGCTCATAGTTGAGCAAGCACAACTGCTTTTGTTGTTGATTAAAACCATATTTTTCAGGCAGAGTCCCTCTGAAGAGCTGCGATGTGATGTGAGGTTGTTCCGTGGCGTGCATGAGAGAGGAAGAACTGCACACACAGCAAGCTTATATTATTGAAGCATATCAGGTTGACACAACATACTATTATATGGTGTTCATTTTTGTTGGTAATCATACATCATTTTTCACAAAGGAAAAAGTGTTTACTAGATTTGTGTCAGGTGCTAAAAGTAGTGAACCCTGAAATGAGAAAGATGATAGGAAACCATTCAAATAAGGCACATTGCACACCTTTTTAGCAAGATCCTATACTGCCGTGTTTCCCGAACTAGGATGGATGCACCCTTGGGCGGTGCACAAGAGAAAATTTGCAATGACAGACATAAAAACAGTATATGGAAAAAGTCTAAGGGCTTCTTCACACATGAAAGTGTGGATCAAGGGCTGAACCACTTGAGGTTCATGTTTGTATCCATTTGGTGTGGCTAGTTTGGTTTGACACCGCAGTGATGTGCACAAACTTATGTACACAGGGGTGCATGACCTCAAAAGTTTGGGAACCACTGCTATACTGTATTAACCTAACACTAACCTGTACTTGTTGTGTGGGCCGCCCGAAGACCACCACCAGAGGGCGCAGCCACCACCAGGAACTTGAATTGACAGCTGTCACTTATCATCTCATCACACCTCACCCATAAAAGCCTGGAGAAGACACCACATCTTTGCCGAGAACCCGTCAAAACCGTTCAGGTAGACTCAGCCGTTGTGTGTAATTCAGATAAGCTAAGTTGTGACGTATTTTGCATCTGAGCTGGTAGCTGTTGAACTGTGGTTTTGAGTTTGCAGCTCTTTCCACTGTCTGCCGAGTTGGAGGGAGTTGGAAAGAGTTGGCGTTCCCGCTCTACACTCTTACACTCGTTGAGTGGAGGCTGCACGTATAACTCAAGGAAGTAGTGAGATCAGGAGGTGGTGTTTTCTCCAAAAGGAATTACCTGCTGACTGTTTTACTGGGTGTGTACACACACACCCACTATTAACTGTTTCTGTTTCCTGCCAGCAGTACCCGATCTGACAGCTGGAGACGGTGGCCAGCTGGGGACTCAGGACTTGGCGGCTCCGGGGTGTTCCAGATCCGTTGGCGGTGGAAATCGTGTGGGTCCCAACTCTTCTCTGGACGGGCATCTCCTATCCTCGAGCCTGCCCACACGACACCAACTTCATAATTGACTGTAGTATTGAATTGTATCTGTATCCGTTGTGCACTTTTCACAACATTAAATTGTTACTTTGTATTTCCATTGACCATTCATTTACGCCCCCTGTTGTGGGTCCATGTCATCAAATTTTTCACAACAGTACTAACATCAGAGGTTAAAAAACAGTAAAGCTTGTAGTTAAAAAGACATTACAGACAATATAAATAAAGGAATAGATTAATAAATAAATAAATAAGAATCTGACAGTACACTACACCACAGCACACATGCCTCTCATGTGTAAAACACCCATGTGCACAACCACTGCATGCTGATGTTATCAAAAGAAATCCATCTAATTTTGAAAGGAATGTTTACA
This sequence comes from Thalassophryne amazonica, assembly GCF_902500255.1. NCBI lineage: Eukaryota > Metazoa > Chordata > Actinopteri > Batrachoidiformes > Batrachoididae > Thalassophryne > Thalassophryne amazonica. The sequence goes on from NC_047106.1 coordinate 48,390,819, forward strand.
TCTGAAAGTTCAAACCAAGGTCCCGGTGTCGCAGACCGAATGGTCCGCCCCTAAAAATCGGTCCGCCTTTTGCATCTGTGCATGCATCATTTCAGACCACAGCAGCACATCTGAGATGGAGTCTCTTCACCCAAAGCAATCAAATGGATTAATGGGATTATTAACCATCAGATGATAAAAGCAAAACCTCTTAAATCATTCTAAAGTCAGTTATAAGCAGAAACGAGGCAGTTTTAAGCAGAAATTCAGCGAAATTCCGTGACACTTTGAAATAACCGACGCGCAGTGAACACATCAGCTAGCAGATCATTTAGCTGCGGTGCTCTGATCGCTTCTGCTGCCTTTTATGATGAAATAATGCTAAATTTATGTGGAAATGATTGTTGTACAAAAGCTTCAGATATCTGTCGCTGAGATAGATGATGACTGGAGTGCAGTTTGAAGTAGAAATGAGGTTTTAATCCACGATGCATGCGCAGATGCAAAAGGCGGAATGATTTTTAGGGGGGGACTGTTCAGTCAGCGACATCACCTTTTTTGGGAGGGGGGGGGGGGATTGAAGTTTAGTTTGTTTTCAGACTGCAAATACACAAGCACACCAAACATATTTACACAGTGTCAAAAAAGCTGCAGCTCCTGAGCCTCCTCATATAGCTCCTTGTACTTGCAGTGGTTTGGCTTGAGAATAGATACATCTTGTGTTGATGTGTTGTCAATTTCACCAACACCACAGGCTGAAAATTGGTTAATTTCAGTTTACTTTGTTGCTGTTGTAGTAATGTTGCAGTACTGTTATCAGCTACGGTTACTGTGGTACTACCACCAGCTAGAGGTACTGTGTTCTTACTACCAGCTTGTGTAAATAGGGTCCTAGTATCAGCTTGTGTTCCCATGATGTTACTACCAGGTTATGTCATCATGCTATTAGACCCCATAAAAAAAAAAAAAACTAAAATAAAACATTAGTTTATCATCCCGCAAGCATGCCAAAATCGACCCACATCAATTTTTATTTATTTATTTTTTTGGCAAATTTCATTGACAGTAGTACAGCTGGTGCACGAACTGGCACGGCCGCTAGGTGGTGAGTGTTGTTTGGCCAAAGACGGTCATTGACAACCATAGTCACTGGCTCCGTCTCATTCACAGACAGTATGCATGTTTATCACGCTACCAGTGTGCAGTACACTGATTTAACATCGAAACAAGATTCATTTAAAAAATATCTGATACTTTCAGTTCCTCACTTGGTATGCAGGTGCTGTATGTGTCATTTTTCAGGTCTGAAATGATGTTGAATGTACCTGTTTCTGAGAAGGAAAAAAAATCCGCCCGCCCTCACCCCTTTTTTTTCTAAGGTCAAGGATGATAATCTAATGTTTGTTATGAGACCTTACTACTAGCTAGTGTTACAGTGGTATTACTACTAACTAGCTCGTATCACTACCAATTGTTATTAATATGTAACTACTACCAGCTCATGTTACAGTGGTATTGTTAGCACCTAGTGTTGCCATGGTATTACTAGCAGCTACTGGTATCAAGGTGTTACTACCATCTACTGTTACCACAATACTACTACCAGTTACTGCTAGTGATACTGCTACTACCAATTTGCGTTACTATGTTATAACTTCCTGCAAGTGTTACTGTGGAATTACTACCAGATAGTGTTACTGTAGTATTGCCACCAGCTACCTGTAGTGTTACAGTGGTATTACTAGTAGCTAGTATTACAGTGGTATCACAACCAATTGTTATTAATATGTAACTACTACCAGCTCATGTTGCAGTGGTATTGTTAGCACCTAGTGTTGCCATGGTATTACTAGCAGCTACTGGTATCAAGGTGTTACTACCATCTACTGTTATCACAATACTACTACCAGCTACTGCTAGTGATACTAACACCAATTTGCATTACTATGTTATAACTTCCTGCGAATGTTACTGTGGGATTACTACCAGCTACCTGTACTTTTACAGTAGTATTGCTACCAGATAGAGTTACTGTGGTATTACTACCAGCTACCTGTAGTTTTACAGTAGTATTACTACCAGATAGAGTTACTGTGGTATTACAACCAGCTACCTGTAGTTTTACAGTAGTATTACTACCAGACAGAGTTACTGTGGTATTACTACCATCTACCTGTAGTTTTACAGTAGTATTGCTACCAGATAAAGTTACTGTGGTATTACTACCAAAAGAAACAAGTTCATGTGCACAACCTGAAACTAATTCCAATTTGCCTTGTGAACAAACTTGCTGTCTGAAAACTATTGTCACTTGTCGGGTAAAGAAAAGTGCAGAGCATAAATCAAATAGATCACAAGACCGAGGATAATCGCAGTTGTTGTTTTATTGTTTGTTTGTGTGTTTTTGTTTTTGATTGAGTAAGGGAAGGGTGAAACAGCATGGAAGGATGAATGTAGGCATATCAGTCATATCAGTTGCTAAAGAAGAAACTGTCACAACAAGAAAAGTTTACTCTTCATTTCATAGCCTTCATGTCTTCTTTTTGGTGTTGTTCATATTTAATTTCCCTCAGGACATAAATAAAGTTCTATCTTATCTCATGTTGTCTTAGTGTTAGATAACACCCGTACAAATACTCTCAGATTGCTGATAAATATTTGGCGGTGGCATTTGTCTTTAATAACAGAAATGACTGCAGCAATGAAAGAGTGCATTGCCTGTGCTGTAACAATACATCTCTATACTTTTGTTTAATTTGGATCAAGACAGACATTATATGTGTTTTGATTTATGGAAGAAGATGAAAAAAAGAAAACAAAAACAAAGGAAAAATTATGTGATCATCAATTTCCACCTCTTGCACATACAAGAAATACTCTGGCCAGTGTTGCCACAGTTACTTTGAAAAAGTAATCCAATAACTGATTGCTGATTACTCCTTGGAAAAGTAACTTCGTTACTTTACTGATTACTCAGTTTTAACAGCAACTAAGCTAGATTACTAGTTACTTTATTAGTTACTTTCAGCAACTGCCGACAACACCCCCCTGACACATCAACATGAAAATGATAACCCGTTTTGGCCAATTTCAGTGAACATAAATACTTGTTTTATTAAAAAAATACAATAATGACATCTTTCTTGACCATAAATTTAACTGTTGACAGCAATGTAACGGTAAAAACTTACAATTTCTAACCATCATTGTTAATAAATGTAACTATTAAATTCTTTCTAACATTTAAATTCTTTTTAAACATTTTAGATGTTGAAATCATTATTATTATTATTACTATTATTATTATTACAAGTAGTATTAGCAGTAGTAATAGTACGAAAAAAATGTCTTCAAAAGTGGAACTTTAATCTAGGGTGCCCCTTGACACCCCCTTCCCGTGTGGATTCGCCCCGGTGTGCTGTCTGAACAGAAGAATGGATACATTTATTTATCCAGAAAACACAACCAGATTGACAGGTAAGAATAGTACATTTTCTACAGAGGTAGTCACTATAAGTAAACAACAAATCTTATTCAATAACCTGACTATTTGAAGGACAAATCCATACCCTGCGCAGTGTAGATTCCGTCTGACAGTGCACACCTTCATGACCACGATACCATGTGTCAAGAATATGTGGTTGTATGGTCTCAATTGTAATATTGATTTGCAAGATATAAATTTCTGTAGGGATCTAATGGAACATAAAGTAGGTAGGTCAGTGGGATAAAGATTTTGGGTACTTACATGTCCATAAGTTTGATTCTCAGTCACACTACCTCTGTGTCCTTGGACAAACCATTTCACCCACATTGTCCCAGTCCACTATGCTGCAAATGGCTGCTGATCTTGGCTATGTAAATAACATGCAGTGGACTGGTGCACCACCTATGGGGAGTTACAGACTCTCATCTGTGTCATGCTACGGACGCTGGGAATAAGGACCCTAATGAACACGAATGGGCCTCAGGGCCTATACAGGATTTACCTCTTTCAGTTCTTCTTATGGAACAATGTCAAAAGCTTAGGCACTGCCATAATAGGTAAGATAAGTCCTGTAATTGTTCTTGAGATTGGTGATGCACTAGTTAGAGTCACAGCATTATGAGGTAGTTCCTTCTCTCACTGCCTTAGACCTTCTCAAGGTCAATCACTCAAGTGCTCTTTTAACTGCTGGGGGAGCAGGAGGAGGCATGAGCTGATAAGGCTATCTGGGACTTGAGGCAGCAACCTTCGAGATAGAAGCCACTGCCAAAAACAACAACAAAACAAATTCACTCAGAATTCAAAGACCTTGGTTTAAATTTAATCCCTCTGAACATTTTCTTGAGAACGATTAGAAATTCTTGTCTTGCTTTTGGCCACAGTGGCCTCACCCATTGCTGTATTAAAGAAACAGGTGAGCAAAACTGTTCCATTTAAAGGTATACTTAACAAAACTGCAAATAATCACAAATGAATGTCAGTCATTCAGTTTGTCATGATGTACGAGGTCTGTTAGAAAAGTATCCGACCTTTTTATTTTTTGCAAAAACTATATGGATTTGAATCATGTGCGCTTGCATCAGCCAAGATTGAACCTTCGTGCGCATGCGTGAGTTTTTCATGCCTGTCGGTTGTGTCTTTCACCTGTGAGCAGGCTTTGAGTGAGCAGTGGTCTACCCCCCTCGTCGGATTTTCATTGCGAGGAAAATGTCTGAACGATTTGGAGCTTTGCTGCATCAAATTTTTCCAGAAACTGTGAGAGACAGCCAGGTGGAAACCATTCGGAAGATTCAGATGGCTTTCAGGGACGATTCTATGGGGATCACACAGATTAAGCAGTGTTATAACCAGTTTAAAGACGGTGCACAATGGTGGAGGGCGCGCCGTGCTCCGAGCGGCGATCGACAGGCAGAACCGACCAGATCATTTCCAAACTGAATGCTGTGTTGATTCGGGACGTCGTCTGACTACCAGAGAAATGGCAGAAGATGTGCACATAGCACTTTTTAGCCACATTCCACTGTTACAGGAGTTTTTGTCATGAAAAGACGTGCGGACGAATTCGCACGTCGGGATGGAGCCGCTAATGGCGCGGGACAAAAAGCAACGCCGTGATGAAGCCTCACAGGACATGTTGTGGCATGTCCAGCTCATCCACAATTTCTCGGATAGTCACACGACTGAAAAGCCACCGAAAGCCATCTGAATCTTCTGAATGGTGCAAGAGCTGGGCATGTTACAACATGTCCTGTGAGACAAACACGGAGGTGCTTTTGTCCCGCGCAATTAGCAGTTCTGCGGCGAATTCCTCCGCTCCTCTTTCCATGACAAAAACTCCTGTAACAGTGGAATGTGGCGAAAAAGTGCTATGTGCACATCTTCTGCCATTTCTCTGGTAGTCAGACGACGTCCCGGATCAACACAGCATTCAGTTTGGAAATGATCTGGTCGTTTCAGCCTGTCAATCGCCGCTCGGAGCGCGGCGCGCCCTCCGTCATTGTGCGCCGTCTTTAAACTGGTTGTAACACTCCTTAATCTGTGTGATCCCCATAGAATCGTACCCTAAAAGCCGTCTGAATCTTCCGAATGGTTTCCACCTGGCTGTCTCTCACAGTTTCTGGAAAAATTTGATGCAGCAAAGCTCCAAATCGTTCATTTTCCTCGCAATGAAAATCCGACGAGGGGGGTGGACCACTGCTCACTCAAAGCATGCTCACAGGCGAATGACGCAACCGACAGGCGTGAAAAAACACGCATGTGCACGAAGGTTCAAGCTTGGCTGATGCAAGCGCACGATTCAAATCCATATAGTTTTTGCAAAAATAAAAGGTCGGATAGTTTTCTAACAGACCTCATATATTAATAATTTGACCCCAAAATAAAGAATATACAACCAGTCCCACATTAGGTGCTTGTGGCACTGTGGGACACATACTCCAAGAAATATGTGCTTTTTTCCCATCCTTATCTACATACCTTAAGTTATTGCTGTTCATTTATGATCACTTTCACAGTGGCACATTGTTCACTTTGTCACAATGTACTTGGATTCAATGCGCTTCGGTCATGATGCTTCCTATAAAATGTACAGCCCAGTCTCATGGATTTTTTTCATGCTCCCGTCACAAAGTCATATTTTGTGACATGGCTTTTTATTTTACTATTTCTAACCCTACACCTTCTCTAACCCTAACCATAACCTAATGCTCTCCCTTCACCAACCCTAACCATAACCCCCGCATCACCCCACATTTTGCGCTACTGCCACGGCATTAATTCACAAACCAATAAGTTAATTTACCTTTCGTGACGGCATCACGAATGGCGTGAGACTGGGTTGAATATGTATCAATCGAGCTAAGTTTTATCCCAAAGCATCCACACAGCACAGCTTTTGTTTTTAAAGTACTGCACATAAAAGACACTTCTGTGCTGCATATTTCACATTACAGACAAATATATTAAAGTGTTTTACATTCAAGTCAACATATACAATAGCAATGATTCTCAAAGAAAAATCTAATTACTTCAGATTGTCAACAAAAATCAAAATGCCCATATTGCTTCATAAAAAACAAAAACAAAAAAACAAAAACACTCCTTTAATGTCTTTTGAGACACTGAAGGATGTCATTTTTGTCCAACAGTGACAAAATGTTACTGAGCATCCATCTTGAAGAGGACACCTTGGCATGAGATTGTGTTATTAACATGTTGTGACTTTCTGGTATTTTTAAGTAATTTACACCTAAATGGTACACTGAGCAGTAAAGGCTTATTACGCTGTCTTAAACATACGATAATGGAGTCATTTATGTTTTAACAACTGACAAAAAAACCTTTTAGGATTTCAGGAAAATGAGTTGGCATCACCTTTAGACATTTCCAGGTTCAAGAAATCAGCAGGTAGTAGATCTTTAACATTTTACTCACTGTAGCTATGGAACAAACTGACAGCAGTAGACTTCATTTGACATTTTCAAATCTAAACTAAAAACGTACCTGTTGTCAGCTGCCAGTAATCTTGATGTTGGGAGGTTTTTAACAGTTATGGCTTTATTTCTGTTTTGATCTTCTTTTTTTTTTAATTTTGTACTGAACTCTAATATTTTTAAGTTATGATTTTTAATTATTGTCCTTTAATAATTGGTATCACGCTGAAAACATGAAATCATCAGAGTGATGTGCACATCAGCGATGCAGATGAATAACTAACACACCCATGTGTTTGCAATTATATGGGTGGATATAAAGGCATGCGCAAAGTGATGAAGAAAATGGTACTAACAATGGCTGGGTTAGCGTCAGAGTACCTTGCAAATGGCGCAATCCTACAACATGTATTAAGGGAACGAGACGATTGACTTGCAAATGATGATAATTGGCTATAATCAGATTTTGATTACCAAAGTCAGTGTTAAAGCCCCCTGACACTTGCATGACTTTGATCCGCGTACATGCACGTACATCGTCTTGACGATCCCACCCAGTGTGTTCCCAGCTGGAAGCCAGGCTTTGTTCCACTGGCTGCCATGCGTTGTGCGCTGGACGCTGCTTCTGTAAAATAATTTGTAGCGGAAGAATCATTTTCTCTTCGAGCTGGCTGTTGAAAACAGCTCTATCGCTTCCTGAATCACAGAGGAGCGCTCCAGCCGCAGCTTTCTGTGCATAGCGCTGAACGAGGGCATTTGAACATCTATAAAGGTAATATTTGTCATGTTTATATTGTAATGGCTTGGTAAAACAGTTGCACGTTCTTTCCTTCTTGTGTGCAGCTATAAAAGTATGTTTATGATAGATTTAACATCTGTTATAATCGTTCAGCTGAGCTGTGCTCTAATGCGTGCGCTGACGCAACCACTCACTTCTTTACAACGGCTTGACGAGCTGCGCACAGTGTTGGCGAGTAGCTCGTGTTGCATGACATTTATTCGTGAAAGATTTTTTGAACATTTCAAAATTCCTCCTTGCGCAATTGCATGCGCCAGCGTCCCCTCTCACGTTCAGTCGACACCTGTTATTGACAAGTTTACTCTCCTGCACAACACAGTGTGTGCAAGTGCACGCATCAAAATCGTGTGTCAGGGGGCCTTTACTGGAGTTGTGCTCAGAACTGTGGCCGCAATAAGGTGAGGAGCCAGGGGTTGTCTTTGCCCACACAGCACTTTAATGTTGAAATGTGATGTACCTGGATGAGATTCGGATGATTGTGTTCCACACAGCTGGCATGACTCGGTTCAAGGTTGACTGGTGAACTCCTGACCGATCAACCAGCTCCTTCTGGAATGCCCCTGTTGCCAGGAAGCGCAGTGTGTTTAGCACCACACATAACAGTGAGATCACATGAGGAATTTGTTTTTGTTAATATCATATGTGATGCATAATGCGCATCAGGCAAGAGGCTGGTACAGCTCGTGATGGTTGGCTGCTTGGTGGTGAAATAGTTTATTTGTGTAATTGTTCCTAGCGATAACCAGCATGGGCACATTTGAGCATGTTTGTATTCAAATATGTTTTTTTGTTATTTTTATTATTAACCCTCTGGGGCCGACAACGTCATATACGATGGCTAAAACCAAGCTTTACTAAATCATAAATAACTTTTTAACGATATAGATAGAAACTTACTTTTTTGCTGAAAAGTTAACTCCGCAGAGCTGTGTGATGACGTGCACAATGTGAGTGTCCAATTGGAACTGGTTCACCGTCACATGGTTTTCCAAAATCCAATCGTAGGGCAGATTTACCTGACGTGAAAAGCCAAAGACCGTTTTCAGGAGTGATATGTTACTAGTTGGCCCATTTGAATAGCCCCCTGGGTGCTCCAATGAGTACATAATATTAGTACATACTCAGTGCACCCTGTGCCATTACACACAGCGATCAGTGAAAGCAGGAGCAGACGGAAAGCCTCTGATGACAATCTCACGTGCTCAAACAAAGAGTGTGTAACTATTAGGATGTTCCACTAGTTTGCATGTGAATGTTACTGGATAACTCTGTTGCTTTCTCAGCGTAAAGCACTGTTTACCATATCAAAATAACAAAACGCATAGGACCATTTTGTATATATTGTTCAAAATGTTGCATTTGTGTTTATTGTATGAACCTTTTTGTTGTACAGTCTTTCACACAAGACCTCAAATGCCTTTATAAAGTGTCAAAACAGTTGTTTATTATAGTTTGCTGTGTGTTTTGAATAATGTGTGTAGAAATTATTTTTCGCTTTATTTTTCCTTGCTATTCTGATTGTAAACCTTTTATACACTTAGAAAACACAACAAAAACTATATATTCTGAAAGCACGGTTGTCCTGAAAAAAAGAGACATAAAACTTGATTGTGGGATGCAGGGAGAGCTGTTAACAGCAATAATAAAACATTTATGCCAGGCGAGTGAACTGTCCAAAAAATGCCCTCGGACCCCAGAGGGTTAATGTGTTTTCTTTTTCTTGATGGTGGAACTAGAGCTTCCTGACTGTTTCAGTATTTGTCAATAAATGTGTGTGTAATGTTGTGAATGTCACACACTGTCAGCCACCGCACACATAATATTTTTTTTACTTCAGTGTGTGTGCGCTGTTCTGGCCTCAACATTTACACATAAGGACACACTCATTTCATTTTCATTTTACATTGGGATGAGATGTGTTGAGAATGGCAACTGAGCTGCAGCTTTTGTTGTTTTTGCACACTGCCTCCAAAGGTTCTAACACTCCACACTTATGGTACCGTAAACACGAGACAACAAAAGTATTTGAAGAAATTTGCATATTCAGATAGACGCATGGCCAGGGAGGAGTTGGTGCGTGTGCACGTGTGCTCAATTCCACGTTGATTAGGATGTACAACCCGAACATGCATGGATCCATGTCTACACACACTTTGATACAATACATCTGAATTTTTTTGTGCTCACGGTCAGATTCTGGGTTTTGGCGTAAGCTATGTTTCCACACGTTTTGTACATGAGGTCCCTGGACTTTAAGATGGGAGAAGGACCTCATCAGTAAAGCCACCTGCTGAGGTAATTGGCTGTCCATCCCTGGTCTAGACCTTACCCACCCCATCAATAAGCACAGTGCAGAGCAGAGTGAAGATCATGCACATTAGAAACAAGCAATTGCTGGCCTATGCACCACCACAAAGTGAAAGGGTGATGATGATGATGATGGCAAGCATGTGCACTTGGTGACTCCATCATAAAAGCTGTACTTGCAGTAGTATTTAATTTTAAATTTAAGTAGGTTTGTCCCATTGAGATCAAGACCTCTTTTACTAGGGAGACCTGGGCAATTCTAAAGTTTCCAATCCACCTAACCTGCATGTCTTTGGATGTGGGAGGAAACCGGAGGACCCGGAGGAAACCAACACAACATGGGGAGAACATGGAAACTCCACACAGAAAGGCCACAGGTGGGATTTGATCCCATGACCCTCTTGCTGTGAGGTAACAGTGCTAACCACTAACCCACCGTGCTACTAGCAATGTTATGCAATAGTCTTCCTTCCAAACTTCAATGCCACGGCTGAGCGGCACTTGTGTCCCTGCTAAATAATTTACAGCTTTACACTCTCAGCTGCGGCACGAACTCCCAAAACTACACTACAGGAAGTGCCTATACAGTGTACACATGCACCAACAAAGCACAAAAGTCGACATACAATATGTGATGAGTGACACAAACGCATGCAGGCAGAACTCAATATTAAACTGATATGCTGTTACACACATGCACAGACAGATTGCACTGCAGCCCAGATGTCTGAAAAGCAGAGTGGGTTTAATTGGGAGCCATTGGTCTCTGTTGACTTGCGTGCTTGACTGCAGTATGCCTGAACAGAACTCACAGCAGGTCCAAGAGTTTTCCCTTTGTGAATATGAGAGCTAAATGAGAGGCAGAGGAAGCAAGGCAGGCATTAAAACAGCCATGTGGCACCAGCTCAACTGTGCAAATGTATAAATTCTTCACTGGAGCTGTGATCATGAGGCAGACTGTGCATGTGTGTGGTATTTTTGAATGGCTTTGGTTTGGTTTGCATATCAAAGAAGAAAATGTTAATTAGAGAAATGTCTACAGGGACAGTTTACTTGACAGTGTTCGCTGAAAAATACTGATTTTCTCGTCTGCACAGTTTCTAATTGGCATAGTCCTGTTTTTGACAGAAATGAAGGATTGATATTAATAGAGTGATGTGACATTTGTGAATATTTGCATGTTGTACGTTAACAAGAATGACAGTTTTCCAACCTGAGCTCTATTTTACACGTTTTTGGGTTCAAAAACATAACTGATCTAGCATTGATTTAGGGTCCGATCTCACTAGGTGCGACTGTTGGACGGCAGTTGGGATGTGAATACACACACACACACATATATATACATATATACAATTGCTTTTGCTGAAGAAACTTTCCTGAGAGCCAATGTGGGGTTCTAAACAAATAGAGAAATGACTGACATGATCAATGTGTTCTGCCAGCTGCAGGAGAAGTGCAGGAAACAAAACATGGGCAGTCTTCATTGACCCTGACCAAAGCACGTGATACAGTCAGCCGAGATGGGCTATGGAAGGTACTGACGAAGCTTGGGGCCCACCGAAGTTTCTCTTAATACTTCAGGCAACTCCATTAGGGCTGTGGTGAGCTCTCAGAACCCTTCCCCATCAGAAATAGTGCCAAGCAGGGCTGCATCCTGGCCACAATGCTCTTCACAATCTTCATTAGTTTGATGTTAAGAGAGGTCAAGGAAGATCTCTCCAAAGGTAACTTAAATGGGTTTAGTACAGATGGCAGCGTCTTGAACCTCAATCATCTCTGAGCTCATATCAAGACATCTGAAGAGCTAATCTTGGAACTGTTTGCAGATGACCACAGCCCCCTTACTCATACTGAGGAAACATTACAGACAGCCGTAAACCACTTTGGTGATACAGCTTGGGCATTTAGCCTCACCATCAGCCTGATGCAGATGCAGATTTGCATCAGACTCCTCAAGGAAGATATACACTCCACCCAACTCAATGTCTTAGACCAGTTCACATATCTAGGGCAGGCAGGATATTGGCAAAGACGCTACAGTCATCATGGATGTGGGACCATCACATCTGCAAAGCCACAGCTCCAGCTTGTGTACCTCCAGAAACTAGTGTGGCTAAACCACTCCCTGAGACTTTCCACAAAGATCCATGTCAACAAAGTAGTTGCATCAACACAGTGCTGTATGGGGTCTCAAACATGGTTCTTATACTGGAAACACATCAAACTGTTGGAAAGCTTCCCTCAGAAATGTCTCCAATACCATTCTGGGTGTAAAGTGGCAGTACTTTGTCACCAACACTGAGGTCCTGAAGAAGGCAGATGTCCCAAGCACCAAGGCTATGCTGATGCTCCTAAAGGTACTCTGGCCTGTCCACATTAACTTATGTAGACTCCAGCATGCCAAACCGTCTATTACAGAATGTTGCACACTGACAATCACAACATTGGAGCTCCTTGCAGGACTCAAGCCTTGATGTGACCAGTAAACTTTTATGAAAGTTATTCTCTATTTCACTTCACCATGAACCTGAAAATGCTGATGCAACAGGCCAAATTTGTCCGATGCACAATTTCTCCAATCACACACAGAGAAGCCTATAATTCCTTCAGAGATGTCATGTGTCTTGGTGGCTGGCTTCCGTCACTATTCTCCCTTTTGCACGGTCACTCAGTTTTGGAGAACTGCAGACACACAGATTTACCACAGAGTACCATACTGTTTGTATTTCTTAATAATTGATGTAAATAAAGGCCAAGACATATTCAATGACTTGGAAATGTTCATGTATCCATCCTGACTTCTCTGAAGGAAAATGACTTAAAAGCAATGAGTTACTTTTGCTATACTAAAGGGTGCCATTATTCATGCAACCCATCATCTTGACTTTGATATGCTGATTTAATTTATATCAAGTTGAAGAGATTTCCTTTCAGTTTGAGTTTAAGGAGGATAATTTTAGAAATTCTAACACAGAGAAGCCTGAATTACTTTTTCTGTTCAAAATAGCATAAACAAATTAAAACATGTAAAAGCCTAAGAGGGTGAATACTTTTGGAAGGCAGTGTGAGCATCATGACTCACCCACAGTTGCTCACTTAAGCTGTTAGCTTAGTTAGGGTTGATTGATCTCGTGTACTGTATCAGAGTTCACAGATATTTATGTTGTCCTCGTTATTGTCCTTTTAAACTGGAGACATGCAAGATGATAAGTGTTTATGGGTTTTTGATTTATTACTTGCACAAGCTGGTTGAGATGATTGAACCCACCCATGCACAAACCCTACACCATTGCCAGCGCAAGGAACTGAGACAAAATACACAGGCATCTTGCTGTGGGGACTCTGACACAAGATGGCTGCACCTATTACATGTCATGTGGGATGGAATTATTTTGTTTTCTGGGTGTTGACGAGCAACATGCAAAAGTTAGGCTAGTATCTCGCTGGACTGCGACAGCCTGTGAATGGCATTCTTTAAGAAATTTGTGCAGTTCAGGGTGAAGTTCTCATCCACTTATCATCTCCTCGTCTCAGTCACGGGGCAGCGCCCACGTGTTGCTTGATTTTTGAACAAACCAAAAAAATCGCTGTGTTGAACTCCCTCACAAAATCGTCAGGCGGGCACCTCGTACGCCTCACCACGTCGTCTCTGCAGCAGTTTATCACAATAAACTGCTGGGAACTCTGTAAGTGGCCATGTGCATCTCTAGAGGTGCTACATTACCATCCTCATCATCATCATCATGACCTCTGCCAATGAAGTTGGAGCAGGTTATATTTTCACCCCTGTGTGTTTGTGAACAGCCTGGAACCCACAATGTTTGATACAGTGCTATGAAAGTTAGTTCCCCCTTTAATGTCATGTTGACATCACAAAACAAAACAAAAGTTCAGGCTTTTCATATTAAAATTTCTAAAATTCTGCCCTTTAAACTCACAGTGAAAAGTAATCTCTACATCATGAATTAAAAGAAATAAAATCTAAAAGCCAAAGAAAATTTAGATTTACCTAGCCATTGAAAATTTTACAGTAAATCTGATCAAGAATCTTTCAAATTTGCTGCATTTACACAGTGAATTTCAATGGATTTTATTTTTCTGTCCTTTTCACCTTTCTGACAATACAAGAATTCCATCATTCTTTGTTTGCAGTACTCACTTCAATAAAGCTTACTGGTCTAGTTCCCGTAAAATGCAAAAGAAATTGATTTTTTTCTTCAGTATATATTTAAGTGCAAATGAAAGGGAAAACCAAACATTTATCACAGAACTGGAAGAAAGAATGTGTGTGTTGTAAAAGTTGTTTTTTATAAGTAACTGAGCAGGGACGATGTGTCTCTTATAAATACCACTACAGGAAAGAGGCCTTTTGTAAATTTAGTAGGAAAGATGTCCCTTTTGCAAATATCTCTACATACCTTTAATAAATAACAGAACAGGAATGATGTGTCTTTTGATCCTCAACAAGAAAAAGTTGTCTGTTTGCTGACCTTCTCTTCCCAAGACCTTTTGCTGATTTCTACAAAACGTGGGAGGTCAGTGAAGGTTGACTCCAAAATTGCCCTTACAAAAATTATTTTGACAAAGATCAAGGAATTTGATTTTCAACCCAATTTGGGTCCAAAGTGGTACATACTTAGGTGGTTCTAGAACTGCCCTGGTAAGGTCAGCCACTGGGAAGTCATTTGGATGAAGGTCAAGGTAAGTGGGGTTAAAGGTCAGATTACTGTAGCCTTTAATGTCTTCATGCTCATGGCTACTGTTACCTATTTATGGTCATGCTTTCAAAAACAGATGGTGAAAGACACATCCACTTCAATTCCGCACTCTTGCTTTGTTGCTGATTTCTATTGTGTAAGTATGTGGGCTTCAGAGTACGAAACACATCATCACAGATATAATATTGAAACACAGGTGTTCTTTGCTGTTCCCTGTGGGCACACAGAGTGGGGGAACATCCGCTGCTGTTTTTATGTACAGACTTAAGGCATCGTGTGTAGTTTCCACCAGCCTCCTTCATGTGAAAGGTGCGAAAAAGCAGAGTGAGAGATGATGGGAGGGAAGATGGATAGAGGTGCTTAAGAAAATGATGCATCATCACACTTTCACGCTGTTCGTCGTCTCTGGAGGGTGTGTGCGCAGTAGGTTGTTGGCTGCTTTTAAATGTGTATGCAGTTGTGTGAACGTGTGGGTGATGGCGATGTGATTACTTTATGTGTGTGTGTGTAAAAATGCTGACAGCACCTTCAAGTAGTCAGAGGGGGTCGTCATTATTCGTCACAGCCATCACTGGGAGAGCCCATTTCCATTTTAAAGAGCACTCTGTGCCACTCTTTCCTTCATTTCCTCTCCTCTCCACCTCTGTCTTTCAATCCACTCTAGCCCTACTTTACAGAGTGCTATCTTGCTGTTTTCTCTACTTTTCTGTCTGCCCTTCTCTCTGTCTTGCTCCACACTGCCCTCCAACCAGTCATTTTAATGCCATTATGCATGCTCTTTATGGAACACACAAAAGACTTTTTTATTCTTGAGTGCACAGAAGGATCTTACACTTTTCATGAGTCACAGCAGTTGTAAAGATACAGTTAAGAAGCAAGTAAAACCAAGAGAAAAAGTTACAAGACTTCAGTGAAAATAATGTTCTTAACGTCATGATGTGAAATACCATATTTGTGGGTCTGAGAGCCCAGGGTCGTGCAACAGCACACCCCTTTTTTTGAAGGAAGCTGGTTAAACTCCCACCCAAAACTTTTTTTTTGGGGGGGGGGGGGGTGTTAAACATTAAATGCCCACTTAAAAAAAAAAATAATAATAATTCCGAGATTCCCATCATATTGTAAAAAGCAGAAAATAATGAGTTTTAAAGAAGTTTTTCTCCTTTTCCATGTCAAAATTGTGATGACATCACCCGTTTGTACTGCACTGTTATTGTGAAAGACTCATGCAAGAATCAGGATGGGTTGTGTAGCAATGGGGCTAGCTTTGCCACAGTCACACAGTGAATGAGCTCTTCTGTTTGTCTTCGGTTTTGTCTGACAAAACTTTTTCCACATGTTACATTAAAGCCTTATTCCAAAGTGGAGTAAATTAATTTTTTCCCCTCAAAATTCTACTCACCACACCCCATAATGACAACATGAAAAATGGTTGGGTTTTTTTGCAAATTTGTTAGCAAAACCCCCCAAAAACTAAGCGATCATGTGTACATACGGATTCACAGCCTTTGCTCTTTACTTTGTTGAAGCATGTTAGGCAGCAAGTGCAGTCTCAAGTCTTCTTGAATATGAGCCCACAAGCTTGGCAAATCCATCTTTGTGCAGTTTTGCCCATTCCTTTGCAGCACCTCTCCACTTCCATCAGATTGGATGGGGAGCGTTGGTGCACAGCCACTGCCAGATCTCTCCAGAGATGTTCAGTCGGATTCATCTGGGCTCTGGCTGGGCCACTCAAGGACATTCACAGAGTTGTCCTGAAGACACTCCTTTGATATCTTGGCTGTGTGCTTAGGGTCATTGTCCTGCTGAAAGACCGTCACCCCAGTCTGAGGTCAAGAGCGCGCTAGAGCAGCTTTTCATCCAGGATGTCTCTGTATATTGCTGCATTCATCTTTCCCTCAATCCTGAGTAGTCTCCCAATTTCTGCTGCTGAAAAACATCCCCACAGCATGATGCTGCCACCAACATGCTTCACTGTAGGGATGGTGCCTGGTTTCCTCCAAACATGACATCTGGCATTCACGTCAAAGAGTTCAAGCTTTGTCTCCTCAGACCAGAGAATTTTGTTTGTCATGGTCTGAGAGTCCTTTTGGCAAACTTCAGGCAGGCTGCCATGTGCCTTTTACTAAGGAGTGTCTTCCGACCACTCTGTCATACAAGCCTGATTGGTGGATTGCTACAGAGATGGTTGGCCTTCTGGAAGGTTCTCCTCTCTCAATCAATCAATCAATCAACATTTATTATAAAGTGCTTTAGAGCACCGACTGGTGTACAAAGTGCTTAACATTAAAAACACAAATTCACAAAAATGAAACACATATAGAATAAAATTTTAAAACAGCACATAATGCTTTTAGCGGCAGCTATACTTTTAATTTACTGCACTGACTTTCAGTTTGCTGCTTCAGTCAGAAGACATCTTTGAACAGCCATCTACTGCATAGTCCACATTCTCACCATCCAATTTCCCCACAGCTGCACAACAGTAAAGCCCACTCAACATCAAGTCAGGTTCATATGTAGGTGGATGGTGACAGATTTTTTTTTTTATTTTGCCTCTGTGCATCATCATGATGGAGCTGAAATGAAATGAAATGTGCTTGTAGTCAAGACTTTCAGCTGTAATTGAAAGGGTTAATAAAAATCGAGTTGGAATTATGATCATTTGCATACATATTGCCTCCATGTTCATACTCCAAAAGTAACTGGACATTCTAAATATAAGGATTATTTTAACCCCCTACCACTCACCTCATTTTGGCTTGTCAGTATCTCACAAATAAAAAATGGGATACACAGACTTAGAAGGGGTTAAATACAAACTATTAGTTTTACATTTTTCATTCAGGGGAAGGAAACATGAACATTTACAAGTCACTGAATATGACTTGGACTTCACGACATCAATCATTACAAACATACAAATAGTATGTTACTGCATGTAAATCTGTCCACAGTAACTCTAAAAAATTGAGGGACTATGTGTATAAATCGTCATAATTTCTAAAATGGTTTGTGATTTTTTTGTGAAACCCTTGAACTAAAGTTAATGTTGATAGTGTAAAGACATATTGATTAATTTCATTTCCTTTGTGGTGATGTCCAGAAGCAAAATTACAACACACTGTATGTGTCACTGTCTGACTACTTATGAACCCAAGTACAAACCACTGTCACTCCGGCTCACATGGATACAGAAATGGACACATTTTTGCTGACGGCAGAACCAACCGCAAAGTTTCTGCAGAGATTTCTCAGAGTAGGTCTCACGGTCGCAGCCCTTCCCAATGTGGCTGGTCTGCAGCTCCACCGTGGTCCTCACAGATGACAGAGGGCCGCCACACGTCTCCAGGTGCATCTTGGGAAACAACTGTTTGCTGCCTGTTCCTGGATCGTAGTCCACTCGTTTATTCCAACCTGATAAAGAGATACAGAAGGAGGGAGAGCATTAGGGATAGAGACATGATGGATTAACTGTGGTTGTTGCTTACAATGGGTGAGAGATGTTTGGAGCCTGATCCAGGAAAAAAGCAAGGCGTGGTTCTCCATCTTTTGCATTCTGAGAAACCAGCATTTCTCAGGAATGTGTGAAATTTTGACTCACTGAATGTAATGTTGAGAAAAGTTGGTTTCTCAGAATGCAAAAGATGGAGAACCACGCCTTGCTTTTTTCCTGGATCAGGCTCCAAACATCTCATCACCCCTCGTAGCAAAGTTGGAACAGCAGTGGAGCAAACGTAATGTTTTCAGTGCTGTTGTTGTCTGTTCACGTCCCAAGTGGAAAGACAGAGTAGAGCACAACATACAGTCCACAACACAGGGTGCCAGGACCCGGATGGGAGTGAGGTTTAGGGGGTTGAGGTGTGACAGAGACCAGCAGGTCTTTGGCGTTGGGGAGTGAAATCTCACTCCCCAACGTCAAAAGACGCTCTGGCCACAGATGTCACAGCCCATGGGTTTTAGCCTTGTGGGCAGAGTGCCTGCCTCCCATGATGGGCTCATGAATTTGCATCCCGAGTGAAGCAACGGAGTGGAGTACAACATACACAATGCAGAGGTTAAATTTGTGAGTGCACCAATC
Source organism: Thalassophryne amazonica (assembly GCF_902500255.1). NCBI lineage: Eukaryota > Metazoa > Chordata > Actinopteri > Batrachoidiformes > Batrachoididae > Thalassophryne > Thalassophryne amazonica. The sequence continues at coordinate 48,409,621 of NC_047106.1, forward strand.
AAAGAAAAAAAAATGCCCACATGAATGTCATAACACTCACTCATCCAATACAAATAGTACCTGTACACTCCAAACTGATTTCTACAACACTGGTAGAAGTACATAAAACCCCAGAACCCCCCTGTACATCTGGAAAGTATTCACAGCACTTCATTTTTTTCCACATTTTGTTATGATACAATCTTATTCCAAAATGGATGAAAATATTTTTTTCCTCACAATTCTATACACAATATTCCATAATGATGATGATGTGAAAAATCACATGTACATAGGTTTTCACAGCCTTTGCCATGAAGCTCAAAATTGTGGTCAGGTGCAGCCTGTTTCAACGGGCGCCAGCTCTAGGAAGAGTCCTGATGGACCTAATCTTCCATTTAGGGATGATGGAGGCCACTGTGCTCACTGGGACCTTCAAAGCTGCAGAAATGTTTCTGTACCCTTCCCCATATTTTCTGCCTTGAGACAATCCTGTCTCGGAGGTTTACAGACAATTCCTTTGACTTCATGCTTGGTTGTGTGCTCTGACATGCACTGTCAACTGTCGGACCTTATATGTAGACAGGTGTGTGTTTTTTCCAAATCATATCCAATCAACTGATTTACTCCAGGTGGACTCCAATTAAGCTGTAGAAACATCTCACGGATAATAAGTGGAAACAGGATGCACCAGAGATCAATTTTGAGCTTTATGGCAAAGGCTGTGAATACTTACATACATGTGATTTCTTAGGTTTTTGTTGTTGTTTTTTTAATACATTTGCAAAAATCTAAAACAAAAAAAACCCAAACTTTTTCACATTGCCATTATGAAATATTTTGTGTGGAATTTTAAGGCCAAAAATTTATCAGAAGATAATTAGTCCGATAATGGTTTTCAAAGTTATCTGAAAAGATAATCCAATAATGAAAACTTTATCTTCGATAATTATCGGTTATTGGATTATCGGACCTGTGCCCACCACTGCTCATCTGACAAAAGCTAAATGCTTTGGTATGATTTTCCATGTAAGAAACACCATATGTACCAGATTTTGTATCAAATGGACTATCAAATGAATTAAAATAGCACTTTTCCATCTGCGTCAGACGCTCAAACACTTTACAATTATGCCTCACATTCACACAAACTCACTCACAAAACCGATGCCAGGGTGCTCCCATGCAAGGCGCTCACGTCACACCGGGAGCAACTTGGGGATTAAGGACTTTGCCCAAGGGTCCTTAGTGATTGTCCAGTCAGGGTTTGGGGTTTGAACCGACGATCCGCTGCTCTCAAGCCCAACGCTTAACCACAAGACAATCACCTCCTCGTAAAGGTAAGGTGATAAAGGATTTTTGCTCACATCGGACAAAATGTCCCACTCCATCGCCCTAAAACAATTTCCTTCAGGGTTAACGAAGTTCTTATTTTTATTCTTAATGTATTTCCATTAAAAAACCCCTTGCATGTACCAGACAGAGCAGTCTGGGACGTGCCCAGTAATGTACGAAATAAAGTTCAGCACTGACACTAGCCGATTCGAGGAAAGTGGGTATCATATTTCCTTTATTAAAAGACTGGCTATTTATTTTTTCAACTGTGCTCAGACCCGCCGCCTGAATGAGGCAGGACATAATTCAAGGCTGGCGATTATAAACAAATTGTTGCTTCCTGCCTGTGCTGTAATATGGTGTTAAGTTTCACACATATCCCTGAGTGTGACGAACCATGGACAGCCACTTTAGATCAGAGCCCTCTGTGTGGCTGCGAACCCATGCACCTGCTAAATGATGGAAACCACAAGAGCTGTGATTTGGCACTTTTCCAGTTTCACTCGTTTCTCTCCCGTCATATTTTGAAAGTTTTTGCAGTGCACATGACAATTACATTTTGATCACAAACAAAATACGTTTGACAGAAAAAAGTTCACAAATATGACCAACTTTACAACAAGGAGTCAGAAAAAGACACTCAAATAACCCGCAATTCATGGTGGAAAATTACATGTACCGTACCGCTGGTTTGGAGGTTGATGATTGTATAAAGAAGTGGAGTCGACTCAAAGTCAGGATTTTAATGCTGACCTTGAGTTCTGGGGATTCCCCATAGATCATTCGGTGCCGTCCGGCTGTAACAAATCTATTACATACATATAAGAGATTTTGTCTGTTTTATACATACAGCGGATTTCAATTATAATGGGCACTGATCCACCTGAATCCATTATATGTGAGTTTTACTGTATATATAAAACAATACATTTTAAAGTGATCCACATACAAAGCTGGATCCAGGAGGTTTTAAACATAACAAAAAACGCAAGAGAATGTGCATCTCTGTGCACTTTAAGTGTTGGCAGACTAATGCAATCTGAGTGTCTAGTCTTCTGAACAGCATGCTTGTTATTTTTTGGTTTCATTTTGTCCATTAAGGCAAACATTAAAACAAAAATACTTCCAATTTTCTTTGACAGTGACTGGCATCGTAACTCAATACTCGTCTGGTGGCATGTCCTCGCCAAATGAAATTGCTCCACTGTTTTGGAGTGGGGTACAGTACCTGCATTAGCAACAGTAGTCATTACGCCGTCATGTCTGTCAGCTGTGAATTGTGTTTGCTGCTCAGGCAGGCTATTATTTCATGCCATTGCAATGTTTTCACTTTGCCTATTTTTTTCTCCCAAATCCTTTGTGTTGGATTTGTCTCTTTGTGTTTGTCAGAGTTTTGTCCATTGCATCCTGATCCTGCTCGTTACCACAAATGGAACGACGAGCATAAGAAACATTTGCTCATTCTGAAGGTGCCCACGCAAGTTCTCAACCTCTTCTCTCGCTCAGAAAACTCGTGACATCATAACCAACATGGAATCATTACACAAAATAAAATCACACAACCACTTCTGTCTATCTGTAAAATAGAACAAACAGAATTTGTCTTTGTTGCCAACGAGCCTGTTAAATATGCAGTGTGCACTCTCTCATTCCATCATCAGCAACACACACACCTCACTTTTGTAGTTTTGTAGCTTTTCTGCAGCTTTGTTACCATGGGATTGTCAGTAGTTGTGATAAGAACAGACACCAACAATAATGCATGCTACAAAAGAACAACAAACAAGCGTGAATAACACCTCTTCTTTATAGATAATCATTCCATATTCTGTATATTTGTGCCATTCCAGCTACATTCATGCATTTCATTTTTTTTTTTTCATCCACAGCAACATATAATTAAGGGATTAATGTGGTACAAGATGGGAACAGATTTACAGTGTAGTAAACAGACGATTAGGCCGAACTGGACATAAGAGCTGGGAGTAATTACAGTATGAGCAGCTCTGCAGTAATTGCTCCTTTATTTACTGTGTAGTTCTAAAATGCTTTGTTTTGGCCGCTTTTGGAAATTGAAAAGCATGATTTTGCATATACTGAGAGAGCGGTTTAGCTCAGAAGGAAAAGGACCAATATGTACACCTGAGTTTGAGTCTCATTACCTGTCTGCTTCCTTGGAAAAAAACACTTTATCTACATTGTCTCAGATCATCCAGCAGGAAATGGGTACAGGTCTTAGCTGGGAGGTGACCTGTGATAGAGTGGTGTCCCATACAGGTGAAGTCATAAACTCTTATCAGCTACAGAATCTGGGGATAAGCACTGGCACCAATGGGTCTCAGAGAATCTATAGGGGTTTCTTCTTCTTCTTTGACAGTACCAGAAGAGGTACCAGTACCAGAACACTTGGTATGATCACATGATCTCTATTCCAGCATATTCTGAGTGAGAGGCCGTGTACACTGTGGACGCAAACCTATTACAAGTTGGACGCATTCAAGTCTAGTCAAGTCTGGAAACATGCACTGGTGCTGTGTCTAGCCACATCCACAACACCACAGAATGGCCTTGGGTCCTGACTGGCAACCACCCAGGCAGACCATTCCCACATCTCTAAAATAACCATCTATCTGCTGCAGCCAGGTGAAACATGGGCGTCCCCTTGGCCTTCTCCAGCTACTGGGGACGACCGTAACACTAAATTTCAATTTCAATTTATTTTCATTTATACAGTGACAAATCACAACAAAGTTGCCTCAAGGCGTTTCACACAAGGTCTTGGAATAAGGCAGAGCAAGCACACAAACGACAGTAGTAAGGAAAAAACTCCCTCTGATGATTTCAGGAAGAAATCTCAAGCAGGCCAGACTCAAAGGGGTTTAGTTAATGTAAATGAATTTTAAGTTTAAAGGTGGCACAATGTATTTTCTTACCGGTTCATTTGAATGTAAATGACTCCAGTTAGTTTGGTCAAATTGGTCATGTGAAGCAAAAATATTTCTCATACTTGATGAGCGCACTCTTTCAATCGCACTCACACATAAAGGCCCTTGAGCAAGGTTCTTAACCCCAAGTTGCTCCGAGTGTAGTGTGCGCCTTGCATGGCAGCACACTGACATCAGTGTGTGTGTTTGTGTGAAGTAGTGAATGTGAAGCATAATTGTAAAGCGCTTTGAGTGTCTGATGCAGTTGGAAAAAAACGCTATATAAATGCAGTCGGTTTACATTTACATTTATAATTTTGTCAAGCCAGAGGACCTGAAGACCTTTGGCGGTGCAGACACAGCGACAAGATCTAAAATGGTCACTCTGGTCAACTGCTATATGAATACATTTTGACTTGACTTGTCTATCTGTCTGTCAGTCAGTCTGTCCATCTGTTGGTATATCTGTTTGTCTGTATGTCTATCTGCTAGCTGTCTAAAAGTGACATGAATCAGTCTTTGAGCTACTTCAAACGTCTTACCAATCTTTTAATGGTTCCTCGGCAAAACATGATGCACAGTTACAGCAAGTCACTTATTCAGCTTCACATATGCACCTTAAACTTGAGACTGCTTCTCCCTGCTGGTTTCATTCATTTCCACACGGTCTTTATGAGAATATAACAGCGGTCGTAGGTCTGCTCTGTGACCATAATGACTCTCATCAGAGTCTGAAAAAACCCTTCAAATGTCTGAATTTCCCCACTAAACACTAGAAATGAAGAAACGTCTTGGATGAGTGGTAACCGAAAGTCTGCTACAACAGCAGAGTGGATGATTTGGCCTCCACTTCACCTTGGAGTGCCTGGCTGAATTAGATCTGTGGACTTCACTCTTTCCAAAAAAACACACTTTAATACAGCAAAGTTTCAACTAAATCACATTTATGTCTGGTAAACACAACTATCAGGCTTTTCATCAATATTCCCTTTTGCTGTAGTAATATTTCTAATAATGCATGCAGACCATTTTGCCCAAAGTAGTTTACACTCATATTTACACATTCTAGAAGCTTCCGTTAAAGTGCCTTGCTCGAGCAAACTCTGGCACATAGACAGGAAGATATTGGAATTCATGAACGTGTGTCTGCAAACATTCATTTTGGTCTTGTTGACAAAGTCAGATGAACTGAATCTTGCATGTTATTGGACAAATGGTCTAGTTAAGGATATAATAATGTTGAACCCTGTTCTCTCCTCGTTTTATGTCAACAATTAATAAATACAACCTACTACAAGCTAGTCTAGTGGTTAAGACATTGGGCTTGAGACCAGAAGATCCTTGGTTCAAATCCCAGCCTGACTGGAAAATCACTAAGGGCCCTTGGGCAAGGTCTTTAATCCCCTATTGCTCCTGGTGTGTAGAGAGTGCCTTGTATGGCAGCACCCTGACATCAGGGTGAATGTGAGGCATTATTTGTAAAGCACTTTGAGCGTCTGATGCAGATGGAAAAGCGCTATATAAATGCAGTCCATTTACCATCTACAACCCCAATTCCAATGAAGTTGGGACATTGTATAAAATGTAAATAAAAACAGAATACAATGATGTGCAAAACCTCTTCAGCCTATATTCATTGAATACACCACAAAGACAAGATGTTTAATATTCGAAATGTGTTTATTGTTTATTGCTTATTTATTTGGATCTCCATTAGCTACAGCTGAGCTGCAGCTATTCTTACTAGGGTCCACACAAATCAACAAACACAATATACAGAAATCAAAAATGCATTCAAAATATATAAAAGGAGAAATAATAAAAAGGGAAAAAACATAAAACAAAAACAATCAAGTTCCAATCAATCTAATCTTCACATCTCGTCAATTCATATATACAAAAAACTTATCTATAAATGATCAAAAATTAAACCCAGATTTTTTTATTTTGTCCATAAATGTTGTTTTAGAAGTACCTTAAAAGAACATTAATTTGTAATGAGTTTGATGCATTCTGGCAATGAATTCCATTCCTTGTCTTCCACTGCCTCCTTCCCTTCCCAGTCCTGAGATGTTGACTGTGGGACCTTGAGACTCTGGTGGACTGATTCAGGACTGGGACCCCCCCCCCAGGATGGACAGATAAGGCCTGATGGCGCCTCAAGGGCGGCTTTTCCGGGCTGTCTGAACACTGGACACATCCAAGTCTCGGCTGTTGTCTGTCATCTATTGTGTTTTTTTTTTTTGTTTTGTTATGACTGTTTTCTGTGCTATGGGTTTTTTTGCTCTCCAGTGGTGCTGCGGGTTCAACGCAGCAGCAATGGAGGTTTTTTTCCCAATTCTTTCCTTGTGTGTGCTTTTATATGTGTTCATGTACCGACCGGCTTATGTGTGTTGTTGTTTGTTAAGTGTCTCATGAGGCCGGTCAAGGTTTGCTCAGCCCTGCTCGTGACCTAGGGCAGGGATATACATCTGGAGCTGGTCCCCGGTCACCAAAAAGGTGACCTCTGCTCCTAACTGGCAATTAGGATGGGTAAAATGCAGTAAACACATTTCATTGTGCAGGGAACATGTTCCTATGTGCATATGACAATAAACTTCTTTTGAATCCTTTTGAATCCATTTCAAAATGAGCAGATATTTGCACAAAAACAATAAAGTTTATCAGTTTGAACATTAAATATCTTGTCTTTGTGGTGTATTCAATTGCATATAGGCTGAAGCGGATTTGCAAATCATTGTATTCTGTTTTTATTTACATTTCACACAATGTCCCAACTTCATTGGAATTGGGGTAGTTGTACAGTACGTTCCTTAGCCTGTCTGTGTCTTGCCTGTTTGCCAGCCTTTGTGCCAGACAAAAGTAAGTGAAATAGAGCTTTTTATTGGGTTTGAGGATCCTTCTCCTTTCACTGCCCTTGACTTAAGACAGTGCCTCTAGACGTGGAGTTGGTCCCTGAGTGCCAAACTGTGGATGCCCACTGCTCCTAGTCCTTGCAATGTGCATAATTAGGATTAGTTCAATGCAGAGAAAAAAAAATTCCTTGTGTATGCATGCATGTACAATGACAAACACAGGCATTTCTCTACAATCCTGCAACAGCTGGAGCCAAAGGACCTGTCAAGGACTTTGCTTTAAGAATGCCTAACTGGCTACAGAGTGGGATGGAGCATAGCCTGGTTAAAGATGCATGGGCATAAGTGAAGGACAAATAAGAGGTAATGAGTTCAGGGTGTAGAGTGGATAAAGATATGAGTGGAAGCGGTTGGTTGAGTTGGGGAGTGATTAAAGTATAAGGGTTAGAGAGCAATTGGCAAACATGAGGGATAGCTAAAGGTGCTGACTCTAGAAAGAGATTAAGATGGTTTCACTCTCATCTTCTACTAATGGTTTTTAATCTCATGGACTGAATTGCCTTTCGTCTGCTATCTGTATGAAGTCCAAGGTCCAATCCTTAATCCACTGTCGACTACATTCAAACATACAGTACAGATACCGAGAGTCAGGCCAGGGCAGAGAGTAATTTACACATTAGGCTGACTGCACAGCTCTTTTATGACACTGTCACTATCTGGAGCAGAACAGGCCTGTCATGTTCACTTGACGTTGAACAATCACATAATCTACCAGCATGAATGTTTTGTACAGGATACTCGCAGTACTAACAATGACCTGGTCGAGGGATCCAAATTATTGGTATGACAGCACATTTTAAATTTCTTAATGTCTTATTATTTGTAGTAATTCTGGGATTCTCCAGCTGTGATAAAGAGGTTTTTGCTCCTTGTCATATACACTCTGCACTGAGAGCAGCTGTCCAGTGAATCACTTGAGTCACCTGGATTAACAGAACAAAGCTCATAGTTGAGCAAGCACAACTGCTTTTGTTGTTGATTAAAACCATATTTTTCAGGCAGAGTCCCTCTGAAGAGCTGCGATGTGATGTGAGGTTGTTCCGTGGCGTGCATGAGAGAGGAAGAACTGCACACACAGCAAGCTTATATTATTGAAGCATATCAGGTTGACACAACATACTATTATATGGTGTTCATTTTTGTTGGTAATCATACATCATTTTTCACAAAGGAAAAAGTGTTTACTAGATTTGTGTCAGGTGCTAAAAGTAGTGAACCCTGAAATGAGAAAGATGATAGGAAACCATTCAAATAAGGCACATTGCACACCTTTTTAGCAAGATCCTATACTGCCGTGTTTCCCGAACTAGGATGGATGCACCCTTGGGCGGTGCACAAGAGAAAATTTGCAATGACAGACATAAAAACAGTATATGGAAAAAGTCTAAGGGCTTCTTCACACATGAAAGTGTGGATCAAGGGCTGAACCACTTGAGGTTCATGTTTGTATCCATTTGGTGTGGCTAGTTTGGTTTGACACCGCAGTGATGTGCACAAACTTATGTACACAGGGGTGCATGACCTCAAAAGTTTGGGAACCACTGCTATACTGTATTAACCTAACACTAACCTGTACTTGTTGTGTGGGCCGCCCGAAGACCACCACCAGAGGGCGCAGCCACCACCAGGAACTTGAATTGACAGCTGTCACTTATCATCTCATCACACCTCACCCATAAAAGCCTGGAGAAGACACCACATCTTTGCCGAGAACCCGTCAAACCGTTCAGGTAGACTCAGCCGTTGTGTGTAATTCAGATAAGCTAAGTTGTGACGTATTTTGCATCTGAGCTGGTAGCTGTTGAACTGTGGTTTTGAGTTTGCAGCTCTTTCCACTGTCTGCCGAGTTGGAGGGAGTTGGAAAGAGTTGGCGTTCCCGCTCTACACTCTTACACTCGTTGAGTGGAGGCTGCACGTATAACTCAAGGAAGTAGTGAGATCAGGAGGTGGTGTTTTCTCCAAAAGGAATTACCTGCTGACTGTTTTACTGGGTGTGTACACACACACCCACTATTAACTGTTTCTGTTTCCTGCCAGCAGTACCCGATCTGACAGCTGGAGACGGTGGCCAGCTGGGGACTCAGGACTTGGCGGCTCCGGGGTGTTCCAGATCCGTTGGCGGTGGAAATCGTGTGGGTCCCAACTCTTCTCTGGACGGGCATCTCCTATCCTCGAGCCTGCCCACACGACACCAACTTCATAATTGACTGTAGTATTGAATTGTATCTGTATCCGTTGTGCACTTTTCACAACATTAAATTGTTACTTTGTATTTCCATTGACCATTCATTTACGCCCCCTGTTGTGGGTCCATGTCATCAAATTTTTCACAACAGTACTAACATCAGAGGTTAAAAAAACAGTAAAGCTTGTAGTTAAAAAGACATTACAGACAATATAAATAAAGGAATAGATTAATAAATAAATAAATAAGAATCTGACAGTACACTACACCACAGCACACATGCCTCTCATGTGTAAAACACCCATGTGCACAACCACTGCATGCTGATGTTATCAAAAGAAATCCATCTAATTTTGAAAGGAATGTTTACATCTGAAAGTTCAAACCAAGGTCCCGGTGTCGCAGACCGAATGGTCCGCCCCTAAAAATCGGTCCGCCTTTTGCATCTGTGCATGCATCATTTCAGACCACAGCAGCACATCTGAGATGGAGTCTCTTCACCCAAAGCAATCAAATGGATTAATGGGATTATTAACCATCAGATGATAAAAGCAAAACCTCTTAAATCATTCTAAAGTCAGTTATAAGCAGAAACGAGGCAGTTTTAAGCAGAAATTCAGCGAAATTCCGTGACACTTTGAAATAACCGACGCGCAGTGAACACATCAGCTAGCAGATCATTTAGCTGCGGTGCTCTGATCGCTTCTGCTGCCTTTTATGATGAAATAATGCTAAATTTATGTGGAAATGATTGTTGTACAAAAGCTTCAGATATCTGTCGCTGAGATAGATGATGACTGGAGTGCAGTTTGAAGTAGAAATGAGGTTTTAATCCACGATGCATGCGCAGATGCAAAAGGCGGAATGATTTTTAGGGGGGGACTGTTCAGTCAGCGACATCACCTTTTTTGGGAGGGGGGCGGGGATTGAAGTTTAGTTTGTTTTCAGACTGCAAATACACAAGCACACCAAACATATTTACACAGTGTCAAAAAAGCTGCAGCTCCTGAGCCTCCTCATATAGCTCCTTGTACTTGCAGTGGTTTGGCTTGAGAATAGATACATCTTGTGTTGATGTGTTGTCAATTTCACCAACACCACAGGCTGAAAATTGGTTAATTTCAGTTTACTTTGTTGCTGTTGTAGTAATGTTGCAGTACTGTTATCAGCTACGGTTACTGTGGTACTACCACCAGCTAGAGGTACTGTGTTCTTACTACCAGCTTGTGTAAATAGGGTCCTAGTATCAGCTTGTGTTCCCATGATGTTACTACCAGGTTATGTCATCATGCTATTAGACCCCATAAAAAAAAAAAACTAAAATAAAACATTAGTTTATCATCCCGCAAGCATGCCAAAATCGACCCACATCAATTTTTATTTATTTATTTTTTTGGCAAATTTCATTGACAGTAGTACAGCTGGTGCACGAACTGGCACGGCCGCTAGGTGGTGAGTGTTGTTTGGCCAAAGACGGTCATTGACAACCATAGTCACTGGCTCCGTCTCATTCACAGACAGTATGCATGTTTATCACGCTACCAGTGTGCAGTACACTGATTTAACATCGAAACAAGATTCATTTAAAAATATCTGATACTTTCAGTTCCTCACTTGGTATGCAGGTGCTGTATGTGTCATTTTTCAGGTCTGAAATGATGTTGAATGTACCTGTTTCTGAGAAGGAAAAAAAAATCCGCCCGCCCTCACCCCTTTTTTTTCTAAGGTCAAGGATGATAATCTAATGTTTGTTATGAGACCTTACTACTAGCTAGTGTTACAGTGGTATTACTACTAACTAGCTCGTATCACTACCAATTGTTATTAATATGTAACTACTACCAGCTCATGTTACAGTGGTATTGTTAGCACCTAGTGTTGCCATGGTATTACTAGCAGCTACTGGTATCAAGGTGTTACTACCATCTACTGTTACCACAATACTACTACCAGTTACTGCTAGTGATACTGCTACTACCAATTTGCGTTACTATGTTATAACTTCCTGCAAGTGTTACTGTGGAATTACTACCAGATAGTGTTACTGTAGTATTGCCACCAGCTACCTGTAGTGTTACAGTGGTATTACTAGTAGCTAGTATTACAGTGGTATCACAACCAATTGTTATTAATATGTAACTACTACCAGCTCATGTTGCAGTGGTATTGTTAGCACCTAGTGTTGCCATGGTATTACTAGCAGCTACTGGTATCAAGGTGTTACTACCATCTACTGTTATCACAATACTACTACCAGCTACTGCTAGTGATACTAACACCAATTTGCATTACTATGTTATAACTTCCTGCGAATGTTACTGTGGGATTACTACCAGCTACCTGTACTTTTACAGTAGTATTGCTACCAGATAGAGTTACTGTGGTATTACTACCAGCTACCTGTAGTTTTACAGTAGTATTACTACCAGATAGAGTTACTGTGGTATTACAACCAGCTACCTGTAGTTTTACAGTAGTATTACTACCAGACAGAGTTACTGTGGTATTACTACCATCTACCTGTAGTTTTACAGTAGTATTGCTACCAGATAAAGTTACTGTGGTATTACTACCAAAAGAAACAAGTTCATGTGCACAACCTGAAACTAATTCCAATTTGCCTTGTGAACAAACTTGCTGTCTGAAAACTATTGTCACTGTCGGGTAAAGAAAAGTGCAGAGCATAAATCAAAATAGATCACAAGACCGAGGATAATCGCAGTTGTTGTTTTATTGTTTGTTTGTGTGTTTTTGTTTTTGATTGAGTAAGGGAAGGGTGAAACAGCATGGAAGGATGAATGTAGGCATATCAGTCATATCAGTTGCTAAAGAAGAAACTGTCACAACAAGAAAAGTTTACTCTTCATTTCATAGCCTTCATGTCTTCTTTTTGGTGTTGTTCATATTTAATTTCCCTCAGGACATAAATAAAGTTCTATCTTATCTCATGTTGTCTTAGTGTTAGATAACACCCGTACAAATACTCTCAGATTGCTGATAAATATTTGGCGGTGGCATTTGTCTTTAATAACAGAAATGACTGCAGCAATGAAAGAGTGCATTGCCTGTGCTGTAACAATACATCTCTATACTTTTGTTTAATTTGGATCAAGACAGACATTATATGTGTTTTGATTTATGGAAGAAGATGAAAAAAAGAAAACAAAAACAAAGGAAAAATTATGTGATCATCAATTTCCACCTCTTGCACATACAAGAAATACTCTGGCCAGTGTTGCCACAGTTACTTTGAAAAAGTAATCCAATAACTGATTGCTGATTACTCCTTGGAAAAGTAACTTCGTTACTTTACTGATTACTCAGTTTTAACAGCAACTAAGCTAGATTACTAGTTACTTTATTAGTTACTTTCAGCAACTGCCGACAACACCCCCCTGACACATCAACATGAAAATGATAACCCGTTTTGCCAATTTCAGTGAACATAAATACTTGTTTTATTAAAAAAATACAATAATGACATCTTTCTTGACCATAAATTTAACTGTTGACAGCAATGTAACGGTAAAAACTTACAATTTCTAACCATCATTGTTAATAAATGTAACTATTAAATTCTTTCTAACATTTAAATTCTTTTTAAACATTTTAGATGTTGAAATCATTATTATTATTATTACTATTATTATTATTACAAGTAGTATTAGCAGTAGTAATAGTACGAAAAAAATGTCTTCAAAAGTGGAACTTTAATCTAGGGGTGCCCCTTGACACCCCCTTCCCGTGTGGATTCGCCCCGGTGTGCTGTCTGAACAGAAGAATGGATAACATTTATTTATCCAGAAAACACAACCAGATTGACAGGTAAGAATAGTACATTTTCTACAGAGGTAGTCACTATAAGTAAACAACAAATCTTATTCAATAACCTGACTATTTGAAGGACAAATCCATACCCTGCGCAGTGTAGATTCCGTCTGACAGTGCACACCTTCATGACCACGATACCATGTGTCAAGAATATGTGGTTGTATGGTCTCAATTGTAATATTGATTTGCAAGATATAAATTTCTGTAGGGATCTAATGGAACATAAAGTAGGTAGGTCAGTGGGATAAAGATTTTGGGTACTTACATGTCCATAAGTTTGATTCTCAGTCACACTACCTCTGTGTCCTTGGACAAACCATTTCACCCACATTGTCCCAGTCCACTATGCTGCAAATGGCTGCTGATCTTGGCTATGTAAATAACATGCAGTGGACTGGTGCACCACCTATGGGGAGTTACAGACTCTCATCTGTGTCATGCTACGGACGCTGGGAATAAGGACCCTAATGAACACGAATGGGCCTCAGGGCCTATACAGGATTTACCTCTTTCAGTTCTTCTTATGGAACAATGTCAAAAGCTTAGGCACTGCCATAATAGGTAAGATAAGTCCTGTAATTGTTCTTGAGATTGGTGATGCACTAGTTAGAGTCACAGCATTATGAGGTAGTTCCTTCTCTCACTGCCTTAGACCTTCTCAAGGTCAATCACTCAAGTGCTCTTTTAACTGCTGGGGGAGCAGGAGGAGGCATGAGCTGATAAGGCTATCTGGGACTTGAGGCAGCAACCTTCGAGATAGAAGCCACTGCCAAAAACAACAACAAAACAAATTCACTCAGAATTCAAAGACCTTGGTTTAAATTTAATCCCTCTGAACATTTTCTTGAGAACGATTAGAAATTCTTGTCTTGCTTTTTGGCCACAGTGGCCTCACCCATTGCTGTATTAAAGAAACAGGTGAGCAAAACTGTTCCATTTAAAAGGTATACTTAACAAAACTGCAAATAATCACAAATGAATGTCAGTCATTCAGTTTGTCATGATGTACGAGGTCTGTTAGAAAAGTATCCGACCTTTTTATTTTTTGCAAAAACTATATGGATTTGAATCATGTGCGCTTGCATCAGCCAAGATTGAACCTTCGTGCGCATGCGTGAGTTTTTCATGCCTGTCGGTTGTGTCTTTCACCTGTGAGCAGGCTTTGAGTGAGCAGTGGTCTACCCCCCTCGTCGGATTTTCATTGCGAGGAAAATGTCTGAACGATTTGGAGCTTTGCTGCATCAAATTTTTCCAGAAACTGTGAGAGACAGCCAGGTGGAAACCATTCGGAAGATTCAGATGGCTTTCAGGGACGATTCTATGGGGATCACACAGATTAAGCAGTGTTATAACCAGTTTAAAGACGGTGCACAATGGTGGAGGGCGCGCCGTGCTCCGAGCGGCGATCGACAGGCAGAACCGACCAGATCATTTCCAAACTGAATGCTGTGTTGATTCGGGACGTCGTCTGACTACCAGAGAAATGGCAGAAGATGTGCACATAGCACTTTTTAGCCACATTCCACTGTTACAGGAGTTTTTGTCATGAAAAGACGTGCGGACGAATTCGCACGTCGGGATGGAGCCGCTAATGGCGCGGGACAAAAAGCAACGCCGTGATGAAGCCTCACAGGACATGTTGTGGCATGTCCAGCTCATCCACAATTTCTCGGATAGTCACACGACTGAAAAGCCACCGAAAGCCATCTGAATCTTCTGAATGGTGCAAGAGCTGGGCATGTTACAACATGTCCTGTGAGACAAACACGGAGGTGCTTTTGTCCCGCGCAATTAGCAGTTCTGCGGCGAATTCCTCCGCTCCTCTTTCCATGACAAAAACTCCTGTAACAGTGGAATGTGGCGAAAAAGTGCTATGTGCACATCTTCTGCCATTTCTCTGGTAGTCAGACGACGTCCCGGATCAACACAGCATTCAGTTTGGAAATGATCTGGTCGTTTCAGCCTGTCAATCGCCGCTCGGAGCGCGGCGCGCCCTCCGTCATTGTGCGCCGTCTTTAAACTGGTTGTAACACTCCTTAATCTGTGTGATCCCCATAGAATCGTCCCTAAAAGCCGTCTGAATCTTCCGAATGGTTTCCACCTGGCTGTCTCTCACAGTTTCTGGAAAAATTTGATGCAGCAAAGCTCCAAATCGTTCATTTTCCTCGCAATGAAAATCCGACGAGGGGGGTGGACCACTGCTCACTCAAAGCATGCTCACAGGCGAATGACGCAACCGACAGGCGTGAAAAAACACGCATGTGCACGAAGGTTCAAGCTTGGCTGATGCAAGCGCACGATTCAAATCCATATAGTTTTTGCAAAAAATAAAAAGGTCGGATAGTTTTCTAACAGACCTCATATATTAATAATTTGACCCCAAAATAAAGAATATACAACCAGTCCACACATTAGGTGCTTGTGGCACTGTGGGACACATACTCCAAGAAATATGTGCTTTTTTCCCATCCTTATCTACATACCTTAAAGTTATTGCTGTTCATTTTATGATCACTTTCACAGTGGCACATTGTTCACTTTGTCACAATGTACTTGGATTCAATGCGCTTCGGTCATGATGCTTCCTATAAAATGTACAGCCCAGTCTCATGGATTTTTTTCATGCTCCCGTCACAAAGTCATATTTTTGTGACATGGCTTTTTTATTTTACTATTTCTAACCCTACACCTTCTCTAACCCTAACCATAACCTAATGCTCTCCCTTCACCAACCCTAACCATAACCCCCGCATCACCCCACATTTTGCGCTACTGCCACGGCATTAATTCACAAACCAATAAGTTAATTTACCTTTCGTGACGGCATCACGAAATGGCGTGAGACTGGGTTGAATATGTATCAATCGAGCTAAGTTTTATCCCAAAGCATCCACACAGCACAGCTTTTGTTTTTAAAGTACTGCACATAAAAGACACTTCTGTGCTGCATATTTCACATTACAGACAAATATATTAAAGTGTTTTACATTCAAGTCAACATATACAATAGCAATGATTCTCAAAGAAAAATCTAATTACTTCAGATTGTCAACAAAAATCAAAAATGCCCATATTGCTTCATAAAAAACAAAAACAAAAAAACAAAAACACTCCTTTAATGTCTTTTGAGACACTGAAGGATGTCATTTTTGTCCAACAGTGACAAAATGTTACTGAGCATCCATCTTGAAGAGGACACCTTGGCATGAGATTGTGTTATTAACATGTTGTGACTTTCTGGTATTTTTAAGTAATTTACACCTAAATGGTACACTGAGCAGTAAAGGCTTATTACGCTGTCTTAAACATACGATAATGGAGTCATTTATGTTTTAACAACTGACAAAAAACCTTTTAGGATTTCAGGAAAATGAGTTGGCATCACCTTTAGACATTTCCAGGTTCAAGAAATCAGCAGGTAGTAGATCTTTAACATTTTACTCACTGTAGCTATGGAACAAACTGACAGCAGTAGACTTCATTTGACATTTTCAAATCTAAACTAAAAACGTACCTGTTGTCAGCTGCCAGTAATCTTGATGTTGGGAGGTTTTTACAGTTATGGCTTTATTTCTGTTTTGATCTTCTTTTTTTTTTAATTTTGTACTGAACTCTAATATTTTTAAGTTATGATTTTTAATTATTGTCCTTTAATAATTGGTATCACGCTGAAAACATGAAATCATCAGAGTGATGTGCACATCAGCGATGCAGATGAATAACTAACACACCCATGTGTTTGCAATTATATGGGTGGATATAAAGGCATGCGCAAAGTGATGAAGAAAATGGTACTAACAATGGCTGGGTTAGCGTCAGAGTACCTTGCAAATGGCGCAATCCTACAACATGTATTAAGGGAACGAGACGATTGACTTGCAAATGATGATAATTGGCTATAATCAGATTTTGATTACCAAAGTCAGTGTTAAAGCCCCCTGACACTTGCATGACTTTGATCCGCGTACATGCACGTACATCGTCTTGACGATCCCACCCAGTGTGTTCCCAGCTGGAAGCCAGGCTTTGTTCCACTGGCTGCCATGCGTTGTGCGCTGGACGCTGCTTCTGTAAAATAATTTTGTAGCGGAAGAATCATTTTCTCTTCGAGCTGGCTGTTGAAAACAGCTCTAATCGCTTCCTGAATCACAGAGGAGCGCTCCAGCCGCAGCTTTCTGTGCATGCGCTGAACGAGGGCATTTGAACATCTATAAAGGTAATATTTGTCATGTTTATATTGTAATGGCTTGGTAAAACAGTTGCACGTTCTTTCCTTCTTGTGTGCAGCTATAAAAGTATGTTTATGATAGATTTAACATCTTGTTATAATCGTTCAGCTGAGCTGTGCTCTAATGCAGTGCGCTGACGCAACCACTCACTTCTTTACACGGCTTGACGAGCTGCGCACAGTGTTGGCGAGTAGCTCGTGTTGCATGACATTTATTCGTGAAAGATTTTTTGAACATTTCAAAATTCTCCTTGCGCAATTGCATGCGCCAGCGCCCCTCTCACGTTCAGTCGACACCTGTTATTGACAAGTTTACTCTCCTGCACAACACAGTGTGTGCAAGTGCACGCATCAAAATCGTGTGTCAGGGGGCCTTTACTGGAGTTGTGCTCAGAACTGTGGCCGCAATAAGGTGAGGAGCCAGGGGTTGTCTTTGCCCACACAGCACTTTAATGTTGAAATGTGATGTACCTGGATGAGATTCGGATGATTGTGTTCCACACAGCTGGCATGACTCGGTTCAAGGTTGACTGGTGAACTCCTGACCGATCAACCAGCTCCTTCTGGAATGCCCCTGTTGCCAGGAAGCGCAGTGTGTTTAGCACCACACATAACAGTGAGATCACATGAGGAATTTGTTTTTGTTAATATCATATGTGATGCATAAATGCGCATCAGGCAAGAGGCTGGTACAGCTCGTGATGGTTGGCTGCTTGGTGGTGAAATAGTTTATTTGTGTAATTGTTCCTAGCGATAACCAGCATGGGCACATTTGAGCATGTTTGTATTCAAATATGTTTTTTTGTTATTTTTATTATTAACCCTCTGGGGCCGACAACGTCATATACGATGGCTAAAACCAAGCTTTACTAAATCATAAATAACTTTTTAACGATATGAGATAGAAACTTACTTTTTTTGCTGAAAAGTTAACTCCGCAGAGCTGTGTGATGACGTGCACAATGTGAGTGTCCAATTGGAACTGGTTCACCGTCACATGGTTTTCCAAAATCCAATCGTAGGGCAGATTTACCTGACGTGAAAAGCCAAAGACCGTTTTCAGGAGTGATATGTTACTAGTTGGCCCATTTGAATAGCCCCCTGGGTGCTCCAATGAGTACATAATATTAGTACATACTCAGTGCACCCTGTGCCATTACACACAGCGATCAGTGAAAGCAGGAGCAGACGGAAAGCCTCTGATGACAATCTCACGTGCTCAAACAAAGAGTGTGTAACTATTAGGATTGTTCCACTAGTTTGCATGTGAATGTTACTGGATAACTCTGTTGCTTTCTCAGCGTAAAGCACTGTTTACCATATCAAAATAACAAAACGCATAGACCATTTTGTATATATTGTTCAAAATGTGCATTTGTGTTTATTGTATGAACCTTTTTGTTGTACAGTCTTTCACACAAGACCTCAAATGACCTTTATAAAGTGTCAAAACAGTTGTTTATTATAGTTTGCTGTGTGTTTTGAATAAATGTGTGTAGAAAATTATTTTTCGCTTTATTTTTTCCTTGCCTATTTCTGATTGTAAACCTTTATTACACTTAGAAAACACAACAAAAACATATATATTCTGAAAGCACAGGTTGTCCTGAAAAAAAGAGACATAAAACTTGATTGTGGGATGCAGGGAGAGCTGTTAACAGCAATAATAAAACATTTATGCCAGGCGAGTGAACTGTCCAAAAAATGCCCTCGGACCCCAGAGGGTTAATGTGTTTTCTTTTTCTTGATGGTGGAACTAGAGAGCTTCCTGACTGTTTCAGTATTTGTCAATAAATGTGTGTGTAATGTTGTGAATGTCACACACTGTCAGCCACCGCACACATAATATTTTTTTTACTTCAGTGTGTGTGCGCTGTTCTGGCCTCAACATTTACACATAAGGACACACTCATTTCATTTTCATTTTACATTGGGATGAGATGTGTTGAGAATGGCAACTGAGCTGCAGCTTTTGTTGTTTTTGCACACTGCCTCCAAAGGTTCTAACACTCCACACTTATGGTACCGTAAACACGAGACAACAAAAGTATTTGAAGAAATTTGCATATTCAGATAGACGCATGGCCAGGGAGGAGTTTGGTGCGTGTGCACGTGTGCTCAATTCCACGTTGATTAGGATGTACAACCCGAACATGCATGGATCCATGTCTACACACACTTTGATACAATACATCTGAATTTTTTTGTGCTCACGTCAGATTCTGGGTTTTGGCGTAAGCTATGTTTCCACACGTTTTTGTACATGAGGTCCCTGGACTTTAAGATGGGAGAAGGACCTCATCAGTAAAGCCACCTGCTGAGGTAATTGGCTGTCCATCCCTGGTCTAGACCTTACCCACCCCATCAATAAGCACAGTGCAGAGCAGAGTGAAGATCATGCACATTAGAAACAAGCAATTGCTGGCCTATGCACCACCACAAAGTGAAAGGGTGATGATGATGATGATGGCAAGCATGTGCACTTGGTGACTCCATCATAAAAGCTGTACTTGCAGTAGTATTTAATTTTAAATTTAAGTAGGTTTGTCCCATTGAGATCAAGACCTCTTTTACTAGGGAGACCTGGGCAATTCTAAAGTTTCCAATCCACCTAACCTGCATGTCTTTGGATGTGGGAGGAAACCGGAGGACCCGGAGGAAACCAACACAAACATGGGGAGAACATGGAAACTCCACACAGAAAGGCCACAGGTGGGATTTGATCCCATGACCCTCTTGCTGTGAGGTAACAGTGCTAACCACTAACCCACCGTGCTACTAGCAATGTTATGCAATAGTCTTCCTTCCAAACTTCAATGCCACGGCTGAGCGGCACTTGTGTCCCTGCTAAATAATTTACAGCTTTACACTCTCAGCTGCGGCACGAACTCCCAAAACTACACTACAGGAAGTGCCTATACAGTGTACACATGCACCAACAAAGCACAAAAGTCGACATACAATATGTGATGAGTGACACAAACGCATGCAGGCAGAACTCAATATTAAACTGATATGCTGTTACACACATGCACAGACAGATTGCACTGCAGCCCAGATGTCTGAAAAGCAGAGTGGGTTTAATTGGGAGCCATTTGGTCTCTGTTGACTTGCGTGCTTGACTGCAGTATGCTGAACAGAACTCACAGCAGGTCCAAGAGTTTTTCCCTTTGTGAATATGAGAGCTAAATGAGAGGCAGAGGAAGCAAGGCAGGCATTAAAACAGCCATGTGGCACCAGCTCAACTGTGCAAATGTATAAATTCTTCACTGGAGCTGTGATCATGAGGCAGACTGTGCATGTGTGTGGTATTTTTGAATGGCTTTGGTTTGGTTTGCATATCAAAGAAGAAAATGTTAATTAGAGAAATGTCTACAGGGACAGTTTACATTGACAGTGTTCGCTGAAAAATACTGATTTTCTCGTCTGCACAGTTTCTAATTGGCATAGTCCTGTTTTTGACAGAAATGAAGGATTGATATTTAATAGAGTGATGTGACATTTGTGAATATTTGCATGTTGTACGTTAAACAAGAATGACAGTTTTCAACCTGAGCTCTATTTTACACGTTTTTGGGTTCAAAAACAATAACTGATCTAGCATTGATTTAGGGTCCGATCTCACTAGGTGCGACTGTTGGACGGCAGTTGGAGATGTGAATACACACACACACACATATATATATACATATATATCAATTGCTTTTGCTGAAGAAAACTTTCCTGAGAGCCAATGTGGGTTCTAAACAAATAGAGAAATGACTGACATGATCAATGTGTTCTGCCAGCTGCAGGAGAAGTGCAGGAAACAAAACATGGGCAGTCTTCATTGACCCTGACCAAAGCACGTGATACAGTCAGCCGAGATGGGCTATGGAAGGTACTGACGAAGCTTGGGTGCCCACCGAAGTTTCTCTTAATACTTCAGCAACTCCATTAGGGCTGTGGTGAGCTCTCAGAACCCTTCCCCATCAGAAATAGTGCCAAGCAGGGCTGCATCCTGGCCACAATGCTCTTCACAATCTTCATTAGTTTGATGTTAAGAGAGGTCAAGGAAGATCTCTCCAAAGGTAACTTAAATGGGTTTAGTACAGATGGCAGCGTCTTGAACCTCAATCATCTCTGAGCTCATATCAAGACATCTGAAGAGCTAATCTTGGAACTGTTTGCAGATGACCACAGCCCCCTTACTCATACTGAGGAAACATTACAGACAGCCGTAAACCACTTTGGTGATACAGCTTGGGCATTTAGCCTCACCATCAGCCTGATGCAGATGCAGATTTTGCATCAGACTCCTCAAGGAAGATATACACTCCACCCAACTCAATGTCTTAGACCAGTTCACATATCTAGGCAGGCAGGATATTGGCAAAGACGCTACAGTCATCATGGATGTGGACCATCACATCTGCAAAGCCAACAGCTCCAGCTTTGTGTACCTCCAGAAACTAGTGTGGCTAAACCACTCCCTGAGACTTTCCACAAAGATCCATGTCAACAAAGTAGTTGCATCAACACAGTGCTGTATGGGTCTCAAACATGGGTCTTATACTGGAAACACATCAAACTGTTGGAAAGCTTCCCTCAGAAATGTCTCCATACCATTCTGGGTGTAAAGTGGCAGTACTTTGTCACCAACACTGAGGTCCTGAAGAAGGCAGATGTCCCAAGCACCAAGGCTATGCTGATGCTCCTAAAGGTACTCTGGCCTGTCCACATTATACTTATGGATGACTCCAGCATGCCAAACCGTCTATTACAGAATGTTGCACACTGACAATCACAACATTGGAGCTCCTTGCAGGACTCAAGCCTTGATGTGACCAGTAAACTTTTATGAAAGTTATTCTCTATTTCACTTCACCATGAACCTGAAAATGCTGATGCAACAGGCCAAATTTGTCCGATGCACAATTTCTCCAATCACACACAGAGAAGCCTATAATTCCTTCAGAGATGTCATGTGTGTCTTGGTGGCTGGCTTCCGTCACTATTCTCCCTTTTGCACGGTCACTCAGTTTTGGAGAACTGCAGACACACAGATTTACCACAGAGTACCATACTGTTTGTATTTCTTAATAATTGATGTAAATAAAGGCCAAGACATATTCAATGACTTGGAAATGTTCATGTATCCATCCTCTGACTTCTCTGAAGGAAAATGACTTAAAAGCAATGAGTTACTTTTGCTATACTAAAGGGTGCCATTATTCATGCAACCCATCATCTTGACTTTGATATGCTGATTTAATTTATATCAAGTTGAAGAGATTTCCTTTCAGTTTGAGTTTAAGGAGGATAATTTTAGAAATTCTAACACAGAGAAGCCTGAATTACTTTTTCTGTTCAAAATAGCATAAACAAATTAAAACATGTAAAAGCCTAAGAGGGTGAATACTTTTGGAAGGCAGTGTAGTGAGCATCATGACTCACCCCACAGTTGCTCACTTAAGCTGTTAGCTTAGTTAGGGTTGATTGATCTCGTGTACTGTATCAGAGTTCACCAGATATTTATGTTTTTCCTCGTTATATGTCCTTTTAAACTGGAGACATGCAAGATGATAAGTGTTTATGGGTTTTTGATTTATTACTTGCACAAGCTGGTTGAGATGATTGAACCCACCCATGCACAAACCCTACACCATTGCCAGCGCAAGGAACTGAGACAAAATACACAGGCATCTTGCTGTGGGGACTCTGACACAAGATGGCTGCACCTATTACATGTCATGTGGGATGGAATTATTTTGTTTTCTGGGTGTTGACGAGCAACATGCAAAAGTTAGGCTAGTATCTCGCTGGACTGCGACAGCCTGTGAATGGCATTCTTTAAGAAATTTGTGCAGTTCAGGGTGAAGTTCTCATCCACTTATCATCTCCTCGTCTCAGTCACGGGGCAGCGCCCACGTGTTGCTTGATTTTTGAACAAACCAAAAAAATCGCTGTGTTGAACTCCCTCACAAAATCGTCAGGCGGGCACCTCGTACGCCTCACCACGTCGTCTCTGCAGCAGTTTATCACAATAAACTGCTGGGAACTCTGTAAGTGGCCATGTGCATCTCTAGAGGTGCTACATTACCATCCTCATCATCATCATCATGACCTCTGCCAATGAAGTTGGAGCAGGTTATATTTTCACCCCTGTGTGTTTGTGAACAGCCTGGAACCCACAATGTTTTGATACAGTGCTATGAAAGTTAGTTCCCCCTTTAATGTCATGTTGACATCACAAAACAAAACAAAAGTTCAGGCTTTTCATATTAAAATTTCTAAAATTCTGCCCTTTAAACTCACAGTGAAAAGTAATCTCTACATCATGAATTAAAAGAAATAAAAATCTAAAAGCCAAAGAAAATTTAGATTTACCTAGCCATTGAAAATTTTACAGTAAATCTGATCAAGAATCTTTCAAATTTGCTGCATTTACACAGTGAATTTCAATGGATTTTATTTTTCTGTCCTTTTCACCTTTCTGACAATACAAGAATTCCATCATTCTTTGTTTGCAGTACTCACTTCAATAAAGCTTACTGGTCTAGTTCCCGTAAAATGCAAAAGAAATTGATTTTTTTCTTCAGTATATATTTAAGTGCAAATGAAAGGGAAAACCAAACATTTATCACAGAACTGGAAGAAAGAATGTGTGTGTTGTAAAAGTTGTTTTTTATAAGTAACTGAGCAGGGACGATGTGTCTCTTATAAATACCACTACAGGAAAGAGGCCTTTTGTAAATAATTTAGTAGGAAAGATGTCCCTTTTGCAAATATCTCTACATACCTTTAATAAATAACAGAACAGGAATGATGTGTCTTTTGATCCTCAACAAGAAAAAGTTGTCTGTTTGCTGACCTTCTCTTCCCAAGACCTTTTGCTGATTTCTACAAAACGTGGGAGGTCAGTGAAGGTTGACTCCAAAATTGCCCTTACAAAAATTATTTTGACAAAGATCAAGGAATTTGATTTTCAACCCAATTTGGGTCCAAAGTGGTACATACTTAGGTGGTTCTAGAACTGCCCTGGTAAGGTCAGCCACTGGGAAGTCATTTGGATGAAGGTCAAGGTAAGTGGGGTTAAAGGTCAGATTACTGTAGCCTTTAATGTCTTCATGCTCATGGCTACTGTTACCTATTTATGGTCATGCTTTCAAAAACAGATGGTGAAAGACACATCCACTTCAATTCCGCACTCTTGCTTTGTTGCTGATTTCTATTGTGTAAGTATGTGGGCTTCAGAGTACGAAACACATCATCACAGATATAATATTGAAACACAGGTGTTCTTTGCTGTTCCCTGTGGGCACACAGAGTGGGGGAACATCCGCTGCTGTTTTTATGTACAGACTTAAGGCATCGTGTGTAGTTTCCACCAGCCTCCTTCATGTGAAAGGTGCGAAAAAGCAGAGTGAGAGATGATGAGGGAGGGAAGATGGATAGAGGTGCTTAAGAAAATGATGCATCATCACACTTTCACGCTGTTCGTCGTCTCTGGAGGGTGTGTGCGCAGTAGGTTGTTGGCTGCTTTTAAATGTGTATGCAGTTGTGTGAACGTGTGGGTGATGGCGATGTGATTACTTTATGTGTGTGTGTGTAAAAATGCTGACAGCACCTTCAAGTAGTCAGAGGGGGTCGTCATTATTCGTCACAGCCATCACTGGGAGAGCCCATTTCCATTTTAAAGAGCACTCTGTGCCACTCTTTCCTTCATTTCCTCTCCTCTCCACCTCTGTCTTTCAATCCACTCTAGCCCTACTTTACAGAGTGCTATCTTGCTGTTTTCTCTACTTTTCTGTCTGCCCTTCTCTCTGTCTTGCTCCACACTGCCCTCCAACCAGTCATTTTAATGCCATTATGCATGCTCTTTATGGAACACACAAAAGACTTTTTTATTCTTGAGTGCACAGAAGGATCTTACACTTTTCATGAGTCACAGCAGTTGTAAAGATACAGTTAAGAAGCAAGTAAAACCAAGAGAAAAAGTTACAAGACTTCAGTGAAAATAATGTTCTTAACGTCATGATGTGAAATACCATATTTGTGGGTCTGAGAGCCCAGGGTCGTGCAACAGCACACCCCTTTTTTTGAAGGAAGCTGGTTAAACTCCCACCCAAAACTTTTTTTTGGGGGGGGGGGGGGGGTGTTAAACATTAAATGCCCACTTAAAAAAAAATAATAATAATAATTCCGAGATTCCCATCATATTGTAAAAAGCAGAAAATAATGAGTTTTAAAGAAGTTTTTCTCCTTTTCCATGTCAAAATTGTGATGACATCACCCGTTTGTACTGCACTGTTATTGTGAAAGACTCATGCAAGAATCAGGATGGGTTGTGTAGCAATGGGGCTAGCTTTGCCACAGTCACACAGTGAATGAGCTCTTCTGTTTGTCTTCGGTTTTGTCTGACAAAACTTTTTCCACATGTTACATTAAAGCCTTATTCCAAAGTGGAGTAAATTAATTTTTTCCCCTCAAAATTCTACTCACCACACCCCATAATGACAACATGAAAAATGGTTGGGTTTTTTTTGCAAATTTGTTAGCAAAACCCCCCAAAAACTAAGCGATCATGTGTACATACGGATTCACAGCCTTTGCTCTTTACTTTGTTGAAGCATGTTAGGCAGCAAGTGCAGTCTCAAGTCTTCTTGAATATGAGCCCACAAGCTTGGCAAATCCATCTTTGTGCAGTTTTGCCCATTCCTTTGCAGCACCTCTCCACTTCCATCAGATTGGATGGGGAGCGTTGGTGCACAGCCACTGCCAGATCTCTCCAGAGATGTTCAGTCGGATTCAGGTCTGGGCTCTGGCTGGGCCACTCAAGGACATTCACAGAGTTGTCCTGAAGACACTCCTTTGATATCTTGGCTGTGTGCTTAGGGTCATTGTCCTGCTGAAAGACCGTCACCCCAGTCTGAGGTCAAGAGCGCGCTAGAGCAGCTTTTCATCCAGGATGTCTCTGTATATTGCTGCATTCATCTTTCCCTCAATCCTGAGTAGTCTCCCAATTTCTGCTGCTGAAAAACATCCCCACAGCATGATGCTGCCACCAACATGCTTCACTGTAGGGATGGTGCCTGGTTTCCTCCAAACATGACATCTGGCATTCACGTCAAAGAGTTCAAGCTTTGTCTCCTCAGACCAGAGAATTTTGTTTGTCATGGTCTGAGAGTCCTTTTGGCAAACTTCAGGCAGGCTGCCATGTGCCTTTTACTAAGGAGTGTCTTCCGACCACTCTGTCATACAAGCCTGATTGGTGGATTGCTACAGAGATGGTTGGCCTTCTGGAAGGTTCTCCTCTCTCAATCAATCAATCAATCAACATTTATTTATAAAGTGCTTTAGAGCACCGACTGGTGTACAAAGTGCTTAACATTAAAAACACAAATTCACAAAAATGAAACACATATAGAATAAAATTTTAAAACAGCACATAAAAAAAACAGAACGTCACCTCCCCACTAAATGTTAAAAACCAGTTTAAATAAATAAGTCTTTAACTTAGATTTAAAAAGTGCGAGGTCAGGAATAGTACGTAACTCAAGAGGTAGCTCGTTTCACAGTCTGTGGATGGCTACTGCGAAAGCATGATCACCCCAGCATTTATATCTTGACCTCAGAACATCTAAGTAAAGCTGGCCAGATGCCCTTAATGTCCTACTGTAGGTGCGCAAAGTTAAAATTTCAGACAAGTAGGGAGGTGCAAGGCCATAAACAGCTTTAAAAACAAACATTAAAAGTTTAAAATCAATTCTAAAATGAACTGGAAGCCAGTGGAGTGAGTACAGGATGGACGTAATATGCTCACCTCTAAAAGTGTTTGTTAAAAGATGAGCAGCAGCATTCTGCACCAATTGGAGACGTGCAAGAGACGACTGATTAATGCCAGAATAAAGTTCATTACAATAATCAAGTCTGGAGTTGATAAAAGCATGAATGCTGTCTCAAGATCACACCTACTGAGGAAGTGCTTTATTTTAGCCAAAAGGTGAAGTTGGAAAAAAACTAGCTTTGACAACAGAGTTTATCTGTTGATCGAACCTCAAACAGCTGTCAAATATCACTCCCAAATTCTTGACAGCTGGTTTTACATAGTTAGCCAAAGCACCAAAATTTGGTGTTACCACATTTGGTATGCCAGAGTGCTCAAACACCATGATCTCCGTTTTACCATCATTCGGGTAAAGGAAGTTTTGGGACAGCCACTGCTTTACATCGCGAATACAATTAAATAATGATGACAAAGCATCACTCCCATTACTCCTCACAGGCAGATAGATTTGCAGATCATCTGCATAACAATGAAAGGACAGGTTGTGCTGGGTTATAACTGACCCCAATGGCAGAATGTATAAAGAAAATAGAATAGGCCCAAGGACAGAACCCTGCGGCACTCCAAAGCACAGAGGAGCAGTTGATGAGGAGAGGTCCCCAATCATGACAGAAAAGCTCCTTTCAGCCAAATATGATCTAAACCACTTAAGTGCAGTACTGTGAATGCCAATAAAATGTTCTAACCGGGAAACAAGTACTGTGTGATCCACAGTATCAAAAGCTGCTGTGAGGTCCAACAGAACCAGCACGGCAGGATTCCCTGCATCCACTGACAAAGTGATGTCATTATGAACTTTTAAAAGTGCTGACTCAGTGCTGTGTCGCGATCTAAACAAGGATTTGAATTTTTCAAGGATGTGATTGTCTTCTAAAAAGATTGTAACTGTAAAAAGACAACCTTTTCTTTTAGACTGAAATGGCAGATGAGACACAGGTCTAAAATTGGATAAAACTGACGAGTCCAGGTGAGGTTTTTTTAAGAAGAGGTCGAACCACAGCATGTTTAAAAGCAGCTGGAACAGGCCCTGATCTAAGACAAGCATTGATAAAAGTTAGGAGACCCGCCCCAACAGTATTAAAAACACCCTTCAGCACCTTAGCTGGAACAACATCTGAAGGACAACTTGTAGATTTTATGTGTTTGACAACATCAGCAAGAGATGCAAAAGAAATGGGCTCAAACTGCTTGAGCACAGCAGAATGTGCACGAGGAGCAGACAACTCAACATTACAGTTCTGATCAGCGTTCTGTCTGAATGATGAAACCTTGTCAATAAAAAACTGAAGAAACTCCTCACAGGTTGCGGTTGTAGTGTCCATCAAAACAGAGGTGTGTGGATTTACAACTGAGTTTATAGTCTGGAATAACACACTGGGACGATGACAACTGCTAGAAATAATATGAGACAGATATTGTTCTTTTGCCTCCTTCACAGCCTTCTGATAGTCAGTTAGACTGTCCCTCAGAAAACCCAGAGACACCTGTAGTTTGTCCTTTTTCCATTTTCTCTCCGCCTGTCTGCAGCATTGCCTGAGGGCACGGTTCATGGCATTTAAGCAGGGGTCGGATTTTGATTTCCTGGATTTGCAGCGCATCGGTGCAACAGAGTCCAAAATTACTGTGCATGTGGAGTGGAAAGAAGAGAGGATGTTATCTGGGAGTAATGGAGAAACCAGTCCATTCATGGCATAAAACTGAGAGTCCATGAAGGCAGCTGCAAAGTCTCCCGCCGTCGAGGAGGTGACCAAACGGCGGCGAGAGACAGGAACAAGTGGCTTACCAGCAGATGGAGGAGCAGTAAATTCAAAAATAACAGGAAAGTGATCTGAAATAGCAATGTCTGATATGTCCGTAAGTGAAACTGAGAGCCCATAAGAAATGACCAGGTCCAAAGTGTGTCCAAGATTATGTGTTGGTCCATCTACAACTTGTGTCAGACCAAAAGAGGCTTAAAAAGAGGAGGCTTTTAAAATTATCAGCCAGCTGATTAGAAGGACAACAGATATGAATATTAAAATCACCACAGACCAAAAATTTGTCATATTTTGGGATAAATCTGACAGAAACTCAGAAACCTCCTGAATAAAATCCTTATTAAATTTAGGTGGACGGTAAACAACAGCACAGAGCACAGGACAGTCAAACTCCATCACAAACAGTTGAAGTTCAAAAGTGGAGTAGACGTTAGAAGATACAAAATCGCCATTTAAAGCTGTCTTTAAAAACCGTGGCCACACCACCGCCTCGACCTGATGCTCGTGGGAAGCTGAAAAATGAACAGCCGGGGGGAGGAGCTCAGAAAAGGCGCTATTTTCACCTGGTTCCACCAGGTCTCCAGGAAAATCCAGAGCACAACTGGAGAAAAAGTAATTCAAAATGAAAGTCTTACTTGTGAGTGACCTTGTGTTGATGAGCGCCACACGGACTGAGCGCACGACATTCTGCTGGAAGACACGACTGAGCGGGCTCAGATTCTCCTGCACGCAGCCACGACTGCAGCTCCTTACAAGATGGCAATGCGGAAGTGGAGACCCGGCACCCCGCACAACCGGCTGGATCCACGATAGCTAAAACTCAGGGAACGCCGCACGTCGTAGCCATCATATGGTGTGAAGAATCCGGCCATGAATTGTCATGGAGCATGTTTGCAGGAAGCAGCCAGGCACACTCTGAGCCAAACACGGACTCCTCCTCTCTTCCCGCGTCAGACGCCGAGGCAACACGTCAAGCAGCCAGCGCAGAAAGTCCGGTATGGACGGTAAGACAGGCGATGGGGGCAGCCGCGTCCCTGGCCGTCCGCCCGAGCCAGAAACAGTGAGATTCTCCAGCAAAGCCCGAATGCTGATAAGAGTCTGGCGATCATACACCAGGAGCGGTGACACATTCCGTACAGCAAAATGCAAAAACAATAAAAATAAACAATAAAAACATTCCAGCATTCCTCTCCACAGAGGAATGGAGAGGAATGCTGGAGCTCTGACAGACTGACTATTGGATTCTTGGTCACCTCCTTGAGTAAGGCCCTTCTCCCCGGATTTCTTAGTTTAGATTGATGGCCAGCTCTAGGAAAGTCCTAGTTGATCTGAAATTCTTCCATTTACGGATGATGGAGGTCACTGTTTCAAATACATTATCAGCCACCATTGACATTTTTCAACCACCTTAGAGTTATAACTCATATCCACATACAAGGTCACACCATAACCATTTTTATTTTTCAGTTCATATCCTTAAAATTCAAAGTCCATGCTGCTTTTTACTATTAATCCAAGTTTCAGACATAGCAATTATGTTGAAAGGTTATGAAAACTGACTTCCTTGATGTTGTGAAAGTTGGCATACAAGCTTTTGCTGTTGAAGTATATTATAGAAATTTTATTTGTAGATTTAAATGCACTGTTATATTGATCTTCAGTATAATAATAATATAATAATCCCAGTGCAAACTATATATATATATATATATATATATATATATATATATATATATATATATATATATATATATATATATATATAAAGTAATTCTACATTTATTTTTTATCCTATTGTCTTATATGTTCAATAAAGCCCCTCTGATTTGTCAAAGACCCACAATGGAAATAAGCGGTTATACTTTATTGTGTTATCTGTGTATCATTGATATATTCACCTCTGTAAGTTTATACTGATCATAAACAATATTTTATTTACCTTTTAAAAGCGTCTGTAGGAGGGCATGCATGTGTGCATACATGAGCATTTGAAAAGACCAGAAGTTACTTCTGACCACGTGTGATGTGCGTGCCGCTGACATCTGTGAGGTTTCTTCCCGGCTGGTCTTGTCATGACAGGCGGCTGCCCAACACCAGGAGCGGGTGGACCCACAATACAAACTCCCGAACCAGGCTTTGAGGGATAAGTCGTCATGTTTATTTCGGGCAGAGGTTCGGTACACAGGTTGTCAGAAAATGGCGCAGAGGCACAAGCAGAGTGAGGCAAAAACGCAGTCATCTCCTAGCAGGGGTCTGAGGCACGGGCAAACACTGGCATATAGGCTGAGGCAAAAAGGCGTGGTCAAAAAACACAGAGCAAGGAACTGGCACACGGCAAGACTAATCAGGACAGAGAACAAAAAGGCTGGAGAGTGTGCTGGAAGCGACAACAATCTGGCGAGGGACTGTGAGACTGTGAGGGTTTAAATGCATGTGGACTAATTAGGAACAGGTGGTGTTAACAAGATGCACGTGAGAGGAAGACTCCAGAAAGGGGGCATGGCTAATGAACAAAGATACTATGTGTGCAAGACAGTGAGGGAAGAGAACACAAGGTGGAGTGAAGAAAAGACAAAGATATGTGAACAGGTGCACAGAGCGTGAGAGAAAGGAAACACAAAGCAGACAGAAAGTAAAAGTAAAGTGAGAGACAGGGACACATGGCAGGTGCAGAGAGAACATAATCAGATATAAGTGAAAGATGAAGACATGAAGGCAGGTGCAGGGTGTAGTGAAACACAGAACTAACAACAGAGCTTCTATGGAATATAATATTACTATGAACAAAAGTAACAATGAATACTTAGGGCAGAAAAACATAGCTAGGAACCAGGCATGACATAACTGATCAGGAGACATGCAAAATATTAAAGCAAAATGAAACAAGTGATAACATAATGAAAACAACTGACTGAAGAATATCAAATGAAAACCAGATGACAAAATCAACAAGCCATGACACCAAAATACCAATACTAAAGATCAACAGAAATTAATAGATGACAACTGAATGATAAACAATGAAAACACAATCTGGCAGAACAAGAAAAGAACTAGACAATAGCTAAAGAATGCAAAGTAACAGAGAACCAAAGTAAAATAGAACAGGGAATAAATACATGATAAATAACTAATAAAACAGAACAGGAGCAGAAAGTGGGTCAAAGAAAGGGGAAGCAATTAAACCAAAAACCTGATAAGGGCAGAGCATGACAGGTCTGCTCCCATTTCGTCTACTCTAAAATTCCCAGTTCATCTATAGCTAGGTTCCCGGTTGGTCTACTCCCATTTTGTCTACTCTTAGGAAAGTACATAAATCCCATTTCATCTACTCCTGTTTTGTTTTGGATTTTTATGCAAAAGAACCTTAAAATTCAACTTTTAGTTGATAGTTCTTCTTTTTTGCATGAAATTAAGGAAATTAACTTTGACAATATCCTAAAACCTCGCTTTCTAAATAAACCAAAAGAGTAATGTTAATGACTTATTTTTGTCTTTAAATATAGCAACTGATACAAATACAAAAGAAACTCCAGGCTAACCCTAACCCTAAATAAAAAATGCTGAAAAAAATATTTTGAAAATTGGCAGTATTTTTGGTTTATCTAATCATTACAATACCTTGGAATTCAAAATCTTGTAAATAATTAAGAAAAAAAAGGAAAATATGAGAGTAGACAAAATGGCACTACTCTACATTTCTGAGAGTACACGAAATTGGAGTAGATGAACTGGGAGTAGACCAAATGGGAAATAGATGAAATGGGAGTAGGCCAACCGGGAAGTTACAGTCTGTGAGATGTCCTGCAAATCACTTCAGAGGTGTAATTAGGTTACAAAAACATCATTTTCAGTTTTAGAAGTGTTTATTTCTCACTAGTTTTCACATAAAATATGAGAAACATGTTAGATTTACACAGAAACGATTGCTTCCCACCTGATCCTTTGTGTGGAGTTTGCATGTTGTCCCTGTGTTTGTGTGAGTTCCCTCCAGGTGCTCCAGCTTCCTCCCACTTCCAAAGACATGCAGATTAGATGAACTGGTGACTCTTAATTGACTGTTGGTGTGTGTGAATGTGTTTGTCTCTTAAGCCCCTTTCACACTGGGCCCAATTCCAGGTGTGTCGTCATGACGAAGCCACGTAAAAGCAACTCAGTGTGGAGACGATGTAGCTCAACACCACAACAGCACGAGGGACGCAAAGGACGAAGCAAATCGGATGCCAAAAATTAAACGTTAAATTTTTTCTGCGTCCTGTGCTCTATGCAGAAATTAAGTGGTATCAGTGCAAGTCAAGGCAACGGTACTCAACGTGACTGGAAGCCACACACTCACAATACAATGTTACCCGATGCCAATGTATGATTCCTGCTGTGTTTCATTGTTCCCGAAGTATAAATCATGCAGGATTGTTTTTATACCGTGTACACAATGCAGTGAAACTATACGCTCAAAGAGCACAGAAAAAAAATGCTGCTGATTGCAGCTGCTGCAGCTCCTCGCTCTTCTCTCACAAATGTTTTTGAATAAAGTCCATAAAAGTCTTGCTCACAGACTGATTGCCAGAGACAGGACATGTCCACATCAAGTATAAGTCCAGACATTTACAAATTTACTCCTGTCTCTCCTTTATTTAGGAGGAGTAGGGGAAAAAAAACTACAGAGGATCTTCAGACAGTTTACTTTAAACCTGTTAACACCTTGAGACAGAAATTAGTTCACCCCAAGGACAAGATCCCTAGTTACAAACAGAGCAATGTAGTGTATTCTATCAGATGTCAGGCAAACTGTAACAAACACTACATAGGTGAGACTAAGCAGCCATTGCACAAAAGGCTATACCAGCACCGCAGAGAGGGCACCGGTGGACCTCAGTCTGCAGTTCATCTCCACCTTAAAGACACTAACCACACGTTTGAGGACAAGGAAGTTAAAATCTTAGCCAGAGAAAAGAAATGGTTTGAGAGGGGAGTGAAGGAAGCATTGTATGTGAAACAGTTGAAACCCAGCCTTAACTGGGGAGGGGGTCTGAGACACACTTTGTCCCCTGTTTACAATGGGGTACTCAGGTCAAAGCAGTTTCAGTCTTTTGTTCATGGTAATGAGTCATTCACATCGTCAGGAGAGTCATCAGGAGAGGCATCAGTCCCATTGTTAGAGCAATTGTTAGTCAGTAGCCAATAGTAGTCTGCCTCTCAGTAGGAGGGGTTTGGTTAGGTTTAATACTCCAGCTTTTGCTGGCTTCTGTTAATCTTCTCTACAAGAGTCAAGACAGAAGTCAGACTACCAGAGCAAGAAATTTAGCAGAGGAAGTATCAGCGATTAGAAGTGAAATGTCCTCGCGTCAAGCAACCCTATCCAGTCGAAGATTCAAGCTTCTCTACTATTGTGCCCCTGTTTTGTGGCATGATCTCCCTGCATCAATAAAGCAGTCAGATTCTGTGGAGACTTTCAAGTCCAGACTTAAGATGTACTTGTTTTCTCTTTCATATGGCTGCATATTGGCATCTTGTGTTACTATGCTTTTTTTTTTTTTTTACTTTTACTGTGTTTTTTAATCTTTTAATTCATTTTATTTTGATTTCTGAATTGTTTTGTGTGAAGTGCCTTTAGGCAACTCTGTTGTGATTTGGCGCTATATAAAATGAATAAACTGAAGTTAAATTGAATATAGACTGTTAGCTCAAACCTGAAGTGAAAGATCTTGTCCACTTTTTAATGGGCCAAAAGTATTTGGGCAATTGGCTGTTTCTTCATCAACATCCCAACCCATGGTCCCTCGGTGGCTGGTGACCCAGCAACCTAACCCGCGGTAGCTGTGACAGCGTTGGAGGCACACTTTGGCCTCGTGGCAGTGGTGTAGCAAATACCACCTTTCAGCATTGATGGTGCCATCACAGATGTGTAAGTTGTCCATGCCATGAGCACTAACACACCCCCATACCATCACAGATGCTGGCTTTTGAATTTTGCACTGGTAATAATCTGGATGGTCTTTTTACTCTTTTGTCCAGAGGACACGGCGTCCATGTTTTCCAAAAACAATTTGATTTGTGGACTCATCAGACCACAGCACACTTTTACACTTCTGCGTCTGTCCATTTCAAATGAGCTCGGGCCCAGAGAAGGCGGCAGGGTTTCTGGATGTTGTTGATGTATGGCTTTCGCTTTGCATGGTAGAGTTTTAACTTGCACTTGTAGATGTAGTGACAAACTGTGTTAACTGGCAATGGTTTTCTGAAGTGTTCCTGAGCCCACGCAGTAAGATCCTTTACACAATGATGTCGGTTTTTAATGCAGTGACACCTGAGGGATCGAAGGTCATTGGCATTCAATGTTGGTTTTCGGCTTTGCTGCTTACATGTAGAAAGTTCTCCAGATTCTCTGAATCTTCTGATTATATTATGGTAGATGATGGAATCCCTAAATTGCTCGCAATTGAACGTTGAGAAACATTGTTCTTAAACTGTTGGACTATTTTTTCACGCAGTTGTTCACAAAGTGGTGATCCTCGCCCCATCTTTGCTTGTGAACAGCTGAGCCTTTTGGGGATGCTTATTTTATACCCAATCATGACACTCACAATTAGTGTCCTCAGTTCCCAAACACTTACTGGGTGTTGTTAGAAGGAAAGGTAATGTAACACAGTGGTAAACATGCCACTGTCCCAGCTTTTCTGAAATGTGTTGCAGGCATCCATTTCAAAATGACCACATATTTGCACATAAACAATCAAGTTTATCAGTTTGAACATTAAATATCGTGTCTTTGCGGTGTATTCAATTGAATATAGGTTGAAGAGGATTTGCAAATCATTGTATTCTGTTTTTATTTACATTTTACACAACGTCCAACTTCATTGGAACTGGGGTTGTAAAAGTAAAAAGTCAATGGATCATAATGATGTACATATGTCTTTAGTAAAGCAAATAATTACTGAAATTGCAAAACCATTAGCATATATTTTTAATAAATCATTTCAAACTGGGATTGTTCCAAACAGTATGAAAGTGGCAAAAGCGATACTTTTCTTTAAATCTGGCAGTAAACATCTTTTTGTTGTGAAAGTGTCGTGTCACGGACCCACAACAGGGGGCGTTAATGAACGGACAATGGATAAGCCAAAAAGTAACAATTTAATGTTGTGAATCACACAACGATGTACAGACAATAACAATACAGTGACTGTCAATCATACACCAGGTGACGTGTGGGCAGGCTCGACGATAGAAGACGCCTGGCGAGAGAAAAGCCGGATCCACACAGCTTCCACCGCCAACGGAGCTGAAGAACACCGGAGCCGCCAAGCCCTGCGCCCCAGGTGGCCGCTGTCTTCAGCAGTCAGACCCGGTACTGCTGGCAGAGAACAGAGACAGTCCAGATGAGTGTGAGGTCGCACACTCAGTAATCCCACAGTCTGTATTCAGTAAAGGAGGGAGAACCTCCACCTCCAATCATACACTCGTGCAGCTCCTGAGTTAATCACTTATCTGAGTGGGGTGTGAGGCGAATCCGTCGCAGTCCACACCAAACGCCAACTCCGCAGATAAGGCACACCACAGGAAAACGGCTGCAAAAAGAGATCAGACTAATACTCAAAGTTTAAGTCAGCAGAGAAAATTACCTGATTGGTAGTTGATTTCTCGGCGGGGAGGTGGAGTTGCAGTCCGGCCTTTATGGTGGTGGTGATGAGTAGTGGATGAGTGACAGCTGGTACGGATGATGAGTGACAGCTGTCACTCCTGGTCGCTCCAACGCCCTCTCGTGCTTGAAGCCCGCACTTCAAGCAGGGCGCCATCTTGTGGTGGTGGGCCAGCAGTACCTCCTCTTCAGCGGCCCACACAACACTTTTTACAAATTACAGGCCTGTGTCTCTATTGTCAGCCCAGTCTCACTTTTTTTTTTTTTTTTGTGCTCCCGTGACAAAATGAGTCAAATTTTCGTGACGGGTTTTTTTTTTTAACTCACTATTCCTCACCCTACTCCTACCCCGACCCTAACCTTAACCATAAGTTAATCTTACTCTTTCCCCCCACCATAACCATAACCACCCCCAACCCCCCTGCTTCACTTTTAATTTCGTGCAGCCATCACGGAATGAATTAGAATGAATTTGTGCTGCTGTGATGAAAATGAAGCGCTTTTCGTCACAATATCACGAACCAATAGATTCATGTATATTTCGTGCTGCTGAATCATGACTTATCGTGAGACCAGGTTGCTATTGTCACAATTTTCTAAGATATTGGAAAAGCTTTACAAGAGCAGATTGGATAAATTTATAGAATGACATAACTTGCTGGATGAAGTCAATATGGTCTTAGAGCAGGT
The DNA here is from genome assembly GCF_902500255.1 of Thalassophryne amazonica. NCBI lineage: Eukaryota > Metazoa > Chordata > Actinopteri > Batrachoidiformes > Batrachoididae > Thalassophryne > Thalassophryne amazonica. The sequence goes on from NC_047106.1 coordinate 48,446,936, forward strand.
AGGTCCACTGCACTGGCTCTGCTCTATTCAGTATGTGACCGGAAGACCTTTGCGGCCGGGACGGTGGTGGGATCGAACCCCGGACTGCTCGAACTAAAGACCAGAACTCTACCCAGTCAGCCAAAAGGGAATTCCCCGCTAGCCAAGCTAGCAGGAACATCTTTTCAAACCGGACTTCACCTTGCTACAAGTAGAAGAGATCAGTAGTCATGTGGACCAAAGGGAAATAGTAATTGGTTTATTTATTGACCTGAGAAAGGCTTTTGATACAATAGACCACAACACATATCAAAAGATGGAACTGTACGGGATCAGAGGGGTGGCTTTGAACTGGATTAAAAATTACTTACAAAACCGGAAACAGTTTGTTAAACTCGGGGATTGGTGCTCTTTGTATCTGCACATCATTTGTGGGCTTCCTCAGGGTTCTGTGTTGGGACAAAAATGATTTATTCTGTACATTAATGATTTCTATAAAGTTTCAGATCTGTTTAAGGCAGTTCTGTTTGCAGATGATACAAACCTCTTTTGTTCAGGAAAAAAATCTGCAGCAATTATTGTCCGATTTACATATTGGAATGATAAAGTTAAAGAGATTGATATTAATAAATTATCACTAAATTTGTCTAAAACTAAAATAATGTTATTTGGGAATTACAATAAAGGCATACAAATTCAGTTAAATATACAAGGGGTAATCACAGAGCGTGTCAAAGAAAATAAGTTCTTAGGTGTTATTATTGTTGAAAGAATTAATCGGAAAGCTCATATTCAACATATTCAAAAGAAAGTGTCAAAAAGTATTGCAGTACTAAATAAGATAAGGCATGTTCTTGATTGCAAAGCACTTCATACTCTATTGTTCATTGGTTGCTCTCTACTTGGCTTACTGTGCTGAAGTTTGGGGCAATAATTCTAAAAATACATTGCAATCATTATTCATTCTTCAAAAAAGAGCATTAAGAATGATTCACAATTTTGGTCATACCAATTCATTGTTTATTAACTCTAAAATATTAAAACTTCATGATATGATTACGTTTGAGACTGTACAATTAATGTATAAAGTGAAAAATAAGCAACTGCCCCTCAGAATTCAAGAATTATTCAAGGAGAGAGAGGGAAAATATAATTTAAGGGGCTTGTATCATTTTAAAATTGCTGGCACTCGGACGACCAGGAAAGGTTTTTGTGTTTCTATTTGTGGCCCTAAAATATGGAATAATCTGGTGAAGGAACTCAAGCGATGTGTCAAGTGTCAATCAGTTTAAACGCCAATATAAGGAACTGATGTTTTCTGAATATGTGAAAATTGTCTAAATTCTCTGAAAATTCAATTCAAGGACTATATAGCTGTTTGCTAAAGTATGGACAATTAAGTTACTGATTTTGTATTATTATTATTTTGTTTGGATTATGTGATGTGTGCTGTTATTAGTGTGGATATGATGAGAAATTTGAGTTTATTGATTATTTTAAGATGTCTGTGATTGCTGTTCTGCTCACTTTGTTTTGTTTTTGTTTTGCTGTAATAAGTAAATGTTGCTGAGGTAAAAGGGGTAGGTGTATGTAAGCTTTGCTTCTACCTACACCCTTTCGGCTGCATGGATTGACTGGCTGAGAAATCATGTTTTGTTTTATTTTGTTTTGTTTTATTTTGTTGTAAAGTTCTTTCCTTGAACCGAATAAACTTGAACTTGAAGTGTGTGTGAGTTCCCCATTATTTCATTGAGAAGGCAGCAGATAAAAGTGCCACATACAGTAGTGTTCAGATTAATAGAAGTGCTATGTGACTAAAAAGATTAATCTAGGTTTTGAGTATATTGAGTATATAGATTCTCACAAATCCAACAAGACCAAACATTCATGATATGCACACTCTTAAGGCTATGAAATTGGGCTATTAGTAAAAAAAAGTAGAAAAGGGGCTGTTCACAATAATAGTAGCATCTGCTGTTGATGCTACAAACTCAAAACTATTATGCTGCTTTTTAACTGCTTTTTTAGCAATCCTGTGAATCACTAAACTAGTATTTAGTTGTATAACCACAGTTTTTCATGATTTCTTCACATCTGTGAGGCATTAATTTTGTTGGTTTGGAACCAAGATTTTGCTCGTTTACTAGTGTGCTTGGGGTCATTGTCTTGTTGAAACACCCATTTCAAGGGCATGTCCTCTTCAGCATAAGGCAACATGACCTCTTCAAGTATTGTGACATATCTAAACTGATCCATCAATCAATCAATCAATCAATTTTTTTATATAGCGCCAAATCACAACAAACAGTTGCCCCAAGGCGCTTTATATTGTAAGGCAAGGCCATACAATAATTATGTAAAACCCCAACGGTCAAAACGACCCCCTGTGAGCAAGCACTTGGCTACAGTGGGAAGGAAAAACTCCCTTTTAACAGGAAGAAACCTCCAGCAGAACCAGGCTCAGGGAGGGGCATTCTTCTGCTGGGACTGGTTGGGGCTGAGGGAGAGAACCAGGAAAAAGACATGCTGTGGAGGGGAGCAGAGATCAATCACTAATGATTAAATGCAGAGTGGTGCATACAGAGCAAAAAGAGAAAGAAACAGTGCATCATGGGAACCCCCCAGCAGTCTACGTCTATAGCAGCATAACTAAGGGATGGTTCAGGGTCACCTGATCCAGCCCTAACTATAAGCTTTAGCAAAAAGGAAAGTTTTAAGCCTAATCTTAAAAGTAGAGAGGGTGTCTGTCTCCCTGATCTGAATTGGGAGCTGGTTCCACAGGAGAGGAGCCTGAAAGCTGAAGGCTCTGCCTCCCATTCTACTCTTACAAACCCTAGGAACTACAAGTAAGCCTGCAGTTTGAGAGCGAAGCGCTCTATTGGGGTGATATGGTACTACGAGGTCCCTAAGATAAGATGGGACCTGATTATTCAAAACCTTATAAGTAAGAAGAAGAATTTTAAATTCTATTCTAGAATTAACAGGAAGCCAATGAAGAGAGGCCAATATGGGTGAGATATGCTCTCTCCTTCTAGTCCCCGTCAGTACTCTAGCTGCAGCATTTTGAATTAACTGAAGGCTTTTTAGGGAACTTTTAGGACAACCTGATAATAATGAATTACAATAGTCCAGCCTAGAGGAAATAAATGCATGAATTAGTTTTTCAGCATCACTCTGAGACAAGACCTTTCTGATTTTAGAGATATTGCGTAAATGCAAAAAAGCAGTCCTACATATTTGTTTAATATGCGCTTTGAATGACATATCCTGATCAAAAATGACTCCATGATACCTGGTATGCGATATATAGGCCCAACACCATAGTAGGAGAAACATGCCCATATCATGATGCTTGCACCACCATTCTTCACTGACTTCACTGTGAACTGTGGCTTGAATTCAGAGTTTGGGGGTCATCTCACAAACTGTCCCTTGGACCCAAAAAGAACAATTTTACTCTCATCAGTCCACAAAATGTTCCTACATTTCTCTTTAGGCCAGTTGATGTGTTCTTTGGCAAATTGTAACCTCTTCTGCACATGTCTTTTATTTAACAGAGGGACTTTGTTGGGGATTCTTGCAAATAAATTAGCTTCACACAGGCGTCTTCTAACTGTCACAGCACTTACAGGTAACTCCAGACTGTCTTTGATCATCCTGGAGCTGATCAATGGGTGAGCCTTTGCCATTCTGGTTATTCTTCAATCCATTTTGATGGTTGTTTTCCATTTTCTTCCATTCGTCTCTGGTTTTTTTGTCCATTTTAAAGCACTGGAGATCATTGTAGATGAACAGCCTATAATTTTTTTGCACCTGCGTATAAGTTCTCCCCTCTCCAATCAACTTTTTAATCAAACTACGCTGTTCTTCTGAACAATGTCTTGAACATCCCATTTTCCTCAGGCTTTCAAAGAGAAAAGCATTTTCAACAGGTGCTGACTTCATCCTTAAATAGGGGACACCTGATTCACACCTGTTTGTTCCACAAAATTGACAAACTCACTGACTGAATGCCACACTACTATTATTGTGAACACCCCCTTTTCTACTTTTTTTTTTTTTTTAATAATAGCCCAGTTTCATAGCCTTAATAGTGTGCATATCATGAATGCTTGGTCTTGTTGGATTTGTGAGAATCTACTCTACTGGTACCTTGTTTCCCATGTAACAATAAGAAAAATACTCAAAACCTGGATTAATCTTTTTAGTCACATAGCACTACTATTATTCTGAACACTACTGTAGCTCTGGAGTTCAGTTAAACCAATCAAAAAAGAAACAGTGTTTCACAGTATGGTACATCAGTTTGCAGCAGGTCATCCCTAAACAAGTGTGATATCTAGTGAAAAAAAGCCCCCAAGAGCTCAGGACAATTCTGAAAGACTTCCAAGCTCTTCACTGGCTGTAAGTGGACAGTCTGTGCACCAAATAACTCTTGCCAACAATTTTTGTTGCTTCAGTCAGACCTTTACAGTATTAGCAGCACAGACAACTTTATAAATGGACTGCATTTATATAGCGCATTTCTATCTGCATCAGATGCTCAAAGTGCTTTATAATAATGCCTCACATTCACCCTGATGTGAGGGTGCTGCCATACAAGGTACTCACTACACACCGGGAGCAACTGGGATTAAGGACCTTGCCCAAGGACCCTTAGTAATTTTCTGATCAGGCTGGGGTTTGAATCGAGGATCCTCTGGTCTCAAGCCCAACGCTTTAACCATTAGACCATCACCTCCCCTAATCATTAGAAACATATAAAAATAAAGTATTGAGTCTTCCATAAGTCATGTGGGAGACTCAAACCTCAATTCTATTAATTTTCTTTGTCTATGTGCAGTCTAAACTCTCCTGATAGCAAAGCTCATTAATCACACAACTAATTCTTGTGAAAGAAATGACTGGACCTCTCAAACACGTCCTGAAATCTTTACTTGATGTCTGCAGAAACCAAAACATGCCACAAGATCACAAAGCCGGAAACACTTCAAACCCTGGTGTTAATTAAAAGGCTGACGATAAAGTTACTGGCAACAGCAGTGAATGTGAGGTGAGTTGACATGAAAGGTAAAAGTGCACTGACACGTGCATGACTTTGATTCATGCACCTGCATGACTTGCAGGAGAGTAAACTCATCTTTAACGGGTTCAGACTGAACCTGAGAGGGGCGGCGGTGCGTGCAATTGCGCAATGAGAATTTTGAAATGTTCAAAAAATCCTTTACACATTAATGCTGTGCTATGTGGCGCAATCTGCTTGCCAACACAACGTGCAGCTCGTCAAGTGGAGTAAAGAAGTGAACAGAGCGAGTGGTTGCGTCAGCGGATCACATCAGAGTGCAGCTCGTCTGAACGATTATAACAAGATATTAAATCTGTCATAAATATACTTTAATGGCTGCACACAAGAAGGAAAGAAAATGCAACTGTTTTACCAAGTCATGACAATGTAAACATGACAAATAATTACCTTGTTAGACGGCTCCAAATGTTTTCTCCAGCTCATTCAGCACACGCGTGAATGGCGCTGATGGAGTGGTCCTCTGTGATTCAGAAAGTGATTAGAGCCGTTTTCAACAGACAACTTGTCGAGAAAATTATTAATCCAATACAAAATAATTATTTTATATACGCAGCATCCAGCATAGAGTGTGTGGCAGGCAGTGGAACAAAGCACGGCATCTAGCTGGGAACACAGCAGTTGGGATCGTCACAACGGCGTGTGTGCAAGTGTGGTAATCAACTTCCTGCACGTGTCAGTGCACCTTAAGTCCACTCCAAGTCTCCTCTGACAGTGTCTGAGTTTACCTGTATTTTAAAAGGTAGGCCTTAATGGTGTAACAGACCACAGTCATCTCTGACCTGTATGGACCCCCCCCCCCCCCCCCCCACACACACACACACAATGTGGTTAATTGTGTAAATCTATGCAGAGCTGTCTGAAATCAAAGCAGATGTGTGGTCACGTGATGGGGGGAAAAAATCTACTATGCCTTCACAAAAATGGAGCAAAAAAGCAGCCACCCTCCACTCGGCTTCAGGCAACTTCATGCAGACTCCACACATACCGAGGTCCAAGCACAGAAAGAATCACTCCGAATGTCAGGAACAGAAGACAAAGCGTGCACACCTCGTTTTCTCCATGCTGTCCTGAGCCCGTTGAGCCAAATATGGACAGGCCAAGGTGGCTGGGATTTTACTGAATACCTTTTGCTGAGTAGCCAGCCACTCAGACAGCAAACATATTTGTCTCCCATTTCTTTCCTGATCCGAGAAGTTATCTGATCCATGACAAAAACTGTAATACATTTCAAACAGTGAGTTTTGTGAGCTGATAGACCCATGACGTACTGTAGACTTGAATCAGAAGGCGAAGCAGGTATTGTCTGTCAGGATTCCAGTGTCATGTGTTGTTTTTTTCCACCAGATGGCAATCTCAGTTTTTGTTTTACACCTGGATTACCTGAGTAACTGATTTCTGAGAGAACACCTGGATCATATGAGTGATTTATTTCTGATAGACTATTTAAACCTGGACTTTCATTTCATGTTTGCCGCATTCTTGGTTGGTACATGTCCTGTCCGTGCCATGATTGATTGTTCTCTGTGCTATCAAGCCAATTGATGCCAGATACTACTGTAGACTTCCACGTCTGCTCTCTGTCCCTTGCTTAAGCATTTGCCTCGTCAGCCTCCATGCCTCGTCCATGCTCCAGACGGAGATCACAGGGTTTTGACCTGGCCCCCTGTCTCTGCATTAGAACAAACTTTCTTCTCCTCATGTTCCAGAACTACCCGGTACTGCCTCTGTGCAGACCTGGACCCTGGTACTGGCTATCGGTTCCACACCTCTCTGTGGAAACTCGTCGGCTCCCGGCGTGGAGCGCTCCAGAACCAAAATGCCAGTTAAGTTCTGCCCCGTTTCTGCGGGATCTCGTTCTCACATTTCTCAGACTGTGACTATGCTTTGACAAAGATCTATTCAAGAACTCTGCTGAACAACTGCCTGAACTTTGATATCATACAATTGAGAATGCTGCCCAGCTGTATCAAGTCCTGCTTGATTGGAGCTGCGCTTCAGCCTGCAGCACTTGACCCTTGACCTTGGAGACCAACCATGAACTACGAACAATTGCTGAACAGTTACAGATAATATTTTATGGATTCTGAGACAATCTGTGCTAAATCCTGTTATGACAGTGATTGTTTGTGGTACATCACAACGAGTGCATTCCACTTACCCAGTGTGTCTTCTTCCATAGTTCCTGGTTGTAAAGGTGAGTGTCCCATCTGGTCCTAGTCCTAGAATCCTTAGTTGACACGTTCCTTCAAGACTGACCCTGTATCCAGCAGCACCCGGATTTCCACTGCTAGAAGGTGGGCCAACTCTCTACTCAGCAGACCACTTTATTTTCTGGTTTTGTATAATAAATCTCCTTTCATTTCCATCCTGATTATTGTTCCCTGCATTTAAGTCCATCGCCAAGTAACGGTCCAGTCCCGTCTGCACCCCTAAACCTTAACAACTGTCAGACTAATTTTCTGTTTATTTTTTTATTTTTTGTGTATGTCTGTGTTCACAGTTTCACAATAAAAATAAATGAATGAATAAATAAACAAACCATAATACAACTAAGCTGGTAAATGTACAAATTTTGCTTTTACAAGATTGTCACTGGCCGGGAGAATCGGTGCAGCAGGGGCGGTATTGTATTTGCTCTCGAACTACTGGTCAGTCTTCGTTCTTACTCTCACCTGTGGTCAGGAGGGTTGGATCATGACCAAAAGAACTAGATCGCGGGTACCAATGGCCGATATGGGTTTCCTCAAGAAGGTGGCTGGTGTCTCCCTTAGAGATAAGGTGAGAAGCTTGGTCATCCATGGGGATCTCGGAGTAGAGTCACTGCTCCTTCACATTGAAAGGACCCAGTTGAGGTGGTTCGGGCATCTAGTAAGGATGCCCCCTGGGCACCTCCCCAGGGAGGTGTTTCAAGCACGTCCATCTGGAAGGGGACCACGAGGAAGACCCAGGACTAGGTGGAGAGATTATATCTCCACACTGGCCTGGGAACACCTCGGGATCCACCAGTCAGAGGTGGTCAATGTGGGCTGGGAAAGGGAAGTCTGGGGTCCCCTGCTGGAGCTGTTGCTTCCGTGACATGATAAGCAGATGAAGATGAGTGAAGAATGTATGTTGCTCTGTCAGTGCAACACATATAAGACGTCAGCGATGTGTCCTTGCAGTTCCTACATTCAACATCGTATGGTCGTCCATCATTTAAACTTGAAAGCAAATCTGTCTTCATCTCTTATTCATGAACTTCTTTTTAAAAAATTCATTGTGATGTCATTATCATGAACATCCGTGATGAATTTCAGTGTGTTGATGGTCTAAATCGCACTTCTGAAACTTTTTCACTTCACAACAGCTATGAAGTTTGCTAATATTCTCGGAAAAAAACTATTATTTTCAGTGATGCTAGTAACGCATTATTTGGTAACGCGTTAATCTGACTGCTTTTTTCAATAATGAGTAATCTAAGGCGTTAATCTTTCCAAATCAGTACTCCGATTAAAGTTACTTCTCCAAGTCACTGTGTGTTACTATTATTTTTGTATTGTGGGTGAATCGCAGCAGCCCATGGGCAGGTGAAGGTCGGGGTTCGACTGAACTGCCCACTTTGCCCATGAAGCGTTTGATGCTCCAAGCTTTTCATCTGTTTTCTGCAGCACAGCTCCTAGTTGAAAGAACAGTTGTCGTCTCTCAAAGCGTGGTGACAGCAACACACCTCCATTGAGCTTTAAGCCCCTTTCACACTGGGGCTGCTTCGAGTTGCGTAGGGCGTCGTCATGACAATGACGCGTGGAAACAACCCAGTGCCGAGACGATGCAGCTCGACACCACAACAGCGCGAGGGACGCAAAGGACGAAGCAAATCGGATGCCAAAAATTAAGCATGTTTAATTTTTTTTTGCATTCTGTGCTCGACGCAGAAAGGAAGTGCTTTCAGCGCAAGACAAGGCAAAGTGACATTACTGGAAGCTACACCCTCACAACACAATGTTACCCGACGCCAATTTATGATTCCTGCTGTGTTCCATTGTTTCCGCAGAATAAATCAGACAGGATTTTTTTTATACCATGTACACAATGCAGTAAAACTACATGCTCAAAAAGAACACAGAAAAAAAATGCTGCTGATTGCAGCATCGCTCTTTTCTCACAAATGTGTTTAAATAAAGTCCATAAAAGTCCTGCTCACAGACTGATTGCAAGAGAGAGGACATGTCCACATCCAGTATAACTCCAGACATCTCCACATTTACTCACGGACGGTTCGCTCGCGTGTGCGTGCACGCACGCACGCAGCTCGCAATCAGAGGAAGAAAGATAAACTATAACAGAACTCAGAGTGCAGACCTGCAGCTCAGCACAAGAACAAACATGAACGAGAAGAGAAAACTATGCACTCTGATTCCTCTGTGCAGAGATCCTGCAGGCTGTGTTCTCACCTCCTCTCTGCACCCCCTGCTGCGCACACCTGAGGTGCACCTGATGCAGACATTCCTGCGTCGTCATGATGCCACAGGAAGCAACTCGAAGCAGCCCCGGTGTGAAAGGGGCTTTACAAAGACATTTTGACACTTATTTTCTTTAAAACTCTTTGCCGCGCCGTGTGTGTCCTCACTAAAATTTGTTAAATTTTATCTTTTATTTGGCTAATAATTACTCGCACCTCGGAAAAGCACCTTTTGGAGTTGCACTCAAATCTCGTTGCAATGTAAATTACAATGACAATAAAGGCAATTCTGATTCTGATTCTAAAACCACCTGATCCACACACATTAAAAAATGGTAACTCTTGTTTTTTCTACCTAAATGCACCTAAAGTCTCTTTCTGAGGATGACATGAAAAAAAAAAACACTGAAAAATGAAAAAAAAAAAATCCTACCAGTCAATCTAGTGGTGCTTTTTCCATAAATACACACTGTCAGTTCTTCCTGCTCAGATGACCATCCAGGGGCAAATCCAGGCAGAAAGGGGGTGTGTAGGGGGAGCAACCTGGTGAACTTTAGCCTGATGTTCATTCTAATTGAATTGACTGACAATCCCCATGGGCTCAGTTTGAATTTGGTTGTTTACAAGTAGGTCAGCACAGTGGGTTAGAGATTAACGGTGTGATCTCACTGTGAGAAGGTCACAGGTTCTCTTCTGTCCTGGTCCTTTCTCTTCTCCTTGTGGTTGCATGGGGTTCATCCAGGTGCTCCGACTTCCTCTCACTTCCAAAGACATGCAGGTTAGGTGAATTGGTGACTATAAACTGCAGGTGTGAGTGAGAGTGTGAATGTGTTTGTCTATATGTGGCCCTGCAATAGACCGGTGGACTGTCCAGGGCGTACCCGCCTCACACCCAGTCATCACTGCGTTAGGATTCAACCCCACATGACCCTTAACAGGAATGAGCAGGTTTTGAAAATGGATGGATGGTTGTTTGGAAGTAAAAGCATACTAGCATACTAAAGTATGCGTGCACACTGATACTTGTGGATGGAGAAGACAGCTGTGGCTCAGAGATGTACTCACAATGGATGAATGGATATGAATATGCAGATTACTTTTTCATCAGTGCTACAATCTGTCACTCAAGGTTGTAGTGATGTATGTGACGAGGGTGTTCATGCATCCTGTGTGTGTGTGTGTTACATCTGCTGTAGTTGTCGGAGAAGGCGTACATGAGAGAAATGGGCCTGCTTCATATTTTATAAGTGCGGCACAGAAGGTTCAAAGCGGCATTAATATTATGTTCACATCACCAGCTGAAGAAACGATCCTTTTGCCTGAATGACACAAATGATTTCTGTTTTTTATTTCTCTCAGCAGTGTGAACATGCCAAATCCAATTGACCTGTTTTAGGTTTGATACACTTTTACAAATATATGTTAGAGGCAAATGTTTTCCAGGAATGGAAGGATTTTTGGATGGAAAGCACACCATCATTTATACTAGACATTTTTTTTTACAATGAAATGATGTGTTTAACTACTGACAGGCTGTAGTAAAAAAAAAAAAAAAAAACACCACGCTGGCTGTGGTCTGTTTGTGTGAGCAGTCATCACTTGTTATTGGCAACCATTAAAAGAGAACTCTAACATCTTTCAACCAAGGCTCAATTTTATGTTTTGTCATCCAACTTTTCATTCGAGACAAAAAATGACAAGCGTTCATTCATTTTCCACACCCACATATTATAATTTAGGGTCACAGGGGAGCTGGAGCCTATTGTGCAATAATGTTTTTGGACAATGCAAGCTAAAAACACACAGGGTAAACCATTTCATGTTGCCAATGAATAGATGAAAATTTTTACAGAACTGAGCCCCACAAGCATCAGGTGGTGGGCCTCAAAATATTCTCAACACATTCTCCTCGCTTGTCAGCACATTACCGTCTGCATCTTTTAGCACCCTAACGCTAACATCCTTTCCAGCAATGTCCCTTCTTCTGGCCAATCGGCACAGGTCCTTTTCTCCTTACTGGTCAACTTCTTGTACAGCTCACTATATGCCTTTTCCTTCGCTTTTGCCACTTCTCTTTTCACCTTACGCCGCATCTCCTTGTATTCCTGTCTACTTTCTTTATCTCTCCAACTATCCCAATTCTTTTTCACCAACCTCTTCTCCTTATGCTTCCCTTGATATCTTCATCCCACCACCAAGTCTCCTCGTCTTACTTCCACTGTCCAGATGCCACAACTAGTATCTTCCTAGCTGTCTCTCTCACCACATCTGCTGTACTTTTCCAGTTGTCCAAAACTGCTTCCTCTCCATCCACTTCCTCTGTCACCTGCTCACTAAATTTCACAAAACAATCTTCCTCATTCAGCTTATCTGAGCCATTGTTGAGCTCTGACTCTCTTCCTCTTCTTCACCTCTAAAGTATTCCTAAAGTAGATATTCACCACATCCGTTTACATCCTTTTTGCAAAATCAACTACCATCTTCCCTTCCACATTCCTGCCCTTTATACCATATCTACCCATTACTTCCTCATCATCTCTGTTCCTTTCGCCAACATGTCCATGACATCTGCTTTTATTGCCACTCTTTCATGCTTGGGCACAGTCTCCACCACCTCATGTAACTCACTTCAGAAATCTTCTTTTCTCTTTGTCTTGCAACCTACCTGTGGGGCATATGCACTGATGATATTCATCATCACCCCTTCAATTTCCAACGTCACACTCATTACCCTGTCACCCTTAACCTCCAACACACTCTTAGCATACTCTTAATTTAATATGACCCCAACACCTTTCCTCTTCCTATCCTCACCATACTACAACAACCTGAAACCACAACATATGCTCCTGGCCTCCTGGCTCCTGGCCTTTTCTCTTCTCCATCATACCAGGCAGGTCTCTCTTTTTACCAGTCATACTGTCAACATTCAATGTTCCGTCTGTCACTTCTGACCTTCCAGTTTTCCCTTTCCCCTGCTGTCTTTGGACATGTTCTCCTTTTCTTCTTCTTCGCCCAGCTGTAGCCCAGTTTCTGTCAGCACCCTGTTGGGCAATGGCACCGGTGATGGTTGTAGTCAACCCGGGCCTCAACAGATCCAGTCAGTATCCTTCCTAACACAACCCTACTCATTTATACAGGCTTGAGACTGCCATTCAGCATGTGTTGGCTGTGCACCCTATGTAGCTGAGATTTGACAAACGATAGGGCCCCTTCATACATAACATGATTTAAGTTGACTAGCGCAAGAAGGAGGAATTGCAGACCAATTGTGAAAAATCAGAGCTGCCTCCAATGCCTTTTATACGTGTCACTACTGCCTCCAACACCTCATACACCCATTAGACTATCTGGTGTACTATTTGCGCACACCAGCGGCTGAAAGACAGAGTGTGCCCTGTGAGAGCCCATTCCATCCCTCTCGCAGCAGATGTCGGCCAAATTCCAGGTGACACACATGAACATCCAACACTGCTCATTTGGCACTTAGTAAATGTGTGGCCATTTGTGCTATTCGCATGAAAACAGACAGCAGACAATCACTTTCGATCTGGATGTGAAATTTGTCTAAGTACCCCCACAAGTGTTGCATTGTAAAAAGCAACGCACATGTGGCCTGCATGTGTATCACATGTGTGCGTGTGTCGTGCTCCCCTCCCCGAAACACATTTGGCATATTTGTGGTTTGCTGCGCCCCCCCCGCATAAAATACTGATATGTATGCTGCCCAGACATGATCACATGGGGGCCGGCCAGGCAGGTCTAAGGCACACAGCACAGCGAGGTGCCTGTCAGCTGCTGACCAGTCACTCACTAACAGCTCACAAAATACAGAAACAGTGACACACTGGTGTGTGTGCTGGATGGACTGAACACGTACCATGTTTGGATGGACATCAAATGCCCACTGTGACGTGCGTGTGTCTGCTTGCTGTTCTCACGTGGGCATACATAAAAACATATCGCTGTTGCGAGCGCACGGTACACACATTGACAGGCTGCCCCAGGTGATATGGACCGTCAGATCATAACACACAGCGGGCGATCTGTATGTCACGTCACCCACGTGAGCTCCGTTCCATATCATGTGGTGTCTGTCCTGTGGCACGTCATTCACAAGACATGTGTGTCAAGCTGGACACGCCTGTGGGGCAGACTGGACACACCAGACCAGTAGATGTAGACATAATCACAGCGCTCTGCTTCTCATTCATGTCATTTCATGACTTCACATCTGTGACCATGGGTCATCTAAAAAGGAACAGACGGATCATACTTGTATTGTCAGCTTGATGAGGATGTTTTTTTTATGGTGTGTGGTTTTATTTTTTTTAAATGTGTTTAGCTCCTTATTGATTTCAGGTATTTTTCGGCACCTTTTACAGGCCAGTGATGGTAGCGCAGTGGTAAAGCTTCTGGCTGGCAATCAGAGCTTTTGTAAATTGCAGGTTTGAATCCAGTGGGTGGCATGTAATTTTTTTCACAGCAGCTGCACAATGTGGTTACACATGCTCCAGTTGCTCGCATTGTGTTCCCGCTGTGACGGTTTCACGCACGCTCGTGCAGAACACCATCACGTGAATGAAACGGGTGCAGCGGGATCATTCATGCCTGCCCGTTGGCTCGATGTTTCCATGGTTCGCCCTGATTTGTACTACGTGTGAAGGGGCCCTTAAGGTAGCGCCTTGCCTCATTCTATCCTCCTTATTTTTCTGGGCTTGGTACCGGCACTCAGAATGTACTGGTTGCACACCCCATGTGGCTAAGTTGCTGTTAGCATTACTACATATACTAATACTAACCACCAACAAGTTATTACACTCAACAAAAATATAAACACAACACTTTTGGTTTTGCTCCCATTTTGTATGAGATGAACTCAAAGATCTAAAACTTTTTCCACATACACAATGTCACCATTTCCCTCAAATATTGTTCACAAACCAGTCTAAATCTGTGATAGTGAGCACTTCTCCTTTGCTGAGATAATCCATCCCACCTCACAGGTGTGCCATATCAAGATGCTGATTAGACACCATGATTAGTGCACAGGTGTGCCTTAGACTGCCCACAATAAAAGGCCACTCTGAAAGGTGCAGTTTTATCACACAGCACAATGCCACAGATATCGCAAGATTTGAGGGAGCATGCAATTGGCATGCTGACAGCAGGAATGTCAACCAGAGCTGTTGCTCGTGTATTGAATGTTCATCTCTCTACCATAAGCCGTCTCCAAAGGCGTTTCAGAGAATTTGGCAGTACATCCAACCAGCCTCACAACCGCAGACCACGTGTAACCACACCAGTCCAGGACCTCCACATCCAGCATGTTCACCTCCAAGATCGTCTGAGACCAGCCACTCAGACAGCTGCTGAAACAATCGGTTTGCATAACCAAAGAATTTCTGCACAAACTGTCAGAAACCATCTCAGGGAAGCTCATCTGCATGCTCGTCGTCCTCATTGGGGTCTCAACCTGACTCCAGTTTGTCGTTGTAACCGACTTGAGTGGGCAAATGCTCACATTTGCTGGCGTTTGGCACGTTGGAGAGGTGTTCTCTTCATGGATGAATCCCGGTTCACACTGTTCAGGGCAGATGGCAGACAGCGTGTGTGGCATCGTGTGGGTGAGCAGTTTTCTGATGTCAATGTTGTGGATCGAGTGGCCCATGGTGGCGGTGGGGTTATGGTATGGGTAGGCATCTGTTATGGACGAAGAACACAGGTGCATTTTATTGATGGCATTTTGGATGCACAGAGATACCGTGACGAGATCCTGAGGCCCATTGTTGTGCCATACATCCAAGAACATCACCTCATGTTGCAGCAGGATAATGCACGGCCCCATGTTGCAAGGATCTGTACACAATTCTTGGAAGGTGAAAATGTCCCAATTCTTGCATGGCCGGCATACTCACCGGACATGTCACCCATTGAGCATGTTTGGGATGCTCTGGACCGGCGTATATGACAGCGTGTACCAGTTCCTGCCAATATCCAGCAACTTCGCACAGCCATTCAAGAGGAGTGGACCAACATTCCACAGGCCACAACTGACAACCTGATCAACTCTATGCGAAGGAGATGTGTTGCACTGCATGAGGCAAATGGTGGTCACACCAGATACTGACTGGTATCCCCCGCAATAAAACAAAACTGCACCTTTCAGAGTGGCCTTTTATTGTGGACAGTCTAAGGCACACCTGTGCACTAATCATGGTGTCTAATCAGCATCTTAATATGGCACACCTGTGAGGTGGGATGGATTATCTCAGCAAAGGAGAAGTGCTCACTATCACAGATTTAGACTGGTTTGTGAACAATATTTGAGGGAAATGGTGATATTGTGTATGTGGAAAAAGTTTTAGATCTTTGAGTTCATCTCATACAAAATGGGAGCAAAACCAAAGTGTTGCGTTTATATTTTTGTTGAGTGTACATATGCTAATGCTAATCATGCTTGTCAGTCACAAAAGCAACTTGTCAACAGAAGAAAGTCAAGATCTGGAAATTGGAAAATTCCCATGAAAGTTTATTCTCTGACATGTAGTCCAAAATGTATTTGATATCTCTCTGGGGTTGCGACTCATGTAAAAACAGTCCGAACAGAATTCATGCAGTTTTTCTTTGGAAACCATCTCTACACATGCACTCACAGTATTAGGATTCAGTGTGAGTATTCCACAACATGTTCGTTAAAATCATACATGGAAAACAGCTACAACAGGGATCAGGCTCAGCTTTCCATGCTAAGATGGAGGGAATATCAATTAACATTTAAAGGAATTGTGTGAGAAACTGTGTAAAAGTTGACTTATTACAGAAAACAAAATGTAACCTTAAAAGCAATGTATAGATAGACAAAACATGAAAACAAATTCATATTCTGGTCACTTCATCTGATAATGTATATGTAGCCAGATGTTAGCTTCTGCCTCAAAATTTGAAAAAAAAATGTATTTTGCATGTTCACATTGCTCATAAAAGGTCAGACATGACACACACAGGGAGCACAATATGATTAGTTTTTTAAGCTTCAAAAAAACATTTGCAAGTAATATCACATCAAGATGAGTGGAACTTAAGCTGGGCAGACACTGTACGATATTTTCAATCGTACTCGGCTCCAGCTCAAACTGTACGACAAAACCGCACGGTGTAAAAGTTCAGAGCGCATGATTTATGTTCTCACACTATACAGCCCGATGCTCTGATGCGATCTGACTGCTCACATTGTACGTTCAAAACCACACGTCGGACTCGTGTTTCCAGAAGCAAAACGTAAACAGAAGCTTTTTTGGGGGGGTCTTTTTTTTCAAACTTTATTTACATTTCTTATTTTTACAAAAACTCTTGATGGGAGACATGAAAGTTTAAAAAACAAAACAAAACAAAAAAACAAAACAATACAAGACTTTACATGAGTTGAAGAAAGGGGGAAAAAAGAAACAGAAGCTGCTCTCCCAAACAGATGATCACTGTTTATGCTCTCTCCAATTCCGCATCGGTGTTTGCACATGCACAGTGCGAGAGGTTGGACGCTTGTAGCACTGCTTCAGCAGCAGAATACCCTCACCAGAATAACCAGAATATCAAACAGGTTTGATTTTCATCCGACCATACAATCGCCAATCGGGAGGTGGTCGTGAGAGGTTAAACACAGCTCGTAACTCCATGTATACTGCACGATGCAGGATGTGCGATTAAGCTGAAACTCGGCACGACCCAAAAAATTCTCGCACGAGTGAAAAATCGGCTGAAAAAACGCCAAAAGACAGTGTAAGCCCAGCTTTATATGATGGTAACTGGGAAGCTCTACCAAAAAGAATATTATAATTGCAAGTTTTTGCCCAGAAAGGTTAATAAGTCCAGAGGTCCCCTCAAATATGACCTCATGAAGCTTTTATTTTACAACCATTTCTTTACTCCAATAGCTGCTCTAAGGTTTGCTGGCTGTAACAATGACCATGTATGGCTTTCAGTTTTTCTGGCCATTGTGGTGTTCAAAACAAGCAGCATTAGAGCACATAAAACTGACACATAGGTGCTTTCCACAGATAACAATCCCATCAAGCCTGTATATTTCACTTTTCTCCTTTAGTATCCACTCACTCCCATTATTTCTTCCTTTGTGAGCCATATGTCTCAACGCTTTTGTGAACAGCGGGAAGAAGGAAGATGAAGTGACAAGATAGGAGAGAGACTTTCACAAAGTTTAAATTGTTTTTGAACAGAAAAACATTAAAAAAAATCTGTGAAAATACGGTTTCTTGTATTGCAAATGTAGCAAAACTGCTGTATAGTCTATATTTTCAAATGCTGGGATGAGAATAACATCAGTCAAATGGGTTTGTTCAAAGGACTGATGTCAGATAAAAGGCACAGCTGTTCCACCACAAAGTAACTCTGAAGCCTACAACCAATATTCAAGTAGACGTTAGATGTATCAGGTCTTCACCTGGACAGAATGATGCCTGGAATTGTATTATGGTGCTCCTGAACAAGGTTAGGAACCAGTTAGACGTTAGTCTGATACAGGCCCTAAGGCTTTTTGGGCCAGCGATTACATCTGAATGCCGTAATGTAAAGTGGGTGAATCATACAACTCCCCTTTGACGGGACACCAGTCCATCAAATGTTACTGCCCCAGGTAAAGGCTGGTACCCATTTATAGTGGTAAAGATAAATGCTGTAGCAGATAAATGGCAACTTTTGAAGAAAAAAAAAAAATCACATTGCCCATTTGTATGCACAGTGTTTCCATTTTTGGAGGCCACAAGTAATCAAACTAAAAATTATTTATTTTCATTAAAAGTATCTTTTTTCAGCCAGTTTTCTTTAGACAAGCCAGGGAATGGGTGCATGGATATTTCAAAGTCACTGAATATGTCTTGGATTTCATATACATCAATCATTAAGAAGTGTAATCAGTGTGCTATAAAATATGGTTTAAAAACTGGGTTTGAGTGTTTTTCGGTTTGAAACCTTTCTTCACAGCTCTATACAAAATCACATCTGCCTTCCACAAGAGGGTCAGGACTTGGGGAGACAACCAAAAATAATAAATTTACCAAGTTGTACAGTCAATGTGAAGAAGTTATTAGAGTAGGTTACACACACAGCTAAATTAAAAAGTGTGTGGACCAGATCGATCTGTCAGTGAGCCTGCAAAGGACCACCAAAGACAGACAGCAGGTCACGGGAGACTGACAGTCCAGAGCAGCAGACCAGAACTAATTAGATTTAACAAATTCTCATTTTTAATGGAAGGAAACATCATTTATATGTGTGTGTGTGTGTGTGTGTGTGTGTGTGTGTGTGTGTGTGTGTGTGTGTGTGTGTGTGTGTGTGTGTGTGTACATGCAAAAAAGACATTCCTACAGCATCTCTCAGTAGGCTTACTCTCAGTCTGGATGTTGCCTTTCGTGCAACATCCAGTAACCCTATTAAACATCCCAATCTGTGGCCACAGTATTTACTTCTCCCAAACTCCCTTCATCCAAGCTGCAAAATAACACTCACAGGGAGAGCTGCCCTTTCATCCACAAAGAGATTTGTGTGTGTGTGTGTGTGTGTGTGTGTGTGTGTGTGTGTTGTGTGTGTGTGTGTGTGTGTGTGTGTGTGTGTGGGTGTGTGTGTGTGTGGTGTGTGTGTGTGTGGTGTGTGTGCTCCCATGTTTCTGTGATTATTTTCTTGCCATGGTCTGAATATATTAGTTTGAAAACACACACACACACACACACACACACACACACACACACACACACACACACACACACACACACACACACACAAATTGTACATAGCTGGCAAACACAGAATTATTAAAGACAGCTGTGAATTAAAGTCACTCTTTACACTCATGACAGCTCTGAATGCTGAGTGAGTAATGTATACGAGGTCTGTGAGAAAACTATCCGACCTTTTTATTTTTTTCAAAAACTATAATGATTTGAATCATGTGCGCTTGCATCAGACAAGCTTGAACCTTGGTGCGCATGCGTGAGTTTTTTCACGCCTGTCGGTTATGTCATTCGCCTGTGGGCAGGCTTTGAGTGAGCACTGGTCCACCCCCCTCGTCGGATTTTTATTGTTTAGGAATGGCGGAGCGACTGCCGCTTTGTTCCATGAAAGTTTTTCAGAAAGTCTGCCAGACGGAAACCATTTGGAAGATTCAGATTGCTTTCGGTGAAGATTCTATCGGTATCACACGGATTAAGGACCATTAAAACTGGATTAAAAATGGTCCTTAATCCGTGTGATACCGATAGAATCTTCACCGAAAGCCATCTGAATCTTCCAAATGGTTTCCATCTGGCTGTCTGGCAGAGTTTCTGAAAAAAATTTCATGGAACAAAGCGGCAGTCGCTCCGCCATTCCTAAACAATAAAAATCCGACGAGGGGGGTGGACCAGTGCTCACTCAAAGCCTGCCCACTGGCGAATGACGCAACCGACAGGCGTGAAAAAACTCATGCAAGCGCATGAAGGTTCAAGCTTGTCTGATGCAAGCACACATGATTCAAATCCATATAGTTTTTGAAAAAAATAACAAGGTCGGATAGTTTTCTCACAGACCTCGTATATTGAGAGAGCGGATAAAATATGTATCGAACATGTCACCATTTTTCTCAGTAAATACATTTCTAAAGGTGCTTTTGACATGACATTTTCACCAGATGTCAGTCGCAACCCAAGGAATCCACACATACAACCAAACCAAAACACATAAGTACAGAAATTAAATTATGTGTAATAAAATGGAATGACAGGGAAAAAGTATTGGACACACTTACTGAAATTTATTTTAGATTTCATACAATAGCCTTTTTTTGTAATGACAGCTTCAAGACACCTCCTGTATGGATGTGTGGTGTGTACTGAGGCATCCAAAGAGTTCAATTTTGGTCTCATCTGACCAGATTATATTCTTCACAGGCTTGTCTAAATGCTGTGCAGCAAACTTTAAATAAGCTTTAACATGCTTTTTCTACAGCAGTGGAGTCTTGCGTGGTGAGTGCGATTTGGCGCTATATAAAGGAAATAAATTGAAATTGAAATTGAGTGTGCATACAGGCCATGTTGGTTGAGTGTATTACTTATTTTTTCTTTGGAACAATGGTACCTGCTAATTCCAGGTCTTTCTGAAGTGGTCTTTGGCTCTTGGACAACTCTTGTGATAATTCTTGTCACTCCTCTATCAAAAGTCTTGCGAGGAGCACCTGGTTGTGACCAGTTTACAGTGAAATGATGTTCTTTCCACTTTCAGACTATTGCCCCAACAGTGCTCACTGGATCATTCAGAAGTTTAGAAATCCTTCTGTAACCAATGGCATCAGTATGTTTTACAACTATAAAGTTGCAAAAATCTTGAGAGAGCTCGCTGCTTTTACCCATCATGAGATGATTCTTGTGTGACACCTTGGTAATGAGACACCTTTTCATAGGTCATCAGCTGGGACTGAACCATCTGATATTAATTTGCACTGACAAGGAGCAGGATTGCTTTTTGATTACCAATAGATCTCAGCTGGTGTCTTAGCTTTCCATGTCTTTTGCACCTCCCTTTATTCAGGTGTTTAATATTTTTTCCCTGTGTCATTTCATTTTATGACAATTTAATTTATGGACATCTATGGTTTGATTTCTGTATGTGTGGATTATGTGGGTTGTTCAAGACAGCTGGTGAAAATTTCATGTTAATAGCACCTTTAGAAATACAGAAGAAAAAATGGTGACATGTTCATTAATTATTTTACCTGCTGTATGTATATATATATATATATATATATATATATATATATATATATATATATACAGTGAGGAAAATAAGTATTTGAACACCCTGCGGTTTTGCAAGTTCTCCCACTTAGAAATCATGGAGGGGTCTGAAATTTTCATCTTAGGTGCATGTCCACTGTGAGAGACATAATCTGAAAAGAAAAAAAAAAATCCAGAAATCACAATGTATGATTTTTTTTTTTAAATAATTTATTTGTATGTTACTGCTGCAAATAAGTATTTGAACACCTGCCAATCAGCAACAATTCTGGCTCACACAGACCTGTTAATTTTTCTTTAAGAAGCCCTCTTATTCTGCACTCTTTACCTGTATTAACTGCACCTGTTTGAATTTGTTACCTGTATAAAAGACACCTGTTCACACACAATCAATCACACTCCAACCTGTTCACCATAGGCAAGACCAAAGAGCTGTCTAAGGACATCAGGGACAAAACTGTAGACCTGCACAAGGCTGGGATGGACTACAGGACAACAGGCAAGCAGCTTGGTAGAAGACAGCAACTGTTATGATTATTTATCAGAAAGTGGAAGAAATGGTAAATGGTAAATGCATCAGACGTTCAAAGCGCTTTACAATTATGCCTCACATTCACCCCGATGTCAAGGTGCTGCCATACAAGGCACTCACTACACACCGGGAGCAATAGGGGATTAAGGACCTTGCCTAAGGGCCCTTAGTGATTTTCCAGTCAGGCGGGGATTTGAACCAATGATCTTCTGGACTCAAACCCAACACCTTAACCACTAGACCATCACTTCCCTAGAAACACAAGATGACTGTCAATCTCCCTCGGTCTGGGATTCCATGCAAGATCTCACTTTGTGGGGTAAGGATGTTTCTGAGAAAGCTCAGAACTACACAGGAGGACCTGGTCACAGTCACAAAGATTACATTAGTAACACATGATGCTGTCGTGGTTTAAAATCCTGCAGTGCAGCAAGGTCCCCCCACTCAAGCCAGCACATGTCCAGGCCCGTTTGAAGTTCACCAGTGACCATCTGGACGATCCAGAGGAAGCATGGGAGAAGGTCATGTGGTCAGATGAGACCAGAATAGAGCTTTTTGGAATCAACTCCACTTACCATGTTCGAGGATGAGAACAACCCCAAGAAAACCATCCCAACCGTGAAGCATGAGGGCAGAAACATCATACTCTGGGGGTGCTCTTCTGCAAAGGGGACAGGACGACTGCACCGTATTGAAGGGAGGATGGATGGGGTCATGTATTGCGAGATTTTGGCAAACAACCTCCTTCCCTCAGTAAGAGCATTGAAGATGGGTCATGGCTGGGTCTTCCAGCATGACAATGACTCCAAACACACAGCCAGGGCAACTAAGAAGGGGCTCAGTAAGAAGCATTTCAAGGTCGTGGAGTGGCCTGGCCAGTCTCCAGACCTGAACTCAATAGAAAATCTTTGGAGGGAGCTGAAACTCCAAACCTGAAAGATCTAAAGACGATCTGTATGGAGGAGTGGACCAAAATCCCTGCTGCAGTGTGTGAAAACTTGGTCAAGAACTACAGGAAACATTTGACCTCTGTCATTGCAAATAAAGGCTACTGTACCAAATATTAACACTGATTTTCACAGGTGTTCAAATACTTATTTGCAGCAGTAACATACAAATAAATTATTAAAAAATCATACATTGTGATTTCCGGATTTTTTTTTTTAGATTATGTCTCTCACAGTGGACGTGCACCTAAGATGAAAATTTCAGACCCCTCCATGATTTCTAAGTGGGAGAACTTGCAAAATCGCAGGGTTTTCAAATACTTATTTTCCTCACTGTGTATATATATATATATATATATATATATATATATATATATATATGGAGTTCAAGTTTCTCGGGGTCTTGTTCACAAGTGCAAGTAAATTGGAGTGTGAGATTGATAGAGGGAGTGTGGTGAGATCTGATGTTTTATGACTGTACCAGACAGTCATGGTGGGAAGCTTGACTATCCCAGAGGGACTTGGAGTAGAGCCAACGCTTCTTCACACTGAAAGGAGCCAGTCAAGGTGGTTTGGGCATCTGGTCAGGTTGGCCCCTGTTCGTCTCCTGAGGCCATCCTCCAGGCACTTCCAACTGGGAGGGGAGCCCAGTGGAAGACCCACAACACACTGGAGGGATTATATTTCCCAGATGGATTTGGAACACCTTGGGATTCCCTGGGAACTGTTGCAGGATTTAGCCGAGGATCGGGAAGCGTGTGATGAGCTGCGTAGTCTGTTGCATCCCCATATCATGGTGCTTGCTCCACCATGCTTCACTGTCTTCACAGTGTACTGTGGCTTGGGGTTGTCTGACTATCTGTGTGCAGCCCCTAGACCCAAAAGAACAGTCTTGCTTACATCAGTCTACAAAATCTTGCGCTGTTTCTCTTTAGGCCAGTCAATGTGTTTGGTAAACTGTAACCTCTTCAGCTCATGTCATTTTTTCAACAATGAGACTGTGTGGAGGCTTCTTGCCCATAGTTTGGCTTCACATAGGCATCTTCTAATTGTTACCGTACTCACAGGTAACCTTAGACCTTCTTTGATCACCCTTTGGTTGAGTCTTTGCCATTCTGGCTATTTTTTGATCCATTTGAATGGTGCTTTTCCTTTTTCTTCCATGTCTTTCTGTTTTTGGTTGCGATTGTAGAGCATTTTAGATCATTTTAGCTGAGCAGCAATTCTTTGTTTTCTCCTCTCAAATGAACCTTTTAATCAAAGTACGCTGTTCTTCTGAACAATGTCTAGAATGAACCATTTTAGTCAGATTTTCACAGAGAAATGCAGTAAAACTGCACATTTAGCTTGCACTGTGCACAATTTCTCCAATCACAGCCACATAAGTCTATAACTTCTTCTGGGTTGTCTGGGCATTTTGGTGGCTTTCCTCACTCTTCTCCTTCTTGCACAGTCACTCAGTTTGTGAGAACTGTCTACTCCATACAGATTTTCCATAGAGTGCCATACTGTTTGTATTTCTTCTTAACTGATGCAAATAAAGTCCAAGACATATTTAGTGTCATCTTACCATCGTAAAAGACTTACGTAAAAGACTCCAAACTGTTGTTGATGTTAAAGGGGGCAATACGAGGTCTGTGATAAAAGTAAGGGACCTTATTATTTTTTTCAAAAACCATATGGATTGAATCACGTGTGATTACATCAGACATGCTTGAACCCTCGTGGGCATGCGAGAGTTTTTTCACGCCTGTCGGTTACGTCTGCCTGTGGGCAGTCTTTGAGTGAGGAGTGGCCCACCCTCTCGTCGTTTTTTCATTGTTTAGGAATGGCTCAGAGACTGCTGCTTTGTTTGATAAAAAATTTTCAAAAACTGTAAGGCACACTGAGTGGACACCATTCGATAAATTCAGCTGGTTTTCGGTAAAAATTTTAACGGCTGATGAGAGATTTTGGTCTGGTAGTGTCGCTTTAAGGATGGCCCACGGCGCCTGATGGCGATCTGTGCTACGAGGCGGCAGCATCTCGCCGTTTCAAGTTGAAAACTTCCACATTTCAGGCTCTGTTGACCCAGTAACTTGTCAGAGAACTTTCAGAAGAAGTCGGCATGAGGAGTTTATTCGGACATTCCATTGTTAACGGACATTTTGTAATGAAAGAACGTGTGGGCAGAGTCGCATGTCGGGCCGGACCCAACCGTGGGGGGTCGCGACAGGAAAAACACCTCCATTGGAAACCTTAACGGGCAAGTTGGAACATGCTAAAGCTGTTAAACAATTTCTCAGTTACTCACTTGTTGAAAGCCATCAAAAGCCGCCTGAATTTTACAAATGGTTTTCAACACGGAGGTGTTTTTCCTGTCGCGGCGCACACAGATTCGCTGAGTCGTCACGGAAACGACTCGGCGAATTTGCGCGCACGTCTTTCATTACAAAATGTCCTTAAACAGTGGAATGTCCGCATAAAGTCCTCATGCCGGCCTGTTCTGAATGTTCTCTGTTCTCTCACGACATCCTGGGGTGAATTAAGCCTTAAATTAAAATGTTTCAGGTCGAAACAGGCCGACGACAGTGCCTGGAAGCGCTGCGCGCACGTCCTGCTCCGTGGAAGTCCTTACACCGACAGAAACACCCCATAATCTCTCATCAGCCTGTTAAACTTTTCACCGAAAACAGCTTAATTTCTCGAAATAGTGTCCACTCGGATATCCCTCACAGGTCCAGAAAAAATGTGATAAAGCAACGCGCGCCGTCCGCAGCGGCTATTCAGACAAAGAGATTCCGCGGGCGGGGGTGGAGCACTCCTCACTCCAAGGCGTGCCCACAGGCGAATGACGTCACCGACACGCGTGAAAAAACTCACGCATGCGCACGAGGGTTCAAGCTTGTGGGTAGTTTCTGATGTCATTATGATTTAAAAAGAGTAAACACAGTTGTTTGACAATAAATGGCTTCACCGAATCCCTGTGTCAATCATTCATAGTCTCTGACAAATGGCCGAAAAAAAAAATCTGCCAGGGTATGTAAACTTTTGAGCACAACTGTATTTCAATATTTTGTCTAGTAACAATATCACTTAATCTGTCTGTCTCCCATGGATTTGGGACTCTGATGGACACATGAAGTTACATTTCCACTGGCAACACAGAAAGCTGCATTCAGTAGAACAATTTTCCTGGCTTCAAGACATACGAGGGCTGTTAGAAAAGTATCGGACCTTTTTATTTTTTGCAAAAACCTGATTGATTTGAATCACGTGTGGTTGCATCAGCCAACCTTGAACCTTCGTGCGCATGCGTGAATTTTTTCAACCCTGTTGATTACGTCATTTGCTGGTAAGCAGCCTTTGTGTGAGGTTGTGTGTTGTGCGCTCGGCGGATTTTCATTGCAAGGAAAATGGCGGAACAACTGGAGCAGCGCCGCATCAAATTTTGCCAGAAACTGGGCAACAGCCAGGTGGAAACCATTCGGATGATTCAGATGGCTTTAGGTGACTTTTCAGCCATGTGACTATCCAAGAAATTGTGGAAGAGGTGGGCATGTCACAGCATGTCCTGTGAGACTTCAACACAAAGGTGCTTTAGCTCCGCCGTCAGAAGCTTCAGCATGAATTTCACAGCCACTCTTTTCATGGCCAAATCTTCTGTCACAGTGGAATGTGCCAAAAAAGTGCTGATGTCCACCTCTTCCACAATTTTCAGACAGTCACACGACAGTCCCTCATCACCACAGTGTTCACTTTGGAAATGATCTGGTCATTTCAGCATGTTGATGCCCGACCGTGCGGACGTCTTTAAACCGGTTGTACCTGTTGTGAAAGTGTAGGAACACGGACCCACAACAGGGGGCGCAAATGAACGGACAATGGAGAAGGTAAATAACAAGTTTTACTGTTGTGAAACGAGCACAACCAATACAACAATCAACAATTTGGGGTTAAGCCGAATTCTGCTGGTGTCGTGTGGGCAGGCTCGAAGGTAGGAGACGTCCGTCCAAGTCGAACCGGAACCACCCAGATCTCCTCTGCCACCGAACCCTGGAAGTACTGGAACCGCCAAGTCCCGAATTCCCAGGTGGCCACTGCCTCCGCTCGTCGGATCCGGTACTGCTGGCAAGAGAGAGCAACAAACACACAGGTGTGGATGTGGCTGCACCCAGTAACACGGAGAGGGGAGAAGCCGCCTCCACCTCTCGTCACAATAAAGCAGGAAGGTGAGTACTTATCCAAGCAATCGGCTTTCGGTAGTCAGCTGTCCTGAAAGGTTTAACAAGTATTATCAGATAACACAGAATATGCTGCAGAGAAGGTTACCTCTATCTCAAGGCGATATCTCGGCACTGAGGTGGAGACGCCGTCCTGCTGATATACCTCCGTGCTGAGTGGAACAGCTGTGTCCAGTGATGGGTGACAGCTGTCACCCTGGCTGCTCTCGTGAGGCGGCAGCGCCCTCTGGTGCCTGGAGCCCGCACTCCAGGCAGGGCGCCCTCTGGTGGTGGTGGGCCAGCAGTACCTCCTCTTCAGCGGCCCACACAACAGGACCCCCCCCTCAACGGGCGCCTCCTGGCGCACGACCGGGCTTGTCAGGATGGCGACGGTAGAAGTCGGCCAGGAGGGCCGGGTCCAGGATGAAGCCCCTCTTCACCCAGGAGCGTTCTTCGGGACCGTACCCCTCCCAGTCCACCAGGTACTGAAAACCCCGGCCCATTCGACGGACGTCGAGGAGCCAGCGCACAGTCCAAGCCGGTTCCCCGTCGATGATCCGGGCAGGAGGTGGTGCCGGACCCGGGGTGCAGAGGGGTGAGGTGTGATGGGGTTTTATCCGGGAAACATGAAATACTGGATGGATCCGCAGTGAGGCCGGGAGCTGGAGCCTCACTGCGGCGGGATTGATGACTTTAAGGATCTTGAAGGGTCCGATGTATCGTTCCTGGAGTTTTGGGGAGTCCACTTGCAGAGGAATGTCCTTGGTGGACAACCACACTTCCTGCCCAGGACGATACGTGGGGGCCGGGGCCCGCCGCCGGTCTGCATGTTTCTTCGCCCTCGTCCAGGCCTTCAACAAAGCAGAACGGACGGCACGCCACACTTGACGGCACTTCCGTAGGTGGGCCTGGACCGAGGGCGCACCGACCTCTCCCTCAACCACCGGAAACAAGGGGGGCTGATACCCCAAGCACACCTCAAAAGGGGAGACGCCGGTGGCTGACGACACTTGACTGTTGTGGGCGTACTCGATCCAGGCCAGGTGGGTACTCCAGGCCGTCGGGTGCGAGGCTGTCACACAGCGTAGTGTCTGCTCCAGTTCTTGGTTGGCCCGCTCTGTTTGCCCATTAGTCTGGGGGTGATACCCGGACGAGAGGCTGACCGTAGCCCCCAGTTCCCGGCAGAAGCTCCTCCAAACGTGCGAGGAAAACTGGGGACCGCGATCGGAGACGATGTCTGATGGTATTCCATGCAGACGGACGACGTGGTGGACCAAGAGGTCCGCCGTCTCCTGGGCCGTTGGTAGCTTCGGGAGGGCCACGAAGTGGGCCGCCTTGGAGAAACGGTCCACTATCGTGAAGACGACGGTGTTTCCCTGGGACGGCGGGAGACCCGTGACAAAGTCCAGGCCGATGTGGGACCAGGGGCGATGTGGAACGGGCAGCGGCTGTAGCAGCCCTGAGGTCTTTCGATGGTCGGTCTTGCCCCTGGCGCAGGTGGTACAGGCCTGGACGTAGTCCCGGACGTCGGCCTCCAGGGACGCCCACCAGAAGCGCTGAAGGACGACTGCCACGGTCCTTCGCACCCCAGGGTGACAGGAGAGCTTAGAACCGTGACAGAAGTCCAGCACTGCAGCTCTGGCTTCCGGTGGGACGTAGAGTCTGTTCTTTGGTCCGGTTCCGGGGTCCGGGTCTCGGGTCAGGGCCTCCCGGACGGTCTTCTCCACGTCCCAGGTGAGGGCGACCACGATAGCGGACTCCGGGATGATGGGATCCGGGGGATCCGACGGTTCCGTTTTGACTTCGTCTTCGTGTACCCGGGACAATGCATCCGATCTCTGATTCCTGGTCCCGGGACGGTAGGTAATCCGGAAGTCAAAACGGCCAAAAAACAGTGACCAGCGGGCTTGCCTGGGGTTCAGCCGCTTGGCGGTCCTGATGTACTCCAGGTTCCGATGGTCAGTGAAAACCGTGAATGGCACGGATGTTCCCTCCAACAGATGTCTCCACTCTTCGAGGGCCTCTTTCACCGCAAGGAGTTCTCGATTGCCGACGTCATAGTTCCGTTCGGCCGGGGTCAACCTGCGGGAAAAATAGGCACACGGGTGAAGGACCTTATCGGTCTTCCCGCTCTGGGAGAGCACCGCTCCTATCCCTGAGTCCGAGGCGTCCACTTCAACCACTAACTGGCGGCTAGGATCGGGCTGCACCAGAACGGGTGCAGACGAGAAGCGCCGTTTCAACTCCTTGAACGCGGCATCGCACCGATCCGACCAGGTGAAGGGGACTTTTGGTGAGGTCAGGGCTGTCAGGGGGCTAACTACCTGACTGTAGCCCTTAATGAACCTCCTATAGAAATTAGCAAAGCCGAGGAACTGTTGCAGCTTCCTACGGCTTGTGGGTTGGGACCAGTCTCTCACCGCCGCCACCTTGGCCGGATCAGGAGCGACGGAGTTGGAGGAGATAATGAACCCCAAGAAGGACAAAGACGTGCGGTGGAACTCACACTTCTCGCCCTTCACAAACAGGCGGTTCTCCAACAACCGCTGTAGGACCTGACGGACATGCCGGACATGAGTCTCAGGATCCGGGGAAAAGATGAGTATATCGTCTAGATACACGAAGACGAACCGGTGCAGGAAGTCCCGCAAGACATCATTTACCAAAGCTTGGAAAGTCGCGGGAGCATTAGTGAGACCGAACGGCATGACCAGGTACTCAAAATGACCTAACGGGGTGTTAAAAGCCGTCTTCCACTCGTCTCCCTTCCGGATCCGAACCAGATGATATGCGTTTCTAAGATCAAGCTTGGTAAAAATCTTGGCTCCATGCAGGGGCGTGAACACCGAATCCAACAGGGGTAACGGGTATCGGTTGCGAACCGTGATTTCGTTCAGCCCCCTATAATCGATGCATGGACGAAGTCCGCCATCTTTTTTACCCACGAAAAAGAAACCTGCGCCCATCGGGGAGGTGGAATTTCGGATCAACCCGGCAGCTAACGAGTCCCGGATGTAGGTCTCCATTGATTCACGCTCAGGCCGTGAGAGGTTGTACAGTCTACTGGACGGGAACCCACTGCCTGGAACCAAATCGATGGCACAATCGTACGGACGGTGGGGGGGGGAGTGTGAGCGCCAGATCCTTGCTGAACACGTCGACAAGGTCGTGGTACTCCACCGGCACCGTCCCCAGATTGGGCGGGACTCTGACCTCCTCCTTAGCTTGGGAGCCGGGAGGAACCGAGGAACCTAGACACACCCGATGGCAGGTCTCGCTCCACTGAACCAGTACCCCGGACGGCCAATCAATCCGGGGATTGTGCTTCAACATCCAGGGAAAGCCTAAAACCACATGGGAAGTGGCCTGAGTCACAAAAAACTCGATCACCTCCCGGTGGTTTCCTGACACCACCAGCGTTACAGGTGGTGTCTTATGTGTGATCGGAGGGAGCAGGGAGCCATCTAGTGCTCGAACCTGCACAGGCGAGGTAAGCGCCACCAGAGGGAGCCCTATCTCCCTGGCCCATCTGCAGTCCAACAGATTCCCCTCAGAGCCCGTGTCCACCAGTGCTGGGGCCTTCAGGGTTAAATCCTCATACAGGATCGTGACTGGGAGTCGTGTAGCAATGTGGGTGTGTCCCACGTGAATGTCTCGGCCCACCCCTAGCCCAGTCTCTAGGGGCGGGGCGTTGGTGTTGTAACCGCTCGGGGCAGTCTCTCACATGGTGCTCTAGTGCACCACAAACAAAACAAGCTCCATGGGCCCGTCTCCTCTGTGCAGCTGGTGCCCTAAATGTTGCCCTACTCGTGTCCATAGCTTCGTCAGTAGGGGGAGCTGTGGCCCCACGGAGCGCAGGGGCCGTGGAGCGTGGGGAAGGCGGAGCGCGGTCGGAACCGGAAGGGAGAGGGACGGCGCGTGCCTGGCCACGCCCTTCATCTCGTTCCCGCCGACGTTCTTCTAACCGGTTGTCCAACCGTATGACAAGATCGATAAGCCCGTCTAAATCCCGCGGTTCGTCCTTAGCCACCAGGTGCTCCTTGAGAACCAAAGACAGTCCGTTTACAAAGGCGGCGCGGAGGGCAGCGTTATTCCAGCCGGATCTCGCAGCCGCGATGCGGAAGTCGACTGCATAAACAGCTGCGCTCCGGCGCCCCTGTCTCATTGACAGTAGCACGGTTGAAGCGGTTTCGCCTCTATTAGGGTGATCGAACACGGTTCTGAGCCCCCTCACAAACCCATTGTATGTCAGAAGGAGCCGTGAATTCTGCTCCCAGAGCGCTGTAGCCCAAGCGCGTGCCTCACTGCGAAGCAGGTTTATGACATAAGCTACTTTACTAGCATCGGTCGCGTACATAACGGGACGCTGTGCGAAGACGAGCGAACACTGCATCAGAAAATCCGCGCACGTCTCCACACAGCCTCCGTACGGCTCTGGAGGGCTTATGTATGCTTCCGGGGAAGGAGGGAGAGGTCGTTGAACAACCAGTGGAACGTTAACGTTACGCACAGGATCTATGGGAGGGAGAGCCGCAGCGGCGCCCGGAGGGCGCGCTTCCACCTGCGCGGCGAGAGCCTCCACCCTGCGGTTCAGGAGGACGTTCTGCTCGGTCATGAAATCCAACCAAGTCGTGAAAGCGGTGAGGATCCGCTGCAACTCACCAATTACCCCTCCCGCGGACGCCTGCGCGTCCTGTTCTTCCATTGGCCGTTCAACAGCCGGTTGACGCCCCTCGGGATCCATGACGCTGGCCGAGATATCCTGTTGTGAAAGTGTAGGAACACGGACCCACAACAGGGGGCGCAAATGAACGGACAATGGAGAAGGTAAATAACAAGTTTTACTGTTGTGAAACGAGCACAACCAATACAACAATCAACAATTTGGGGTTAAGCCGAATTCTGCTGGTGTTGTGTGGGCAGGCTCGAAGGTAGGAGACGTCCGTCCAAGTCGAACCGGAACCACCCAGATATCCTCTGCCACCGAACCCTGGAAGTACTGGAACCGCCAAGTCCCGAATTCCCAGGTGGCCACTGCCTCCGCTCGTCTGATCCGGTACTGCTGGCAAGAGAGAGCAACAAACACACAGGTGTGGATGCGGCTGCACCCAGTAACACGGAGAGGGGAGAAGCCGCCTCCACCTCTCGTCACAATAAAGCAGGAAGGTGAGTACTTATCCAAGCAATCGGCTTTCGGTAGTCAGCTGTCCTGAAAGGTTTAACAAGTATTATCAGATAACACAGAATATGCTGCAGAGAAGGTTACCTCTATCTCAAGGCGATATCTCGGCACTGAGGTGGAGACGCCGTCCTGCTGATATACCTCCGTGCTGAGTGGAACAGCTGTGTCCAGTGATGGGTGACAGCTGTCACCCTGGCTGCTCTCGTGAGGCGGCAGCGCCCTCTGGTGCCTGGAGCCCGCACTCCAGGCAGGGCGCCCTCTGGTGGTGGTGGGCCAGCAGTACCTCCTCTTCAGCGGCCCACACAACAGTACCGCTCCTTAATCTGTGTGATGCCCATAGGATCGTCACCGAAAGCCGTCTGAATCATTAGAATGGTTTCCACCTGGCTGTCGCCCAGTTTCAGGCAAAATTTGATGCGGCGCTGCTCCAGTCGTTCCGTCTTTTTCCTTGCAATGAAAATCCGCCGAACGCACAACACATGTCCTCACACAAAGGCTGCTTACCAGCAAATGACGCAATCGACAGGTGTGAAAAAGTTCACGCATGCGCACGAAGGTTCAAGGTTGGCTGATGCAAGCACACATGATTCAAATCCATCAGGTTTTTGCAAAAAATAAAAAGGTAAGATAATTTTCTAACAGATCTCGTATGTGCTCAGTGGAGGGGAACTGGATTTGAGTGGGATTCGCTCAGCGACGTGCATGATATCATGAACCCTGTCTCTGGGTTCATGATATCATGCACTGACAGCTGTGCGACATTCAGTGCGCCTGCAGCAGTGAAAACATCAAACAACTCTGGTGCCTCCTTTCTCTTCAGTGACCTTGGCAAAATGAACAGCCATGCTCCATGTTGCTGCATCGGGATCTGTCCTCTCTCCACTCATCTAGAATTCACAGCCCACACCGGAGCTTTGGTCAATCAGAAGCCCAGTCTGGAGCATCAGACAGCCATCAGATATAAATGCATGAGTATCGTAAAAGTAAATTAAAAAGTAGAGGACAAAATTATAAACAAATGTGCAGGCAGCAGGAAAGCTCTGCCTGATGCCCGCTCAAACATTTGGAGCACACACAGTTTTTTTTTGTTTTTTGTTTTTTTTGCGCAGGTGCTGTGGGAGACTGCTGCAACACTACAGTCTGGGATGAGCTGGTCAACCTGCATGGTAAGGGCATAGAGGGGCTGACACACTGTTTGATGGATTATCTTAACTTCTGTGCAGACGTGGTCTGCCAACTAAAGTCCCTTTCAGATCGGGTCTGCTTTGAGTTGCTTCATACTGCGTCATGACGACTCAGGAATGTCTGCGTCAGGTGCACACAGCAAGGGGGCAGAGAGGAGGTGAGAACGCAGAGGAGGACCCACAGGCAGTCTGGCTGTCTTCTAGTTTATATTTGTTCTTGTGCAGGGCTGCAGGTCTGCGCTCTGATTTCTGATATAGTTTATCTTTCTTCCTTTGACCTTGAGCTGCGTTCGAACTGCTGTGTGCAAACGAATCGTCTGTGAGTAAATGTGGAGATGTCTGGAGTTATACTTGATGTGGACATGTCCAGTCTCTGGCAATCTGTGAGCAATCTCAATCTGTGAGCAGGACTTATGTCCTTTTTTGTCCTTTATTTAACACAATTATGAGAGAGTTTGAGGGCAGAGCGAGGAACTGCCTGCAGCCAGCCAGTTTTTTCCTTTAACTTTTTACATGTGCGCGTGCAAACAAATCATCCGTGAGTGGACTGGAGATGTCCAGACTTTTTACTGGATGTGGACATGTCCTGTCTCTGGCAATCAGTCTGTGAGCAGGACTTTTATGGACTTTATTTAAACACAGTTGTGAGAGAATTTAAGAGCAAGAAGCTGCAGCTCTTTGAGCGTGTAGTTTCACTGCATTGTGTACACGGTATAAAAACAATCCTGCGTGATTTATACTTTGGGAACAATGGAACACAGCAGGAATCATAAATTGGCGTCAGGTAATGTATTGTGAGGGTGCGGTTTCCAGTCACGTCGAGTACCGTTGCTTTGCCCTGACTTGCCTTGAAACTACTTCTTTTCTGCATCCTGTGCTCGATGCAGAAAAAAAAAATTAAACATGTTTAATTTTTGGTGCCTGATTCGCTTCGGCCTTTGCGTCCGTAATGGTATTGTGGCATTGAGCTACATCGTCTCAGCACTAGGTTGCATCCACGTGGCATCGTCATGACGCCGCACGACGCAACTCGAAGTGGGCCTGGTGTGAAAGGGGCTTAAGACTGTCCGCTGTTACCCTAACAACAAACCATGGGTTATGCAGGAAGTCAAAGCTGTCCTCAACAGGAAGAAGGCCATCTTAGGAAGCAGAGACATGGGGGCGATGAAGACAGCACAGTGGGAGGTGAAACATGCTTGAAGGAAGCAAAAGACAGCTACAGGAGGAAGGGGGAGCAGAAGCTGAAACAAAACAACAAAAAGGAGGTCTGGCAAAGTGTGAAAACCATCACAGGCTATAACACAAAGACCAGAGACACAGGAGGGACAATGGAGAGGGGAAACGAACTTAACAGGTTCTTCAACTGGTTCACAACCTCCTCCATACATCACTGTGGACCAGGGGCAGCTGAGGAAGCTTCATCTCAGGAAAGCTGCAGTCCCAGACAAAGTCTGTCCACCTGCACAACTGAACTGGGAGAACCACTACAATGTATCTTCAACCTTAGCCTGCAGCTAGGGAGAGTTCCCACCCTCTGGAAGACTTCAAGCATTGTTCCAGTTGCTAAGAACAACTGGGCCAGTGAGCTGAATGACTTCCAACCAGTGGCACTCACTTCACACCTGACGAAGACAATGGAGTGGTTCTTCCTCGACTTCCTCACACCCCAGATGCAACACGCCCAGGACTGTCTGCACTTTGCATATCGGGCAGGTGTTGATGTGGAGGACGCCATCCTCTACCTGCTACACCGAGTCCACTCACACCTGGATAAGGGAAACGGCACAGTGAGGATTCTCTTCCTGGCCTTCTCGAGTACCTTCAACACCATCCAGCCCCTTGTGCTCCAGGACAAACTGAACAGGATGCAAGTGGACCACTGCCTGCTCACTTAGATCTCCAGCTACATCACCGACAGGCCGCAGTATGTCAGGCAGTGGAACACCACATCTGACACTGTGATAAGCAGCACCAGAGCATCCCAGAGGATGGTGCTGACCTCTCTTCTCTTCACCCAGTACACCTGTGACGTCTGCTACAGCTCTGAGCTGTGTCACATGCAGAAGATCCCAGATGACACAGCCATTGTTGGATGCATCAGGGATTACAGAGTGGAGGAGTACAGGAGGCTAGTAAAGGACTTTGCTGGGCTGGACAACCCACACCAACCACTTACACAGGAAGGGACAGAGCAGGCTGTACTTTCTGTGAAGCCTGCAGTTGTTTAACATCTGGAGGAAACTCCTGTGGAAGTTATACCAGTCTGCAGCAGCCTGTGTCCTCTTTTATACAGTGGTGTGCTGGGGGGGGCAGCACATACAAGAAGGACAAATCCAGGCTGGACAAACTGATCAGGCAGGCTGGCTCCGTGGTTGGCATGAAGTTGGACTCTCTGGTGATGGTGGCAGAGAAAAGAACACTGGACAAACTGCTGGACATTATGGACGATGCCAGTCACCCTCTGCACACCTTTGTCAGCAACTAGAGGAGCATCTGCAGGACCAATAGACTGAAAAACGCCTTTGTCCCTCAGGTGATCAGACTGTAACAGGAGTAACAGGAAGACTAAGGACGGGAAGGAGAGGAACAGTAGTAGCCAGTAAAGCAGTAGTGACCAGTGTGTCTGGTATTTATATTTATATTTGCAAATTGTTTTTTTACTTTCACGTTGATGCTCTGTGTGCTTCTAAAGGTGCAGTGACACAAGCATGTCTTTGATTCATGCACTAGCATGACCTGTGTTGTACTATAGAGTAAACTTCTCTTTAACTGGTGCAGACTGAACGTGAGAAGGTTCTGAACGCTGTGCGTGAACAAAAGATGTCATAGCACGCAGCCCAAGAACTGTCTGCAGAGGGGAAAAAAAACTGTCTGCAGAGGAAAAGATGAAAAGGCGAGAAATGTGTTTTGGTCCCAATAGGGATATTCCGGATGATTTTCTCATGGATAGTACGACAATGAACAGCAGCTAAAGCAGCCAGCCTGATGAGGACCCACTGCCGAATTCGGAGAGCAGCGCACGCGCCAGCCGACACGACGAAAGTGAGCCAACTTTTTATGTACTCGTTACATGTTGATTATCTCAGTAAAAAGTGATAATAATGCAAATAACATGCAGCTGTCATGCGGTATGCATTTACAGAGGCCCGACGTTCACGCCCAGTCACCCAAAATGACAGATATTCGCCAGAGTTTGACGAGGGCGAATATCTGTCATTGCGGGCGACTGGGCGTGAACGGAAAAAGCATGTTATTTTATATTATTATTGTATTACAGCAAAAAGAAATACATTATTGTAATTGTATTACTTTTGTAATGTGTTACTCGCAATACTGTTCATCATGACAGTGAGTGAGAACCCCTGAAATATGATGTTTTTTACTCATTCTGATGGATTTTTTTTCCTTTCATGACAGTGGTCTTAATGGGCCGTCACATTAATATTACACTGCTACAGGTGGCTGGTGATAATATGTGTAGGCAGAGTGCATTATCAACCTTCTAATGTTAAAGCCTGTTGTGCACTTTGTAATGTGCCCGGTGGTACTGGACTTTACTCCTTGTCTTTGGTAGTCTAAAGCCCCTTTCACATTGGCATATTCATAGAGCTGCTCATTGCAGGGTATCGTGTACACTGAGTTGAGCAGCTCTACGCCCACTTTTAGCAGCTCTACATGGAGTTTTTGCTCCGTACGCAGCAGTATGTTGAGGGCTATGCGCGTAGGATGGAAGAAATTAAACATGTTTAATTTTCTTAGGGGTAAGAGCGCTGGACGCAGTTTTAAGCAGGTCTGCGCAGCACAGCGTTACTGCATGCAAGTCTGTGTAACACTGCGCTTCTGTACACAACCAAAAACTGAGTGCGTCAGCTGGAGAACATGAGAACATGAGCACACAGCCCACAGCACCTGTGTGTTCAGAACAGGGAATCGAATCTCAACTCAGAAATCCAGAAACACAACAAAAACTGCAGGTCAGTTGCTCGCTCTCTCTCTCTCTCTCTCTCTCTCTCTCTCTCTCTGTGTCTTATCAGACCTGTGACTTTAAAATAAAAGCGTACTCGCTGCATGTCGGTGCGCTGATCAAACGCCCTGATCGATCATGTCTGATCAAACCTGAAAAGAGCTGTGACTAAAATAAATGCACACTCGCTGCATTGCATGTCGGTGCAATCATCAGACGACCTGATCTGATCAGGTCTGATCAAATCAGCGGACCTGACTGGAGCAGCCTGGAGCCTTAAAAGTTTAACGAGTCACAGCTTTTCATTCAGGGCAGCCTTTACCACAGCAAGACTCAGCAGC
This sequence comes from Thalassophryne amazonica, assembly GCF_902500255.1. Lineage (NCBI taxonomy): Eukaryota > Metazoa > Chordata > Actinopteri > Batrachoidiformes > Batrachoididae > Thalassophryne > Thalassophryne amazonica. The sequence goes on from NC_047106.1 coordinate 48,484,571, forward strand.
ATCTGGACACAATGAAAGTGATCCACCAAGACAAAAAAAATAAAATAAAATAATAATAATAATATTAAATGACTCTGCTTTTGAGCCACACCACACCTGCAGTAGAGAACAGAGCGCACTTCCAAAGAGGCAGAAAATAGCACTGAACTGGTTTAATAGTGGCATGGTACACGAGACTGTGTGCACACATTAAAACACAAACACACGCAGCTGCAAGTATGAAACGAACATTGAAAAAGGCTGAGTACGCGCATATTTCGGGCGTATTTAAATGAAACACAACGCCGCAATGAGCTGTTGTACATATGCCAGGCCTGTATGTGGCCCTGTAATGCTTCCACAAACAAATGGAGAAGACGTGGAGCATGCTTATAATGGCATAAGGAGCTAATCAGTGTTGCAGTAGTTTACACTTTACAAAGTGGCTCACAGAGTAAATATAATCTCTCTTGCCTCCTTTCAGTCGGATTCACGATCACAGCCGAAAACTGTTACTCGCATAAGGCATCCTTGTTTTGGAAGACGGTATCTGAAAATGCATCAATTCTTTATTGTGGTAATTGCTTGTGAATAAATAAATAGGTCCCTCTGTGTGTGTCTGCTCCATGTCAGTTTCTCAGCCTGAGCTGGAGGAAGCCGCAGCTTTGTCCTGCCACCAACAAGAAGAAAAAAGAACTTATTTTAAAAGCTGAAAGTCTTTTCTGCAATTATTTTATTAGCATCAAAGCTCTCCACTTATTCACGATCAGCATTCACCACAGCCATCCTTCATCTCTTCAGCATTCTACTGGCAATGAAATTAAATTACACTGATAAACCACCTAGACAAAAAATAAAAAGATGTAAAATTACCCTGTTAACAACAGAAACATGTCATTCATTATGAGCAGCTGAGTGTAGAGAAGTGGGACTATGGCATCATCATTAAAAAAGTTCCATATTGCTAGTCCACACGACAATGCAAATCTGGCATTATCCACTCTTGGACCCGTGTTTTAAAAGTAGCGGTTTCGGGCTCTGAAACTGCTGGCTGTATGTGAACGAAACACCTATACCAGGGGTGGCCAAGTTCGGTCCTCGAGAGCCACATTCCTGACACTCTTAGTTGTCTCCCTGCTCCAACACACCTGAATCCAATGAAAGGCTCATTAAAAGTCTGCTAATGAGTCTTTCATTGGATTCAGGTGTGTTGGAGCAGGAAGACAACTAAGAGTGTCAGGAATGTGGCTCTCGAGGACCGAACTTGGCCACCCCTGACCTATACAATACAAAACTTTGCGGATATGCTTGAACCCATCTATATGTGGATGGTGCCTAAGTTTCATGACAGACCTACATGGCAGAAAATTTTTATCTGCTTATGCATCCATGACTTAAGCCCCTTTCACACCGGGTCCACTTCGAGTTGCTTCATGTGGCGTCATGACAAAGCAGGAATGTCTGCGTCAGGTGCATGCAGCAGGGGGGCAGAGAGGAGGCGAGAACACAGCCTGCAGGTTCTCTGCAGAGAGAAATCAGAGTGCACAGTTTGGCTGCAGCCAGACTGTGCACTCTGATTTCTCTTCTACTTTATATGTGTTCTTGTGCAGGGCTGCGGGTCTGCACTTTGAGTTCTGTTATAGTTTATCTTCCTCCTTTCACCACGAGATGCGTGTGCATGCGCACGAACGAACCGTCCATGAGTAAATGTGAAGATGTCTGGAGTTATACTTGATGTGGACATGTCCTGTCTCTGGCAGTCAGTCTGTGAGCAGGACTTATGTCCTTTTTTGTCCTTTATTTAACAGAATGATGAGAGAGTTTGAGGACAGAGCGAAGAGTGCAGCCAGACAGTTTTTTTTCTTTCTTTTATTGTTCACATGTATGTGTGCGAACAAATCATCCGTGAGTGGACTGGAGATGTCCGGACTTTTTACTGGATGTGGACATGTCCTGTCTCTGGCAATCAGTCTGTGAGCAGGACTTTTATGGACTTTATTTAAACACTTTTGTGAGAGAAGAGTGAGGAGCTGCTGCAGCTGCAATCAGCATTTTTTTTCCTGTGCTCTTTTTGAGCGTGTAGTTTTACTGCATTGTGTACACGGTATAATAACAATCCTGCATTATTTATACTTCAGGAACAATGGAACACAGCAGGAATGATAAATTGGCATCAGGTAACGTTGTATTGAGAGGGTGTGGCTTCCAGTCATGTTGAGTATCGTTGCGTTGCTCTGACTTGTGCGGAAACCACTTAATTTCTGCATCGAGCACAGGACGCAAAAAAAATTAAACATGTTTAATTTTTGGCGTCCGATTTGCTTCGTCCTTTACATCCCTCACGCTGTTGTGGCGTTGAGCTACATCGTCTCGGCACTGGGTTGCTTCCACATGGTGTTGTCATGACGCCGCACAACACAACTCGAAGTGGGCCCGGTGTGAAAGGGGCTTTATCTCAGTTGTAGAGAGCAGGTTGTTGGCTTACCAATGCGTAGACCTGGGTATGATTTGTAATCACAGTATTGGCTGACCAAGTAACTTGCAGTGACTGGTGTCCTGTCAAAGAGGAGTCATAGACTCTCATTTGAAGAATGCTATGGAATCCAAGCATATGCATGGGCACCAAAGGGCCCTCGGGTCACAAGCCCACTTCTCTAACTTTTAGGTACATATTAATGAATAAAATAATTATCCATTATATCTATATAATTTTAAGAGCAATTTTATAATCTTAAAAACCTGCAGTCAGAGGAGATTGCCAGACCCAATCAAGCAAACAAACAAACAAAAAACAAAACTAAACCAAGAAACAGCTGCCATCAGCACAACTAACAAAAAATAAAACAACCATTATACTTCTGTTCATCTGATCAGGCAACATCATTCACATTTAGCACAAGCTAAGGTCATACATAAAGTGACACCATTCTAATCAGCATACCCACTACACTGACAGAGTTTAAACTCAACCCAGGATGACTCACTTCATATTCAAGTGGGATAAGTACAAAACTGAGTGCCTACTGAGCCAAGCTCTCCAGTTGTCATAGTTGTGACTTTGCTGGCTGTGGGGAGACGTCACAAATACATAATGGTAATCAGTGTCCATGTGGTATTTTCTGTCCAATTTCTTGACCCTGTCTAACAATCAGGCAAAAATTTAATCAGACCACACTTCCCACAGCTCCCCATGGATGACTGAACTTTTCACCCATTCAGCATGTACAATAAAGCAAACTAACAATCTTACCAGATCAACGTGACAGTGTGATCAGAGGAGCACTTCTGGACCTCATCATCATCTTCAAGCGTTTATCCAGGATCGGTTCCAGGGGGCAACAGCTCCAGCAGGGGACCCCAGACTTCCCTTTCCCATGCCACATTGACCCCTCTGACTGGGGGATCCTAAGGCGTTCCCAGACCAGTGTGGAGATATAATCTCTCCACCTAGTCCTGGATCTTCCACGGGGTCTCCTCCCAGATGGACGTGCCTGGAACACCTCCCTAGGGAGGCACCCAGGAGGCATCCTTACAAGATGCCCGAACCACCTCAACTGGCTTCTTTCAACGCAAAGGAGCAACGGCTCTACTCCGAGCTCCCCTGACTGAACTTCTCATCCTATCTCTATCTCTTTTGGACCTTATGGATGTAAAAACAGAGAAAACTGAGTTCATGTGTTGACAGTCAGCAACAGACTGGAAGTTTCACTGTTTTCAGTGAGAGGCTAACAGGAAAAATATGTAGGGTAAGTGTACCCATTAGGCCCATGTACCCTTTAAGCCATCTTTCAACTTTGATGTCAATTTGCAAAAAAAAAAAAGGAAAATATACATTGTGACATCCATTACTTCATTCAATCAAATGGTTTGTTACTTGTATGACATTTTTTATTGCATACAAATCACATTTTCCATTGTTGAGTTAACCCGACCCCAAAGTATGCAGTCTCAGGACACCTGACAAGAAGACACCCAAAAACTTTAGTGGTGCAGGACTACTTTGTGTCCCTAGGGTGAATAAAAAGTCTGCGGGTCATAGAGCTTTCTCTTATCGTGCGGCTGCTCTGTGGAATGATCTCCCTGCATTAACAAAACAGTCAGATGCTGTAGAGACTTTCAAGTCCAGACTTAAGATGCACTTATTTTCCCTTTCGTATGGCTAGCATACTGGCATAGTATAGTTTTATGCTTTTTACTCTTTTAATTCATTTTATTAGGAAACGGAGAGTGCTGTGGCCTCAACTTTACCTAAATTCTGGGTCTTTTAGTGAAGCTTAGGGCTGGTGGCCGGCGATCACCTTAGTATTTCCTGTTTTTCTTGTTGTTTAATGCTGGTAAGTTATACTGTATTTCTTGTCTTTCTGATGCCTGATTCTGTTTTTTCTCTCTGTTTAAGGTTCAGCTCCATCCAGAGATTGGTATGGTAATTGTGCTGGAGACCCTCCTGTCCTGTGCACCAACTGCATTTCCTGTATATTCTTTTGTGAATTGTTCTGTAATTTATGTCCGTAGCATGGCCCAAGCAGAGGGTCACCCCTTTGAGTCTGGTCTGCTTGAGGTTTCTTCCTGAGAGGGAGTTTTTCCTTTCCACTGTTGCTCTGGGGGTTAGCAAGGTTACAGCTTACTTGTGTGAAGCATCTTGAGGCATCTCTGTTGTGATCTGGCACTATACAAATGAAAATAAATTGAAAATTGAAAAATTGAAATCGAAAAAATGTAAATTTTAAGATGTAAATATAAATTACTATTTTTACATGTTCACTGTTATCTAATAATATATTGCTGTTTATTTTTAATTGAACTGCCTGAACTGCCTGAAATGAAAATAAATTAACTGATTCTTGTTCTGTGTTGTGTACTGCACTGTTTGTCATGTACAGTGGGGAAAATAGGTATTTGATCCACTGTCAATTTTGCAAGTTTTCCCACTTCCAAAGAATGGAGTGGTCTGTAATTTTTATCGTATGTATACTTCAACTGTGAGAGACAGAATCTAAAAAATAAAATAAATAATAATAATTTAAAAAAATCAGAAAATCGCATTGTATGATTTTAAAATAATTAATTTGAATTTTATTGCATGAAATAAGTATTTGATCACCAACCAGCAAGAATTCTGGCTCTCACAGAGCTCTTAGTTTTTCTTTAAGAAACCCTCCTATTCTGCACTCTTGACCTGTGTCAACTGCACCTATTTGAATTTGTTCCCTGTATAAAAGACACCTCCTTTCAACGTGAAGGAGCAGCGACTCTACTCCGAGCTCCCCATGGATGACTGAACTTTTCACCCTATCTCTAAAGGAGACACCAGCCACCCTCCTGAGGAGGCCCATTTTGGCCGCCTGTACCCTCGATCTAGTTCTTTCAGTCATGACCCAACGCTCATGACCATAGGTGAGAGTAGGAATGAAGACTGACCAGTAGATCGAGAGCTTCGCCTTTTTGGGTCAGCTCCCTTTTCGCCACAACAGTACGGTACAGCGAATGCAATACCGCCCCTGCTGCGCCGATTCTCCGGTCAATCTCATGTGCCATCATCCCCTCACAAGACCCCGAGGTACTTGAACTCCTTCACTTGGGGCAAGGCCATATTCCCTACCTAAAATATATTGCATTAATTATATTTTTTATGCATTAATTATTGCATTAAACAAGTTTATTATCAATAAATTATGTTATGGGCTTATTTGGAACACACATGGGCTTAAATGGTACCATGGTACCAATTAAGCCCATTCCTGACTTTTGACTTTTTCCCTAAAATTTCTTAATTACGTATTTTGAATTGTACATCAACTAATTACTAAATATTCAAATGAGAGATAAATCTTGCCTTTTAACAAATGATGCCACTTACAAATTATGTCAATATATAGGAAAAATAGCAAAACTTAAATTTTGGTGGGCTTAATGGGTACACTTACACTTTTTTTTTATATCTTAACATGCAGCAATCACCGACAGCAATAAACAGATTATTTAACTGCAGGTTGTCTGGATTTAAACAGACAGTAACTTTCTGGAGCTTCCATGAGTTTTCTGCTTTAATATAAATGCTGTGCAAAATGTTTCAGTGAAGTAAATTATTGTCCGTGTGGTTAACATTGAAAACTGACCATGTACATCACGTCACTTTGTTTTTTTTGCTGCACCAGACATCAGCTGACAAGGAACTCATTTAAAAGAACTCAAGGATACGGGAATAACAGACACAGACAGGCAATATATTCTGAATTTGATGAAATCAGACAATTTATTGCAATGGACGGCACAACAAAGCAGAATTTCGCGTGGAACGCCCAGGGCACTCAGATATGGTACTTCTAAATTGCAATGCAGGAAAAAGACTCACAAAGCATATTTCCTCATGGCAGATTTGCTTGGCAATGTCAACCCTGACCCAAAACAGAACTGAACTGTAACCACAAAATCTGCAGGAGGCTTTGACACCTTTGAATATCACGAGCTTCTTCATCACCTTTAATTTTGTTTATTTTCATACTGCATTACTGTAATTTTGGTATGACTTCACTTTGAATCAAGAGAATTATATTGGTTGGATTTGGCACCACAGGGCATGTTTTCAGTAAGATGAAGTAAACAGTGCTTATTAAGTAGGTGGTGAGTGTATCGCAAACCACAGCCAAAAGTCTGTAATTTTGACGAAAGACAGACAATTAAAATGGAATATGAGCCAGACAGCAGTTTCTCCAAGTTGACTTGCTGCCACAGTGTGACTGTCAGGGTCCTCATTTACTGCTGTTTATCACCAGTCCAATAACATCATGTCCTGGGGAATGATGAATGGCTGTACGCCAAAGACATCAAGGGGCATGAATCACCTTGTTAATGACAAAACAACAAAGAATTCACATGGCTACAAGTGAAACCAAAGCCAGCTCATGTTCATCCTTCACCACGTGCCGCCGCCCTTACTGACAAAGGCAAATTGCATCTGCAGTTATCTTGAGTGGTGTTTTCATTGTTGTTGTTGCTGTTGGAGCACTCAGTGCAGACACTTGCCTTTGCATTACTCTGAGCACTGTTAAAGCTGCCACAACTGCTTTCTGATGTGCTAAGAGCCATGTTAGCTGTGTCACGATGCTCTTAGTAAAGTGCTGTTGATCACAACAGCTAAAGCTGACAGGCCAATTCCTCAGAGAGGGAAGGAAGGAGGAGAAGGAGATGAGGGGCGGGGAATGTAAGAGAGGAAGCATGAGAGAGACATCGCTAGAAGAGAGGATTTACTCACACAGTATGCGCAGAAATGGAGGCAAAAAAAGATTCACACTTCAGCAGAGGAAGGTAGACACACAAGCAAAGGATAAGACGCCCCACCTTGCCAGCCAGGCTTGCAGACAGGCTTGACATCAATGCGGACAGGAACACTGTGCAACGCTCTCTTCTGGCCACAGTCCCAGGCTGTCACGTGGATCTCGTACTGCTGCTGTCGATCGTAGACCAGCTTCTCTGTGTTACGGATGTTACCTGGTAGATATGAAGATATAAAGGTCAAATTCAACCACAAATAATTAGATTAGTGACAAACCTAAAACTGGGGTCACACAGTTAGATCTGACACAAAATTAAGACAATTCACCAAGAAATCTGGTATGTATTGTCGTGTGTGTTATATGTGTAGAAAGAATTCATCTGTCCCTGACCAAATATCAAGGTGTTCAGATTACGTCAAGGAATTTTGAGCAAAAATTTACAGTGACGCATCGGCTCAGCTCATCTGAAACAGAATGCATCCAGATATGAAGAGTGTGGCAACTAACCAATACAAATTGAAAATTATTTTTAAAGTTAGACATGCGACATCAATACACCAACCCCTGAATTGATCTAATTATATTATGAACCAGTCAATGGCTCAGTTTTTACATTACATGTTCAAACTCTCATAAGAGTTCAGTTCATCATTCTTATATTTGAGCAACAGATTTACATGGTTGTAAGCAGACATTTGGTAAGGTAAATATATACATGAAGCTCAAAAGCAAAGCTTATAAAGGCCTACACCCCTCGGTAAAGACAAATTAGGCAGTGGATGAATGCATGACATAATGTTGTACCTTGTACGTAACCTTTCTGTAAACAACATTTCAAGATCATCAAATCATAATACTCACTCATTGGTCATACACTTGTTGTGCCTCACCCATACCCAGGCCCATACACTGATCGAGTGTATGTGCCTGTTTATGGACATATTGAGTGTGAAATGCAGGTGTCTCTCCCATACTCAGTATCACAAAACAAACAAGGATACCCAGTTGCTGTTTACAGTAGGTACACTCCAAATCAGATTATGTGGCTTGTGTACACATATGCATTGCATTGTTGTGCAAAGTGAATATTAGAAAACACAGAAATTTGTCATTTTTGTTCTTCAACCCTTGAAGTGTTTTTAAAATCATTTATAGTCATACAAATAATAGACAAGAGGAAAATGAAACTTTTTTTTAAGTCGTTACAAGGTCCTTAGTGAGTAGATAATAGCATCATATCTAAAATCATTTATGATTGTACAGATTTACAAAAGACAAACATTTCTCTGACAGCTCCTGTTAAGCGCTAGTTATTTCTTTTTCACATTTCAGTAATAAGGATTCTTTATAAACCTTTTGAAAGCATGGCAGACTCTTGCAAAATTTGGCATTTCCTTCAAAACTAATCAATATTTCCACTCCCCGTTTTTTCAAAGTAGTTCGGGAGAATTATTTTTTATAATTTGTCTGGTCTCTCAAGTCATACTGGTCACTTCTGTTTGAAAACATGTTTAGAATACTTTGAGGAAGCAACTTTTCTGTAACTTTGAATAGGATTTGAGCAATTTTGAATTGAACCAGGTCACTAAATTTCAATATTTTGGATTGGAGGAACGGGGCATTTGTGTGCTCTCTGTATCCTGCTAAATGGATTATTCTGATTGCCCTTTTCTGAACTTTACATAGTTGATCAAGATTGCTTTTGTATGAGTTCCCCCACACCTCCACACAATTCATTAAATATGGTGATATGAATATATCAATAATAACAATAACAATATACAATATACCGCGCTCTGTTATTAAGAAGATATTTTGATTTATTCATTAAGGCTACATTCTTTGCTACTTTAGCTTTAATTTTTGATATATGGGGTTTCCAACAAATTTTGTGATGGAGTGTTACACCAAGAAAAGTGTGTTTGTAAACTCTTTCTGTAATTACATTATCAAGTTTAATTTGTATATTCGGGTTTATCTTGCGTTTCCAAAGAACATTACTTTGGTTTTCATAGTATTTAGGGACAGTTTGTTCTCAGCAAACCATTCTTTAAGTTTACCCATTTCTTTTGTAATCATCATCATCATCATCATCATCAACAGTTTTTCCGGCTTTGGGTCGTGGGGGTAACAGCTCCAGCAGGGGACCCCAGACTTCCCTTTCCCGGGCCACATTGACCACCTCTGACTGGGGGATCCCGGGGCGTTCTGATTCTAGTAGTGGATAAATGTACCTGTTTGAACTTTGTGTTTACACAGGAAAAAAATATTTTATGCTAACAGCAACTAGCTGCTTCTTCTGTACTTCTTCTATGCTGTACTTTCTACAACTGTATGTGGTGCTTCCCCCAGTGGTGAACAAAAGGCCAGCAGAGGCAGCGCCAATGTACTGTAGCATAGTAGTAACTGTAGTGGTTACACGTTTGGCTTATTCTAATTTATCATGGAAAATGAATGTCTTAATTAAACAAAAGATAGTATCAGATTGCATAGTACCACTCTGACAAGAATCATTCCATAATATGTGTTGTTCCTGAGTTGCATGGTAGCCCACGTATCTCGATACATATTGGAATGTTTAATAAGGGAGAGATGCACACCCCTACCAGATACACTTTATTACAGAGTGGGCAACAGTGTGAAATGAAGTAATGCGACCTCAGCAAGTTGTATTACTGATGGGCACTTCCCCTCAGCTTACAATTCTGATCATCTGTGAAATCAGCTGCTGCGGCAATCATTAACATGGAACACCTGCACCATCTTCACCCTTGATGTCCACCCTTACTTTAGTAAACATTTACATTCTTTTCCATCATATCAATGGATAGAAATCCATGGTTCAACCACTTGGGACTTTCTGGGGGGGCTCTTCAAACTGCAGTCTAGCTGACCAAAAGTGTGGCTTTATCCAGTGACCATCGTGTTTAGTGGCAATGAAAAAAACCTTTCCAGGCAGTCCCATTGCAGTGAACGGATGCTCGGCTTCTACAGGAAAATGCATTCACCACAGACCATATGAGAAAAAGATTTATGATTCATCCAAGATTCAAACAACTTTACTGATCCCAAAAAGGGCAATTCATTTTCACACCCAATTACCTCAAACAAAAATACAGCAATTAATCCACAATTATTACTCGTAGAATCTAACAATGGCACACATCAGAATTAAAACAAATACACATATACATTAGACTTGTTTATGTATGCTAAGCTTTGAAACAGTTCGTTAGCTGATAAGGCTGCCATGTTTGGGTTAGACAGAGAAGCACAGAGTTCAAATACGGCCTCTCTTTAACCATCCAGATCCAATTGTGAATATTCACTGGTCTCCAAAATCAATTCCTTTGCAAGGCAGACATTTGCTCTGAGATGATTTCCAATTTGTGTTTAAGTTCAGGAGTTAACACAGTCTGAGATTGTACTGCCTTGTCCACCTCATTAATCATGATGGACAGGTGTTGGGTTGTGGTTTTGGTAGCAGCTGTCTTGACAATTTTCTGGTAGGTCAGGGCAGCGGCTAATCCAAGCAGCAAAAGCCCTCCTGCCATAAAAGCAAATAAGAATAAATCCTCAACATCGGAGAGTGGTGCCAAGCACGCGACGCGCCACTTCTCCCAGGCATCGAGAATACAACCCGTAGGATAGGTTCCATCTTGGCACTCAGAGTCCCCCAGCCCTGATTTCCTTGTTGAAAAGATGATGTCAATAGCATTGAGAGAGCAGCTGATCAGTTCCATGGTTATTCCAAATATAGTTCAAAGAACTAACAGTCTGGTGAAGTTGGAACTTCTGAAGGTTGGGGCAGAGATAGAGAAACACAGAAAGAGAGGAGAGAGGAGCAGATGTGACCGCCCTTGCCAGAGTCCCAACTGAGATCCATTAGAGCTTCTCATAGCCAACTATGAGAAGTTAACAAAATAGAGTCAATCGAGTTGTGATAAGTAGCTGATTCTGAATGAACTCGTCTTCAAGATGAACGTGTTCTAACACATTCGTAGTCAATGAAATGATAAACTGTACCTATTTGACCATTTAATTTTTTGACATTTAGGGGAAGCTGAGCTTCCCTTGCAGTCTTAGAGAAACCGCCTCTGCCTTGAACACACTCACTACTCCTGAAGCTACAAAATATAGATACAAGTCATTGTACCTCTGTCAAAATGTACGTATTGTCCATTTGACTGTAGCAGAAACTCAAAAGGTTTAGACAAGTTCCACAAAGATAGGAAACAGGATCAGACTGTGGATCAATTTATTCCTTTATATAGTGAAATAATGCAAGTTATAACTGAAACATTTTTAGTCCATCTCCATGAAAGTTGATAAATCATATCAAGAAAAAGAAGCCATTTGCCTTGTTGTTGTTTGGGACTAGATAGCGAAGAAAGTAAGCAGGAGCATTTTTACACTTCATTCAGTGTCTCAAAACATTTTTTGTCATGTCCCTGCTAAATCTTGGCAAAATAATCAAACATATATAAGTTGTTTGACTGATTATTTTGTTGATGTGACTCAGCATTTTTGATATCCCATTCACTTTCTCCTATGGTTTTGCAGGATTTCTATGAAACTTGATAGAATAATCAATCTTATGAAGACTGATTCCAAAGAGAAGGTGCACTCTCACTCTCTGAAGCTGGGCTGACTGACACAGGTGCAACAAAGTGGTGCCAGCTCACCAGTCCTAATTCACACTTGCCACAAATAATTGGGCAACCAGAATTACAATCCTAAAATCAGAAAAAAGTTAGGATGGTAAGGAAAATGCAAAACAGCAGCAGTGGTTCTTACATTTACTTTGGCTTCTAGAATTTCATTGCAGTATGAACACAAGATATTTCATGTTTTGTGTGGTCACCTTCATTTCATTTGTTACTATACATACATTCCTGCATTTAAGGCATGCAACATATCTCCTCCCCACCCCCCCCACCCCCAAAACAGTTGGGACGCTGAAGTATTTCCCACTTTATAATGTTGCCATTCCTTCTCACAACATTTAAGAGATGTTTAGCATTGAGAATATCAAGCGCTGAAGTGTTTCAGGTGTTATTTTGTCCCATTCTTCCTGTAAACACCTTCCGTGCAACAGTACAAGTCGCTGTTGCATTTTTCATTTCAAAATTCTCCACATAATCTCTATTGGGGACATATCAGGACTGCAAGCAGGGCAGACCAGCATCTGTATACGTTTCTAATGTGTGCAGAATGTGGCTTTGTATTGTCTTGCTGAAAAATGCATTTACAGCCCTGTAAAAGATGTCATCTTGAAGACAGCTTATGTTGCTAATCTCAGTGTACTTTTTTGCATTAATGCTGCCATCACAGAGGTGTAAACTGCCTTTTCCAAGAGCATTTACACAACCCGATACCATGACAGACCCTGGGTGTTAGACTTGTTGCTGATAACAGTCTGTATGTAACTTTACGTCTTTGTTCTGGAGCACATAAGCATTCATATTTTCAAAAAAGAAAAAAAAAGATCTGGAATACTGATTAGTACGGACTTGTATTGCATTCACTGGGTAAAAAAAAAAAAATAGACAGCTGATCTCGTAATTACGAGAACAGATCTCATAATTACGAGAAAAGATCTTATGATTACGGGATCACGGTGGCTTAGTCGTTAGCACTGTTACCTCACAGCGAGAAGGTCATGGTTTCAATTCCCACCTGTGGCCTTTCTGTGTGGAGTTTGCATGTTCTACCCGTGTTTGCGTGGGTTTCCTCCAGGTGCTCCGGTTTCCTCCCATATCCAAAGACATGCGGGTTAGGTGGATTGGAATCTTTAATTGTCCATAGGTGTGCGAGTGGGTGTGAATGTCTTTGTTTGTCTGTTTGTGCCTCTGCAACAGACTGGCATCCTGTCCTGGGTGTCCCCTGCCTCACGCTATATGACTGCTGGGCTAGGCTCCAGCCCCCCACGACTCTTGATTGGACTAAGCGGTAGAAGATGAGTGAGTGAGTGATCTCGTGATTACAAGAAAAGATCTTGTACATATAATAAACAAAGCTTTTTGTTGTTTTGTTGTTACTTCTCCTCACATTAATTTTTATCAGTGTGTGCTCCATTTCCTTCCTGTAAGGCACATCTGAGCATGTCTCGTCTGCACATGTCTGACCTTTTATTGTTCTTTTGTCTGAGATTTTTAAGGGAGACCAACGAGATTACACTTTTATGTCAGAATCAGAAAAAAATTTACTGCCAAGTAAGTTTTCACATACAAGGAATTTGATCTGGTGTCATTGGTGCATAAACAACTAGAAGCACTCAGAGAGTGCAAACCTCCGCCAAGGCCATGGGGTCACTGACGCCATAACATCTACACGCCGTGGAATCATTGAACCTAAAAAAGTCTAACAATGTTTGCTGAGTAGTAAAAAAAGTTTCATCTGCTGTGACTGGATAGCATGTATCCTTAACGCTTGGCATCACAGTTTATTGCAACTTGCACCTTTCCCAGAAGCTACTGTCATCTGAGCACTGATATTGATATTGCATGTGCTTATAGACAAAAACAAATAAGAGACAAAATTCAATTTATTATTCAATTAAACTGCAAATATATGAATTTTTTAACATTTATGAAACACTTCTCTAAACAAGGCCATAGGGTCACTGACCCTAAAGAGATTCCCTCCCTGGCACAGTGATCTATTCAACAATTCAGTGTTACAACCAAAACTATGATACATACACTTTTCTTTCCTTTATATTTGACATCCTTGACCATGAAAACATACCACTAGAACTTGGAATCACTTTTATTGTTGTGTGGGCCGCTAAAGAGGAGGTACTGCTGGCCCACTACCACCAGAGGGCGCCCTGCTTGGAGTGCGGGCTCCAAGCACGAGAGGGCGCCAGATCCAGAGGAAGTGACAGCTGTCACTCATCACACCAGCTGTCACTCATCTACACCACTACTTAAGCCGGACTGCAACTCCACCTCCCCGCCGAGAAATCGACTACCGTGAGGTAAATTCTCTGCTGACTGACACATTGTGTTATAATCCAGTTCTCATTTGCAGCCCTATTCCTGTGGACGGAGCCTTATCTGGGACTTCGGAGATTAACGACGACGACTGCGCCTTACTCTCTGGACAGATAAGTGGTTACACAGGCGTTGCACGAGTGTGTGATTCGGAGGTGGAGGTTCCCCCTCCTAACGGTGTACAGACCGAGGACCACTGAATGTAAAGACTTACACTCATTCATCTTGTTTCTGCTTTTTGCCAGCAGTACCAGGGTCGACAGTCGAAGACAGAGGTCACCTGGGGACTTGGCGGCTCCGGTGTTCTTCAGGCCGTTGGTGGTGGAAGCCGTGTGGGACGCGGCCTCTCTCTCATCAAGGTCTCCTATCTTCGAGCCTGCCCACACGTCATCTGGTGTTAATTGACTTTGCAGATTTTGTGTATTTAGTTGTGTATTGTCACAACATTAAATTGTTATCTTTTGGCTTACTCATTGTCCGTTCCTTTGCGCCCCCTGTTGTGGGTCCGTGCTACGACACCTTCCCAACATTTATGTCTTTATTACTTCAAAAGTTATTGTATAAAAACAATTTGACGCTACATCAAATCTGATGACACCTTACTGAATCAGTACAGATTCAGCTACAATTTGGTGTTAGTTGTGCATCTTCTTCATCTTCATTAGTCACCTCACACTGACAGATTTTCCATTTTCCCTATATTTTTGCATATTCTGGATCACCAGATCCGGAGTCCAGATCCGATCATCACCAAACTTTGTTGTTTGATAGATCAATTGACTATGTTACACCCTAATTTTTTTCAAGCCTTTCTGTCTTGTTTTTGTGGAGTTAGAAACTAGAATGTCAAAATTCCCCCTATCCCGCAATGGTGAAGAATCCTTTAAAAAATTCCTGGATCCGGATCGTGATCCAGATCACCACTAAAATTTAATCACTTGTTCCTCTTGTCATTTCCAACCACTCCACAAAATTTCATCAAAATTCGTTCAAAACATTTTGAGTTATCCTGCTGATAGACAGACAAACAAACACGACTGAAAACATACCGGTAACCTCCTTGGCGGAGGTAACAATAAAAGAAAAGGAAAAAATATTTCTATAAGAAGTAAAGGAATCAAATAGGCAAATAAATGTTGAGCTAAGGTGGAAATATCTGTTCAATATCTATTTATTATTGAGCTAAGACTATTTTCTTTGTTTTCATCTGGACCAACTTATTATATTAAGCTATCAACTTGTTAATATGTGTATGTGTACCAGACATGATTTTTTTTATGCGGGAGCAACTCTTGAATTTGAGCTATACTAACTGACATCATGAATAATTTTTTTGTGTTCTTTGACAAGACATTTTATCTGCATTGTAATTGTTCCCCCTGCTGTAAATAGGTACTGGTCTTGGCTGGGAAAGTAAGTGGCGATGGACTGGCATCCCGTACAGGGGGTGTTGTAGACTTTCATCCACTTCACACTATGGAATCCGGAGATAAGCACCAACACCAATGGGTCACTGAGTCTATATCAGACTTCTATATGCTAAGTCCTGATGAACCATTGAGCAACAAGACATGATGACAGGTCATCACAGAATTTGGTAGACAGTGCACACTCAAGAATTTATTTTCCAACTTGAATAACATGATGCAAGGAGAATGTTTAAAAATGCTAATCTATGGTGCATAGAATACTATTGGCTGAATTCTACTAGAAAGTTTACTAGAAAGTTTAGGTCGTTTGAGTGTGCCAATATTTCTGTTCAGGTCAGTACAAGTGTATGTCCGATTAATGAAGTTTGGGTTCTTGTTTAATTCAAACAGTTGGGTGAAGTGTCACAAATTTAGATTTGTAACTAGATCTACAGTTTGGTTCATAAAATGTTTTCCCAAAGTGATAGTTACTTTTAAGGTCATTGTTATTGGAGTTCCATTTCAGAATACAAAAATTTGACTCACACTTTTAAAATAACTAATTTCATAGCTTAGCATAGTTTACTTGATTGTTTAACTATGAACAGCCCCAGGAACACAAGTTGGCAAATGGTGAAGAATTCATATTTCACGTGTTGTTGTTTAAGTTGTGTATTGCTGATCATGTGTCTGTGCATACTGAATGTTGAACTGGGCATTTCATTTTCATTTTTAAGGATCAGTATTTCAATGTCAAATTAATTGTGATTACTTAACATAATCTGTGTGACAAATGACATTGTGGTTGAGATGACAGGTCGCCACCAACACAAGCGGCATCATTAGTGCTAATGTTTGTCAAAATTAAGACTACATTTCTGTCAAACTCCAGTTGCTTTCTGAATTAAAATAAATCTTGAAGCTATTTTGTATTCATTACTTTCTGAACTCTCAGCACAGTGCATTTTAAAGATACATGGCTGTTGGAAGTGAAACAGTGACAAATTGCTGCTCGAGTCTTCTTTTAATGTTCGTTGGGTCTAAAGAATCAAGTGAGTGGCTTTACTCATAATGAACAGTAAATCATATGGTTCTATACACCTCTGACGCCGATTAAGACTAAAATCTTACACAAATCCAGCACACAGTGTACTGAAGGTAGCACACTGTGTTATCCGTGACCTTCTTGTTAGAGTTTAGGCTTTGCTTTCCTCGTGTCTCTTGTCATTTTCCCTCCCTGGTGTGTCATGGTTGTGTCAGTCAGTCTCTGTGTTGCTGGGCGTGGACTCCGGGTTCCCTCCTCCAACCTGACCATCTGATCCTATGCAGATGCTGAGTCTGCTCACCAGCAACCTATCTTCAATCAATAATAGCCCATGGGCCAAGCAGGTTTCTAGTACCACTTAAGGTGACAAAACAACACTTGTAGAATCCAGCCTCAGTGTACCATGGCCTACACAAAAATGTATGATAACCATCCCAGGGTGGTAGCTGGAGCCAGCTAGGGGTTAATGAAGAATTACACAGTGGTCAAAATGTAAAAATGCTCCAATCATGTTAAAAAAAACTATACTACATTATGTGATCAAAACAATTCCAAAAAGGTATAGTTTGGACTATCTGTGACTGAATGTTCTGGAGTTATGGGCTAAAAACAACACAAATGGTGACAAAGGTCAATTTCAGTTTGTATAGTGGTCAAAAGTTAAAGTTGCTCCAATTTCAGTAAAAAATTATGCAAATTATTGTTTGGGTTAATAGGGTTCTAAAAAGGAATAGTTTACACCATCTGTCATGCTTAGTTATCAAGTTACAGGGTAACATATGTCACAAGTCATAGAATCCAATGGACTTTGACCTTTTGTGACCTTTACTATGGAGACCAAACATTCAACACAGTCAAAATTATTTCATTTATTAATCCTTTTATTTCAACCAATAACTTGCATAACCACCCTGGGATGGTTATCATATACTGTTGTGTAGGTCATAGTACTCTGAGGCTGGATTCTAAGTGTCATTTCGTCACCTTACGTGGTACGGATTAGGTCAAAATTGATGACTAGTATGTATTAGCTGACTAGTATGTATTGGCTCATAGATTAAAGCCACTGCAGTATTTTTCCACAGCTGAGACACTGCCAGATCTTTCAATCTCCATTGTCGTATTGATGCCTAGGCCTAAGATATTTAATGCTCAAACTGATAAACTTTATTGTTTTTGTGCAAATATTTGCTGATTTTGAAATGGATGCCTGCAACACGTTTCAAAAAAGCTGGGACAGTGGTATGCTTACCACTGAGTTACATCACCTTTCCTTTTAATAACACTCAATAAGCATTTGGGAACTGAAGACACTAATTGTTGAAGCTTTGTAGATGGAATTCTTTCCCATTCTTGCTTGATGTACGACTTCAGTTGTTCAACAGTCCGGGGTCTCATTTGTCATATTTTGCGCTTCACAGTGCACCACGCATTTTCAATGGGCGACAGGTCTGGACTGCAGGCAGGCCAGTCTAGTATCCGCACAGCATGGGACTACAAAGCCTTGCTGTTGTAACGTGCAGAATGTGGCTTGGCATTCTCTTGCTGAAATAAGTGGGGACGTCCCTGAAAAGATGTGTAAGTTGCCCATGCCATGGGCACTACCACACCCCCATACCATCACAGATGCTGGCTTTTGAACTTTGCGCTGGTAACAATCTGGATGGTCTTTGTCCTCTTTTGTCTGGAGGACACGATGTCCATGATTTTCAAAACAAATTGAAATGTGGACTCATCAGACCACAGCACACTTTTCCACTTTGCGTCTGTCCATTTCAAATGAGCTCAGGCCCAGAGAAGGCGGCGGCGTTTCTGGATGTTGTTGATATATGGCTTTCGCTTTGCATGGTAGAGTTTTAACTTGCACTTGTAGATGTAGCGACGAACTGTGTTAACTGACATTGGTTTTCTGAAGTGTTCCTGAACCCACGCGGTAAGATCCTTTACACAATGATGTCGGTTTTTAATGGATCGAAGGTCACGGGCATTCAATGTTGGTTTTCGGCCTTCCGCTTAAGCCCCTTTCACACTGGCGTATTTGTAGAGCTGCATATTGTGGTGTATCGTCTATGTTGAATTGAGCAGCTCTACGTCGAGTTTTTTCTCCCTATGCAGCAGTATGTTGAGGGCTCTCTCTCTCTCTCTCTCTCTCTCTCTCTCTCTGTGTGTGTGTGTGCGTGTCTGATCAAACCTGAATAATGCCGCTGTGACTTTAAAATAAAAGCCTCGACGCTGCATGTCAGTGCGCTCATCAGATGCCCTGATCAATCAGCTCTGATCAAACCTGAATAAGCACTGTGACTTTAAAATAAAAGTGCACTCGTTGCATGTCAGTGTGATCATCAGATGCCCTGAAGGATCAGGTCTGATCAAACCTGAATAAGCACTGTGACTCTTTAAAATAAAAGCGCAGTTGCTGCATGTCGGTGCGCTCAACAGATGTTCTGATTGATCAGGTCTAATCAAATCAGCGGACCTGATCGGAGCAACCGGAGCTTTAAAAGTTGAGAGTCACAGCGCTTCATTCAAAGCAGCCTTTACCACAGCCAGACTCAGCAGCATCTGTACACAATGAAAATGATCCACAACAAAAAATTAAATAATAATAATAAAAGTAATAACAATGTTAAATGGCTCCGTTTCTGACCCGCACCACACCATGCAGTAGAGAACTGCGTGCACTTCCACAGAGGCAGAAAATAGCAGCTTTGGCTACATATGTGGCAGTAATACAACTGTATAAACCTTATGATACAGTCCACTGTTTTCCAAGCGCAATGATGTGTTCTGCACAGCCGGCAGGAGTAAACTGGTTTTAAATAGCAGCAAGGTACATGTGACTGTGTGCACACATTAAAACGCGAACACGCAGCTGCAAGCAGATCTACGAACACGGAAAGAGGCTCCAGATCCTCTGAATCTTCTGATTATATCATGGACTGTAGATGATGAGATTCCTAAATTCCTTGCAATTGAACATTGAGAAACATTATTCTTAAACTGTTGGACTATTTTTTTACGCAACTGTTCACAAAGTGGTGATCCTCACCCCATCTTTGCTTGTGAACGGCTGAGTCTTTTAAGCTGAGCAGACATTGTACAATATTTTCAATCGTTGTACTTGGCTCCAGCTCAAACTGTGTGACAAAATCTCAGGGTGTAAAAGTTCAGAGCGCACGATTAATGTCATCACACTGTACGGCCCGATGCTCTGATGCGATCTGACTACTCACATTGTACATTCAAAAACCACACGTCAGACTCGTGTTTCCAGAAGCAAAACATAAAGAGAAGCTTTTTTCTTTTTCTTTTTTTTCAAACTTTATTTACATTTCTTATTTTTACAAAAACTCTCGATGGAAGACATCAAAGTCTTAAAAAAATACAAGACTTTAAATGAGTTGAAAAATATTGGGGAAAAAGATACAAGCTGCTCTCCCAAAGAGATGATCACTGCTCTGCTCTGTGTTTGCACATGCACAGTGTGAGAGATGCCTTTAGCGACGGCCGACCAGAATATCAAACAGATTTGATTTTCATCCAACCATACGCTTGCCCATGGGGAGGTGGTCGTGAAACGCAGCTCCATGTATACCACACTATGCAGGACGCACGATTAAGTGAAACTCGGCGCGATCCAAAAAATTCTGGCACGAGTGAAAAATCAGCTGAAAAAGGGCCAAAACTCGCACAGTGTAAGCCCAGGTTTAGGGCTGCTCTTTTTATACCCAATCATGACACTTACCTGTTTCCAATTAGGTGTTCTTTGAGCATTCATCAACTTGCCCAGTCTTTTGTTGCCCCGTCCCAACTTTTTTGAAATGTGTTGCAGGCATCTATTTCAACATGAGCAAATATTTGCACAAAAACAATAAAGTTTATCAGTTTGAACATTAAATATCTTGTATTTGTGGTGTATTCAATTGAATATAGGTTGAAGAGGATTTGCAAATCATTGTGTTCTGCTTTTATTTACATTTTACTAGGGCTGGGCAACGTTAACGCGCTAACGTTGCGTTAATTATTGAGGTCATTATCGCCGACAATTTTGTTCCTCCCCTTAACGCTGCGTTTTTTTTTTTTTGTTTTTTTTTTTAGCCTTTTATGACTGTTGCTCGTTGCCTTTTATTTTGAAAACGTCAGTGGGGGGCGAGCTTATGCTGCTGCTTCCTGCTGATAGCTGAGTTCACACAGAAAACGACACGAGAATCGAGAAAAGTACAGGCTATGCAATGCACAACAAAACAAAATGCAGAAAGACGCCGAACTTTTGAATGGACATTTTCGGTACAAAGTTCTACAGGATCAGGTCCGGATCCAGACCGGTTTGGACCGATGCAATTTTTTTTTACGCATCGTTCGTCATCGGTAAAAAAAAATCTTGAATAATCTCGAATAGCTGAACGTGTCCCCGCGGTGAACACAGCTTTTCGGTGGTTTTCATGTCAACCTATAGTCCGTAAATTATACGGATTTTTCCGAGTTTCAGAGTCATACGGACGTACAAATAAAGTCGGATATTCAGGGTTTGGTCTGTAATAAACCATTTCTGCAGCGCGGCTCCACTTTGAAACCATGAACCATTGAAGCAATGCTTCGATCCAGTAGCTCGTTGGTTCTTTGATTCACTGCTCTTCAGAAACGGCAAGACGATTATTAACCCCTTGCAAAGCCATTAAAATATCGTCAGTCACTTTTGTGTGGATTAAAGTCACTAACTGGGACTCTTGTCTTGTTGCTGTCAAGAAACGAGAATCGTCCTCCGTTCTGTTCACACAGCTCGAAACGCTGTGCGGCTGAGACAGTCCGGTCGGAATTAATAACTTCAAAATGAATAAAATGACACCTCTTTCCAAATGTAATACAGACAAGAAACTACAATCGACTAAAACTTTTTTTTTTCCTCAGAAAATGAAACATGCTGTATTTTCTTTTCAAATTACATGCTGAAGTGAAGCACCGCAGCTCTAAGCTCAGCTCAGATATATGGAAACACATGCCAATAATGTCTGAAAGGAAATGCTTTTGACAAAAACTACAGATTTTGTTTATTCCTATTTATGCCCAGAGATCAAGGATTCACCATGTAAAGTTCATTATGTACAAAGTTTAAGGATCCAGTAACCAAATTCATATTTATTTACTTTAAGACTCAATAAAATGTTCAATTTCAATTCAATTTAATTGGCTTATAAAGTGCCAAATCACAACAAAATCTAAATATACTAAAACAAATACATCACAATTGTACAAATATCAAATTGTGGTATGTGTACAATTGTGACGTATTTGTTTTAGTACATTTAGTCATGGACATGAATATTGTTATTTTGATATGAAACAAGATAACAAATGACCTGCCAGTGGTTTTATGTTTGATTTCATTAGTGTGTTTCAGTTGAAATTTACATTTTCAAATTTATGCAATGTTCATTTACATTTTCAAATAAAACTGTGCTTTTAAGCGGCTTTTGAATTCATTTTTGGGTTTCACATATACCATGCGATCAATCACGATTAATCACAGAAAGTCATTGAGTTAATGCGATTAAGAGTTTTTATGTTTGCCCACCCCTACATTTTACACAGCGTCCCACCTTTATTGAAATTGGGGTTGTATTTTGCAGCGCTTGTGATATTTGCCACGCCTCCCCTCCCCATAAAAGTAAAAATAAAATTCTACGAGCAATGTACTAGTATAATCAAAATTCAGAACACAGCCATTAACTAGTTCTCTTGCTTCATTGATAAACCCAACCCATTTATGGACCAGTGTTTGTTGTCATGTTGAGCACAGTGCAGGAAGGGAGCCCTTGTGTATATGTTAATATTTGATGAGTGTTTGTTTACATATATATATATACATACATACATATATATATATACATACATACATATATATATATACATACATACATACATATATATACATACATACATATATATACATACATACATACATATATACATACATACATACATATATATACATACATATATATATATATATATATATATATATATATATATATATATAAGCACTTGTGGAGTGCATTTAAAAGACATGCAGACTCTGGGCCTTGTTGGCTCAGAGTGAAAATGTAACTGGATGATTCTTGAGATTTGTATTGTGGAAAGAGATGTGCAGTGGGAGCTGAATGTTGATAATGTGGCAGATTTCAGTACAGGCGTGTGTGTGAGAAGATTAAATATACTGTAATTCATATGAGAACAGCTCTGTGTAAAATGTCCCTAGTAATTATTCAAGATAATAATAATAATTGTAATTTTTTAATTTCCATCACAGTGTGTTCAAAATTCTTTCTGACTTACTCTCTCACTTTTCAGTCCTCTTCAGAGAACATCGTTTCACTGTTTGCAGCCTCATCCATTTCACCGTTTGATGCCTCATCTGTTCTCTTTGTGTCTCGCATCCGAGTAAGAATGCAGACTCACACACCTTCCTGCATGATGGAGGTCCTATCTTCCCTCCTTCAATTACAACATCAACTTATCTGCGTCAGCAGGCAGTGCGTGCTGTGACTGCACGATAGTCTGGTCACTGAGCAAATGTCTATTTTAACGCTGCCACACAAATTGCAATACATTACATTGGCTCTCACTGCGGTATTGTATCACTTCCTGTTCCGGAGCACAGCGGTGTTTTTCTGTATCTGTTAGCTGTTTAATCTGCGCAGTTAGATTGATCTAGTTATCTAGATTACGATTTGTTTCCCAGTGTAATCTTTACGTGCCTTAACTAAAGCACTCCTTCTGCTGAATCACCTCTAAATTATTTACACATTATTCACTTTGCCTGTTTTTAGGAATCCGCTAGCTTAGCGTAGCTACTAGCTCTTAGCCGATTTAGCATGGCGGCTTCTCCTGTCTCTCCCGCACTTTTCTGCTCTGGGTGTGAAATGTTTAGTTATTCCTCGGCCTCCTTTAGCAGTAAGGGTACTTGTAATAAGTGTAGCTTATTCATAGCTTTGGAGGCCAGGCTGGGCGAATTGGAGACTCGGCTCCGCACCGTGGAAAATTCTACAGCTAGCCAGGCCCCTGCAGTCGGTGCGGACCAAGGTAGCTTAGCCGCCGTTAGTTACCCCCTGGCAGATCCCGAGCAGCCGGGAAAGCAGGCTGACTGGGTGACTGTGAGGAGGAAGCGTAGCCCTAAACAGAAGCCCTGTGTACACCGCCAACCCATTCACATCTCTAACCGTTTTTCCCCACTCGACGACACACCCGCCGAGGATCAAACTCTGGTTATTGGCGACTCTGTTTTGCGAAATGTGAAGTTAGCGACACCAGCAACCATAGTCAATTGTCTTCCGGGGGCCAGAGCAGGCGACATTGAAGGAAATTTGACACTGCTGGCTAAGGCTAAGCGAAATTTGGTAAGATTGTAATTCACGTCGGCAGTAATAAAATTAACATTAAATCGGTGTGTAACTTTGCAAAAACAATGTCGGACTCTGTAGTTTTCTCTGGGCCCCTCCCCAATCAGACCGGGAGTGACATGTTTAGCCGCATGTTCTCCTTGAATTGCTGGCTGTCTGAGTGGTGTCCAAAAAATGAGGTGGGCTTCATAGATAATTGGCAAAGCTTCTGGGGAAAACCTGGTCTTGTTAGGAGAGACGGCATCCATCCCACTTTGGATGGAGCAGCTCTCATTTCTAGAAATCTGGCCAATTTTCTTAAATCCTCCAAACCGTGACTATCCAGGGTTGGGACCAGGAAGCAGAGTTGTAGTCTTACACACCTCTCTGCAGCTTCTCTCCCCCTGCCATCCCCTCAGAGACGGTGCCTGCTCCCAGACTACCAATAACCAGCAAAAATATATTTAAGCATAAAAATTCAAAAAGAAAAAATAATATAGCACCTTCAACTGCACCACAGACTAAAACAGTTAAATGTGGTCTATTAAACATTAGGTCTCTCTCTTCTAAGTCCCTGTTGGTAAATGATATAATAATTGATCAACATATTGATTTATTCTGCCTTACAGAAACCTGGTTACAGCAGGATGAATATGTTAGTTTAAATGAGTCAACACCCCCGAGTCACACTAACTGTCAGAATGCTCGTAGCACGGGCCGGGGCGGAGGATTAGCAGCAATCTTCCATTCCAGCTTATTAATTAATCAAAAACCCAGACAGAGCTTTAATTCATTTGAAAGCTTGACTCTTAGTCTTGTCCATCCAAATTGGAAGTCCCAAAAACCAGTTTTATTTGTTATTATCTATCGTCCACCTGGTCGTTACTGTGAGTTTCTCTGTGAATTTTCAGACCTTTTGTCTGACTTGGTGCTTAGCTCAGATAAGATAATTATAGTGGGCGATTTTAACATCCACACAGATGCTGAGAATGACAGCCTCAACACTGCATTTAATCTATTATTAGACTCTATTGGCTTTGCTCAAAAAGTAAATGAGTCCACCCACCACTTTAATCATATCTTAGATCTTGTTCTGACTTATGGTATGGAAATAGAAGACTTAACAGTATTCCCTGAAAACTCCCTTCTGTCTGATCATTTCTTAATAACATTTACATTTACTCTGATGGACTACCCAGCAGTGGGAATAAGTTTCATTACACTAGAAGTCTTTCAGAAAGCGCTGTAACTAGGTTTAAGGATATGATTCCTTCTTTATGTTCTCTAATGCCATATACCAACACAGTGCAGAGTAGCTACCTAAACTCTGTAAGTGAGATAGAGTATCTCGTCAATAGTTTTACATCCTCATTGAAGACAACTTTGGATGCTGTAGCTCCTCTAAAAAAGAGAGCTTTAAATCAGAAGTGCCTGACTCCGTGGTATAACTCACAAACTCGTAGCTTAAAGCAGATAACCCGTAAGTTGGAGAGGAAATGGCGTCTCACTAATTTAGAAGATCTTCACTTAGCCTGGAAAAAGAGTCTGTTGCTCTATAAAAAAGCCCTCCGTAAAGCTAGGACATCTTTCTACTCATCACTAATTGAAGAAAATAACAACCCCAGCTTTCTTTTCAGCACTGTAGCCAGGTTGACAAAGAGTCAGAGCTCTATTGAGCTGAGTATTCCATTAAATTTAACTAGTAATGACTTCATGACTTTCTTTGCTAACAAAATTTTAACTATTAGAGAAAAAATTACTCATAACCATCC
The DNA here is from genome assembly GCF_902500255.1 of Thalassophryne amazonica. Classification (NCBI taxonomy): domain Eukaryota; kingdom Metazoa; phylum Chordata; class Actinopteri; order Batrachoidiformes; family Batrachoididae; genus Thalassophryne; species Thalassophryne amazonica. The sequence goes on from NC_047106.1 coordinate 48,510,424, forward strand.
CAAAGACGTATCGTTATCTTTGGCTGCTTTCAGTGATGCCGGTATTTGGTTAGACTCTTTCTCTCCGATTGTTCTGAGTTATTTTCATTAGTTACTTCATCCAAACCATCAACATGTTTATTAGACCCCATTCCTACCAGGCTGCTCAAGGAAGCCCTACCATTATTTAATGCTTCGATCTTAAATATGATCAATCTATCTTTGTTAGTTGGCTATGTACCACAGGCTTTTAAGGTGGCAGTAATTAAACCATTACTTAAAAAGCCATCACTTGACCCAGCTATCTTAGCTAATTATAGGCCAATCTCCAACCTTCCTTTTCTCTCAAAAATTCTTGAAAGGGTAGTTGTAAAACAGCTAACTGATCATCTGCAGAGGAATGGTCTATTTGAAGAGTTTCAGTCAGGTTTTAGAATTCATCATAGTACAGAAACAGCATTAGTGAAGGTTACAAATGATCTTCTTATGGCCTCGGACAGTGGACTCATCTCTGTGCTTGTTCTGTTAGACCTCAGTGCTGCTTTTGATACTGCTGACCATAAAATTTTATTACAGAGATTAGAGCATGCCATAGGTATTAAAGGCACTGCGCTGCGGTAGTTTGAATCATATTTGTCTAATAGATTACAATTTGTTCATGTAAATGGGGAATCTTCGTCACAGACTAAAGTTAATTATGGAGTTCCACAAGGTTCTGTGCTAGGACCAATTTTATTCACTTTATACATGCTTCCCTTAGGCAGTATTATTAGACGGTATTGCTTAAATTTTCATTGTTACGCAGATGATACCCAGCTTTATCTATCCATGAAGCCAGAGGACACACACCAATTAGCTAAACTGCAGGATTGTCTTACAGACATAAAGACATGGATGACCTCTAATTTCCTGCTTTTAAACTCAGATAAAACTGAAGTTATTGTACTTGGCCCCACAAATCTTAGAAACATGGTGTCTAACCAGATCCTTACTCTGGATGGCATTACCCTGACCTCTAGTAATACTGTGAGAAATCTTGGAGTCATTTTTGATCAGGATATGTCATTCAAAGCGCATATTAAACAAATATGTAGGACTGCTTTTTTGCATTTACGCAATATCTCTAAAATCAGAAAGGTCTTGTCTCAGAGTGATGCTGAAAAACTAATTCATGCATTTATTTCCTCTAGGCTGGACTATTGTAATTCATTATTATCAGGTTGTCCTAAAAGTTCCCTAAAAAGCCTTCAGTTAATTCAAAATGCTGCAGCTAGAGTACTGACGGGGACTAGAAGGAGAGAGCATATCTCACCCATATTGGCCTCTCTTCATTGGCTTCCTGTTAATTCTAGAATAGAATTTAAAATTCTTCTTCTTACTTATAAGGTTTTGAATAATCAGGTCCCATCTTATCTTACGGACCTCGTAGTACCATATCACACCAATAGAGCGCTTCGCTCTCAGACTGCAGGCTTACTTGTAGTTCCTAGGGTTTGTAAGAGTAGAATGGGAGGCAGAGCCTTCAGCTTTCAGGCTCCTCTCCTGTGGAACCAGCTCCCAATTCAGATCAGGGAGACAGACACCCTCTCTACTTTTAAGATTAGGCTTAAAACTTTCCTTTTTGCTAAAGCTTATAGTTAGGGCTGGATCAGGTGACCCTGAACCATCCCTTAGTTATGCTGCTATAGACGTAGACTGCTGGGGGGTTCCCATGATGCACTGTTTCTTTCTCTTTTTGCTCTGTATGCACCACTCTGCATTTAATCATTAGTGATCGATCTCTGCTCCCCTCCACAGCATGTCTTTTTCCTGGTTCTCTCCCTCAGCCCCAACCAGTCCCAGCAGAAGACTGCCCCTCCCTGAGCCTGGTTCTGCTGGAGGTTTCTTCCTGTTAAAAGGGAGTTTTTCCTTCCCACTGTAGCCAAGTGCTTGCTCACAGGGGGTCGTTTTGACCGTTGTGGGTTTTACATAATTATTGTATGGCCTTGCCTTACAATATAAAGTGCCTTGGGGCAACTGTTTGTTGTGATTTGGCGCTATATAAAAAAATTGATTGATTGATTTCTGTTCAAAGGTATATGAGTCAATTTCTCCGATAGTCACACGACTGAAAAGCCACCGAAGGCGCCTGAATCTTCCGAATGGTGGAAGAGGTGGGCATCATTTTTCGAAGTCCAGCATGTCCTGTGAGAATTCAACACAGTGGCGCTTTTGCTCCGTCAGCAACGGCAAGGATTTCGCCGCCACTCCTTTTCATGGCCAAATCTTCTGTCACAGTGGAATGTTGCCGAAAAAGTGCTGTTTCCATCTGGCTGTCGCCAAGTTTCTGGCAAAATTTGATGCAGTCGCGCTGCTCCAGTCGTTCCGCCATTTTCCTTGCAAAGAAAAAATGACGAGAGACTCCACCCATCCTCACACAAATGCTGCTTACAACCAAATGACGCAATCGACAGGCGTGAAAAAAACTCACGCATGCGCACGAAGGCTCAAGGTTGGCTCATGCAAGCACACGTGATTCAAATCCATCAGGTTTTTGAAAAAAATAAAAAGGTCGGATACTTTTCTAACAGACCTTGTACTGTAATATAGGTCGCAGGTTTTTAATAGTTCAAGAGATCCTGCAAGTTATAAACCGAAAAATCATGATTCTATTCATTTTAGTTACAGTAGAAACAAGAAACACAGCAGTAACTACTGTTTTTGATGCAAATATGAGAGAGAGAGATAATTGTAACTTGGCTCAATTACATTCAGCATACATTTAAAAACACACTAAAAGCATTCTTTATTTGAGCGATTTTCATGGTGTCAGCATTTTGAACTTTTTGTTGTACCGTGCATCCAGAAAGTATTCACAGCGCTTGACTTTTTCCACATTTTATGTTACAGCCTAATTCCAAAATGGATTAAATTTGTTTTTGTTCCTCAGAATTCTACACACAATACCCCATAATGACAATTTTTAAGTTGTTTTTTTTTATTTCTTAAAAATAAACAACCTAAGAAATGACATGTGCATAAATATTCACAGCCTTTGCCATGAAGCTCAAAATTGAGCTCAGGTGCATGCTGTTTCCACTGATTATCATTGAGATGTTTCTACCATTAACTGGAGTCCACCTGGGGTAAATTCAGTTGACTGGATATGAAATTGTCTAGAACTCTGAGGCAGGATTATCTCAAGGCCCAAATCTGGGGAAGGCAACAGAAACATTTCTGCTGTTTTGAAGGTCCCAATGAGCACAGTGGTCTCCATCATCTGTAAATAAAAGAAGTTTGGATCCACCAGGACTCTTCTTAGAGCTGGGTGCCCCTCTAAACTGAGAGATCAGAAGAGAAGGACCTTAGTCATGGAGGTGACCAAGAACCCGATGGTCACTCTGTCAGAGGTCCAGCATTCCTCTGTGGAGAGAGGAGAACCTTCCAGGAGGACAACCATCTCTGCAGCAAACCACCAATTAGGCCTGTGAAAGCCATTCCTTAGTAAAAGGCACATGGCAGCCTGCCTGGAGTTTGCCAAAAGGCACCTGAAGGACTCTCAGACCATGAGAAACTATAGTTTCTCTGAATGCTCTGGAGTGAATGGCAGGCATCATGTTTGGAGGAAACAAGGCACTATCCCTACAGTAAAGAATGGTGGTGGCAGCATCACGCTATGGGGATGTTTTTCAGTTGCAGGAACTGAGAGACTTGTCAGGATTGAGGGAAAGATGAATGCAGTAATGTACAGAGACATCATGGATGAAAACCTGCTCCAGAGCACTCTTGACCTCAGACCATTGGTCTGAGGTCAAGTGAAATGGATCATTGATGGTTCATCTTTCAGCAGGACAATGACCCTAAACACACAGCCAAGATATCAAAGGAGTGGGTTCAGAACAACTCTGTGAATGTCCTTGAGTGGCCCAGCCAGAACCCAGACCTGAATCCGACTGAACATCTCTGGAGAGATCTGAAAATGGCTGTGCACCAACGCTCCCCATCCAACCTGATGGAGCTTGAGAGGTGCTGCAAAGAGGAATGGGCAAAACTGCCCAAAGATAGGTGCACCAAGCTTGTGGCATCATATTCAAGAAGACTTGAGGCTGTAATTGCTGCCTAACATACAAAGTATTGAGCAAATACTTATACACATATTTTTTATGTACACATATGTACATGTGATTTCTTTTTTTTTTTTTTATTAAATTTGCAATAATATTAATAATAATAATAAAACCCCTTTTCATGTTGTCATTACGGGGTGTTGTGAGAACAATTTTAAGGTGGGGTGGGATTTACTCCATTTTGGAATAAGGCTGTAGCGTAACAAAATGTGGAAAAAATGAACTCTTCCTTGAGATCTCCAGAAAGAGTTACAGAACCTGGCTGTGCATTGAGAAGTGTGGGTTGAGCTGCTTGGTCTGCTGCCACTGCAACTGAGATTGGGATAAGTGACAGAAAATGACTGAATGAACGAACGAAGAAACTACAACTACTACTACTAATCATCATCATCACTAAACATAAAAATGCTATCTATGACCTCTCCACCTATGGTCTCCATATAATTGTTATGTGTCGGACGCAGCTCGGAGAACCGACCAGCGTTTGAAGGACCCAGTATGAAATAAGCAGAGCACGGTTCAAAGGCTAACTGAATTTAATACATAACAGTGATAATATAACAAAAAGGTGCGGCCTGGCGTGGTGCGCTCCCAGCAGCGCTAACGGTCCGGAGCCAGAAGCTGTTTCGGACCCAAGGACCCCGCCGACACCCCCCAGGTGGCCGCAACAACCGAGTCTGTGAAAGAAGGAACCATTATGTGAGTCCACACTCTACACACAGAACACTTAAAGGTGTACAAACAGCAAACACTTCCTGGCTTGATTACTGATCAGCTTCCCAACCTGCAGGCATGGAACATCCAGTTCACAAAACTCCACTGCAGTGGAAGCTGATACATGACTAACAAACAGCTCAATACAATAAGGTGTGAGGGACACCACATTTACTGACTGTATAACTGTTAGTCACAAAATCTAACGTACCTCAGGAAGTGTGCTGACGAGCGTGAGACCTCACCCCCTCCTCTTTCACAGACTGTGCATCAAACCTGGACGTTCTCAGCATCCGCTGTTGATGAGATGGCTCCCGAGACGACGATCTCACCCGTCTGGTCACAAGGTCGAGTCTCTGGCAAATACACACTGTGCACTCCAGTCTTAAATGCCAACATGTTCCAATCCATCCAGATGCACCACAGCTGTGAGTCCTGACGAGTCGCAGGTGATCAGGGTGAGGTCCTGACAGCCTCAGCAACACAGCCACTCAGTCCCAAATGCACGCCACCTGGGAGGAAAACCAAAAGACAGAAACAAACCGGCAGCCAGGCCCCCCCAGCCATATAACAATAATCCAGTTTAACCACTGAGTATTTCTTTGTACTCCTATACTCATACTGTTTATTTTCCTCCACTGTATCACTCCTGGTTCCCTTAAGCTTCCTTTCTCTCTGGTCACCTCACTACACTTTTGCTCTCGACAGCCTCACCTCCTTTACTCCCTCGCTCCCTCTTTATTTTCTCCCTCAGGTACTCTCAAGTTCAACAGCTCTCAGAGCTTTTCCACAGTGGTCAGACCCTGAGCATGAGTGCACTCAGGATACAGCCTGTGTATTTCAGAGTGCAGTTTGGCCCTAACCTCATCCAGCACGTTGATTGCGAGCCCTCAGGAGCTGACATCATTTGGCAGATGCAGCAACCGAACAGTCTGCACAATAAAAAGAAACATGTCCTTAAAAAAAAAAAAAATCATCCTAATTTCTTCAACAAATTAGCATGGAGATGCAAGCGGTTAGTACGCTTGCCTTCCAACAAAAAGGTTCACACCTCAAGGTGACTTTTGTGCCTTGCTTCATGTACATCTGAAGTTGCAGGTCCAGTGTAAAACCTGTGCCAATTCAATATCTGTCTGCATGCAGACTTTGTTGTGCCAATTCCAAGAACAACAGTGAAAGCCAAAAGAATTTAAATCAGTGAGGAGACACAATACATTTGTAACTGAAAGGGAATATTTTTAGACAGGATTTCATAGTTTAAAAGTGGATGTGACACATTAAAACATTGTTCAGACTGCCAATTCAAATCAGATTTATTGCATATTTGATTCAACTCTGATCTCACTGATTGACTGTAAACATTATATATCAAAAGTGACCAGATCCAATCTCTGTGTCCATGTGGCAAAACCTCATTTAACGCTTATCCACAATAGTTGCTATAGTAATGCAGTCATGCATGTGCAAAAATTCACATGACTGCTGTTGGTGTCACTCTGCAGTTCACACACTGCAACTAAATCTACACGGCGTTGTGACTGATCTGGGTTATAATCTCATTTGATGGTGTTTCTAAGTTTTTATATATATATATATATATATATATATATATATATATATATATATATATATATATATATATATATATATATATACACACGAGGTCTGTCAATAAAGTATAGGTCCTTTTTATTTTTTTCAAAAACTATATGGATTTCATTCATATGTTTTTACGTCAGACATGCTTGAACCCTCGTGCGCATGCGTGAGTTTTTCCACGCCTGTCGGTGACGTCGTGAGAGAACAGAGAAGTTTCAGAAGAAGTCGGTTTCAGCATTTTATCTGGATATTCCACTGTTAAAAGAGATTTATGTAATGAAAGACGTGCGGACGGATTGCAGCGTCGGCTCGCAGCCGCTGCGACGCTCCGCCACAGGAAAAACACCTCTGTTGGAAGCCTTAAGGACAAGTTGGAACATGTCCAGCTGTTAAACAATTTCTCATATACTCACTCCACTGAAAGCCATCAAAAGCCGCCTGGATTTTACAAATGGTTATCAACACGGAGGTGTTTTTCCTGTGCCGCCGCACCTGTGCCGGGTCCGCACATCTTTCATTAAAAAAAAATCTCCTTTAACAGTGGAATATCCGGATAAAATGCTGAAACTGACTTCTTCTGAAACTTCTCTGTTCTCTCACGACGTCCTCGATCAATAGAGCCTGAAATGTGGAGGTTTTCAGCTTGAAACAGGCTGACGACGGCGCCTGGGACCGCTGCGCGACGTCTCGCACCGTGGGAAGTCCTTAAAGCGACAGTATCACCTCAAAATCTCTCATCAGCTGTTAAAATTTTCACCGAAAACCAGCTTAATTTTTCGAACCGTGTCCACTTCGATGTGTCTCACAGGTTTAGAAAAAATTTTGATCAAACAAAGCGCCAGTCTCTCAGCAACTTCTAAGACAAAGGAATTCCAACGAGAGGCTGGACGACTCCTCCCACAAGGAGTGCTCACAGGCGAATGACGTCACCGACAGGCGTGGAAAAACTCACGCATGCGCACGAGGGTTCAAGCATGTCTGACGTAAAAACATATGAATGAAATCCATATAGTTTTTGAAAAAAATAAAAAGGACCTATACTTTATTGACAGCCCTCGTATATATATATATATATATATATATATGTATATATAGTGCTTGCCCACAGCAATAGACAAGAATCCTGGTTAGCAACTTGAGTAACAACTGACATTGTTAAATGGCTTTGACAAAGGTTGATGAATAAATTGCAGACCAGCTGCTTCTTATTCAGAAGCAGCAGGTCCACAATCAGTGTAGAGAAATGATCATCTTCCCTCTACAGACCATTGAAAACAATGTAATGGCCCAATTGCAGTGTAATTTTTCGAGACAGCAGCATAGCAAGCCGTTACTCTGTTATAATGCTAGCAAGAACTATGATAAATAACTTCCAAAAATGTGTGTTAACAATTACACAACTTATCTACAATTTATGGCCTGCGTATGCAGGACATATGAGACATAAGCTGGCATACGTGGAAAATATTGTGCATGCCCAAAATTTTTCAACCAGGTTGCCGTATTACGATGTATACCAGCATGCTTCAATGTGCGCTTAACCTAAACAAAACTTGCCCTCGCTTATTAGACATATGCCAGCATATTTGCTGTATTTTTCATACGTTGGCTAAATCCTCAAAGTGTGACAGGCATATTACATGCACTCAGATTCAGCAGTTATTTGGCACAGCAATCTTATGGGCAGTATCCAGAAACTGTTATTACTCAGTATTAAAAATCAAACGTATTTTCTTGTCTTACCATTGCGGTCTATAGCGAAGGGCGTGTTGGAGGTGGTGATCTGGTAGTTGCAGATCTGGCTGTACTGCGGTGAACAGTCTTGGTCAGTGGCCTCCACTTGCAGGATGTTGTCATAAATCTTGCCCTCTGTCACGGCAGCACGGTACTGCGGCTCCCGAAATTCTGGGGCAAACTCGTTCACATCGTTGACCTGAATGTGCACCACTGCCCTGTAGTCAGTAGAGGGCAACAGATGGGAAGGGAATAGAATTAGTAAATTCAGGTAGGATATTCAAATAACTGCTACTTGTGGTGTGGGGTGATGCTTATTCTTAAAAATGAAGAAATGACTATTAGTTAGTAATTGTTATTAACTACAGGTTTCCTGTATATAAAATAGGGAATGGTAAATGGACTGCATTTATATAGCACTTATCCATCTGAATCAGAAACTCAAAGGGCTTTACAATGATGCCTCACATTCACCCATTCACACAGACACACTCACACACTGATGTCAAGGTGCAACTTGGGGATTACGGACCTAAGGCCAAGGGCCCTTAATGATTTTCCGGTCAGGCTGGGTTTTGGACCAAGGATCGTCTGGTCTGAAGCCCAATGCTTAACCACTAGACCATCACCTCCCTAATACATGCAGAAACAATCATCTATTTATGGTTATTTAGCACCTGATCTTCATCTGTGTGTAAGTCTGAAACAGACGCGCGTGTGTGTGTGTGTATCAATCCTAGAAGTCATAATCAGCAAATTTGTGATTAGCCGAATGGCAAATTTCAATTCAATTTCAAATGAATCCAGAGATGAGAGTTGTATTTATGTAGGCGACCCTCCTGTCCTGTGCACCAACAGCATTTCTTGTATATTTGTCCGTGAATTGTTCTGTAATTTATGTCTGTAGCATGGCCCAAGCAGAGGGTCACCCCTTTGAGTCTGGTCTGCTTGAGGTTTCTTCCTCAGAGGGAGTTTTTCCTTACCACTGCTGCTCTGGGGGTTAGTAAGGTTAGACCTTCCGTGTGTGAAGCGCCTTGAGGCAACTCCGTTGTGATTTGGCGTTATATATAAATGAAAATAAATTGAAACTGAAAACTGAAATTTGTGATTAGCCGAAAGGCAAAGGGGAAGGGACCATTACCCTCCACACATAGTGGAGGGTGTCAACATTCACCCCAATGGAGCCACAGTTTCTTCATTAAGAATTTCATGAGATGACTAAAGAAGAGGGAAACTCTAAAAAAAAAAAAAAGAAAAAACTGTCTGACAAATTAAACACATCAATGATAGCAGTCTATTAAAATGACAAATTACTGTATAAAAATTAGCCAGAAAAAAAGAATGAAGGACAATGTAAAACTGAAAAAGTCATTTTAGCAGAGAATCAGTGTAAGAGAGACAGCGATGAAAAGTGACAAATGTCCATTCCTTTAGTTCTTGACTCTCAACCTTTGTGTGTCCTTTGCATAATTATCTCATCATTTATACAGCGTTATTTATTACTTAAAATTTAAAGCAGGCACCAGCACACCAAGGACCCTGGAACATGTTCAATTAAAATACATAAATATTCCAATGAATAAATCAATAGTAATAAAACATAACAAGAACAATATCTTGTAATACATTATAATAATAATAATAAAAACTAACAATAATTGCACTCTATGACTGCTAGGTTAGGCTCCAGCCCCCGCAACCCTTAATTGGATTAAGCGGTTGAAGATGAGTGATGAGTGAGGGATAATAATACGAGCAAAGCGCTGCGCAGTGGCGCAAAGCTCACTCATGGTACAGGGAGTCGCAAACAGGAAGTGCCAAATTGAGTCCACAGTGGAACCAGAAATGTCAAATGTCAAACCCTTCGTGGAGGGCTTAAATAACCTCTTAATTTTGCTCTCTGAGTGACACCAGTATGATGCATTTCACTTAAAAATTCACATGTCACAGAGTGTTTCTCAACTGTACTCAAAAGTATTGGAACACTTGGCATTTCACACATTTTAATTTGTTTATGCCATTTCAAATACAAATAAATGAATAAGTCTAAAGTTATCTTCCTTAAACTCAAACTGAAAGCAAATGTCTACAACTTGATATAAATTAATTAAAAATAAAAAAATCCAGCTTCCTGATGAAGTGGTGTAGAGGAGGATTTTCTTAAAAAGAAGACCTGAACGTTCAGCTACAATTTGACAGAAAGTACATTTGAGCTGAAAGCCGAGATTTGATGTTTTGGTGAAAGAAACTTTTGTATTTCTTCATAATTGATGTAAATAAAGTCCAAGATCTATTCAATGACTTGGAAATGTTCATGTTTCCATCCCCTGACTTGTCTGAAGAAAACTGGCAATTAAACGGATTATTATTTACAGGTTTTATCAAGTTTTAGAGATTTGCTTTCAGTTTGAGTTTGAGGAAGATAATTTTAGAAATTTTTATTCTTTATATTTTTTGTATTTCTTGTATTTGAAATGGCATAAACAAATTAAAATGTGTGAAATTCCAAGTCTTCCAATACTTTTGGAGGACACAGTATCCTAACATTATGATGAGTGCAAAATGAGTGTGGTATTATTACTGTTTTCTTTAAAATGTTTAATTTTCACTGTTGCTGCACTTTATGTGAAATCTTAGTCATATCTTATATCCAAGGTTGGGTAGGATTACTTTGAAAGAATATATGTGGATTACATGTATGTATGTACATACATTTGGATTACTTGTAATCTGATTACTTTTGGATTACATTTCAAAGTAATCCTACCCAATCTTGCTTATATCATATTGGAATTTCTCCCAGTTCTTTATGTAATATACTGCCCCTTACCAAGAACCAAATCATTATATTCCTCATTTTGAATTTATTGAAAGTCACGTTGAAACCGTGCCCGGGTCTCCAAAGACAGAGTCCACAGACAGACTCCATTTTGTGTAAGACCCCAAACATAGCTTCCACAACACTTTTATATAATGTGGGTGTTACAGTGGGTGTGGTTTAGTCTCACAATTCTAATGTTGCTGGCGCTCACAGACAGGGGGAGCCCTCCTTTTATCTAAAACTTGCACATGCATAATGGAAGTGAAACTTAATGTTTAAACTTTAAGCCAGATTTCAGGCATTTCTAAGCAAATTACAAAAGCAAATACTTGATCACTAACATAAAATAGGAATTAGCACAGATATTATCAAACAATATTGATATGACAATATTGAGATATAATAATATTGGCCATATTGTACAGCCCTACTGTCAACTAGCTGAAAACTTTGAATATTAATTTACTTCTACATTTAAAAAAAAACGCTTAAAGTGGCAGGGGGTGGAGCTCCCCCAGAAAACTGAAATGCTAATGCTTCCCTGAAGCATTTACTAAAAAAAAAAAAAAAAAAAAAAAGTCTGAGGGACCTAAATGACATGGTGAGATGCTGAAGAGCTTTGCTCATTCATGTCCGCAACATATACATATTAATAATAATGACATATTATAAAATTATTCCACCAGAATTGACAGTACCTGTCTAACTTCATTGAGTAGAACATGCTGAAAAATCATAACAGTCTTTTTTCCACTCGGAATAACGCACAGTACAACCCGTGGCTCACACAAGAACCGTGCACCCAGTAGCTCGGCAGATTGTCTGAAACCACACCTTTTATTTCCATCATATAATCTTGTTGACACTGAACAAACCTGCGCCTCAGCAAATTTGCCTTTCTGCATTTGGTGACAACCAATCCAGCAAAAAGATCCATTATCATGTAAGAATGTCAATGACATAATCCGACTAACATGGTAACATGATAATAATAACTGTCATTTGTAGAACACCTTCCATACAGAAAATTAAGCACAAATCCTGTTAAACACACACACACATACACAGACACTAGAGATTTGATTTGTTTCTACAATTAAAAGTGCAAAATGAAAACAAAATAAAAGTTTATCATCAAAATAAAATAGAAAAATTAAAATGTAGAGAATCTAAGAATGCTTGAACATTCATTTCTATTTGTGGTTCTCTCTAGCATTATCTGAAATAAGCACACAGCACAGCCCCAAATGGCTTATTGGTTTAACTTATCTTTGATGTGGAAATGCACATGTGGACAGAAAACCGTAAAAGAGAATCCCTTCATCTAAAGTGTTGCTTAGCAACAGACGCTGTATGTAAGGGCTGCTGAGAGTAGAATTCACTGCTGGTGATTAATTAATTTGATAACATGAGTTAAATCCTCCTTTGTGTACATTGTGTAGAATATATTGTTAACCTGAACCAATGGATTACTTTATGTTGCCATAATAAATAATTCTTGGACTTGTTTCACAGATCTATCTGTCACATGCAGGCATGCAATACACAGCTCTCTAATTTCACAGAATAGCCATAATTAATCATTTTTAAACAATTTACCAACTGTAATTCATGTTTAAACCAACCATAATTAAAAAAATGCCTCCATTCATCACTTTAAAACATCATCAATACGCTACAACAGTCAGCCACAAAGCATAATCAGTCTTTCTATTCATTTGTTGACAGCCTGTGATGGATGGCAGTGGGTCAAATTAATACAGTTTAAGATGCAAAATCATAAATCCACAGGAAAAGCTTTATTTGAAGAAAAAAGAGAGGCGGAAATGTGGATTACAGGATTATCTGATGGGTGGGAATGGTGATTATAATGAAATTATCCTCCTGAATTAAGATGTAAACAAGCAGCCAGATGGAGCTGGAGAATGGGCAACAAAACAGAAGACAGCAGGGTGGCAAAGTCCAGCCAGAACACTTATCTCCCGCTGACCCTGTAAAAAGAAGGCAAACATGGACACCCCACTGTTCTGAGCCAACAAACACTCACGATGTGGCCAATAAACACACCCAAACACAGATTAGATTAGTGTTGATTCAACTCTCTACAACAAGAACAAAGTCCTATAGGCCTGAGGCGCAAGGGTGTTGGTGCTTATGCCTGGAATCTAGTGTGAAGCAGATGGGAGTCTACAACTCCCCCAAAGCAGGTTACTTTCCTTCAAGGCTGGTACCTATTTCAGCTAGGTGGACTGAGACAATTGCAGATGAGTGCCTTGTCCAAGGACACAGACAGCTAGTGGGACTAGGACTAAAAACCAGGTCAAGGATATGGCCAACACCTTATCCCACTGAACAACCAACTAGAGTTGATCTTCATGAGTTGAGAGAAAAATTAGTATTGTGTGAATATGGCAGGCAGCACTGTGAGAGTCATGTTCTTTGATTTCTCCAGTGCGTTCAACACCATCCAGCCTGACTTAAGCCCCGTTTACACATAGACGGTAAAACTCTCCCGAAAGCCTCCCGGCAGAGATTTGCCCCCTCCGGGCCGTGTTAGGGATCAACGGCGTAGTTTAACGCCGGCGCACGGGGGCGTGGTTTGGTTCCGGCTTCACCGGGAATCATCGAAAAAATTATTCAACATGTCAATAATTCTGGGAGCGCTCCGGAGAAGTGGCCCTGACGATGGAGACAACGCGAACAATGGCATTTGATACTTTTTAATCGCTGTGTCATCCTGCCCCTTCCTGTAGTCCCGGCAGTTACACCGCCGTAATTGCCGGCCGGCGTTGTATCCCTAATCAACGGCGTGTAAAACGATGGATAGAGCCCACATCGGCGTCCTCAAAGGCGGTTTTAACCGGCGACAGAGGCAGACAAAACGGCAGCGCTAGCGGACAGTACGCTGTTCTAAATGCCACCTCCCGGTTAACGGCGTTCCAAATGGCCGATAGGCGGCGGTCAGTATAAAAACGCTAGCGCGCTGCATGCAGGTCTCTCACTCGCGGCCAGCTCCAGATATTTTTGCAGAGAAGCTCCAGTATACCTCCTAAAATAAAACTGGCAGCGGCAAGGACTTACCAAGAGGTCTGGTTCAGAAGCATAGGGTAGTCCTGTGGTGCAGATGAGCAACACGTTGAGGAGGGAAAAAAGGAAAAAAAAAGAAAAGGCTGAGAGATGAGCTCCCTGTCACGCCCTCCCCCTGCACTGACAGCTGCTTCAGCCTATTATACTCTGGGGGCGGTGCCTATAAGCAAAAGTTCCTGGAGTAACGCAGGATTTGCCTGGATAAATCCAGCGGTACACAGGGCATTATCGGTGGCAGCAGAACACTGCCGTTCTCATGCACGTCTTAACCTGCGATTGTAAAGGATAGAACTGAGTATTAACCCCCGTTGCCTGACGTGTGCCAGATGCTACGGCGTCAAAACTCTGCTTTATTCGGCGGATTTAGCGGCATTTTATCCGCGCATTTGCGGCTAGTACGGCACTCAAAACGCCGGCGAAATGCTCCACCCCTTTTCCACCGCGAAAACAGTCGGAACTACCGCGAACTTCGGTCTACGTACTACCCGCGGACAAAAGCGTCTATGTGTAACTTGGGCTTTACTCAGCAGTAAGCTATGTGACATGAAGGTGGAGGCTCCAATGGTGGCCTGGATTACCAACTACCTCACAGGCCACCCACAGTATGTGAGGCTTCGTGACATTACATCTGACACCATCAGGAGCAGCACGGGGGCACCACAGGGGACGGTCCCGTCTCCCTTTCTGTTCACACTCTACACCTGAGACTTCAAGTTCTGGTCACAGTCCTGCCATCTGCAGCAGTTTTCAAATGACTCTGCCATTGTGGGCTGCACAGGCTGTGACCAGGAGGGTGAGTACAGGATTGTGGTGGACAGGTTTGTGGAGTGGTGTGGACTCAACCACCTGCAGCTCAACATATTTAAGACGAAGGAGCTGATGCTGGACTTCAGAAGACCCCAGTTACCATCAATGGAACTGAGGTGGACATTGTGGACTACTACAAGTATCTAGGTGTCCCCATAGACAACAAACTGGACTGGACTGTAAACACAGATGCTGTGTATAAGAAAGGTCAGAGCTGACTCTACTTTCTCAAGAGGTTCAGATCTTTCAGTGTCTGCAGAAATATGTTGCAGATGCTTTACCACTCGGTGGTCTCTAGCGTCATCTTCTATGCTTTAATGTGCTGTGCAAGCAGGCTGAAGGCAGCTGACATGAACAGACTCAACAAGGTCATGAGGAGAGCTGGCTCTGCCCTTGAGGATGAGCTGGAGTCTGTGGTGGAGCTGTCAGAGAGGTGGATGTTGAGGAAACCGCTCAGCATCCTGGACAGCACCTCCCATCCCTGTATGCCACACTGATGTCCTGTCAAAGCACCTTCAGCCACAGACTGAGACCACCCAGGTGCACCACAGAATGCCACAGGAGGTTGTTCGTACCTGTGGTACTGTTCCTCCCTCCTCTGCAGGAAGAATACACAATGAACACAGTTATTTGGAGTTATTCACTTACTCAGAGTTATGTGCAATATTGTTGAACATCTTGTGCAAATGTCACTGTTTCGGTACTCTGGAAAATAATTTCGGATAAATAAAGTTGATCTTATTCTTAATGGTGGTGAAAGAGCTTTCAGCTTATGATGTTACTGGCTCATGACTCATTGAGTCATAAAGGTTAATGGTTCAAACCGAATATGTCATATTAAAGAGAGGGAAGGCACTTAAACATAATGGGGTGAAGTTAGCAAAAGGCAGAAACATTGCAGAGACATAGGACAGTTACCAGTACCCCACAGGTCAATGACAGCCATGACAAGGAAGCAAAGAGGACAGCCGTCGCCAAATACCTCCAGAGAGTAAGGCAAATACTCAGAAGCCAGGTCAGTGGCTGAAATAAG
This sequence comes from Thalassophryne amazonica, assembly GCF_902500255.1. Taxonomy (NCBI): domain Eukaryota; kingdom Metazoa; phylum Chordata; class Actinopteri; order Batrachoidiformes; family Batrachoididae; genus Thalassophryne; species Thalassophryne amazonica. The sequence goes on from NC_047106.1 coordinate 48,526,304, forward strand.
ATCTGACCTTTAATAAGTATTGTACAGCCCTACCAATCATCAGATATTCTGCTGGAATAATAAAATGGCCCTTTCTGGAATACTTTGGACACCACTGTCGTAGGCAAGCACACACACACACACACACACACACAATATATATATATATATATATACACACACACACACACACAGTGGTGGGCAGTTACGCTAATCCACTAATTAGCAAAGCTAACTTTTTGTTAGTGGGTTAGCTTTTCAGCTACATTCAAATACCATCAGTGGGCCAATTAGGTAACGCTAAATTTAGTTCTGCTAATTTAGTATGCTAATGTTTTGTTTTGTTTTTTTGCATAGTTTGTAACATTTGTAAACCCTAAAATCATACATGTAGGTTCATGTCTGCTACATATTTTGTAGCAGTTAGGCAGCTGAGAGGAGCTGAGCTCAACTCTACCACAGCAGAAGGGGCCAGGCTGCCAGGTTGCTACAAAAAGAAAAGAACAAAAGTCATTTACATTCACAGCATACAGTGGTCCAGACGTGAGGCGGAAGTCATGAAAAGTAAAGCACCTAATTAATCCGGATAGTTTAACTACATTACTACATTAATGTCAACTCTGTCAATTTTAAAAAGTGAAATATAACACGTATCTTTTCATTTTAAAATTCTAATTCTGAATGTTTGAACATTAACACACACAGATGCCAAAACGAATTATGGATAAACTGAGCCTCCGCTCATCATTGATTGGTTGATGGTTGGTTTATGTAAAAACCAATATACGTAGAAGTTACTGTAACGTGTGTTGGTTTTTACAAATAAATTTGTATTTGTAAAATATGTCATTTGTTCATTTGTTTAAAAAAGGTATTTGCAAAACTGAAAATTGTGTTTGTTAAGTTGTGTTTTAGCTCGACAACAGTGTGATATAACCAAGCACCATTCACACTACCATCCAGTAGATGGGTCAAAATGCACAGAACACTGCCATCTACTCAGTTTAACCATAATGCCTTTTGGCATCTGTGTGTGTTAATGTTCAAGCCTCACATCTGGACCACTGTATCCTGTGAATGTAAATGACTCTTCCTTACAGCAGTGGGCAGGGCGCAGAAAGACACACTGACTAGAAGTGTTGGTGGTGTTTAAACTCAAAACCGGCTTGTCAGTAGCTGAGAGTGTACCGGAGACAATACTGAAACTTAGCGCTTAGCTCTGCTAAATTTTTTAGTGGTTTATCAGTTCAGTGTTATAAAAGTTAACTTTGATATATATATAATACCTCATTTTCAACAAAACACTCAATGGGATCAAATTTAAAATTGTGGTGTATGAGTACTGGCTTCAGTTGTTATGGCAATACAATGAGGGGACATTTTGTTGGGCTCCAAGGTCAAAATAGGTGTTTTTGTTTGCGCTTGTTTTCAGTGTGGAAGGTTCCCGATTCAAACATCACTCCCGCTCACTTCTCCATGTAATATGGAGTTGCATCAGGAAGGGAATCCGTCATGAAACTTGTGCCAAATCAGGATGCAGATCCATGCTGGATCTGCTGTGGCGCCCCAGAGTAAAACAAGGGAGCAGCCGAGGGGACTTACTTTTTACCCAAGACCAAAATATGGCCATCTGGTATTCTGAAGACTTTGCGTCCATCCGCCTGTCTGTCTATGCTCAGCATAAGTCCAGTCCTATTACTGCCAGGGTCTTCAAATTCACAGGGACTCCTCTTGGGACACAGATCATGGACAAGTTCAAAATGACTAATTTTGACCTATTTTAAGAGGTCAAAAGATCAAATTCTGTTTCCTATTTTTAAGCCCATACAGCAGAGGGTATTTTAGCATTGCATTATATTTTACCTGTGGGGTAGTGGGTGAATTTTGCTGTTTTTGGCTATAATCATATCACAGTTCTCATTAAGAAGACCTTCTTATTTATCTATTTATTTTTCATGGTAGCACGTCAGCAGCAGGCTGGGACATGAGGCATGCAATTAATTATAACAGTGATAAATCTGTATACTAGTATTCTTCTAAGATATGACCCTTTATGTGACAACATGATATTTTGTCCCACTGCTCTGCCCCGTGTGCAGGCAGTTGAAAAATGTTTTTAGAAACTGTTCAGATGGCGCTTGTGTGAGTCACTGAGATGAAGTATGCAGTGACCTTTACAGTCATGTTTGTAATACTTTAGTGCATTCATTTGAATGCAGGACTACACATTCTGCCTTGATCAGTTCTCATTCAGTACTGGAAACAAATAGAATTCCCCAAAGAAAACCCAGACTGAGAAAATCAAATATGGGTTTGAGCAGTGACAGCAGGTTAATGGTGCCGGTAACAGCAGGAGAGAATGGTGGTAAGACGTGTCAACAGATTACAGCGATGCCAATGATTCTCTCAACCAGCAATTTTTTTGTCACATTAATGACACTCCCTCATGCACATTACTCCCCCCCTGCTTCCTCACCTCTCCCCAGTAGAGAGCAAGCAAACATATGTTCATCTCCTCTGGGGCTTGTGATTGTTGTGCAATATGAGTGCACGTGATTATGTATTCATCAACATAAATGCAAAAGAAAGGCTAAATACAAAAATTCTGAACATCTTTGCTCCTTTCCCTTCTGATGGCTCACAGCTGGCTCTAGGGCCACAATGAGTGTGTGGAGTGTGTGTTGGCCATATCACTAGAGCAATGCCAAAGTGAGCCGACTGTCGGGCCAGCGTCTTTTCCTGTGACAGGCCTGAGATCATAAGCAGGATGTCCATAATAAGCCACAGCGACAGAAGAAGACAGCAGGGAATTGTGACCCAAGGGTACCGAAATGATCTTAACAGCACTAAACAAAGGAGATTAAAAAAACTGTGCCATAGGGCTTGTTGTTTCATAGAAAGCTAAAGGTTAAACAACTTACACTCTCCCAGTGGATGTTGAAGTAAAACTAGTGCAAAGATGATTCTGTATGGAGTTAAATTTGTCTCATTAATACTTGCAAATGTACAGAGGGTGATTTACAAATATTCCTCGATTTTGTACGCGTTTTGTGATCCACAACCACAAATTTCAAATTTGTAACTTGTGTGTTGGTGTTTACAAAAAAAACTGCATTTGTAAATATATTGTTTTTTTCATTTGTTAAAAAAAAGCATTTGCAAAACTGAAAATTCTGTTTGTGAAGTGTGATTCAGCATTTGTGGATCACCAATTACACGCATTCATCTTGTTGCTCACTCACGCAATATTGAGACTGTCTGAGCGCAAACTGCTGAGTTTCACAAATGTATAAGTCGGTATTTACATTTCCATCCAGTAGATGGCAGTGTTGTTGTATGCATTTTGAAGGGCGGGGGCGGTGCCACTAAACACCGACAGGTACTGAAAGGAGCCAACAGGAACCGACAGGAGCTGATAGGAGCCCACAGGAACTAACAGGAAACTGACAGGAGCTGATAGGAAGCCTCATTCGGCTTGTAGGAGCCGGCACGGGAGCGCACACTCACTCAGTGTAGCGCTTACAAACAATTTCCCCCTGCTCCCAGACAAAATCACAGTATATTGGTTGTTCAATACATGGTATAAAATATCAGTTTCATAATCATTTGACGACATTTAATGCATGTGTGTCTTCACACCGATTACACACACAGACATGGTGTCCAACAAAACGCTGTAAGACATTTATTAAAAAATGAACAATTATAAACTGTACACTCTTTTACTTGTCTGTGCCTTTTTCTTTTATAAATAAAAGATAAGCAGACAAACATGATGTGGATGATGTTTACGTTGGTTTACAATAAATAAAATTCAGCTTTTACACTGTAAAAAAAATCCAGTTTATACAGAAAAATTCTGGCAGCTGTGGTTACCAGGGGAATTCTGTCAAAATTACAATGAATATGTAAATGGTTTTACACATACATATTTCTGTAAATTTTAAATGTTGATTTGGCACAAGTTGTACACCAGGGGTCTGTACTACGAAGCGGGGTTACTGGCTTATCAGGGTAACTTCGGGAGTAAGTTGATGACTTGTGGAGTAACTTCCCGGTTAACCCGTACTACGAAAGGTGGATAGGTTTTGATCGAGGTATGCCGCCATGGCAATTTATGCTGTGTGCCAAACCTGCTCCGAGCAGGTTATGTTCTTGGTTAGCTTGAGGTTTTCGCTTAACCACTCCCTTTATAAGTACCGTCCATCCACCTTCAATCACTCCGAAGACAATGCCGGCCTACCTGGATGATCTGTTTGATATTGGGGCACAAATAGTGAGGGGCTCTCTTCGCAGGGCGAGGGTTTTTAAAGACCGCCAGAATCCAGTGACATACCCGGACGATATTCTCTATGAAAGATATAGATTCTCAGCCGAGGGAATTCGTTATCTTTCTCAGCTGATCGGGCCAGAAGTCTGTAACATCACCCATCATACACTGTAAAAAAAAGACTGTTGTTTTTACAGGAAAACACTGGCAGCTGTGGTTACCAGGGAATTCCTGTAAAAAATACAGCAGTTAAATGTACAAAAAAAGAGAGCTCTTGTTTGTAGATTTAACAGTTCCTTTAATGTGAGTCAGCCGTGGTTCATTCACTGTAAATCCATATACATATTATGTCTGTAATGTTATCTACTGTGTTGCTGTATGTTTTACAGGAATTCCCTGGTAACCACACCTGCCAGCGTTTTCCTGTACAAAAAAGTCATTTTTTACAGTGTAGCAATGCCCCGACGATCGAGCAGATAATGTGCCTTGTGCCTATTTTGCCAGTGGACAATTTATGTATTCCATCGGTGATGCTGAACATCTGAGCAAGAATACTGTATGTCGTATGATTCGCAAGGTAGTACTTGCTCTATCTAAACTGTTGGATGCATTTGTCATTTTCCCTGGCCATTTATCCGCAATGCAAATCAAAGAAGGGTTTTATGCAATCGCGGGTACTAATATCAAAATAGGTCTAATGCCTGTCCATTAATTAGGTGAAGTGGGGCTTATCAAGCTATGAATATAAACCTACTGTTCTGAAGGATGTTTTTATATTTCATCTTCACCTGCTGCCAGGTGCATTTGGCAATGCTATTGCATCTGAAATATTGACAGGATTAGGAATAGTAATCATACAGTCAAGGCAGCCTATTTAGGAAACGTTAAATTAACCTAACATTTATTAGTAGGCCTATGCCCACTTCTGAATCGTGTTGCATCTGGGCGTAATTAATGAAAGAAGGTCATTTTTTTACACATATTAGACATTCCACAGTTTAATCATCTGTAACAGATTTGGGGAACAATTGAATTGTACGTACGCATTTACCCGATCAGCAATACGTTGCCAACAAGCCTGTCTTGCTTTATTGGCAGACGATGTGTTAGATTTCCCCCTTAACATTAATTTAAATTCCTCGTAGCTCCGCATAATAATCGTGCATTCTTCTTCGGTAAAGTAAGGTGACTGCGCCATCATTGAAAAATGGTGACGTGTGCTGCAACCTGCCCCTTTTATGTGAATGCGCACAAACTCCAATTAGGTTAACACAGGTTCAACAAATCAACATCTTATTCAGCGTCGTAGTACCGATTAACACCACTTGAAACCAGGTTTTGTCAACTCCGGTTTAGGAGGTTGACCCTGGGTTACATCTGAGTAAGTTAACCCCGCTTCGTAGTACAGGCCCCAGATGCCCTTCCTGATGCAACATCACATTACACAGTGAAATGCAGCAGGGGTGGGGTTTTGATTCATAAGCACGGTGGTGTGGTGTTTAGCACTGAGCCAGTGCCCGCTCCCATGCGGGCTCCTACAGGCTGAATTAGGCTTCCTATCGCTCCTGTCAGTTTCCTGTTGGTTCCCACTGGCTCCTGTCGGTTCCTGTGAGCTCCTTTCGGTACCTGACGGTGTTTAGTCACACTGCTCCCCACCTGCCAAAATGCATAGAAAAACACTGCCATCTACTGGATGGAAATATGAATAGTGACTTATATATTTGTGAAACTCAAATGCAGTTTTGCACTGAGAATGTCTCAATATTGCAAAAAGCCCCTTTCACACTGGCACAGATGTACAGCTGCGTATTGCAGCATTGTGTTTCATTTACAGTAAGTACGCCCAAAATGCGCACATACTCAGCCTTTTTCCATGCCCGTTGCATTCGTGGATTTGCTTGCAGCTGCGTGTTTGCTTTTTAATGTGTGCGCACAGTCACATGTAGCCCTTGCCGCTACTTAAAAAATATTCAACTCTTTATCAGTTCACTCCTGCCAGCTGTGCAGAACACATCGTTGCGCTTGGAAAACAGTAGACTGTATCATGAGATTTTTACAGTTATATACCACCACGTATGTAGCCATAGCTGCTATTTTCTGCCTCTGTGAAAGTGCGCTCTGTTCTCTACTACACGGTGTGGTGCGGATCAGAAACAAAGTCATTTAACATTATTTTTTATTTTTTATTTTTTGTCTTTGTGGATCATTTTCATTGTGTACAGATGCTGCTGAGTCTGGCTGTGGTAAAAGCTGCCGTGAATGAAGTGCTGTGACTCTTTGAACTTTTAAAGCTCCGGTTGCTCCGATCAGGTCCGCTGATTAGATTAGACCTGATCGATCAGGTCGTCTGATGATCCAGCCCAGTCTCACTTTTTTTTTCATGCTCCCGTGACGAAATGAGTCAAATTTTCATGATGGGGTTTTTTAAACTCACTATTCCTAACCTACTCCTACCCTAGACCATAACCTTAACCATAACCTAATCTTACTCTTTCACTCCACCCTAACTATAACCCCCCCCCACTTCACATTTAATTTCATGCAGCCATCACGGAATTAATTAGAATGAATTTGTGCTGCCGTGATAAGAATAAGGCGCTTTTCGTCACAATATCACGAACCAATAGATTAATGTATATTTCATGCTGATGAATCAGGACTTGCCATGAGACCAGGTTGGATGATCACAACGATATGTAGTGACAGCTTTTTAAAGAGTCACAGCGCTTCTTCAGGTTTGATCAGACCTGATCGATCAGGTCATCTGAGGATTGCACCGACATGCAGCGACAGCGCTTTTAAAGAGTCACAGCGCTTCTTCAGGTTTGATCACACCTGATTGATCAGGGCATCCGATGATCGCACCCGACATGCAGCAACTGCGCTTTTATTTTAAAGAGTCACATTGCTTATTTGAGTTTGATCAGACCTAATTGATCAGGGCACCTGATGAGGGCACCAATATGAAGCAACGGTGCTTTTAAAGAGTCACAGTGTTTATTCAGGTTTGATCAGACCTGATCGATCAGGGTGTCTGATGATCGCACCTGACATGCAGCGACTGCGCTTTTATTTTAAAGAGTCACATTGCTTATTCGGGTTTCATCAGACCTAATTGATCAGGGCGCCTGATGAGGGCACCAATATGAAGCAACGGTGCTTTTAAAGAGTCACAGTGTTTATTCAGGTTTGATCAGACCTGATCGATCAGGGCGTCTGATGAGCGCACCGACATGCAGCAACCGCGCTTTTATTTTATAGAGACAGAACGCTTATTCAGGTTTGATCAGACCTGAGAGAGTCAGAGAGAAAGACAGAGGGAGAGAGAGAGACAGATAGAGAGAGGGAGAGAGCGACAGAGGGAGCTTAAACCTGCTTAAAACTGAGTATTTTCTGTGTCTAGCGCTCTACGCTGAAAAAATTAAACATGTTTAATTTCTTCCATCCTACGCACGTAGCCCTAAACATACTGCTGTGTAGGGAACAAAAACTCAGCGTAGAGCTGCTAAAAGTGGGCATAGAGCTGCTCAACTCTGCATAGACAGTACGCCACAATTCGCAGCTCTATGTTTACGCCAGTGTGAAAGGGGCTTAAATGATCAACACGATGAATGCGTGTAATCAGTGATCCACAAATGCTGAATCACACTGTACACACAGAATTTTCAGTTTTGCAAATGCATTTTTTAAGAAATGAAAAACCATTATATTTACAAATACACATTTTTTTGTAAAAACCAAACACACAAGTTACAAATAGGAAATTTGTGTTTGTGGATCACAAACCACATGTACAAATCGAGGAATATTTGTAAGTCGCCCTCTGTGCATTTGCGGGTATGACATTGTTGCTTTGTGTGAAATGTGAGCTCTTTGTTTGTGGATTTGTGCAGTTTTGCACTGAGAATGTCTCAGTATTGCGTAACTGTTCAAAGTGATGAATATGTGTAATTGGTGATCTACAAATGCTGAATCACACTGCACAAACAGAATTTTCAGTTTTGCAAATGCCTTTTTTTTTTTTTACAAATGAAAAACAATATATTTACAAATACACATTTATTTGTAAAAACAACACACACGTTATGTGGTGTATTCAAATATATTACACACTCATACATGCATTGTTACGCATGACGTCATTACGTTGCTGGAGGGGTGGAGGAAAAAAAAGAAAAAAAAATTAAAATGGTGCTTGCTATCAGCACAAACTTTTCCCCGCTTCTTATTTTAGTATTTTAAGAATACGACATGGTGTCAGAAGTGCTGTGTAGCTGAATGAAGTCATCAAAAGGTCCGTCAAGTTTGTGAAAGAGGGAAAGGTGAATGAAAAATGTCTAGCAACGAAGGAAACGACTCACCGAGGGCAGGAGTTAGCGCCGTGGCTAGCACTCCCAGCGTAACGTTTAGCATCCAGCCACCTGAGCCCTTTGATTTTTCCAAACTTCATGAATGGACAAAGTGGGTTCGTTGCTTCGAGGGATTTCGTCAGGCAAGTAATCTGTCTGCAAGCTCGGAGGAGAATCAAGTCAACACTCTAATATATTGTATGGGAGACGAAGCAGATGACGTCCCGAGAGGCCTAAAACTAAGCCAGGCAGACCAGCGGGACTACACCAAAGTGCGGGATGGCTTCCACAACTTTTTCATAGTAAAGAAAAATGTAGTCTACGAGCGCGCACGGTTCAACATGCGCAGACAAGAGCCAAACGAGACTGTTGATGCATTTGTTACAGCCCTGCATGCATTAGCAGAGCACTGCAACTATGGGACGCTCCATGATGAGCTAATAAGACACAGAATAGTCGTGGGCTTGGCCGATACGAGGCTATCTGAGCGCATGCAGATGGAAAAGGACTTGGACTTGGAAAAAGCTGTGAATTTGGCCGGACAATCAGAAGAAATCAAAAAACAGCAGTCAGCTTTGAGGAGTGAAACAAACGTGATGCAAATAAATGCAAGCTCAGTGGACAGAGTGGTCAAAACAAAACAACAGTTTGACAAAACAAAGTCTAACAAGTTCAAACCCAAAAATGTAAAAGCACACCAACAACAGTACACCAAAAATCAGAGTAACAAGTGATATAAGTGTGGTGGTGCTTCACACCCAAAACATGAGTGCCCTGCCAATGATGCAAAATGCCATTTCTGTGGGAAGAAAGGTCACTACCAGCGGGTCTGCAGGCAAAGTAAGGCGGTGCAAAGTATTGAGGAGGAGGAAGAAGAGCAAGGGTTCTTCCTTGGATCAGTGTCCACCAACAGCCAGGCATGGACAGCCAACATACAGGTGGGACACACTGAAATTACTTTCAAACTCGATACTGGAGCAGACGTGACAGCAATAGCCGATACAGACTTGAACAAAATATTTGGAAAAGAAAAACCGGTTCTCCAGCATCCAGAAAAGCCACTGTCAGGGCCAGGAAAGACACAACTGGATGTTGCAGGATTCACAAAGCTACAGCTCAACTACAGGGGAAAGCAGACAACAGAGAAGGTCTATGCTGTTAAAAATCTCAGTTCTCCACTGCTAGGCCTTCCTGCCATTACAGCTCTTGGCCTGCTAGTGAGAGTTGACAATGTAATAATGGACACTGAAAACAACTTACCCCAAACATTGTGATGGTCTTGGAGAAGTGCAGCAGACTTATCACATAAAGCTCAAACCAAATGCTGTTCCATTCTCTCTCAAAACTCCACGGAGGATCCCAATGCCTTTGATGGGAAAAGTAAAAGAGGAACGACAGAGAATGGAGGAGCTTGGTGTGATTACACGAGTTGAGGAACCAACAGACTGTTGGTGTCCAGTTCTGGGCTTGGTCCAGTACCCAAGTGTTGTCCAGGGGCGCGCGGCTGCGGTAGTGTTTCAGTTGGTCATGGTGGACGACTTTGACTTTGGCTCTTGGGCTCTTTTGGATCCTGTAGACCAGATCGTCCAGCTGTCCCATGACAAAGAAAGGTCCTTCATAGGAGGGGAGAAACTTTTTGACTTTGTTTCTGACATGACGAGTTCCTTTGATCAGATACCACACAGCATCTCCGACTTTATACTGAGCGTGGCAAGCATTTTTGTCATATTGTCTTTTAGCACGTGTGACTGACTCACTCAGGGCTTCACGAGTGATGCTGTGAGCCAGTTCCAGCCGCTCACGCAACTGTTGTACAAACTCTGGGGCTGAAAGTGCACAATCAGAGTCCGGGGGCAAACCAGCAACCAGGTCCACAGGCTCATTTATTTCACGTCCGAACATCATGTAGTTAGGGGTGAAGCCAGTAGAACTGTGCTTGGTTGCTCTGTAGGCCATAACTGCATATGGGATCATCAAGTCCCAATCCCAGTGACAACGTTCCGCAGTGGAGGCCAGAATCTTTTGTAGAGTAGCATTGAAATGTTCAACTTGGCCGTTGGACTGTGGTCTGAAAGGTGTTGTGTGGGTTTTCTCAATGCCAAACAGACGGCACATTTCCTGAAAAACCTCGGATTCAAAATTGTGTCCTTGGTCACTGTGTAGCGAGTGAGGCATTCCGAAACGACACACCCATTCGGTTGCAATGACCTGTGCCACTGTCACAGCTTTTTCATCAGGGATGGCGAAAGCTTCAGTCCATTTAGTGAAGTATTCCTGTATGACAACCACATAACAGTTTTTGCATTCTGTCTCTTTAAGTGGGCCCATAATGTCCAGTGCAATGCGCTCCATGGGGGCTCCAACCCTGACAGTTCCCATGGGCGCTTGAGGGGTTTTGTGGGGTCAGGCTCTGCACGCACAGTTTGTACAAGTCCGGCACCAGAGGGCGACATCTTCCCTCATGTGGTACCAGTAGTATCGGGTTTGAAGTCTGGCCACAGTCCGTTCAATACCAAAATGTCCACCTACTGGCCCCTCATGCAATTGGCGCATAACATCGGGTTGCATTTTGCGTGGCAGGACAATTTGTGGATAGAACTGTGTGTCGTCCAAACAATAAAAACGATGAACCAGGACTCCATCTCGGAAGTACAGTCTTTTCCATTGACTCCAGTACGTTTTGGTGGCTGGGCTGCATGGGGCGACGGTAGTCCAAGGGGGGAGCTCACTGCTGGCCTCTAACCAGGATCTGACAGGGGAAATGTCTGGATCAGATGCTTGGGCCTGGCGCAACTCATCCATGGTCCAGCCGGGAAACAGTGTAGTCTCGTTTGTATCAGTCACATAGATTGTCTCTGTTTGTTTTAAAGTGTCAGTGGCAGTAATGTTTTCGCTTACCCCCACCGGACTCAAGGCTGCGGTTGTAGGGCATGCCACTACCCTGACCGGACTCAATGACAGGGAGCTGGTGTTGCAGTCCAAATCACACTGAATCGCTTGGTGACTTTTAGTATTTTGCTGTGAGGAGGGCTCCTGCAGGCTACAAGGGCAGGATTGGTGGCAGGGCCTGCGAGAAAGGCTGTCAGCATTAGTGTGTAAATGACCTGGGTGGTGAAGGATGTCAAACTCGTACTCCGCCAGCTTCTCAAGCCACTGGGCTAACTGACCTTCTGGCTCTTTCATTTTGCTTAGCCAACGGAGACTGCTGTGGTCAGTACGCACCTTGAAGGACCGCCCAAGCAGATACTGACGGAAATGTGACGTGAAATCTACAATGGCAAGCAGCTCTCGTCTTGTAGTGCAATAGTTCTGTTCAGTCTTAGAGAGTTTGTGGCTGCCGTAAGCCAACACACGTTCAGCGCCATCTTGCATTTGTGATAGGACGGCGCCGATGCCTGCGTCACTAGCGTCGGTGTCAAGGATCATCTCACCATGGTCCAGCGGGTAGCCTAAGACAGGGGCGGTGGTAAGGCGGTGTTTGAGTGTGTCAAAGGCTTCTTGGTGTTCCGCGTGCCACTGAAAGTGTGCATTTTTCTTTGTCAGGTTGTGTAACGGTTCAGCAATCGAGGCAAAGTCTTTCACAAACCTACGGTAGTAGGAGGCGAGGCCCACGAAAGGTCTGACCTCCTGGACAGACGTGGGAGTAGGCCAAGTTTGGACTTTGTGGACCTTATTGGGGTCGGTGGGTACACCATGCTCGGACAAAATGTGACCTAGATAGGTGACTTGGCGGCGAAATAGGCAGCATTTGGTTGGCTTTAGTTTGAGGTTTGCTTGTTTAAGTCTCTGGAACACTTGGTGCAACCTCTGCAGCATCTGCGGCACGCCTTTGGCCAGCACGATGATGCCGTCCAGATAGACGAGGCAGGTCTCCCACTGCATGCCAGCTAGGACGCGGTCCATGAGGCGCTGAAACGTCGCCAGCGCGTTGCATAAGCCAAATGGCATGCCATTCCATTCAAATAGTCCATTTTGCGTACAGAAGGCAGCAGCACGCCGGGCTCTGGGTGTTAGTTCGACTTGCCAGTAGCCTGAGGCAAGATCCAGGGTGCTGAACCATTTGGCAGTGGCAAGTGTGTCCAGGGTGTCTTGGAGCGGGTATGCGTCGGTGATGGTGCGGGCGTTGAGGGCCCTGTAATCAACGCACAAGCGGTACGTACCATCCTTTTTACGAACCATAACGATCGTGAGGTCCAACTGCTGTGGCTGCGGGAGGCGAGGCCGCTTTGGAGGCTCTCACGGATCTGCTGGTCTGCATCCTGCTGCTTGCCCCCAGCCATCCGACGACGTTGTTGCTTCACTGGAGCCCCAGGCCGGGTGATGATATCGTGCTGCACAAGGCTGGTCCGGCCCAAGACACCAGGTCCCCTGGAAAAGACACTTTCATATGCACATAACAGGTAGACAGTTCAAGTTTTTCACAGTCATTAAGGTCAACGGAGCTCTGAGCATAAAGTTCTTGGAGGTGCTCCGGCAGTGCCGGGGAGCTGGCTGGACGGTCTGCCGCCATGGGGACATAGCGTGGCGGCACAATTTCAGCCGGTTGGAGGAGGCCTGCAATAGCACCTTCTTTAATAGTCACAGCCTTGTTGCCAGGGTTAAAGAGGTGTAGTGGAACAACACTAGTGGGCTTAGTGTCAACTAGGGCTCTGGCAATGAGTACTTTACGCTTCTCAACAAAACCTTTTGTGGGGCTAAGCATCATGTCTCCCTGAGCAGCTTTGTTACAATGCACAGTGCCCTTGACGAGGTACTCTTGTCCGGGCTCAACCACAACAGTTCTGGCTACTCTCACAGCGTGCGACTTTGGGATGGTCTCAGGGTGAAAGTAGGGCACTTCCTCTCCAAACAGAACTATGCGGGTGAGGAAGGGGTGACCAAGCAGCACTTCGTGACCCGCAATGTCCGCCACTAGAAAGTCCACTTCGACTTGACGGTTGTTGACGCTGACAGGTACTTTGGCTTCGCCAAGTACTGGTACGTCTCCGGGTCCCACACCGACCAAGGTCTCAACAGTGGATGACTGAAGCGGAGGCCTCATCTCTGGATGAATGGCATTGTAATGATGAAGGGGTAACACGTTCCTCCGCGCCCCACTGTCCAAGACTGCGCACACCTCCAGCTCGTACATGTGCAGGTGGATGCTCATTTCACAATTCTGTTCTTTAAGGTGGAGTACAGCGGCCTGGGAGTTTTCTCGGTTGGTGCTTGGAACAAAAGTCTTAACGTTTCTCGGAGAGGAGGGGCACTGGCTCTGCTTGTAACCCCAACCCTTACAGTTGTGACAGCGGATCTTGCTCTTTTTATAGTTCTTGTGCGGCTTTGGAGTTTTAGCAGGGATGTTTGGGACAAAGTGGTTAGTTGAGGGGCTGGCTGCAGGTGTAACAGCAGGTACCATCTAATTTTTCTCCATTTCCCTGACAACAGCAGCACAAGGTCTGCGTTCAAGGGTGTTGCGGGCCCCTGGCTGCATCATGCTGGTGACATAGGATGCGGCCCTTTTTGTGGTTTCATGATGGTGTGCTATTTCATATGCTCTGGCTAGTGTTGCTGGACACTTTTCTAATAGTCTTTGGACTAGCTCAGCATCACCCAAGCCATTTGTGAAAACCTCAACAGCTATAGCATCTTGTTCAGACTCTGACCAATCTCCATAAGCTACAGCAACTTTTCCATAAATGTCATCTCTGAAAACATGAAGAGCCTCGCCAGATTTGCGTACTCTTTGCCTCAGCTCCACTGCCACGGCTGCTGCATGATCTGAAGAGGGGCCGTATGCAGTCTCAAGTTCCTCCAGCAGGCAGCAGTAGTCCCATTTGGATGAACAAGGGTTTCTGTGGACAATAGCGCCTGCAGCTCCAGTAAGACAGAACTTTAGCTGGGTGGCCTTTGTCTTTGCTGACCAGTGGTTTGCCTCAGCGCAGCTCTCAAATCTGTGAAGAAACTCTCTTCATGGTGTATTGCCATCGTACTGGCCAGGGCGTAGCGTGGGGACTCTCTCTTTGGGGTCGTAGTCCTCATCGCTGTCCGATAATGGAGGCAAACAGGGCGCGGGCCGGCTCTTAGATAGAGCTGAGTGACGGGGGTGGCTTACTGAAGAATGTCCATAGTTAACAGTCTTTGCTGGATAGATGCATGGATAGGACACGGGCAGTGCTTTTGCTTCTGGTTTGGATGTAGCTGGTGTACTATGTATAAAACTGTCCATGTGTGCAGTAGCAAAAGGGTTAGTGTCTGCATAATGTACATTTAATGACATGTCTGGAGGAGAAAACAGTGGCATATTGACATCTGGTACTCCCACGAAGCCGTGGCGGTGACTGTTAGCTTCGAAGAAGGGATTAGTGGGGGAAAATTGAGCAGGACTGTCAGAGGGCATGAACAAATATTCTCCATTAGCATGTGTGCTAACGCCGTTTTCAGCACACAGAAATGGGTTATAATGTTCATATTTGCTCTCAGTCCTGTGTTCATAAGCTTCCACAGTACCTTGTACATTGTCCTGACCATTGGTAAATGACATGAATGGATTTGAGAAGTTGGTTTCTTGTCCGTAAACATCGGGAGGATAGCATGCGGCCGCCATGTTGTTGTTAGCTTAGCCACGCAGCTATTTCAGTCACTCGTCTTTGGCTTTTAATCGTCCTCTTTTTTTTTTTTTTTTTTTAAAGCTCACCACTCTTATAACAGCACGAGTGTCCCTTCGTGGTCGCCAGTGTTAACCATTCCTGCTTCAGTCTCCTAACTCTTTTAGTTGGGGGACACAGGGGAGATCCGTCCTCCAGGGCCGAAGGCAGCTCTTCCTCCGGGGCTAACTCCCTCGAACGTTCCACACTGCTATAGTGTGGTGCGGCACAAACAAAGCAAGCAGTACTGTGCTGAAGACTTGCTGCTTTAACTATAACTATACTGTTTACAGCACGAGCCCTGCTACCTGCCCGACCGCCGTCGCCAAACTTCTCCATTAACATACACTGCTACACGCATCACGCCACTCAGCCGAGTCTCGCTCTCTCGGCAGCGTGCGCCACCGTCACGTGCACGCTCTCTCTCTCTCTCACTCGCGTTCACACACTCACTGAGCTAAACACAACACATTAGACCCATCCCACAACACAACCCTTCCATCACAGTTGGAGCCTACGCTGCCGGACAGTGCGATGCTCGCTCAAAAGGAAAGGGAGAAGAGGATGGTGGACATTGCTAACTACAACAGGCATCACCGTGCAAGACCTTTGTGCAACTTGTCACCAGGACACCTAGTGTGGATGACTGATGCCAAAACTCCAGGCACTGTGATCCAAAGTCACTCAACACCAAGATCGTACACAGTAGACGTACCACAGGGGACAGTGAGACGCAATCGCATGCATTTGATTCCTCTGTGTTCACCTGCTGTGCATGAGAAATTTGATTTGTCTTTGGACCAGAAACTTCAAATGCCTACTGAACATCCTGTTGATCCTGGAGATGTGGTGTATTAAAATATATTACACACTCATACATGCATTGTTACGCATAACGTCATTACGTTGCTGGAGGGGTGGAGGAAAAAAAAGAAAAAAAAATTTAAATGGTGCTTGCTATCAGCACACAGTTTTCCCCCCTTCTTATTTTAGTATTTAAGAATACGACAAGTTACAAATCATAAATTTGTGTTTGTGGATCACAAAGCACATGTAAAAATCAAGGGATATTTGTATATCACCCTCTGTGCATTTGCAAGTATTAATGAGACAAATTTAACCCCATAATTGTGCCATAGTCATGTTTAAAAGTGGTCCATTGAAAGTATGATGGCAAAATGATCATTTATTTTAGTTTATTTAAGTATTTCCGTCTGTTGTAACATGTTGCAGTTAAAAATATTATATGGGTTTGTAGTGTGTTTGATTTGTTTTGAGGTTAACTGCAGCATAAAGAAAATAGAGTTATTGGAGACCAAGTTGCTTTGTTTCTTAGGACAGGTCAGGTCTGGGATCCTGCACTGATGCCACAAGGTTTAACATTTACCACACAATGGAACCATCTTAAGCCCTGGATGGCAACCACGTAAGTAGACAACTAGTCCATCTCCACCTCTAAAAACAAAACAAACAAACAACAACAAAAAAAATTATCTATGCAGCTAGTTGAAATGTGTGCATTCTCCAGCACATGGGTTCCTCAACAGTGAAGCACCTACAGTGGGGAAAACTGTGGGAATCTAAAAAAAGTCCAGAAAATCACATTGTATGATTTTTAAATATTAATTTGCATTTTATTGCATAAAATAAGTATTTAAAAATCATACAGTGTGATTTTCTGGACTTTTTTTAGATTCTGTCTCCCACAGTTGAAGTGTACCTACGATAAAAATTACAGACCTCTCCGTTCTTTGTAAGTGGGAAAACCTGCAAAACTGACAGGGGGTCAAATACATATTTTCCCCACAGTACTTGCTGGATCATGCACCCCCCCAAAAAAATGCATAATATTCCAGAATAAGCGAAGTGCACATCTCGGACTGTGCGGTGCATTATGGGTAGGCGTTTTTGTAAGCTCCGCGGATTGCCTGTTACAACCAGGACTACGTACGGCAGTGGACAGAAATGTAAAGAAGAGGTGGCTATGCTTGTGTGTGCTGCATCGGTACAGAAACTACCGTTGGTGCTAACAAAGGAGGAAGAGAGAGCCGCTGTCGAAAATGACCAGTCCTTGTTGCTAGTTGGAGACAAACAAATTTCTGACTCTTTGAAGGCAACTGACGGATGGTTAGAGGTTAGAGTCTGAAACTGTGGATATTGTAGATTATTTGCTAAGCAGGGATGAGAAATCGCTACTCCACTGGCTTTGCAATGATTACAATGAAGGTGGGTCTCATATATTTAATTTAATTAGCTTATAATACGCCAAATCACTATCCAAATAAAAACTATCCATAAGAAAGAGAATAAAAATAGGTTTTGAGTACATATAACGTCTTTGGTGTCATGTTTGTTTTGATAAGTTGACAGACATACAATGATGTGTGCATGCATACAGTTTGTTTATAGAACATGTCAATGTTACAATATTATGCACCACGTCATTCATGGCGCGACATTACAGTCATAAGCCGATGCACAAAAACGGCGTCATCAACCACATGTTATGTGTCGGACGCGGCCCGGAGAACCGACCAGCGTTTGAAGGACCCAGTATAAAACAAGCAGAGCACGGTACAAAGGATAACAGAGTTTAATGAACATAACAGTGCTGTGAAAAAATATAAAAGTGCGCGGTCTGGCGTGGTGGTTTTTGCGGTGCGCTCCCAGCAGCGCCAACGGTCCGGAGCCAGAACCAATTCGGACCCAAGGACCCCGCCGACACCCCCCAGGTGGCCGCGACAAACCGAGTCTGTGAAAGAAGGAATCATTATGTGAGTCCACACTCAACACACAGAGAGAACACTCAAAGGTGTACAAACAGAAAACACTTCCTGGCTTAACTGCAAATCAGCTTCCCACCCTGCAGGCATAGAACACCCTGTTCACAAAACTCCACTGCAGTGGAAGCTGATTTAAACAACCAACATACAGCTCAATATAATAAGGTGTGAGGGACACCACATTTACTGACTGTATAAATGTTAGTCACAAAATCTAACGTACCTCAGGAAGTGTGCTGACGAGCGTGAGACCTCACCCTCTCCTCTTTCACAGACCATGCATCAAACCTGGACGTTCTCTGCATCCACTGATGATGAGATGGCTCCCGAGACGACGATCTCACCCGTCTGGTCACAAGGTCGAGTCTCTGGCAAATACACACTGTGTACTCCAGTCTTAAATGCCACCATGTTCCAATCCATGTAGATGCACCACAGCTGTGAGTCCTGACGAGCCGCAGGTGATCAGCCGCAGGTGATCAGCCTCAGGTGATCAGGGTGAGGTCCTGATAAACTCAGCTACACAGCCACTCAGTCCCAAATGCAAGCCACCTGGAAGGAAAAACAAAAGACAGGACAAAAGACAAACAAAAAGGCAGCCAGGCCCCCCCAGCCATACAACACCACATTATAGTTCGGCACAGTTTCAGGATATTGACAAAATAAATGTGTGCAAGAAACTTACAATTTTAGTCTGTCTTTTATGTCCGTCTGGATCTTTCTTTTCTGTGGGGAAATTATGCAGAATGAACAGAGGTTTACAACCACATTTCTTCTTCTTTGCGTCTTTGTGTGGACTCGGCAGAGCTTTGCAATCATGTGTTTTCAGCCAACTTTCAAGCCTATAAATTCCGTTCGAGCATTTGAAAACAGCACAATGCGCACCTGTCATTATTGTATGCGTCACTTAAGGCTTAAAGCCTGTGAAACAATCCCTGTGAGCCTTAACTTTTACAGTCCGCTAACGCTACTGTATATGAAATTCAATGGGAGCGGTGTGAGTTTGGTAGTTAGGATTTTTGCCCCCGTTTGACCCACGCATGCGCAGATGCGTTGCGCACTTTGCTTATACCATAGCCAACTTTCCCTCATGATGCAAGTGATGCTCCTCATCTGTGTCTAAGTGTCTAGTGACACCCTAAGTAATCACTGAGACCAAGTCATTCAAATGGTACCAAAGGAAACTCTAAGAAAAAAAAAGAACTCCAAAGACATACAATCTTCGCCTTAGCTCACTGATTTAGTTTCTAATCCACATAACAATACAGTAAGACAGGAACCAAAAGGATGCTAAAGACTGGGATCTTCATTTTGTGCAAAGGTATCGGCATCACTGAACACATCTATCCAGCTACCTCATGACTCCATAATCTCTTCCCTGATCTCTCTCAATCTCAAAAGGTAAGGACCCAAAGACATGAATGTCACTGCCAACATAAGTGCATGTCTCCACAAGTTCAGTACTTTCACTTACACTTCTGATGGCCCAGTCCAAGATACTGAAAGCCTGGATCTTAGTCTTGATAAAAGACGATTACAAACCCAGACATGTGATTTCTCAATCAACTTCTCAAGTGCTGCACTCAGTGTGTCCAATGATTCCACAAAAATCACAGCATTGTTTGCAAAGTCAATGTTAATAAACCTTTCCAGACCAACAAAGGCACCTACTGCTGGTTTCCGCAAGCCTGCACTGAAAAATATAGGAGCCACAACACATCCCTGATGAATGCTCCACAGAGCAACAAGTTTCTGTTTTTTTACAAAAAAAGGGGATCGATCTGGATATAAACGCTATTGAAGCATGTCATCCATTACCCAGGAAGAATACATCAGACAAACCTACAATCATCGTGAGGTTTGTTAAGAGGAAAGACAAAACAACTCTGCTCAAACAAGGATATAAACTTAAAGGATCTAATGTTTACATAAATGAACATCTCACTAAACACAATGCAGATATAGCAAAAAAGGCAAGATACTTGAGAAAACAACAAAAAATTCAAAACACATGGACTACAAATTGTAAAGTATGGAGCATGGAGGAACTGGAAAAATATGAATAAAACATGGTAAGTGAATGCCACCAACTTTCATAATGACTGACAGACATACAGACCATTCATCGGTGCTTCTGAACAGTAATAGTATAACTGAGATCATACATGGTTATGAGAATCTGGAATTACAACCTTTTAAGTATACTGAGCATCATATACAAGATCTGGAATATGAGATAAATCCGGACAATCATTTCTATTCCTTCATAGATAGTAACTGTCAGTATTACACAGAGGAACAATACAATAACTGCATTTCAAGTGATGGGAAATTGTCAATAATCCACTTTAATAGTAGGAATCTGTACAAAAATTTTGGGAGTATCAAAGACTATTTAAAACAATTCTGTCAACCATTCAGTATAACTGCCATAACAGAAACATGGCTTACAGAGGGTGATGACACAAACTATGAGCTGGAGGGTTATGAATTCAATCATCTGAATAGATGAAATAGAGGAGGAGTGGCTTTGTATGTTGACAAAAGGATTAACTACAAAATTAAAGATGAAATGACTGTGGCTGTGGAAAATCTTTTGGAATCCATCACAATCGAAATAGGTATGGAAAAAGGCAAAAATATAATTATTAGCTGCGTATATAGAGCTCCTGGCTCTAAGATTGAAGAATTTCAAAATTGGACAGAGAAATTGTTTTCACAGATGGGTAATAAGCGAGTATTTGTTTGTGGAGATATAAACACAGTCTAAATCTATATCCAGAAATTACTAGGCCTTCAAGAATCACTTCATATTCAGCTACTCTCATTGATAATATATTTACAAATGATAGATACCAAAACACTAAGTGGCTTATTAATTAATGATATTAGTGACCATTTACCAATTTTTATAGTAACTGATTTGAAGTTTAATAAAAAAAAATGTACTGAGAAAAAAC
The DNA here is from genome assembly GCF_902500255.1 of Thalassophryne amazonica. Classification (NCBI taxonomy): domain Eukaryota; kingdom Metazoa; phylum Chordata; class Actinopteri; order Batrachoidiformes; family Batrachoididae; genus Thalassophryne; species Thalassophryne amazonica. Next base: position 48,547,271 of record NC_047106.1, read on the forward strand.
AATACTGCAAGCGCCTGCAATCTAAAGAAGCTATCACTGCCTTAAAAAATGATTTACTTTTACAGGATTGGAATCCCATTTACAATAGGCAAGATGCGAATTTAGCATATTCCGAATTTGAAAAAATATTACTCAGTATATATAACAAAAATTGTCCTATTATACAGTATAATAAAAATAATAACTATAAAGCTAACCCATGGATAACAAAAGGTCTTCAAAACTAACAAACTAACAACTATTATGCAAAACTGTAAAAAAATCATACTTTGGAAAAATACTAAACGATAATAAAAACAATATAAAGGAAACATGGAAAATATTGAATAGTTTTATAGCAAATAAACCCAAATCAAATAACTATCCAACATACTTTACTTATGACAACAAAGATGAATATAACATGAGCCAAGTAGTGAATAGTTTCAATAAATTTTTTGCTAATGTTGGGCCAGATCTGGCAGCTGAAATCCAACACAGTACATGGGAAAATCAGCAATTAATTGCCAGAAATCCGCACACAATGTTTCTCAGCCCAGTAGATGAAAGGGAAATTATTAACATAGTTAGTACATGTAAAAGTAAAAAGTCAACAGATCATAATGAGGTACATATGTCCTTAGCAAAGCGAGCAATTACTGAAATCGCAAAACCATTATCATATATTTTTAACAAATCATTTCAAACTGGGATTGTTCCTAACAGTATGAAAGTAAAGTATAGAACAGTATAGAAATTAACCATCAACACTGAGGCACTTGCATGCTAGAAACATGCCACACAGCCAAAATGTTATTGCTGACGCTCCCTCACCATGCAAGTGAAACTCCTCATTTTAGTCTCTATAAGTAACAGTTCGTTTGACACAAAATCATTTCAGCATGACCCAAGAATCCTTAGAAGAGACCTAGTACCAAAGACATCCAATTATCACCTCAGATAAGAGGTAGGCGATACCGGGAATTTTGGTATTGATCCGATACCAAGTAAATACAGGCCCAGTATCGCCGATATCGATACCGATACTTTTTCATATTTAATCTTCATAGATCCAAAGGATCCAAAAGACCTAGGATAGAATTTCACCAAACAATGTATGTGACAACAAAATACTTTATTATCACAATCAACACTTTTGTTTAAAAAAATATCACCCAACACAACTTAAACTCTCCTGAGGTAGAGGGCTGAAAAACCATAATACAAGGGTGCGCTGCTCCGTGTTGTGTGACACAGCGCAGCGCTGCTCTTACAGACAGAGAGTAGGCTTTGATGAATCTGCATGCGCAGCAGTCAGTGTGTGCGGGAGAGAAAAAAAGCTTGACTATCGATCTTGTTACACAAGGATCGTTCAATATCAATACCAGCGTTGGTATCAATATTAGGATCGATACGCCCACCTGTACCTCAGGCCACTGCTTAGCACACAAGCCTGCAACCATGCAATAAGATAGGAAGCAGAAAGGCCTAAAATGTGGACCTTTGTCGTCCTGTAAAGCTATCGGCATCACTAAACCACCTCTGTGGAGCGGCCTCATGAAAATTTTGAGTGTCGTGTCCACAACACTTTATAGTTGACATATGTGTGTATTAATAGATGATTGAACATCCACTTGCTACAGTCAGCTGACAACCGCCTAGCGGCATGCTGAAGACAGACTGCGGTTTAAATCTGGCATGGAAACGGTTGTCACTTTCTTTTGTCTGATAACTGAAGCAGACAGGCACAGACTGTGCAGTGTGTATTTGTATTTCAAACAGAATATACTCTCCCCTTACATTGTTAGCTGGCGATAAACAACATGTTCCTAGACAAGAAGCATTTTTTTTAAACAGTTTTCCCAAGGAATAATAATTACATTATCAAGTGCTGTTTGACAGAATAAGGTTTCACTCATACTGGCATCAAGTGTGACAAGCACCAAGTTCAGATTCTTGGTGGAATAAAGCAGTGACATATTGACAGAGCTGCAGTATCTGTGAGTCCTCCGATCCTCTCAGTGCTGAAATTTATCGTGACAGCTTATGCTAACAAGGCGCAGCTTTTGGCCTACTTCTTCCCTCGTATCAGTGTGACTTGTTTTCTTAAGGTTGTGCACGGGTTTTGGTGTTTGGCTGCATGCTCACCTGCCTTGATATGTGTGAGTGAGTTTGTGCTTGTGTGTGGGCTTGATTATGAGATGCGAAAGTGGCCTATCAGTCCCCAGCTACAGTGGTTGTCTTATTTATATGTAAATGTAGATATAGCAGTGTGAGTTTGACTCAGTATTTGGGGGTTCATCTGTATTGCAGTCCTTCAGTTTGCAGAGATAATTAGCCTCTCCAACGGCACTGAGCTGTGGACATACAGGCCTAGAAAACTCACTAACCATCATTTTAAGAAAAATTGTGTGTATCTGCAACAGACAATAGAAGCATCAGTATGTCAGTATTATAGTATTTCTCATATGGACACAAAAACTCAAGAGCATCTACTTCTGGAACAGTGTTTGAGCACCTGGGGATGGTATAAAAAAATGCTTCAGAGTGTGGCGAGAGTCCTGGAAAGGGTTATAAATATGATGTGCTTCGTTGGCAAGTGAGACATCCCTCATGCCTAATTAAATCATAGTGTCAAAGAACTTTGCATAGACAAAGGTGTGTGGGGATCAGCAGGTACAAACAGCCAAGAGAAACTTCAATTCTTCAGATGCTAATTAGTGAGATTACTGTTTCTGTATACCAACCCCACAGGCTCAGCACTCGTGTACCTTACTCCAACATTTAGTTTGGAGGTTTACTCAAGTATACAGAGAAGAGCCGTCATTTTTTCAAACAAAAGTAACAAAAGTCCTTTCCTTGGTTCCAGTGAGGGGACCTTGATGCTGGAATGGTCAAGAGGCTGTTTAGGGGTGTTGCCAGTAGCGTCAGTGGGCCTGTGACCTTCTCCCTTAAGCCCCTGTCACAGTGGCGTATTCGTAGAGCTGCTCATTGCGGCGTTGAGTTTCATTTAAATACGCCCGAAATACGCGCGTACTCAGCCTTTAACAGTGTTCGTTCATACTTGCAGCTGCGTGTGGTCACGTTTTAATGTGTGCACACAGTCGCGTGTGCTATGCCGCACCAGTTTCAGTGCTATTTTCTGCCTCTGTGGAAGTGCTCTCTGTTCTCTACTGCATGGTGTGGTGCGGCTCAAAAAACAGAGTCCATCCATCCATCCATCTTCTACCGCTTAGTCCAATTAAGGGTCGCGGGGGGCTGGAGCCTATCCCAGCAGTCATAGGGCGTGAGGCGGGGTACATCCAGGACAGGACGCCAGTCTGTCGCAGGGCCACAAATAGACAAACAAACAGACACACCCACACGCACACCTAAGAACAATTTTAAAGATTCCAATCCACCTAACCCGCATGTCTTTGGATGTGGGAGGAAACCGGAGCACCCGGAGGAAACCCACGCAAACACAGGGAGAACATGCAAACTCCACACAGAAAGGCCACGGGAATTGAACCCATGACCTTCTCGCTGTGAGGCAACAGTGCTAACCACTAAGCCACCGTGCTGCCCAAAAAAACAGAGTCATTTAACATTATTATTACTATTATTATTATTATTTTATGCAGAGAGTGTGCGTTTATTTTAGAGTCACAGCTCTTTTCAGCTTTGATCAGACTGATCAATCAGGGCGTTTGATGAGTGTACCGACACGCAGCGAGTGCGCGTTTATTTTAAAGAATCACAGCTCTGATTAGACACACACACAGAGAGAGAGAGAGAGAGAGAGAGAGCGAGCGAAGGAGGATGAGGGCGCGCATGCGAGAGAGCGGTTTTATTTTAAGGAGTCTGATAGAGGAGAGAGAGCGGTTTTATTTTAAGGAGACTCAGACTCCTCAAAATAAAACCGCTCTCTCTCTCTCTTTTATGAAATGATGCAACATAGTGAAACAGTCCTCATATAATGAGTCCAGTATGATAAAGTGAAGCAACGATCTTGCAGTATTTATAGCTCCAGAAGAACAACAGGGAGATGTGAAATGGCGCACAGTACCGCGTTGAAGCATGGGCGGGCTCACAATAGCGGACAGTAGCACAGCGCTGCGTGTACTCGCGTGAAGGCTCCATGCTGTGCTGTACGCTGAAGAAAATTAAACAGCTTTAATTTCTTCCATCCTACGCGCGTAGCCCTCAACATATTGCTGCGTACTGAGAAAAACTCCTCGTGAAGTGGGCAGAGAGCTGCTCATTACAGCGTAGACGATATGCTGTAATGAGCAGCTCTATGAATACGCCACTGTGACAGGCCCTTTACTGCCATCGCAGGGTAATGGTCTGATCCCTGGTATGTGGTCTCTCTGTAGGGTGGGTTGCTCTGTGGCTGCAGGACTCTGCATGGGCATGGGGTTGTATCTTAGTTTGCAGGCTACATGCAACTCCTTGCTATCAATTACGTTATCAGTGACTTTGTTGACATGTGTCAGTGTCACTGTTGGTTTAATGGTGCTGTTGTTTGTCACTCCCTTAATTCCCCAGAAAACAAAAAGGAGCAGCAAATCACTGTTGTCAGTACATGGAGGTGTTTCCCCCTGTCCACTGCCTGACAAAAGTGCACCCAACCCGTTACATTCTCCTTGCGGGTGATGAGCCCACATGGAGGCGAGGCAGTGCTGTTTCTTCTCCTTGTCACCAATCCTGTTTGTGATGTTCAAGTACAGGATTTCAAGGTGCAGTCAGGGACCCAAAAGTGTCCAGTTTGGGGACATCAGAATTGCATCTCTGCTTTTTTGGATGACATGGTTCTGTTGGCTTCATCAGACAGTGACCTCTGATATGCATGGAGCAGGTTTGGGGTCAAGTGTGAAACGACTGGGATGAAAATTAGCACCTCCAAATCTGAAACCATGATCCTCTGTTGGGAAAGGGTAGATTGTCCACTCTGGTTCAGGGGAGAGTTATGGCCCCAGGTGGAGGAGTCTGAGTATCTTAGGGTATTATTCAGAAGTGGGGGTAAGTTGGAGCGTGAGATCGAGAGACAGATTGGTACGGCATCTGATGTTTTACAGATGCTGTACAAGACCATTGTGGTGAAGAAAGCACTGAGCCAGAAGGTTGGGCTCTCAATTTACCAGTCAATTTGTGCTCTTAACTTCGCCTATGGTCATAAACTTTGGTTAATGACTGCAAGAATAATGTCACGGATACAAGTGAAATGAGATTCCTCCATTGGTTATCTGGGCTTGCACTCCGATGTAACAGTATATCTTCTCCCCCATGGATAACCCTGGAAATCTTCCCCCCATCCCTGAAAGGCAACATTCCTACAGGGAAGCACTGATTAAAGCTTACCCTAACTTTGATAAAGCCCAATCAGGATAGAGAAACCTTTAAACTCTATGTTTTATGGTCCCAGATGAAGCACAGTTTGACGTGAACAATATTGGTATTCTTTCTGTATGTATCTATAGCTTTCTGTAATAGTAATATTTCCTATTCTGAAGTATTTTTAAATCCCTCTTCCAAATATACTCTACAAATATATGGACCTGACTGACGACCTGAAATATGCCAGAACATCTGTCCATGATGGGGGGGTTTAAGATATCGTGACCTGGATTTCTCTCCTCCCCCCCACCATGATAAAGAATTCCGTACTATATATTGCCAAAATCATCCTACTATAAACTTGCCAGTATTAAACAATGATGTAGCAACTTTCCAATCAGGATAGAGCAACCTTTAAACTCTATAGTTCATGGATGAAGGGGTCAGGCACTTCAGAATGGAGGATGAAAATGTTGTTTTCCACTGTTTCAGCTATGTATTAATCTGGATAGGATAAAATGGGTGATAATGCTACAGCAGACTTGCTTTGCAGGGGTGAGGGGAAGATATCCAGTTCAGGATATCTTACCTCCTACGCAATCATAAGTGGGGAGGGGGCAGAGGGGAAGATATCCAGGTCAGGATATCTTACCTCCTACCCAATCATAAGTGGGGAGGTCAAATAATATATCAGCAGGTAAGAAATTATAGATGTGAATTGAGAGAATTTACACAAAAAAGGGGTCAGACACTTCAGAATGGAGGATGAAATGTGTGATAATACTGCAACAGACCTGCTATGCAGGGGGTGGTGGGGAGGATATCCAGGGTGGAGGGTAAGACATCCTAGGACAACCCCCCCCCCCCCCCCCAAGCAACAGAAAATGAATGAATGAATGAAATCACTGCTATTAAAAACTGTACATGAAAATTCAGTAAGATATATCTTCTATTATACATTCCAAATCTAAGGTAGAACTCTACTAGTGTATACTAAGGTATATATATATATCTAAAAAAAAAAAGAAAAAAAAAAGAAGAGTAGAGCCACTTAGGTGCCTGGTCTTGAGAACAGGGATGGTAGGTTGAAAAGCTTTTTTATCCCATGGGAACGCTCATGTCCTTTTTGGTACGAGTCAGCTGTGACTCATACTAGAGTGATATACACAATTGTTTTAAGACAAAATATGGATAGTTTGAATGTGCATATACAGTGAGGAAAATAAGTATTTGAACACCCTGCGATTTTGCAAGTTCTCCCACTTAGAAATCATGGAGGGGTCTGAAATTTTCTTCTTAGGTGCATGTCCACTGTGAGAGATATAATCTAAAAAAAAATCCGGAAATCACAATGTATGATTTTTTAATAATTTATTTGAATGTTACTGCTGCAAATAAGTAATTGATCCCCTACCAACCAGCAAGAATTCTGGCTCACACAGACCTGTTAATTTTTCTTTAAGAAGCCCTCTTATTCTGCACTCTTTTCCTGTATTAATTTCACCTGTTTGAAGTTGTTACCCGTATAAAAGACACCTGTTCACACACTCAATCAATCACACTCCAACCTGTCCACCATATCCAAGACCAAAGAGCTGTCGAAGGACACCAGGGACAAAACTGTAGACCTGCACATGGCTGGGATGGACTACAGGACAACAGGCAAGCAGCTTGGTAGAAGACAACAACTGTTATGATTATTTATTAGAAAGTGGAAGAAACACAAGATGACTCAGTCTCCCTTGATGAAAATTTCAGACCCCTCCATGATTTCTAAGTGGGAGAACTTGCAAAATCGCAGGGTGTTCACATACTTATTTTTCTCACTGTATATCTTCAATCAGAAACCTGACAGTTTAAGGGTCCTATGCAGTATCCTCACTGTTCCCAGGATGCCACTCTTCTGCCAATTGCCCAGTTTGTGGCTCAAAGCCCTGAGGATGGCAATTTACTTATATCTTTTCTAGTTTGTTCTTCAGCCCCTGGTACATCTCTGGTTCTCACGATTTAACTTACTCTCTGGGGGTACTTGGCAGTGGTAGTCATCCTTGCTTCCTCATCCTGGTTCCTGTGAGCCTGTTACATACCAAAGTTCTTATAACAGTCTTGCATGTCTGCAGTATTGCCTTTTTGCAGCTCGCATCCCTCTTGTCACTCTCTGGTCATTCACTTCCACTGAATCACACTCACTTTCTCCTGATTTGTCTTAATCTCACTGCTTCTTGCTCAGGTGCACAGTTTCTCTGTTAATCTGGCTGCTCATTGATCTTGGCTGAATTGTCTGTGCCTCACTGTGGCTTAAATCGACAGCCATTAATTGAATAATTGTCTGAATGCCATGCGGTTGACTCCCCACCATTGTTATCGATGAGTTCTCATCTTCACTGAGGGTGTGCTGGACCCGCTGTTGTGTTTTTTTTTTTATTATTATTATTATTTTTATTATTATTAACTGTGGGACATTTTTGGCCAAAAAATACTTTCAACAAAGTTGTTTTAAAGACACCTGGTGACCTGTATTAGTTGTACAGGTAGTTGTAAAATTGTTTAACCCTCAAGCTACCAAGTGAGGTCAATTATGGCCCTGGGTATATATTTTTGTGCATAATTTTTCTTATTTTAATCGGATAATGTTTCCTACCATGAATCTGTCAATCTTTTTGTCCTGCATTTGTTCACAGAATTTAGCAAGGATCAGCTGGTCCAAGGATAATCCAAACTTGTGCTGGATCACTTATGACCCTAGGAACATCTATGAGATTTTTGACATTATAGCTTCAGATGGTATTGTAATTTGCCACGTCTAGTTATTATGTTTTACTGTTTTGCAGGGAAGCATGGCCAACAGCCCTAGAATAGCAAGATTTACAAATGCACAAGCATTGAAACTGATTCTTGATGCCCAGAGTAAGGATGAAAGTAGCTCCATTGATGGAGATGAGTCAGCATCAGACAGTGAAGATGTGTTGTGTTAAAGTATTGGCATATTTGCTAGTCACCAGTTCTTTTATATTTTGATGCTATAATTTTCTTACCATGTTGTAATACATATTTTACTCAATGATACTTTACTTTTCATGATTTATTGTTTAATTTTTGATTCAAAGAAAAAAAAATGCAAAGAAATAAAAGATGTAACAGACAAGCGTTGTCTAAATAAATGTAATATTGTTCTGTTGTATGTTTTTGACTACTTTTTTGTAAAAAAAAAAAATAATAATAATAATTCCATACCATATTACATTAGATGATGGACAAATACATTAGAAAGTGAAATAAATATAAACAACCCTAAAACAATCATTTATATAGAGGTATTCCAATATAAAGTCAATGGGATCATAAATTACCACACTCGGTCATGTTAGTTACTAAAATAGCTTGGTCGCTTGAGGGTTAATATGACCTCTTTTCAACAAAATAGGTTTCCCTGTTCATGGCATAATTCCCTGTTCATAATTCATGAGTTTAAACTATCACAATCTCTAAAGTTACGAATAATTAGAGTTGTAATCGCTGAAAATTAGTATGTGGGGCTCATGCGCTACCAGTGGCTACAAGGTGCTGTGGATTAGACCGTGTCTGCCCCTTTTGACCATGTTGTTGCAAATATTTCAGATATGGCTTGCTGGGTGATAAATTGCACAAACAGACCATCTAAGAAGTCTGTGCTCCAGTATTTCTGTTGAGTGAAAATTTCATTTTACTTAATTTGTAATTTTAGCAGAGTTAACTAATTACACTATATAGATATCGAAAGACGATACAATACTGATAGTGGAAACATAACAGGCATTGATAGCTTGATGACTTTGGCAATATGCCAGTCACAGTTGTTAATACTTGCACGCAAGCTACCCACGACAAATAGCATGCGCCAACATGCATTAATCTTACACCAAAACCCCATTTATTTAGCATTATATATCCTTCACAAGCCTTTCAACTTAAAGGTAAATGAACATGTTTCGGCTGCACTCATCCCTCTCAGTTCATGCTGTCCATTTACCCAGCTTTAAACCTGCTCTTCAGAAAACCTATGAGTGATGTCTCTATACAGTCTATGATTGGTGACTGTTTGAAGACATTTTTGTGCACAACACGCACCACTTCCTTAGCGTACTGGCATTCTGATTTAAACACTCCAACATACAGCTAGACACTGACAGCATAGATGACAGAAGGACAGTGATGAGCAACTGGAGCCAACCAGCAGCACCAAACCAGAAGGTATAAGTAGGGCAGCAGAGCGGTGAGGCAAACAGGATAGAGAGAAGGTAACAGTGTTTCTGTGTCACTCCTGATCATCTCTCCTGTCCTCTTTAGCTGCTAATTTTCTTGACTGCCTTCCTTCTCTGCTGTTGATGTGTCAAGTGTAATTTGAGCAGAGCCTTAGGCAGGGATTTTTACACCCTGTTAGCTTCTTTCGAAAAATCCCAGTGAGCATGTGGTCAGTGTGTTGAACATCCAGCCTCCTCATCAAACAGCTTCCAGCAAAAGTACAGAACATTTAAAGAGTCCCAAAATAGCATGTGTCTGTGCTACCCAGAAACAGCAAAAACTGACCAATCTATGTACACAGAAAATCCTCCAACTGTTATAGCTTCAGAAGTAGTGTGTATAGTGGTATAGAAACAATATGGGGACTTGTACTTAAGTACAAATTTTCAGTAATCTTTCCACCACTGGTTACAGCCACTGAAGCCTATAACACCTTCAGAGTTGTTGTGGGTGTTTTGTTTTATATTATGTGGATATAATGATGTAAAAAAATTGGACATGAATGACAGTCCTCATTCATACTGTGCAATGAAATAGAAGTCAATTATGAATTACTGCTTGCTTTTTTGTTCCATTTTCCACATCATCCCAATGTTTTCTGAAACGGGGTTGTACATTTCCACCTTTATTATGAATGGCCTTGAGGGTGCAAGAACACCTGGACAATAATGGGAGAAATCAACATTTACAGTGGACAAAGGTAACTGTCTAAATGGGTGTACAGAGAGCACTTTCAGAGAAAAGACATTTTCAGGACAGCCAACAAGTGTGACAAACTGTTTTATGTCAGCTGAACTCCTTAGAGGAGTCTGAGTCTGCTGGTGTTTGGAGAGGTAAAAATGGAAGTTACGCTGCTGTATTCAAGCTAGTGTACTAAGTTTGTGGTTGGGAAGACCAGAAATGGTAGAACACAGTGTAATGCAATTTGACTTTCTTTTTTTTCTTTTTTTTTGGGGGGGGGGTAGAGCAAAACAAACTTTTTTGTTCAAATTGACTGAAAAGTTATTCATAGCTATTATGACAATTGGTGGGTTTCCCTTAGGGCCCCTTCACACATAGTATGAATAAATACAAATCAGGGTGAATCACGGTGGAACAGCTCGTATGAGCGAACCATGAAAACATCGAGCTGACAGGCAGGCATGAACGAACCCGCTGCGACAGTGTCGTGCATGTGACGGTGTCGTGCACATGACGGTGTCATACACGCCACGGTGTCGTGTGAGCAGGAACACAGTGTGAGCAGCTGGGACGTGGTGCACCACAATGTGCCGCTGATGTGGAGAACAATATAATAAAAAAACAGCTGTATAATTAGTGAATAGCACTAATATAATACTAATATAACCCTAGTTAATTAAAAAATAAATGACACTCACAGGATTCAAACCTGCAATTTACAAAAGCTCTGATTACCGGAAACTTTACCACTGCACTACAATCACTGTCTTGTGTGAAATGACTAAAATCAACAAGCAGATAAACATATTTTTTAAAAAAAGAGAAAAAGGGCCGTGATAACTGACCAAACAGCGTTTGTTATGGCATATTTCTGCTGATACGTGACTGAAAGTGGCATATTTGTTGCACAGATGGCTTGTCATATAGTTGTGCGCCACTCACAGGACATACGTGTCCTGTCAGACAGATGTGATATTCAGATCGCCTGCTGCATGTCCACATGAACTGATGGTCCGTTTCTTGAGCCCGTCACAAAAGCAACATGTTGTTATGTATTTCCATGTAAGGACAGCAAGCACACACACTCACGCGTGTCCATCAAAACACTGCAGCTGTGACGTTCAGGACCAGAGATGTTGTTAGATAAAATGTACTGTACAAACATGTTATCATTTATTTTCCTTTATTACATCTGCTCTTTTATATTGTTCCTTTTGTATCTTAAATTCTGCAAACTGTTTCTCTCAGATATTCCCAGATAGATAGCACAGCAAAACCACTCACTCTGTACCTAAGATCGGAATGTTTCAGTTGATTGCATACGCATCTGTACATGACTAATAGCACATGTTGGAACCACACGCCCTGTGGACTCATGTAGCCCCCACCCTTATCTTTGTTTTTTACACACAATAAAAGAGCCTCGCGGAGGATGTCACAGTTGGAGAACTGCACATAGCAAGCTCTGCTGCGTCTCCCCTTTGCAAAGCTCACTAAAGATATCTCAACTCTCTGAGTTCTTGTCTCAAGTGTCATTTCTTGTATGTCCAGGTGAGGTCAAACCTGACAGATGTCTTAATAGCTGTTGGCAGCCAGCCATGCCCCCGTCCGTTCAGAGCACAAACCAATGTGTCACTCCGTTCAGTCCGTTCAGCACACAGACCAAGGTGTCACTCTGTGATCAGATGAGAAGTGCCTCGCCTGCTGGAGGGGGGTGCGTGAACCACACGCAAGCCATGTGTTGGGGGAGAGTGCGGGGAGCACGCGAAATATTCGCAGACGTGTTGTAGGGGGAGCCGACACTCTGGCATGCCACATGCGTACTTGGCAACTTCACAGTTGTGGGGGCACTTAGACAAATTTCATCGCCAGCTCAAAAGTGATTGTCTGCTGACTGCTTTCATGCTGAAAGCGCGAATGGCCACACATTTTCTAATTTCTGAGTGAGCGGTGTTAGATGTTCATGTGTGTCATCTGGAATTTGGTGGACACCTGCCGTAAGAGGGCTCTCACAAGGCACACTCTGTCTTTTAGCCGCTGGTGTGCACAAATAGTTGTAGCAACAGGTGTGCGAGGCATTGGAGGCAGCTATGATTTTACACGTATTGCATACACACATCCATGACCAGTAAAAGATCAAGGACCGTGACGTCACCCGGTATGGCGGAACCGGGGTCCCACCCTGGAGCCAGGCCTGGGGTTGGGGCTCGCGCGCGAGCGCCTGGTGGTTGGGCCTTAGCCCATGGGGCCCGGCCGGGCTCAGCCCGAAAGAGTGACGTGGGCCCGCCCTCCTGTGGGTTCACCACCTGCAGAGGGGGCCAAGGGGGTCGGGTGCAGAGAGGATTGGGTGGCGGTCGAGGGCGGATGGCCCGGCGGCCCGGTCCATGCTCACAGCCCCTGGCTGTTGGGACGTGGAATGTCACCTCGCTAGGGGGGAAGGAGCCTGAGCTTGTGCGGGAGGTTGAGAGATACCGACTAGAGATAGTCGGGCTCACCTCCACGCACAGCTTGGGCTCTGGTACCCAACTCCTGGAGAGGACGCTTCATTTTTCTGGCGTCGCCCACGGGGAGAGGCGGAGAGCTGGGGTCACATTGCTTATTGCTCCCCAGCTCAGTCGCCAAGTGTTGGAGTTCACTCCGGTGAACGAGAGGGTCACGTCCCTACACCTTCGGGTCGGGGACAGGTCTCTCACCGTTGTCTCGGCCTATGGGCCGAGCAGCAGTGCAGAGTACCCGACCTTCCTGGAGTCCCTGGGAGGGGTACTAGATAGCGCTCCGACTGGGGACTCCATTGTTCTCCTGGGGGATTTCAACGCCCACGTGGGAGGCGACAGTGAGACCTGGAGGGGGGTGATCGGGAAGCACGGCCTCCCCGATCTGAACCCGAGTGGTGTTCAGTTGTTGGACTTCTGTGCTAGTCACAGTTTGTCCATCACGAACACCATGTTCGAGCACAAGGGTGTCCATAAGTGCACATGGCACCAGGACACCCTGAGCCGGAGGTCGATGATCGAGTTTATAGTCGTATCATCTGACCTTCGGCCACGTGTCTCGGACACTCGAGTGAAGAGAGGGGCAGAGCTGTCGACTGATCACCACCTGGTGGTGAGTTGGATCCGCTGGGAGGGTAGGAAGCCGGTAAGACCTGGCAGGCCCAAACGTATCGTGAGGGTCTGCTGGGAATGACTGGCGGAACCCTCTGTCAGCGAGGTCTTCAACTCCCACCTCCGGGAGAGCTTCCCCCAGATCCTGGGGGAGGTTGGAGACATGGAGTCCAAGTGGACCATGTTCTCCACCTCCATTGTCGATGCAGCTGCTCGTAGCTGTGGTCGCAAGGTCTCTGGTGCCTGTCATGGCGGCAATCCCCGAACCAGGTGGTGGACACCGGAAGTAAGGGATGCCATCAAGCTGAAGAAGGAGTCCTACTTATCTTTGTTGATAGGTGGGACCCCAGAGGCAGCAGACAGGTACCGGCAGGCCAAGCGTGCCGCAGCCCGTGCAGTCGCAGAAGCAAAAACTCGGGTCTGGGAGGAGTTTGGGGAGGCTATGGAGGAGGACTATCGGTCGGCCTCAAAGAGATTCTGGCAAACCGTCCGACGCCTCAGGAGGCGGAAGCAGCTCTCCACCAGCACTGTTTACGGTGCGGGTGGGGAGCTGTTGACCCTGACTGGGGATGTTGTCGGGCGGTGGAAGGAGTACTTCGAGGATCTCCTCAATCCCGTCGTCACGTCTTCCGAAGAGGAAGCAGAGACTGGGGACTCGGAGGCGGACTCATCCATTACCCAGGCCGAAGTCACCGAGGTGGTTAGAAAGCTCCTTGGTGGCAAGGTTCCTGGGGTGGATGAAGTCCGTCCTGAGTACCTTAAGTCTCTGGATGTTGTGGGGCTGTCTTGGCTGACACGCCTCTGCAACATCGCGTGGCGATCGGGGGAAGTGCCTCTGGATTGGCAGACTGGGGTGGTGGTCCCTCTGTTTAAGAAGGGGGACGGGAGGGTGTGTTCCAACTATAGGGGGATCACACTCCTCAGCCTCACCGGTAAGGTCTATTCCAGAGTACTGGAGAGGAGAATTCGACCGATGGTCGAACCTCGGATTCAGGAGGAGCAGTGTGGTTTTCTTCCTGGTCGCGGCACACTGGACCAGCTCTACAAGGTCCATCGGGTGCTCGAGGGTTCATGGGAGTTTGCCCAACCAGTCCACATGTGTTTTGTGGATCTGGAGAAGGCATTCGACCGTGTCCCTCGGGGCACCCTGTGGGGAGTGCTCCGGGAGTATGGGGTCCAGGGTCCTTTGCTAAGGGCTATCCGGTCCCTGTACGACCGCAGCAGGAGCTTGGTTCGCATTTCCGGTAGTAAGTCAAACCTGTTTCCAGTGCACGTTGGCCTCCGCCAGGGCTGCCCTTTGTCACTGGTTCTGTTCATTATTTTTATGGACAGAATTTCTAGGTGCAGCCAGGGTGTACAGGGGGTCTGGTTTGGGAACCACAGAATCTCGTCTCTGCTGTTTGCGGACGATGTGGTTCTGTTGGCTTCGTCAAATCAGGACCTTCAGCGTGCACTGGGGTGGTTTGCAGCCGAGTGTGAAGCATCCGGGATGAAAATCAGCACCTCCAAATCCGAGGCCATGGTTCTCGACCGGAAAAAGGTGCTTTGCCCTCTTTAGGTTGGTGGAATGTCCTTGCCTCAAGTGGAGGAGTTTAAGTATCTCGGGGTCTTGTTCACGAGTGAGGGACGGATGGAGCATGAGATCGATAGACGGATCGGTGCAGCGTCTGCAGTGATGCGGTCACTGTATCGGACCGTCGTGGTGAAGAGAGAGCTGAGTAGGGGGGCAAGGCTCTTGATTTACCGATCGATCTACGTTCCGATCCTCACCTATGGTCATGAGATTTGGCTCATGACCGAAAGAACGAGATTGCGAGTACAAGCGGCCGAGATGAGTTTCCTCCGCAGGGTGGCTGGGCGCTCCCTTAGAGATAGGGTGAGGAGCTCGGTCACTCGGGAGGAGCTCGGAGTCGAGCCGCTGCTCCTCCACGTCGAAAGGAGTCAGTTGAGGTGGCTCGGGCATTCTTTCCGGATGCCCCCTGGACGCATCGCTGGAGAGGTGTTCCGGGCACGTCCCACTGGGAGGAGGCCCCGGGGAAGACCCAGGACACGCTGGAGGGACTACATCTCTCGGCTGGCTTGGGAACGCCTTGGGGTTCCCCCGGAGGAGCTGGAGGAGGTGTGTGTGGATTGGGAGGTCTGGGCGGCTTTGCTTGAGCTGCTGCCCCCGCGACCCGACTCCGGATAAAGCGGAAGAAAATGGATGGATGGATGCATACGATTCCAGCTTCATGCGTAATTCATGCGCAATTCAGCCACATTTGTACTATGGGTGAAGGGGCCCTTACCCTCCAAATTTCCCAATTTGAAGTAACTCATTGTAAATATGCTTAACGGAAGCGTGTATATTTTGAAAATGTTTTATGTTCAGATGAGATGTTTTTTCAGGTGATTCAAAAAGCCTTACTTCGAAAAATGGCAAAGGAAATACTTTTTTCTATTACAGGCCACATGACATACAGACAGAATTACATGACATTCTAAAATACAGGAAGGGGTACGTATGGCCAGACTAAGAGACAGAGAGCTTGTTAAATGACAAAAATTGCGTTACAGCAATACTAGATAACAAAACAATGAAATGGCAATATTTGGCAGGACGTACCATTTCATCACCTTCAATTTATTTCCATTTATATAGCACAAAATCACAGCAAAGTTGCCTCAAGGTGGTTCACACAAGATCAAACCTTACCAGCCCCCAGAGAAGCACACAGGCGACAGTGGTCAGGAAAAACTCCCTCTGATGATCTGAGGAAGAAACCTTATGCAGACCAGGCTCAAAGGGGTGACCCTGTTGACTACTGGATTTAAAGTTCTCCTGAAAGCCTCACTAGAAACGTTAAACTGACTGTAGGTTTGAGTGCCACTGAGTTTGTCTGTCGATATGTGGCCCAACGATAGACTAGGGTCCTGTCTAGGGTCTGCACCATCTCTTGCCATGTGACTACTGGGATGGGCTCCACCCTCCCCGTGACCCTTGAATGGAGTAAGCGGGTATAGAAAATAAATATTTTTGCTAATCTGCTTTCTTGAAACTCACCTAATGTGGTAGAACCACTGTCATGCCAACACCACAGTAGCATTGTCACTATACTTTTGTTCACACACATGGCAAAACTTTTTATTTATTTTAAATTAATTAATGTATAAAATAAAATATATGCTAAAACAGAGGTCTCAAACTGATTCAAGAAAGGGCAGAGAGGATGTAGGTTTTCTTTGCAACCACCCACTCCACCAGGTGATTTCACTGATTAACATCACTTTGAGCAAATGGAATCAGTGAAATCACCTGGTGGTGTGGGTGGTTGCAAGAAAACCTGCACCCTCTTGGCCCTTTCTGGAATCAGTTTGAGACCTTTGTGCTAAAATAAACAATAGATGTCCAATGGGCATTTCAGAACTGTCATTACATTGACATGCACAGTTTATAGGGGTTATGGTTATTCAATTGGACTATTGTCCTTGTAGCAGTATACATGCAGAGAGGGGAATCGATTAAATGAATAAAACATGTCACATTATAACGACCGCTACAGGTGGCGCTGTACCCCTATCAGCTCGTTGGTACTGAGCCAGTTCTGGGTGACTTATTATCTCCCAGACCAACTAGGTGTCAGCAAGTTGTCAACAAACATGTCAAACAGCGAGGTGGACAATGCTGTAGTGCTGCATATTTTGTACTTGCTTATTTGATGTGTGTGAGAAGAACTCCATTATGTAAGGTGCGTCTGAGTGCTCAGAAAGTACCACAAACACTGCGCCAGGCTTCAGATGTGCTTTTATGTGATCTAAAGCACAAATGTTTTCTTGTGATGGATGATAGGAATGTGTCCACCTTGTGCCTGGCTACATCTCATTTTTTATAGATGAACGTGCCAGTGGGTGCACAGATGAGTGCAAGTCCATCTGACAGCAATGGCACTTGCATTGGTCATGTGCGCTTTGGGGTGATCTGGCCCCATCTTGTCAGTCTGCTTGATGAGATTCTTTAAAACATACCTCAATGTGGAATTTTCTGCGAATCCAACCGCACAACCGTTACTAACCTATTACTGCACAAGCTTCGCATTGACACAAACATGAAATCTGCAAGGCTTCAACAACACCTCTTATGCGTTTACACATAACGACGACAAGTCACGAATGCCACAAAGTATACATCCTTGGCTGCTGATCACGAATGTGATGATTTGAGGCAGAGGTGTCAGATGTACTCAGGAACTGCTGCAACCTGTTACCACGTGTTACGATTAATGGCATGTGTTGCTGGCGAATTATCAGGAACCATTACGCACGGTCAAGAATAATGTTCTGCACGTAACAGCGCATCGTTACATTCTGTGATGTTGTGAATGAGGTGAATTGTCTCCACACACACCCGTATTCATCCATCAGCTGCTGAATAATTCAAATTGCTCCAGTTTGCTCCTCAAAATCCACAGTAGAAGAACTTTGTGACTGCATGTTTAGTTGGGCTCTGTGCCATGGAGTGACGCAGAGAGGAGCAGGAAATGGAGAGAGACAGTTGTGTGGCTCCACGTGGCTCTTGTCTCGCACATTTTCCCAAACATCAGGCACAGCAGCAGCAGGTGGAACACCTGCAGGAGCGCACTTATGAGCATTGGAACAAAACTTTTAGTGGACTTGGCGTTACTGTCCTTCTTCAGCATACTGCAGCAATGAAACTGAATGCAGTGCAGCAGGGTTTAATTATGCACACATCAAAGAACACTGTCACGCTCAATTAAGGATCACCACTAATCAAGACGGATCAACATGCTCAGTTGTGACCTCCACAACATGAGGCGAAATGAGGGTGGTGCATGACATTCGTGGAAGATTTTTTTGACAGCCAAAAACATGCTCCACAAAAATCACGAATATCATGCACCAACATGCACTATTAAGAAACCTATTCAGATGCGTTACGTCACATTAAGAATGTCAGGAATGTGCCAAGAATGATGCACATATGACATTCGTAATACGTCATGCCTATGTGTAAATGCAGCATTACATCAAACTGGTGTTTATCCAAGCAAACATCTGTTCTACTCACTTATGGGACTTCTTGCTTTCAGTGCCTCCGGGCTCAGACCCACAGTCATGAGCCTGAATGATGAACGTGTACTCCTTCTGCAGTTCACAGTCAACCAGGCCACAGGCTCGGAGCTGACCCTCGCCAGACGTACCATTTAGTACCACTGCTTGAAATGGAGCTTGCAGCCCATGGATGTTGAACGCACAGATCTCCCCTAGAGAAGAGGAAATGGGGAAAGAGGTCAATGTTAAACACAGTCAGCTGGTAGAATACAAGAGGAAGTGTTCACAAAATGCCCAAATTATCACATCTGTTTTAACGTATGTGAGAGACAAGTTAGGCTCATTAAAATGTCTTGCTTACAATGAAGCAGTTGTAGATAGTTCACTTGCACAGCAAATTTACAGTCCTTGCCTTTTTGCCATCCTGAAGCAGCTGTGGCTTATATGACTTCAAAAGGGTAATTTGACAGAAGACCAAGTTTCTCAATGACTTTTCTCACGCAGCTGTTGGAATTACACAGTGACATTAGCCTGTAAAATTCCCTTAGCTCCATGTAATGCTCAGAATTGGGAAAACTGAAGAACAATTTATTTAAATTACAGGAGAACGAGCAGGCATGAAGAGGATTTCATAGTTTTCCCTCAGATTAGTCACTTTGTGTAATTCTTATCCCCACCAAGGGTTGCAGTGGAGAACACCATAGGAAAAACACAACGGCAATAAAAGTAACTGAGACCGAATTTATTTATCACACACACACACACACACATATATATATATATATATATATATATATATATATATATATACGAGGTCTATTAGAAAAGTATCCGACCTTATTATTTTTTTCAAAAACCATATGGATTTGAATCACGTGTGATCGCGCGAGACAAGCTTGAACCCTCGTGCGCATGCGTGAGTTTTTCCACGCCTGTCAGTTGCGTCATTCGCCTGTGAGCAGGCTTTGAGTGAGAAGTGGTCCAGCCCCCTCGTCGGATTTTCATTGTCAGGAAATAGAATGATTTGGGCTTTTTTTCCATCAGAATTTTTTCAGAAACTGTTAGAGACTGGCAGCTGGAAACCATTAGAAAAATTTATCTGGCTTTCGGTGAAAATGTTAAGGGCTTGGTAGAGAATAAGGAGTGTTACTGTCACTTTAAGGACGGCCCCCAGCGGCTGTGGGGCGCGCCGCGCTCTGAAGCCGCCATTGACAGGCTGAACGACCATTTCATTTCTAAACGGATGGCTGTCTGGATCCGTGACCATCGTGTGCCATTTCTCTGGTTATCACAAGAGCTGGACATCAGCCATTTTCCGGCAGATTTCACTTTTAACAAGAGATTTTGTCATGGAAAGCCGAGCAGAGGCTTCGCGCGTCACGATGGACTCGCTACCGGAGCGAGACAAAACCACCTCCGTTTTGGTCTCACAGGACGGCTTTGAGATGGCGTTCAGACTGCTGTCGGTGGTTTTTCCATCGAGTGATTATCCGAGAAATTGTGGATGTGCCTGGACATGCCAGAACATGTCCCGTGAGGCTTCATCACGGCGTTGCTGTGCGCCATGCGGCATCGCCGCGACGCGCGAAGCCTCCGCTCCTCTTTCATGACAAAAACTCCTGTAACAGTGGAATGTGCCGTTCATTTCCAAACTGGACGCTGTGTTTTATCCGGGACATCGTCTGACTAGCACAGGAATTGTGAAAAGACGTGGACATCAGCACTTTTTTGGCACATTGAGACAGACGTGCAGAGGAATTCCTAGAAATGCTGAAGGCTCTGGGTGTGGAGGGACTGTCTTGGATGAGACATCTCTTCAACACTGCATGGAGGTCTGGGACAGTGTCAAAGGAGAGGCAAACTGGGGTGGTGGTCCCCATATTTAAAAAAGTGGACCCGAGAATGTGTGCCAGCTACAAGTGCACACACTCAGCCACCCTGGTAAAGTCTACTCCAGGGTGCTGGAAAGAAGGGTTTGGCCGATAGTTGAACCACCTTCTGAACAGGCTCTTCACTCTCACAAGGGTCCTGGAATGGTCCTGGGAGTATGCCCATCCAGTCTACATGTGTTTTGTGGACTTGAAGAAGGCATATGTTCAGGTACCCTGGGAGATACTGTGTGAGGTGCTGTGGGAGTATGGAGTGAGGGGTCCCTTCTCAGGGCCATCCAATCTCTGTCTGGTATAGGCCAGCCTCCACCTGTTTGGTGGGCTCAGGGTCTCATCACTGCTTTTTGCAGATGATGTGGTCCTGTTAGCATCATCAGCCTGACCTCCAGCACTCACTGGGTAGGTTTGCAGCCAGGTGTGGAGCAGCTGGGAAAAGGATCAGCACCTCTAAATCTGAGGCCATGGTGCTCAGCAGGAAACTGATGGACTGCCTACCCTGGGTAGGGAATGAGGTCTTCCCCAAATGAAGGAGTTCAAGTACCTCGGGGTCTTGTTCATATGTGAGGGGACAATGGAGCGTGAGATTGGCCAGAGAATCGGCACAACAGGGATGGTATTGCATTCTCTTTACTGCATTGTTGTGACAAAAAAGGGAGTTGAGCTGAAAGGCAAAGCTCTGGATTTACCATTCACTTTTCATTTCTACTCTCACCTATGGTCATCATCATCATCACTGTTCCCCCGTGGCATCTGAGTTTGTCTTGGGGTGCTCCTGCTGGAAGCGTATATTCAGCAGTCGCAGGAAGTCGGTCTTCACTATCATCATTTTCTTTGCCTGTTGTACATCGACAGCAAGTAGTTTCTCCGTTCTATTCCACACATTCCTTGGAGCCAGAACATCAAATAGCACCTGTTTCTGGAGGTTGTCATGAGGGCTGGGTCATGACCGAAAGAGTTAGATCCTCCAACAGAGATAGGATGAGAAGCTCAGTCATTCGTGAGGAGCTCAGAGAAGAGCTGCTGCTCCTTGGCATTGAGAAGAGCCAGTTGAGGTGGTTCGGGCATGTGGGAAGGATGCCTCCTGGACACCTCCCCAGGAGGTGACCCTGCTGGGAGGAGACCCTGGGTACTAGGTGGAGAGATTACAGCTCCACAATGGCCTGGGAACTCCTCAGGATACACCAGTTAGAGGTGGTAAATGTGGCCGGAGAAAGGGAAGTTTGGGGTCCAAAGTGGAGCTGTTGCTCCTGCAACCCGATTCTGGATAAGAGGTTGAAGATAAGTGAGTCACGAGTGACCATGAAAGCTGTGAGTGCTTCTTTCCGCTCCATGCATAACAAACAAACAGAGACTGAAAAGCACTGCTGATCACATTGAATATTTAGAGCAAAGTGTTTTTGAAACACTGTCCATGGCTCTGTGAGGTTTCTGTCTTGAAGCAGCAGGTGTTTTAGCTCTGTACTCATAAAGCAAAGTACAGACAATGGGCCTCATGTATCAACATTGCGTATGGCGATATTTGAGCGTATATGGGGTGTACGCCAAAACGACTGCGCTACTTGGCATTTATCAATGTGGTCGTTGGCGTATGCTGTACTGAAAATATACACCAGGTCGAGAGGTGGCATAAATTATACACCAAAATGAACCAGCACTGGAATCCACACAAAAATGAAGATGATCAACATGATAAACAGTGCCGTTATACAAATCAATGCATATGTTACATAAATAACACTTTCCTGATTATACTACATAATAATCAATACAAATCCCGCCTTTGCGGGATTGTTATGGAGCACGATCCGTGGTCACAGCGCTGACTGCAAAGACAGCGCTGCTCGCCTTGTTCTCCAGACTTCAAGCCTGGAGCCAGAGCAGCGCTGAGCTTAACTTCATGTGGTGTGATTGTTTTAGACTATGAAATTGATAATAACTGTAGTTTCGTCATTCCCTTAATTCGCCCGTGCTGCAACCAGGTTTTGTCATCTCCATTCGGTTGTCACAGTAAAATAAATACAGAAGTACATTTAAAAAATAAAGAAATCTGACAGATTAGGCGTGTCTTATTAATTGAGCGAGCAAATATCCACATGTCAAGAATTATTGACATGTGAAAAAAGAATACAGTGGTCCCTCGCTATAACGCTGTTCACCTGTCGTGGCCTCGGAGTCTCGTGGAGTATTTAGTCCAATTTTGCATGCCTTTTTTTTTTTTTACAGTGTTCTGTGTTCTGCGTATCTGTTTATAAGAATCTTGTTGCCCAGAAGAGAAAAGAGCGCCAACAACTACTCATAACTGTGTTTGTCACACGGAAACACACACCTGCTGCAGCCAGGTGTGAGCGGGAAAAGGCGCGGCGTCAGGACGCAGAGGCCCGATCTGTGAAATACTGGTCAGTTACTATTAATAATTTCTTATGTGTCCGACCTCATTCGTTGATCGTTAAAATTAATTTGTTAGCTCTAAATGCCATCATAATTATTTATAGGAAAACGTTCCTTTTTTATTTCTCAAACAAATGTTTGGGCTTGAAAACAGTTTGGTATTATCTTCCTACTAAGGTTTGAACTTTGAGAGTGTTTACACACGAGAGAAAAGTGAGAAAATGTTCATGCCTGATTGAGAAAGTGTATAAACTGTGTAGTGAGGGGTTTTACAGCTTTGAAACGTCTATAATAATTGTAAAAAATAACGCTGACTACGTCGCGGTTTCGCGTATTACGGGCTATTTTTTAGAACGTAACTCCAGCGATTAATAAGGGACCACTGTAACACTTTATTGATTATATACTACAAAACAATTGATACGACGGCCGCTTTTGACGCTCTATTGGCACGCGTCGTGATTGGTGGAGTTCTTTTTCATTGCCGTCTCCCGGCTTCCATGTCGTAAAATGAGGGTGTGTCTGAAGCGGAGTCTGAATATTTATGGGCGTTTATTATAATTACGATCGTTTCCACCCGCCGCATTTATCAAGATCACGTCAGGCGTACGCCAGAAATGGACAGGTGCACACTGCTTGATACATGTCACGGCAACTTTGGTGTATTTCAAGTTTACGCCGTAAATTTACACCACAAGTGCGCAACATTGATACATGAGGCCCAATGTGTGCACTTATTTGAGGACTCATGTTTAATCGTGTTTCATGAACTGACAGAATAATAAAAAAGTGTCATCTGCAAGGCTGTGTGTTCAGCCCCATGCTGTACACTTTGTACACCCATGACTGTGCACCAACCCACAGCAGCAACATCTTTGTCAAATTTGCGGATGACACTACCGTGGTTGGGCTGATTCATAACAACGAGACAGCCTACAGAGAGGAGGTCCTGAACCTCACCACTTGGTGCTCCCTAAATAACCTGGCACTTAACTCCTTAAAGACAAAGGAGTTGGTGCTAGATTTTAGGTGGAAGAGGGAGGACAGCCCCCCCCATTCAGGGAGACACCGTAGAGAGTGACTTCAAGTTCCTGGGAACATACATTTCTCAGGACCTGACATGGGGCACCAACACCAATGCCCTTGTAAAAAGGGCACAGCAGCGTCTGTACTTTTTAAGGTCACTGAGGAAGGTCAACCTGTCCCAGGAACTGCTGCTGTCCTATAGGTGTTCTGTAGAGAGCGTCCTCACCAACAACATCTTGGTGTGGTACAGGAGCTGCTCTCAGGCTGACAAGAAGGCTCTGAAGAGAGTCAGGAAGTCAGCACAGAACATCATAGGAGTGCAGCTGTCCTCTCTGTCAGACATCTATAACACCAGATGTCTGCACAGGGCCAGAAGCAACAGCTTCGATGGTTCACACCCCGGGCACAGCCTGTTCTCACTGCTGCCCTCAGGAAAGAGGTACCGGTCCATCAAGGCCCGTACATCCAGACTCAAAAACATGTTCTACCCAAGTGCGATACGAGTACTGAATGCACATTAGTCTTCAGTCTGCACCATTCATTGCATTTATTTTTTATAAAGGTGAATGCAATGAATAGCACAGAATTCTATTTATATACACCTACTGGCTCCCTTGTAAATACATGTATATATTCTTATTTGTCTTTATATTATATATATATATATTTAAATATATATATTTACTTTTACACCTTTGCACTACGGAAGTTGTCTTTATAATAATATAATGACAATAAAAAGCATTCTATTCTATTCTATTCTATTCTATCCAATCCGAAATAGACATTGTGAATATAAATGTATTAAGGGCCCAGTCCCACTGGAGAGAGGATTGATTGCGCATGAATTGAGTATACAAATTACGGGCATGCCAAAAATGACAAATGTCCCAGTATGAATTACGGATATACTAATAATATATAGCAAATATATGACGAACAATCACGGTTGTATAATGCATGTAGTGAGGAAACGGATCCAACGCATTGCGATTATCACAGCAGTATTACGAGTGGATTATGAATGTATCGCGCACGTGTTGCGCGTACACGGCATCTGTATTGTGGTCATAAATGAAGCACACTCGGGCTGTCGGCATCACTATTCACACCAACAGTACAGCCTCTGGAGCAATTGCTGGACTTGGACAAGCTGACTGGAGTAAACAAGCAGTGAACAGGGTGAGTGGTGACGTCAGCGGATTGCATCAGAGTGCAGCTCGTCCGAACGATTATAACAAGAAGGTAAATCTGTTATAAACATAGGAATAAATACTGTAACAGCTGCAGACAAGAAGGAAAAACACGCAACTGTTTTATCAAACCCTGACAATGTAAACAAGTCAAATAATTACCTTTTTAGACGGCTCAAAATGCTTTCTGCAGCTGGAACCATGCACGCGCGCGAACGGCCCAGCTGCAGCTTCCTCTGTGATTCAGGAGGTGATTAGAGCCATTTTCAACAGGCAATTTGCAGAATAAAATGATTAATCCACCACAAACTAATTATTTTATATACGCAGCGTCCAGCGCAGAGCACGTGACAGCCGGTAGAACAAAGAATGGCGTCCAGCTGTGAACACAGCACATCTGATTCACATCCTCCGCAAATCAGATGCAAAGCAGACGTAATAAAAATGCTTTATTCGTGGCCTATCTGTATGCAGTCACTACAACGTATCTTAGTTTGTGACGTGGACATAATGGGCACGCAAAATATCTGTTTTACACACTGTCCCAGTCCGCTGCCAAGCCGCAAATCACTGTCAGTTGCAGATATCAGCAGATGACGGTGAATATACAGCACATAGATTGAGTATGTTTGTGTATGTATGGAGTATGTAAGGCGGATGTCATCTGCAGCCAAAATTTTATGCAGCTCAAAAATCCTGGTAACAGAAAAATGTGCCTCTCCGGATAATTGCAGACGTGTGTGGGTGTTGGCCAACTCATACAAGTATGTTTCACGCATATTGCGGATGTTAAGCGAATATGGGCCAATTCTGTGTGCAATCCATAAGCAAATCCTCCTAAACACCAGTGGGACCGGGCCCTAAGATCGCATTCTTGCTAGTACTTTTTGTGAAAAAGCTAGATCCATCTGCAAGCCAAGTATACTTGCCATATTTGACAGACATCAGATTAGGTGTTCTAAAGATATATTGCTAAAATTCATGCATACGAGGTCTGTTAGAACAGTGGTGGGCACAGATAACCAAAAAATTAACTTCAATAATAGATAATAAGATAACTGTAAAGTTATCTTTGATAAAGATAAGCCGATAAACCACACAAAAATGTATCTGAAGTTACAGTTAATCGATAAATTCCAGTGTTGTCTATGGGACATTTACAGTTACTAAAGAGCTGATTTTTAACACGATTGCTTTTGAAAGCATCAAAAGCGGTAAAAGACCTAAAGAATAAGCAAGAATGTTTGACCATGCTGCCCCCTGCAGGAAGCAGCACAGACAAATCCTGAGAGCACCCATGAAATCAACTCTTTACTAATCATAATCATTTTTCTTTCAACATCCTGCCCCTGCTGGAAGCTCTTGTTTACAACAGTGCTCCCACCACAGAGGCACACCGAGAGCAGCCATAAGGCCAGCTCCCTATTAATTTCAACACGCTGGTCAGGCGGAGGTCTTGAAAAATAAAGTCATACTAACTTATGGTTTTTTGAAAATACTGATAGAATAACTCCATTAATGTCAATTCTGTCATTTGTACAAAGTTAAAATATAACATATATCTTTTAATGTTGAATAAGGCACTAATTCTGAGGTTTTGTAACAAACACAGACCGCAAAGCATTCTGGGTAAAAGTGCTAAACAGTGATTGGTTCAGTAATCCATTATGTAAACCAACACGTTAATGTGATGTGTGTCGTGTGTTGGTTTAAAGATAAATGTGCTTTTGTAAAATATTCCATTTTTATTTGTAAAAACAGGCATTTTTACGGAGCCCTGGAAGTGTCATCGCAATTGCATGTTTTAAAACTTTTATGATGTTGTAAAACGTGCACTCAATATTAGTAAGTAAGTAAGTAAATTTATTTATATAGTGCCTTTCACAGACATAAGGCCATGTACACACGTTGTCGGGTATTTGTAAAACCGAATATCTTACCCTTTCAGTTTGGGGAAAAAACTTCATCCACACTACGTCGTTTAAAAAAAAAAAATCCATCCACATCGAACCGTAAAAATGTGTTGTAATTAGTCTGCCAAACCTTTGGGTGGCGGTACTGATTAAAATTCTATCCAATCAGGAGCCTTATTCTCTTGTCGTCACTTCCACAAAAACTAAAAACATGGCGCCAACCTCGTTCATGCGGACCAATAAGGAGTCGGAATTACTTCTAACCGTAGTTTTAGAATACAAAGTTAACATATATGCACACAAAAAGCGTCTGGACAATGGACAATACCAACACTTTGAGAGCAGCCATGTACCCAGATGTTTAATACTGCTATGAACACTCCTGGCCAGTAGATGGCAGTAGCGGCCTTGAAAAAATGTCAAACAAAATTCCAGATAATCCGTGTCTGCTACATTTAAGATGCGTGGAAGTTAACAAACGCAAATACACTAACGTCTATAAACCCAGAGAATATATTCACAAGAGTTTTAGGCACTAGAGTTTAATGCTGTTATCTGTGGACCCTGAACAGAGTGTCTGAAATGCATTTGTCCTGTCGTGAACGTCTGAGATTACCTTATGCTAGCCATAATGCACTGCTGCCTGGCACTGCATGTGCTCACAAAACCTTAAAAATTAGCACATTACTTTAAAACGAAAACATATATCTGATATTTTCACTTTATAAACTTCAGACATGACAATAATTTTAAATAACTTGTCTAAAATGAGTGGTTAAAATTTGAACCATAAGTTAAACATGTATGCCTCTGGATGACTTGGTGACTGCTATTATATTAGTATGGCATTAAAGGAAATGACTTTTTTTTGGTCAGCAGTTCTCCTTTGCTTACAGACGATAGAGTGGTTTCTGTTTGCAGAGGATAGAACAACATGCCTATTAGGAAACTTTTAACAGGTAGGTCTCAACAGCTTTAAAAAAAATGTTTTTCACTGTTCAGCTTAGTTTAGTACGTTATCGGTCTAAAAGTTATCGGACGGTAATTCATCGGAAGATAATTACTCCGATGATGGTTTTTTAAATTTATCTAAAAAGATAATCCGATAATGAAAAACATTATATTTGATAATTATCTGTTATCGGATTATCTGAAGTGTGCCCACCACTGTGTTAGAAAAGTATCGGACCTTTTTATTTTTTCAAAAACCTGATGGATTTGAATCACGTGTGCTTGCATGAGCAAACCTTGAACCTTCGTGCGCATGCGCAAACTTTTTCACGCCTGTAGATTGCATCATTTTCTGCTAAGCAGCCTTTGTGTGAGCTGTGTGTCGTGCGCTCAGCGTTTTTTCATTCCAAGGAAAAAGACAGAACGACTGGAGCAGCGCCGCATCAAATTTTGCCAGAAACTGGCGACAGCCAGGTGGAAACCATTCGGATGATTCAGACAGCTTTCGGTGATGATCCTGTGGGCATCACACATATTAAGGAGCGGTACAACCAGTTTAAAGACGTCTGCACAACAGTGGAGAGCGAGCCACGCTCCGATCGGCCATCAACATGCTGAAATGACCAGATCGTTTCCAAAGTGAACACTGTGGTGATGCGGGACCATCGTGTGACTATCCGAGAAACTGCAGAAGAGGTGGACATCAGCACTTTTTTGGTACATTCCACTGTGACAGAATATTTGGCAATGAAAAGAGTGGCGGTGAAAATCATGCCGATGGCTTCGGCACAAAGCTGTTGATGGCGGAGCAAAAGTGCCTTTGTGTTGAAGTCTCACAGGACATGTTGGGACATGCCCACCTCTTCCACAATTTCTCAGATAGTCACACAACTGAAAAGTCACCGAAAGCCCGAAAGCCGTCTGAATCATCCGAATGGTTTCCACCTGTCTGTCACCCAGGTTCTAGCAAAATTTGATGCGGCGCTGCTCCAGTCGTTCCGTCTTTTTCCTTGAAATGAAAATCCGCCGAGCGCGCTGCACAAGTCCCACACAGAGGCTGCTTACCAGGAAATGATGCAATCGACAGGCATGAAAAAGTTCATGCATGCGCACGACGGTTCAAGGTTTGCTCATGCAAGCACACGTGATTCAAATCCATCAGGTTTTTGAAAAAAATAAAAAGGTCCGATACTTTTCTAACAGACCTCGTACATAGTTATATAGAGTACCAGGTGATCATATAAGTGCATTTGTCATTTGATTGGTGCTTTGTATGTCATGTGACATGGATTATTCATCCCATTTGTGTTGCATTGCATTTAGAGTGCAATTTGGTTCCATTTAGTGTGCAAATGTGGTTCCATACATTTGGTACCATTGCACTCTGTGCCCAGTGCCCACATGTGTGCACACACACACACACAAAACAAATCCACTGTGATGTAAGCTGTCTGGAGGCATGAAGAGCTGTTAGGAGTGTTGGGAAAGTGTAGTGACACGGACCCACAACAGGGGGCGCAAATGAACGGTCAATAGATGAGCCAAAAGGTAACAATTTAATGTTGTGAAACGTGCACAACGAACATACAGACAATCTCAGAATATAATTACAGTCACATTACAAAGGTGACGTGTGGGCAGGCTCAAGGATAGAAGACGTCTGTCCTGAGAAGAGCCGGAACCACACGATTTCTGCCCCCACAGAACCTGGTGAATACTGGAGCCGCCAAGTCCCGAATTCCCAGGTGATCACCGTCCCCGACTGTCGGATCTGGTACTGCTGGTGAAGAACAAAGACAGTCAAGTGTGGGTGTGTGTACACCCAGTAACAACAGCGGTGGGAATGCCACCTCCACCTCTCACTCAACACGTTGCAGCGGTCTCAGATGAAAAGGAGCGCCGTCTTGCACAGCCTCCGCAAAAACGACCGGTTCTCCTGCAAACACTCACAATAACAGATTTATAAATCTCACAAAAAGGCTGAGAGTATTACCTCCAATGAAGTATGATATCTCGGCGATGAGGTGGAGATGACGTCTGGTCTTTATGGAGTGCGATGATGAAGAATGTGTGACAGCTGTCAGGAATTAATGAGTGACAGCTGTCACTCCCGGCTGTGTCCGTGGCGGCAGCGCCCTCTCGTGCCTGAAGCCCGCACTTCAGGCAGGGCGCCCTTTGGTGGTGGGCCAGCAGTACATCCTCTTCTGGCGGCCCACACAACAGGACCCCCCCCCATCAACGGGTGCCTCCTGGCGCCCGACCAGGCTTGTCCGGGTGTCTGCGGTAGAAATCGGCCAGGAGGGCCGTGTCCAGGATGAAGCTCCTCTTCACCCAGGAGCGTTCTTCGGGTCCATACCCTTCCCAGTCCACCAAATACTGGAACCCCCGGCCCATTCGATGGACGTCCAGGAGCCGGCGCACTGTCCAAGCCGGCTCCCCGTCAATGATCCGGGCAGGAGGCGGCACCGGACCGGGAGCACAGAGGGGTGAGGTGTGGTGAGGCTTGAGTCTGGACACATGAAAAACCGGGTGGATCCGCAGTGAAGCTGGGAGTCGGAGCTTCACTGCGGCAGGACTGAGGATTTTGAGGATCTTGAAAGGTCCAATGTACCGGTCCTTCAACTTGGGGGAGTCCACTTGGAGGGGGATGTCCTTCGTGGACAGCCACACCTCCTGCCCGGGCTGGTAAGCAGGGGCCGGGGATCGCCGGCGGTCTGCATGGGTCTTCGCCCTCGTCTGGGCCTTCAACAAGGCAGAACGGGCGGAGCGCCACACCCGACGGCACTTCCGCAGGTGGGCCTGGACCGAGGGCACACCGACCTCTCCCTCCACCACGGGGAACAACGGGGGCTGATACCCCAAACACACCTCAAATGGGGAGAGGCCGGTGGCGGAAGACACCTGGCTGTTATGCGCATACTCGATCCAGGCCAGATGGTTACTCCAGGCCGTCGGGTGCACGGATGTGACGCAGCGGAGGGTCTGTTCCAGTTCCTGGTTGGCCCGCTCTGCCTGTCCATTCGTCTGTGGATGGTACCCGGACGAGAGGCTCACGGTGGCCCCCAGTTCCCTGCAGAAGCTCCTCCAGACGTGTGAGGAGAACTGGGGA
Organism: Thalassophryne amazonica; assembly: GCF_902500255.1. Classification (NCBI taxonomy): domain Eukaryota; kingdom Metazoa; phylum Chordata; class Actinopteri; order Batrachoidiformes; family Batrachoididae; genus Thalassophryne; species Thalassophryne amazonica. Next base: position 48,578,153 of record NC_047106.1, read on the forward strand.
CCACGATCTGAGACGATGGGTATCCCATGCAGACGGACAACATGGTGGACCAGGAGGTCTGCTGTCTCCTGGGCTGTTGGGAGCTTCGGGAGGGCCACGAAGTGGGCTGCCTTGGAGAATCGGTCCACTATCGTGAAGATGGTGGTGTTGCCCTGGGACGGCGGGAGGCCCGTGACGAAATCCAGGCCGATGTGGGACCAGGGGCGATGAGGCACAGGAAGCGGTTGGAGTAGTCCTTGGGCCTTCCTGTGGTCAGCCTTGCCCCTGGCACAGGTGGTGCAGGCCTGGATATACTCCCGGACGTCGGCCTCCATAGATGCCCACCAGAAGCGCTGCCGGACAACTGCCACGGTCCTTCGCACCCCTGGATGACAGGAGAGCTTGGAACCGTGACAGAAGTCCAAGACTGCAGCTCTGGCCTCTGGTGGGACGTATAAACGGTTCTTCGGACCTGTACCTGGGTCCGGGCTCCGTGCCAGGGCCTCCCGGACGATCTTCTCCACGTCTCAGGTGAGGGTGGCCATGATAGTGGACTCCGGCAGGATGGGCTCCGGTGGATCCGACAGTGCAGTTTTGACCTCCTCTTCGTGTACCCGGGACAAGGCATCCAACCTCTGGTTCTTGGTCCCGGGGCGATAGGTGATCCGGAAGTCAAAACGCCCGAAGAACAGTGACCAGCGGGCTTGCCTGGGGTTCAGCCGCTTGGCGGTCCTGATATACTCCAGGTTCCGATGGTCAGTGAAAACCGTGAACGGCACAGACGCTCCCTCCAACAGGTGTCTCCACTCCTCAAGAGCCTCTTTCACCGCAAGGAGTTCTCGATTGCCGACGTCATAGTTCCGTCAGCCGGGGTCAACCTGCGTGAAAAGTAGGCACACGGGTGAAGAACCTTATCAGTCTCTCCACTCTGGGACAGCACGGCTCCCATCCCTGAGTCAGAGGCGTCCACTTCAACCACGAACTGGCGGCTAGGGTCGGGCTGCACCAAAACTGGCGCAGTAGAGAACCGTCGTTTCAACTCCTTGAACGCGGCTTCGCACCGATCCGACCAGGTGAAGGGATTTTTGGAGAGGTCAGGGCTGTCAGGGGGCTAACTACCTGACTGTAGCCCTTAATGAACCTCCTATAGAAATTAGCGAAGCCGAGGAACTGTTGCAGCTTCCTACGGCTTGTTGGTTGGGGCCAATCTATCACTGCCGCAACCTTGGCCGGATCAGGGGCGAGGGAGTTAGAGGAGATGATAAACCCCAGGAAGGACAAAGACGTGCGGTGAAACTCGCACTTCTCGCCCTTCACAAACAGTCGGTTCTCTAATAACCGCTGCAGGACCTGACGTACATGCTGGACATGGGTCTCAGGATCCGGAGAAAAGATGAGAATATCGTCCAGATATACGAAGACGAATCGGTGCAGGAAGTCCCACAAGACGTCGTTAACCAAGGCTTGGAACGTCGCGGGGGCATTGGTGAGGCCGAACGGCATGACCAGGTACTCAAAGTGACCTAACGGGGTGTTAAATGCCGTCTTCCATTCGTCTCCCTTCCGGATCCGAACCAGGTGATACGCATTTCTAAGATCCAGCTTAGTAAAGATTTTGGCTCCATGCAGGGGGGTGAACACGGAATCCAACAATGGCAACGGGTATCGATTGCGAACCGTAATCTCATTCAGCCCCCTGTAATCAATGCATGGACGGAGTCCGCCATCTTTCTTGCCCACAAAAAAGAAACCTGCCCCCATCGGGGAGGTGGAGTTCCGGATCAGCCCGGCAGCTAATGAGTCCCGGATGTAGGTCTCCATTGATTCGCGCTCAGGTCGTGAGAGGTTGTACAGCCTGCTGGACGGGAACTCAGCGCCTGGAACCAAATCAATGGCACAATCGTACGGACGGTGCGGGGGAAGGGTGAGTGCCAGATCCTTGCTGAAGACGTCAGCAAGATCGTGGTACTCAACCGGCACTGCCATCAGATTGGGAGAGACTTTGACCTCCTCCTTAGCCTGTAAACCGTGAGGAACCGAGGATCCTAAACACACCCGATGGCAGGTTTCGCTCCACTGAACCACCACCCCAGACGGCCAATCAATCCGGGGATTGTGCTTCAACATCCATGGGAAGCCCAAAATCACGCGGGAGGTAGAAGGAGTTACAAAAAACTCAATCTCCTCCCGATGGTTTCCAGACACCACCAGAGTTACTGGTTGTGTCTTGTGTGTGAGTAAAGGGAGGAGGGTGCCATCTAGTGCCCGAACCTGTAATGGCGAAGGAAGCACCACCAGAGGGAGCCCTACCTCCCTTGCCCATCTGCTGTCTAGCAGATTCCCTTCTGACCCCGTGTCCACCAGTGCTGGGGCTTGAAGGTTAAATCCCCGCTCAGGATTGTGACTGGGAGTCGTGTGGCAATCTATGTGTGTCTCAATTGAATGTTTTGACCCCCCCTTAGCCCAGTCTCTAAGGGCGAGTGTTGTCGTTTTGGCCGTTTGGGGCAGTTTTTCTGTATGTGCTCCTTTGAGCTGCAGAGAAAACACTCCCCGCGGATCAGCCTCCTCATTTTGGCCCTGTGCGTTTCCCTAACAACGTCAGCAGGGGGAGCTGTTACCCCATGGAGCGCTGTGGCTGTGGAGCGTGGGGAGGGCGGCGCCTTTTCGAACCCGGAAGGGAGAGGGGCGGCGCGTATCCGGTCACGTCCTTCGCCTCGCTCCCGACGGCGTTCCTCCAACCGATTGTCTAACCGTATAACGAGATCGATAAGCCCATCTAAATCCCGCGGTTCCTCCTTAGCTACCAGCTGCTCCTTCAGAACCAACGACAGTCCATTTATGAAGGCGGCGCGGAGCGCAATGTTATTCCAGCCAGACCTCGCAGCCGCGATGCGAAAGTTGACTGCATAAGCGGCTGCGCTCTCGCGTCCCTGTCTCATTGACAGCAGCACGGTTGAAGCGGTCTCTCCTCTGTTAGGGTGATCAAACACTGTTCTGAACTCCCCCACAAACCCAGTGTATGCTGATAACAACCGTGAGTTCTGTTCCCAGAGCGCCGTAGCCCAGGCGCGTGCTTTACCCCGAAGCAGAGCAATCACATAAGCTATTTTACTAGCATCTGACGCGTACATGACGGGACGTTGTGCGAAGACGAGCGAACACTGCATAAGAAAGTCCGCGCACGTCTCCACACAACCTCCGTACGGCTCAGGAGGGCTTATGTATGCTTCAGGGGATGGTGGGAGGGGTTGTTGAACCACCACTGGAACGTTCATATTCTGCACAGGGTCGGCAGGAGGACGAGCTGCAGCAGCGCCCTGAGTGCTCGCCGCCATCTGTGCGGAGAGAGCCTCCACCCTGCGGTTCAGGAGGATGTTTTGCTCGGTCATTTGATCCAACCGAGCCGTAAAGGCGGTGAGAATGTGCTGTAGCTCACCAATCACGCCTCCTGCAGACGCCTGCGCTCCCTGCTCTCCCATTGGTCGTTCAACAGCCGGGTGACGCCCCTCGGAGTCCATGACGATGGCCGAGATATCCTGTTGGGAAAGTGTAGTGACATGGACCCACAACAGGGGGCGCAAATGAACGGTCAATAGATGAGCCAAAAGGTAACAATTTAATGTTGTGAAACGTGCACAACGAACATACAGACAATCTCAGAATATAATTACAGTCACATTACAAAGGTGACGTGTGGGCAGGCTCGAGGATAGAAGATGTCTGTCCTGAGAAGAGCCGGAACCACACGATTTCCGCCCCCACAGAACCTGGTGAATACTGGAGCCGCCAAGTCCCGAATTCCCAGGTGATCACCGTCCCCGACTGTCGGATCTGGTACTGCTGGCGAAGAACAAAGACAGTCAAGTGTGGGTGTGTGTACACCCAGTAACAACAGCGGTGGGAATGCCACCTCCACCTCTCACTCAACACGTTGCAGCGGTCTCAGATGAAAAGGAGCGCTGTCTTGCACAGCCTCCGCAAAAACGACCGGTTCTCCTGCAAACACTCACAATAACAGATTTATAAATCTCACAAAAAGGCTGAGAGTATTACCTCCAATGAAGTATGATATCTCGGCGATGAGGTGGAGATGACGTCTGGTCTTTATGGAGTGCGATGATGAAGAATGTGTGACAGCTGTCAGGAATTAATGAGTGACAGCTGTCACTCAGGCTGTTCCTGTAAGGCGGCAGCGCCCTCTCGTGCCTGAAGCCCGCACTTCAGGCAGGGCGCCCTTTGGTGGTGGGCCAGCAGTACATCCTCTTCTGGCGGCCCACACAACAAGGAGGAAGTCAGAATGAAAAGCCGGACTGATTTCTGATGTGATTTTTTTTCGCTGCACTGAGGAAGTATACAGTGTTTTTTTTTTTGGAAGTACACTAAGTTGGTGCACGACATCGTGGATGACATTGTCAGAATTGTTTTTGGGCTCGTATTTAAAGTTTGTGTTGGACTGTTGATGTCAGAGCAGCAGTGATGCACCAAACTTGGACAAATTTCTGACATGATTTTTCGCTGGAATGAAGATCGTACACAAACACTTTTTCTTTTCTTTTTTTTTTTGGAAGTACACAAAGTCAGTGCAGTGCTGCACCAAAATGTAAGTCCCTTTTCTGTTGTTTATAAATTAATATACACTCAACAAAAATATACGAGGTCTATTAGAAAAGTATCCGACCTTATTATTTTTTTCAACAACCATATGGATTTGAATCACGTGTGATTACATCAGACATGCTTGAACCCTTGTGGGCATGCAAGAGTTTTTTCACACCTGTCGGTTACGTTATTCGCCTGTGGGCAGTCTTTGAGTGAGGAGTCGCCCACCCTCTCGTCAATTTTTTCGTTGTTTAGGAATGGCTCAGAGACTGCTGCTTTGTTTGATCAAAATTTTTCAAACCTGTAAGGCACAACTGAGTGGACACCATTCGATAAATTCAGCTGGTTTTCGGTAAAAAATTTTAACGGCTGATGAGAGATTTTGGTCTGGTAGTGTCGCCGTAAGGACGGTCCACGGCACCTGATGGCGATCTGCGCTTCGAGGCGGCAGCATCTCGCCGTTTCAAGTTGAAAACTTCCACATTTCAGGCTCTGTTGACCCAGTAAGTCGTCAGAGAACAGAGAACTTTCAGAAGAAGTCGGCATGAGGAGTTTATTCGGACATTCCACTGTTAACAGACATTTTGTAATGAAAGAACGTGTGGGCAGAGTCGCATGTCGGGCCGGACCCGACCGCGGGGGGTCGCGACAGGAAAAACACCTCCGTTGGAAACCTTAACGGGCAAGTTGGAACATGCCCAAGCTGTTAAACAATTTCTCAGTTACTCACTTGTTGAAAGCCATCAAAAGCCGCCTGAATTTTACAAATGGTTTTCAACACGGAGGTGTTTTCCTGTCGCGGTGCACACAGATTTGCCGAGTCGTCACGGAAACGACTCGGCGAATTTGCGCGCACGTCTTTCATTAAAAAATGTCCTTAAACAGTGGAATGTCCACATAAAGTCCTCATGCCGGCCTCTTCTGAATCTTCTCTGTTCTCTCACGACGTCCTGGGTGAATTAAGCCTTAAATTAGGATGTTTTCAGGTCGAAACAGGCCGACGACGGCGCCTGGAAGCGCTGCACGACGTCCCGCTCCGTGGGAAGTCCTTACACCGATAGAAACACCCCATAATCTCTCATCAGCCGTTAAACTTTTCACCGAAAACCAGCTTAATTTCTCGAATAGTGTCCACTCGGATATTCCTCACAGGTCCAGAAAAAAATTTGATAAAGCAATGCGTGCCGTCTCGAGCAGCGTGTGAAACAAAGGAATTCAGCCGAGAGGGCGGGACCACATCTCACTCAAGGCCTGCCCACAGGGAAATGACGTCACCGACACGCGAGAAAAAACTCACGCATGCGCATGAGCGTTCAAGCATGATTGGTGTAATCGCACGTCATTCAAATCCATATAGTTAAAAAAAAATAATAAAAGGGTCGGTTTATTATCTAATAGACCTCGTAAACGCAACACTTTTGGTTTTGCTCCCATTTTGTATGAGATGAACTCAAAGGTCTAAAACTTTTTCCACATATACAATATCACCATTTCCCCCAAATATTGTTCACAAACCAGTCTAAATCTGTGATAGTGAGCACTTCTCCTAACACAGGTGTGTTTTAGGCACACCTGTGCACTAATCATGGTGTCTAATCAGCATCTTGATATGGCACACCCGTGAGGTGGGATGGATTATCTCAGCAAAGGAGAAGTGTTCACTGTCACCGATTTAGACTGGTTTGTGAACAATATCTGAGGGAAATGGTGATATTGTGTATGTGGAAAAAGTTTTAGATCTTTGAGTTCATCTCATACCAAATGGGAGCAAAACCAAAAGTGTTGCGTTTATATTTTTGTTGAGTGTAATATCAAATGACAAGGATC